>NC_040081.1:71185409-71810409 GCF_003369695.1 Bos indicus x Bos taurus
TGTGTCTGACTCTTTGCAACCCCATAGACTATACAGTCCATGGAATTGTCCAGGCCACAATCCTGGAGTGGGTAGCCTTTCCCTTCTCCAGGGGATCTTCCCAACCCAGGGATTGAACCCAGATCTCCTGCATTGCAGGCAGATTCTTTACCAGCTGAACCACAAGGGAAGCCTATTTGTAAAATAGGAGTGTGTAATTTTTTTCCTGTATAACGTCCCTTCCTTTGGAAAACCACTCCTTTTGCTGTAAGAATCTCACATGATTCAAGGATTTATCCCTGCCTTTGCCTCAGAGCTATGGCAAAGGCTATGTCTCTCTCTGTGAGTCTGACATATGAGGATTATGTGGGTTACCATATGCAGAGAAGCTATTCAGTTTTCATTCCAAGCCCAAAGAAGGACAATGCCAAAGAATGTTCAAACCACCCCACAACTGTGCTCATTTCACATGCTAGCAAGGTAATGCTCAAAATCCTTCAAGTTAGGCTTCAGCAGTACATGAACTGAGAACTTCCAGATGTACAAGTTGGATTTAGAAAAGGCAGAGGAACCAGAGATCAAATTGAGGAATTTTGCTGTCTCATAGAGAAAGGAAGGAAATTCTAGGAAAACATCTACTCTTGCTTCATTGACTATGCTAAAGCCTTTGACTGGATCACAACAAACTGGAAAATTCTGCAAGAGATGGGAATACCAGAACACCTTACCTGCCTCCTGAGAAACCTGTATTCAGATCAAGAAGCAACAGTTAGAACCAGACATGAAACAATGGACTGGCTCCAAATTGGGAAAGAAGAGCATTGAGGCTGTTGTCACCTTGCCTATTTAACTTATGAGGACATCATGAGAAACGCTGGGCTGGATGAAGCACAAGTTGGAATCAAGATTGTCGGAAGAAATATGAATAACCTCAGATATGTAGATGACACCACCCTAATGGCAGAATGCCTAGAGGAACTAAAGAGACTCTAGATGAAGATGAAAGAGGAGAGTGCTTAAAACTCAACATTCAGAAAACTAAGATCATGGCATCTGGTCCCATCACTTCATGGCAAATAGATGGGGAAACAATGGAAACAGTGAAACAGACTTCATTTTCTTGGGCTCCAAAATCACTGTGGATGGTGATTGCAGCCATGAAATTGCTTGCTCCTTGGAAAAAAAGCTATGACAAATTTAGTGTATTAAAAAGCAGACACATTACTTTGCTGACAAAGGTCCATCTAGTTAAAGCTATGGTTTTTTCAGTAGTCATGTACGGATGTGAGAGTTGGACTATAAAGAAGGCTGAGCACCGAAGAATTGATGCTTTTGAACTGTGATGTTGGAGAAGACTCTTGAGAGTCCCTTGGACAACAAGGAGATCAAACCAGTCAATCCTAAAGGAAATCAACCCTGAATATTCACTGGAAGGACTGGTGCTGAAGCTGTAGCTCCAATATTTTGGCGACCTGATGTGAAGAGTTGACTGACTGGAAACAACTCTGATGCTGGGAAAGATTGAGGGCAACAGGAGGAGAAGGGGATGACAGAGAATGAGATGATTGGATGGCATCACCGACTCAATGGACATGAGTTTGAGCAAACTCTGGGAGATAGTAAAGGACAGGGAAGCCTGGCATGCTGCAGGCTATAGGGTCTCAAAGAGTCAGACATGACTGAGAGACTGAACAACAAAAGCGATGAGAAGTGGAGAGCCAGGGGAAGAGAGAGAGATGAAAATTGTTATACATATTGAGATTTGGCTAGGCCTGAAGCCAGGTCCAGGCTTTGATGGAGTTAAGTAAATCAAAAATTTCCAATTAACCTTAAAAGCTTCTGCACATCAAAGGAAACTATTAGCAAGGTGAAAAGACAGCCTTCAGAATGGGAGAAAATAATAGCAAATGAAGCAACTGACAAACAACTAATCTCAAAAATATACAAGCAACTCCTACAGCTCAACTCCAGAAAAATAAATGACCCAATCAAAAAATGGGCCAAAGAACTAAATAGACATTTCTCCAAAGAAGACATACAGATGGCTAACAAACACATGAAAAGATGCTCAACATCACTCATTATCAGAGAAATGCAAATCAAAACCACTATGAGGTACCATTTCACGCCAATCAGAATGGCTGCGATCCAAAAGTCTACAAGTAATAAATGCTGGAGAGGGTGTGGAGAAAAGGGAACCCTCTTACACTATTGGTGGGAATGCAAACTAGTACAGCCACTATGGAGAACAGTGTGGAGATTCCTTAAAAAACTGGAACTAGAACTGCCTTATGATCCAGCAATCCCACTGCTGGGCATACACACTGAGGAAACCAGAAGGGAAAGAGACACATGTACCCCAATGTTCATCACAGCACTGTTTATAATAGCCAGGACATGGAAGCAACCTAGATGTCCATCAGCAGATGAATGGATAAGAAAGCAGTGGTACATATACACAATGGAGTATTACTCAGCCATTAAAAAGAATACATTTGAAGCAGTTCTAATGAGGTGGATGAAACTGGAGCCTATTATACAGAGTGAAGTAAGCCAGAAAGAAAAACACCAATACAGTATACTAACGCATATATATGGAATTTAGAAAGATGGTAACAATAACCCTGTATACGAGACAGCAAAAGAGACACTGATGTATAGAACAGTCTTATGGACTCTGTGGGAGAGGGAGAGGGTGGGAAGATTTGGGAGAATGGCATTGAAACATGTAAAATATCATGTATGAAAAGAGTTGCCAGTCCAGGTTCAATGCATGATACTGGATGCTTGGGGCTGGTGCACTGGGACGACCCAGAGGGATGGTATGGGGAGGGAGGAGGGAGGAGAGTTCAGGATGGGGAACACATGTATACCTGTGGCGGATTCATTTTGATATTTGGCAAAACTAATACAATTTTGTAAAGTTTAAAAAAAAAAAACTTTCCATTTTTCTTTTAAGTTGGGATTCTTACATTTGCAACAGGAGAGGCACAAAATAAGTGCACAAGAAGTTTTACTATGTTGGCAATGATTAACAAGTGGAGGTGAAAGAAAAACTGTTTAATAGAAGAGACAATTTTGAAAACTTTAAAGTTTTACTGCATTTTTGTGTATTCCATAGTGAATAGTGGCAATGCCTGGAATAGGAAGAACAGACACAAGAGAGATGAGAATTAATTTATGCATGAAACTTCCAAGATCTAGACCTACCAATTTTTCAGGAAGGTGGAAGGAGGAGACAGGACGAATTATTATTATTACAATGGCTTTTGGGTTTTTTTTTTTACCACCCAGACTTTTTATTTAACATACAACTCAAGCTCTCAAACTTTTTTATTTTGAAATAATTACAGATTCACAAGAAGTTGCCAATTTACAGAGAAGTGCTATGGGTTCTTTGCTTATTTTCTCCCAAAAGTAGTACCTTGTAGTGTGAGTGTATGTATATGTGTGTGTGTGTGTGTGCTCAGTTGTATCCAACTCTTTGTGATCCCATGGGCTACAGCCTGCCAGGCTCCTCTGTCCATAGAGTTTTCCAGGCAAGAATACTGGAGTTGCCAGTCCCTTCTCCAGCAGATCTTCCTGACCCAGGGATTGAACCCATGTCTCTTGCATCTCCTGCATTGGCGGGCGGATTCTTTACTGTTGAGCCACCTGGGAAGCCAATAGATCAATATCAAAATCAGGCGAGTGACATTGGTACGATCCATAGAGCTGATTCAGATTCCATCAGTTTTAAGTGCATTTGTGTGTGTGTGTGTGTGTGTGTGTGTGTAGTTCTATGCAATTTTATCAAATGCACAGATTCTTGTAACCACCATCACAGTCAAGACACAGAACAATTCCATCATCACAAAGCTCCCTGTTCTGCCCTTTTTTATCCATAATCACCCCCTCATCTCTAACCCCAGGAGTCATCTGTTTTTCCTATTCTTTGTTATTTTAAGAATGTTACATAAATGGAATCATATACTACACCTTTTGAGAATGACTTTTTTCCCCCACTCAGCATAATTTCCTGAAGATCCATTCAAATTGTTATATGCTTCAGTGGGTTGTTCCCTTTTATTATATTACATCCGCCAGCAGAAGGGCATCCAAGTTTTGTCTATTGTGAAAAAAGCTGTTATGAATATTTGTGTACAGTTTTTGTGTTGACATAAGTTTTCACTTCTGTGGGATACGTGCCTTAGAGTGCAATTGCTGAGTCATATGGTAAGTGTTTATTTAATTTTATAAGAGACTGACAAACTATTTCCCAGCGTGGTGGTACCACATTACTTTCCCTTCAGCAAACAGTGATCCAGTTTCTCTGTATTCTTTTCAGCATCTGATGTGATCATTACTTTTTTTATCTTAGCCCTTCTGATGGGTGTATGATGATATCTTGAGGGTTTAATTTGCACTTCCTTAGTAGCTATTAATATTGTGTATCTTTTCATTTGCTTATTTGCCATCTGTATGTCCTTGGCAATGAAATGTATGTTAATGTCTTATGCCCATTTTCTTTCTTTTTTTTTTAGGGTTTTGAAAATATTTATTTATTTGGCTGTTTCAGGTCTTAGCTGTGGCACAGGAATCTTTGTTGCATCATGAGGGATCTTCTTTTTTTCTCTCTCTTTTTTTAATATAACCATTTTCTAATTAAATTGAGTTTTAAAAGCTCTTTCTGTATTCTAAATACAAGGCCATACATTGAATAAATAATTCACAAACATTTTCTTTGTTTGGAGCTTGGCTTTTCATCCTTCTCATAAAGAGCAAATTAAAAAATTTTTTTTTTGCCTGGAGAATCCCACGGACAGAGGAACCTGGCAGGCTACAGTCCATGGGGTCTCACAGAGTCAGACATGACTAAGTGATTGAGCACGCATGCAGAATATTTTAATTTTTATTAAAAATTTTATCGAGGTATAGTTGATGGACAATATTATATAAGTTTCAGGTATATAACCTATTGGTTCACAATTTTCAAAGGTTATACTTCACTTAGAGTTACAATAAAGTATTGGCTACCTACCCTGTGCTGTACAATATATCTGTGTACTATGTACTTTATACATAGTAGTTCGTACCCCATAATCCCCTACCCCACTTTGCCCCTCACTTCTTCTCTTCACCCTGGTAACCACTAGTTAGTCCTATCTGTGAGTCTAGATTTGTTGTTGTTATTGCTCTATTCACTAGTTTATTATTTAGATACAAGTGATATTTTATAGTGCAAAATTTTTAATTTTCATGAAATCCTATGTATCACAATTTCCCTTTTATGAATCGTGCTTTTGGTGTCAGGTCTGGAAGTTTTTCATCCAGTCATGGGTTCTGAAGTTTTACTCTTAAATATAAAAGTTTGCATTTTTATATTTTATATTTAACCAAGTCCGTGATTATTTTTAAGTTAATTTTTACATAAAGTATAAAGTAACTCAAGGCTCTTTGTTTTGATTTGGTTTTGTTGCCTATGAAAGTCTGATGGCTCCAGGAGCAAGAATACTGTAGTGGGTTTTCATGCCCTCCTCCAAAGGATCTTCCTAATCAAGGGATCAAACCCGGGTCTCTTATGTCTCCTGCATTGGCAGGTGGTTCTTTACCACTCAGCACCTGGGAAGCTCCAGTATTTTTTGAAAAGGCTCTCAAAAATTTTTAAGAGTAGGAAGGCAATGGCACCCCACTCCAGTACTCTTGCCTGGAAAATCCCATGGACGGAGGAGCTTGGTAGGCTGCAGTCCATGGGGTCGCTGAGGGTCAGACATGACTGAGCGACTTCACTTTGACTTTTCACTTTCATGCATTGGAGAAGGAAATGGCAACCCACTCCAGTGTTCTTGCCTGGAGGATCCCAGGGACAGGGGAGCCTGGTGGGCTGCCGTCTATGGGGTCACACAGAGTCAGACACGACTGAAGTGACTTAGCAGCAGCAGCAACATCTTTGATTGTATTTTCATCCTATTGGCATTATTTTAAAAGCCAGTCAGAAAGTGGGATAACCACTTTTTATTTTTAAAAAAAGTTACTTTAGGATAATCTTGTTTGCTTTGACTTGATTTTACTGTATCTGCAGCCTCTGAAAGCCATTTTTGCTAATAGATCCATTGCATTTCATTACAACTCAGGAAAGGGAACAGCACCCTCCCCACCCCCCAAAACAGAAGTGCTGTGACCTTTTCCAGACTGGAGAAAAATGCTGCTTATAAAAATAATATCCAGGCCCCAACATTCCCATCATTAAATATAGTTTCTTCTTCCTCAACAATATTTGGCATTTACATGGGAATTAATGAGATTGCAAGAAAAACCAACACCTCAAGCATTATATAAAAACTGTTTTCAGAAAGCCCATGAAAGGATTGAAAAGTGAAAGTCCCTCATTCGTGTCTGACTCTTTGCAACCCCACGGACTATAGCCCGCCAGGCTCCTCTGTCCATGGAATTCCCCAGGCCAGAATACTGGAGTGGTAGCCTTTCCCTTCTCCAGGGTATCTTCCCAATCCAGGGATCAAACCCAGGTCTCCCACACTGCAGGCAGATTCTTTACCATTTGAGCCACCAGGGAAGTAAGGAGTAAGTCAGCTTATGGTAAGTATAGATCCAAACATATGCTGGGACACGACTTCATTTTCAAGAAAATATACACAGTTTAGAACTTGAAAATGTCAAAGGAAAGTTCTGTGTAACCCTTCTATCAACTGAAAACTATACTGGAAATTGAGTATGGGTCTGTGAATGGATGGAATAATACTGGCTTTTCCCCTGTATCCAACACAAGAACATTTACAATTCTCTGGAAAATTTGTGCAGGTTTGTGCAGAATTCCCTAGGGAAAGAAACCACTCCATCAGAAGACAGGCAAATTACATACTACTACTACACACACATATGTCCTTTACCTAACCAGGCTTAGATATGAACATGGTAGAATAACATGTGATAGTATGCTTAGGGCTTCAAATTCAATATGAGCAATTTACTAAAATTTACAGCTGCAAACTTGACCACTTCCTTAGCAATATTTAACTGTGAATAATAATAATAATACCACTGTACATGTATTATATTTAAATCAGGTTGTTACTACCACTATCTGAATTTTACTCACTTAAGCCTCATGATATCCTTCAGCATTTTTCCTCTATTTCTCTCCTGTTAAACAAGAGACTTGGTAAGATGCATATTTAATGATTTTAGTGAGACTATTTCTAATGTCTGTCTTCCTTTGTTTTTATAATGTTAGTGCCCATAGATTATCAATGCTCAAATCCATGAATTATTCACAGGTTAGAACCAGACATGGAACAACCGGCTGGTTCAAAATTGGGAAAGAAGTACATCAAGGCTGTGTATTGTCACCCTGCTTATTTAACTTATATGCAGAGTACATCATGCAAAATTATGGGCTGGATGAAGCACAAGCCAGAATCAAGATTTCTGGGAGAAATATCAATAACCTTATATATGCAGATGATACCACCCTTATGGCAGAAAGTGAAGAGAAACTAAAGAACCTCTAGATGAAGGTGAAAGAAAAGAGTGAAGAAGCTGGCTTAAAACTCAACCTTCAAAAAAAGAAGACCATGGCATCAGGTCCCATCACTTCATGGCAAATAGATGGGGAAATAGTGGAACCAGTGACAGATTTTATTTTCTTGGGTTCCAAAATCACTGTGGATGGTGACTGCAGCCATGAAATTTAAAGATGCTTGCTCCTTGGAAGGGAGAAGGCAATGGCAACCCACTCCAGTACTCTTGCCTGGAAAATCCCATGGACGGAGGGGCCTGATGGGCTGCAGTCCATGGGGTCGCTAGGAGTCAGACACGACTGAGCGACTTCACTTTATTTTTTCACTTTCATGCATTGGAGAAGGAAATGGCAACCCACTCCAGTGTTCTTGCCTGGAGAATCCCAGGGATGGGGGAGCCTGGTGGGCTGCCGTCTATGGGGTCGCACAGAGTCAGACACGACTAAAGCAACTTAGCAGCAGCAGCAGCAGCTCCTTGGAAGAAAAGCTATGACAAACCTAGACAGCATATTAAAAAACAGAGATATCACTTTACCAACTAAAGTCTGTCTAGTCAAGGCTATGGTTTTTCCAGTAGTCATGTATGGATGTGAAAATTGGACCATAAAGAAGGCAGAGCACCAAAGAATTGATACTTTCTAATTGTGGTGTTGGAGAAGACTCTTGAGAGTCCCTTGGACTGCAAGGAGATCATACTAGTCAATCCTAAAGGAGATCAACCCTGAATATTCATTGAAAGGACTGTTGCTGAAGCTGAAGCTCCAATACTCTGGCCATCTGATGCAAAGAGCTGACTCATTAGAAAAGACCCTGATGCTGGGAAAGATTGAAGGCAGGAGGAGAAGGTGATGACAGAGGATGAGATAATTGGATGGCATCACTGACTCAATGGACATGAGTTTGAGCAAGCTTCGGGAGATGGTGAAGGACAGGAAGCTAGGCCTTCTGCAGTCCATGGGGTCACGAAGAATCGGACATGACTGAGTGACTGAACAACAACAACAATATATAAATTCACAGGTATGTTTCACTGAGGTAGCTGCAAAAAGAGATAAAAAGAAATATACCAAAATTGTGATTGCGATTATTTTCATATTCTCTCATTTTCACATGTTTTACAATGTGGTTAAATTCCCTTTTAAATTAGAAATACATGTTCATGTTCAAAAGGTCATCAAGCTATATACTGAATATATATATTCAATACATCAATATATATACTGAAAGCTATATATACTTTGCATTTTATTATATATATATTCTCAAAAAAGTACTGGAAAATGGTGTGAAGGAAATGCATATGCAAAACACACTATAAATTTTATATTATTTTTGAGGAGAAAAAGAATTTAGAAATATACTAATTAAGGGCAATGTATGGAATTTGTTTAGATACTAATGCAAACAAATCAATTATACACAAATAAACAGAGGATTCAGAACTGGATATTTTATACTATTAAGGGAATTATGTTATGATTCAAATGAATATATAATTTACATACAATAAAATGAATGCTATGAACTATAATTCTTAGCCTCATCTATGATTTTTTACTTTCTTGCAAGATTTTGTTGAACAAATCAGGTAGTTATTACCATTATCTGAATTTTACTCACTTAAGCCTCGTGATAGCCTTTAGCACTTCTCTTCTGTATTTCTCTCTTGTTAAACAAGAAACTTGGTAAGATCATTGTAGTGAGACTATTTCTAATGTCTGTCTGCAGTTCTTCTTGTAATGTTAGTGCCCAAAGATTATCAATGTTCAAATCCATGAATTTTTTATACATTTTTTAAACGTTTTTCCTTTATGATTTATCCCCAGAGATAGGATATCGTTCCCTGAAGAATATTATCTTTGGATATAGATTTCTAATATATTATTTTTGTTCTTATTTGTTAAAAGTTAGTTGTTATATTTATTGGTGATATAAAAACTACCAAACATTAGCATTCTCATTTATAGAGGTTGCCATTTTTTTAAATGCAGTAAGGACATTCCAAAAAAACATACCATCTAGATCTAGTCACACAAAATAACTGATCACTCTATGTCAAAGGACAGCTCAGAGAAAACAGCTCATTCTAAACATTATCCCTAAGCATTAATATTCTCTCAGGACAGAGCAAGAAGGCTCCCATTGCCTGTCAGTAGCTTTGACAGCCAGACTTTCATTTCCAAGCACACATACTACTCATTTAAAACTTATAAAGAGAGCAAGTGGATAATGTCTGCTTTCTTCTCCAAGTTTTGATTGATTTCATTCTGTGACTTTCTACTCTGTGAGGATATGATTTCATGAGAGTCCTTTAATTCACCAAGATAGAACTGAAGTGTTATTTTCTTGTTATTAATTGTGAAATCTTAAAATTCATTTGACTCACTTTTGAATCTTATATACCAAAAAAGGACACACTCCAGGTATCCTGAATTATTTAACTTTATCCCATACAAGTCTAGATTCATGAATCATACTTAAGCTCGACAGGATTGTAAGTGATTATGGTAAATGTAAATGGCTCTAAATCCCGTGTCTCCTCAAGTGAAGGAATCTGTTTTTTAAATATTTTTTTTCATGGGGACTATGTTTTTAAAGTCTTTATTGAATCTGTTACAATATTTCTTCTGCTTCTGTGTTTTGGTCCCTTGGCTGCAAGGCATGTGGGATCCTAGCTCTCTGACCAGGGTTCAGACCCAGACTCTCTGCACTGGAAGGCAAAGTCTCAACCCCTGGACCTCCACGGAAGTCCCAAGTGAAGGATTCTTAAACATCACAAAAGTACCTGAAAATTATATGCCTTTTATGCATTAAAAATAACATCAGCAAATGTCTGTTTCCAAAAGTCTTCTTTTGTATAGACATGCAAGTAACAGAAAAGTGAAAATTTGAAGTTCATAAAAGTTTGTTTTATGAACAAGCTTTCTGCCAATTTAAGTATTTAAAGTGCCCTAGCTTTAGCAGCCATTATCAAAAATATATTTACTATTTTTCCTCAATCTGTTGGAGAAGCTTCCAGTTCAAATGATTGAGTTATCCAATGTAAATGACTACTCTTTTCAACACTTCCCATGCACATGTGTTTCAAGTAGAGACCTTGAAAGAGCATTTTCTTTCATGATTATAAAAGAAAGTCCAGGCTAAGCCTCTTATTTTCTTTTCATATTTGGATGTTTCTCATGGATGCGTCATGCCCAAGGCAAGATTTAGCTGCACATAAAGAACAAAGTGTGTATCCACATAAGTGACGAACAGATGTTGTATTTGAGGCAACTAAACAAACCAACAAGTCACTTTTGTTACAGCTGCTATTTGAAAAATCATTTCTTATGAATTCCACCATGGGCTTTCCCCATGGCTCAGTGGGTAAAGAATCTGCCTGCAATGTAGGAGACACAGGAGACACAGGTTCGATTCCTGGGTCAGGAAGATCCCCTGGAGGAGGCATGGCAACCCATTGTAGTATTCTTGCCTGAAAAATCCCATGGACAGTGGAATCTGGTGGGCTACAGTCCAAATGGTCACAAAGAATCAGACACGACTGAGCAACACAGCATACATAGGAGCTCCACTGTCCAGACCTTCTCACTACTGTGAGTTCCAACAGATTAACTAGAGGATAAGCAACTTGGTTTAGTAAAAATACACTAAACTTTGAGAGAAAATTTATATTATCTAGAGATACTTAAGTTTGTAGTTTCATAAGCTCTCAAGACATATCCTGGGAGAAAGCCAAGAGTTCACAGTTATTGTACATACTTTATAGATGAGAAAAAGAAAGTTCAAGGACAGTAAATAATTTTCTCAAGTTTGATTCAAATCCAGGTCTGTCTAACAAGAAAGCCTATTTCCTTCCACCAAGAATAGCACCTTCTAAGCAGTGACACTGAGCAAACATTCTGGGTACAGATAATATTTGCCCTTTTTCATCCAACTTTGATTTTGTAATGATAATAATAATAGAGTCTACAAACACATAGCTGCAATTTTAAATCACAAAAGCCAAAGCTAGGTTTTATAAGTCATTTGGCAGTGAAGTCTGACATGACCTGAACTAATCTGATGGCAAAACTTGGCCTAAAATGTAGAGACTATTCATAGCCCTTATTTATACCATTTACTTTGAATACTCAACATTTTGAGGCATAAATATTTATCTGTTCATTACAGGATTCTTCCCCAGGCAAAATGGAAGCTGTTCTGTAATACACAGTAAACATATGGTATTATTTTTCAAAAAAAAAAAATCCTGAGTTCTGACACACAGCTCCAAGAGATTTAGGCAAGGAATAAGAAATCTGAATAGCAGCAGCAGCAACAATAACAATGATAGTAAAAGTTGAGTTTTATAGTTTTATCTCATCTTTAATTTTTATAAAATAATTTCATACATATTTATTGCATTTGTCATTATAATGTGAAAATTTCCTAATTACTTTGAATAAATTTTGCCCTGATTATCTCTTTAGAGGGAAGAAAACATGGGACTAAACTTGATGCCATGAAGTCTCTTGGTCAAATGGAGACCTGACATCAAACTGACTTTTGACTTCTTGAAACAGAAATTAATTTGAATCAGAAATAGAGAATGCTGCTGTATATTTCTTTTTTCTAAGGTTTTCTTAAATATAAGCCTCTCTGGTGACTTTACTTGAAGAGGAATGACACTAAATTTTTATTTAATTGTCTGTTTTTTGACCACAGTAATAAATTAAGAGGTTTAGTGACCAGTGTTGTGAATAGGATTTCAGCAGACGCTAAGGAAATGACAGGATATAATTCTCATGTTAGTATAAAAAATGTTTCTTTGTCTCATAAATTATGGGTGATCAGTTGTACATATTCAATCAAGATACTTCTTCACTCTGTAGAAAATTTTAAATTTAAATCAAGTTTTCAAATATTAGCTGTTTTCTAGATCAGTAGTTTTCAATCTCCTTTTCTGCCTCAAAACACAGGAATACAGCATATTCCCTTCCACAACAGCAATCCACAAAGTATCATTTACACAGCCAGCAGTAATTCCCATACCTGGAGTCAGCAGACCCGTATAGTATCAGTTTGAGTTTTATTAAACATTCAACACATTTCATATATTTCCTTTTACATGTTCTAGATGCTAATTTCTTACAGACTGCACTTTGCTGTCCTACGTTGCAGGTCTAGGGTGAGGGGAATCTAGAATGGATGACAAAGGAAGTAGATAATAAATATCAACTGGTAAAGAATCTGCCTGCAGTGAGGAAGATACAGGTTTAATCCATGGGTCAGGATGATCCCCTGGAGAAGGGACAGCAACCCTCTCCAGTATTCTTGCCTGGGAATTCCCATGGACTAAGGAGCCTGGGGGGCTACAGTCCATAGAGGTCACAGAGTCTGACATGACTTAGTGACTTAATAACTACAACATAACCTTGAGATCATTTGCAACAGTAGGGACTGTGGCTTGTTCCATTAGCTGTTCTGATTTGAGTCTTTTGTACGGATTGTGGCCAGCCACCATCCTGAGAGCTATGTTTGGACTCAGTGTAGGACTGGGGCTCAAGCATATAAAAATACTCTTATCAAGCAGGATATTCTAAGGGATCAGAGGTAACTCCTAGGAACTAGCCACGGACCAGTCTTACAGCGAAAGGCCTTCTTTGGAATGCACAAGTTTTAGGAACCCCAGACCTGCTGAGTAAACCTTTTACCACACCCTTGTATTGGTCTTATCTTCCTAACTAGAGTATAAGGTGCTCAAAGAAAAGGATCATATATTTATACAGTTTTACCTGAAGCCAATACCCACTTGACTCTATCTTTGCCAGAGTCAGAGGAAATCAGCATTTCAAAATTCCTGAACTTAGCTTTCCCTTAAGAACATGTTTTAGCATTACCATTTGAAAAATACTCTGGAATTGCTCTATAAAAATGCTTTGACACCCATGTTGGTCACATGTGTGTGTGCTCAGTTGCTTCAGTCGTGTCTGACTCTTTGTGACTCCATGGACTGTAGTACCCCAGGCTCCTCTGTCCATGGGATTCTCCAGGCAAGAATACTGGAGTGGGTTGCCATGTCCTTCTCCAGGGGATCTTCCTGACCCAGGGATCAAACTCATGTTCTCTTATGTCTCCTACATTGGCAGGCAGGTTCTTTACCACTAGCACCACCTGGAAAGCCCCCACATTGATTACTTGCAGTTATAATTTACCATCATGGGTACTACCCTGGCAGTGCAGTGGTTAAGGATCCACCTGCCAATGCAAGGGACACAGGTTCAATCCCTGGCCTGGGAACTAGGATCCCACATGCCAAGGTCAACTAAGCCCATGTGCCACAACTACTGAAGCCTGCACACCCATGCTCCACAACTAGAGAAGCTATTAGGACGAGAAGCCTGTGCGTCGCAACTAGAGAATAGCTCCCACTCACAAAAACTAGAGAAAGCTTGCTCACAGCAACGAAGAGCCTGTGCACCATATCAAAGACCCAGCGCAGTTATAAATAAGTAATTTTTTTTTTAATTTGCCACCATGAAAAGCTCAAGGATCCCCATTCTTTTTGACTTTCTATTCCAAATCTGGATCAGGATCAAGGGCAAGTTTGTTTTGTTGGATCACAGTGCCAAGAAGGAATTTCATTGCTAATGCGGAGGAGTGAAACATTCAAGAGTTCCCAGAATCATTTCTTTCTGATCCTTTCTTTTGGCTCTCTTCCATAAACTCCAAACCAATGATATCAGAATATCTGGAGTTTGGGACCAGGAGCTCCAGGCAATTGTAACGTGAAGCTAGGGCCGAAAACCAGTTGCATAGAGTGCCAAGATCCAGGTGATGGCTCAGGCAGGCAGGTGCAGAAGAATCCTTTCTGACCTACTCAGGCTGGTTCCAGCCTAGGCCTCACTAAAATTGTGGTTCATGGATCAGCAACATTGATACTACCTGGGAGCTTGTTAGAAATGCAGAATTTCAGGTCCTACTCAGCTCGATCAACTCAGAATCTGCATTTTAATAAAATAGGTAACATTCATATATTAGAATTTCAGAAGCACTGACCTAGGCAACAGCACTCCTTCTTGTTTCCCAGGGCCCCACACTGGAACCAGAGATGAAGCCTCGAGCTGGGAAGTGTTCCTCTGTCTGGCACATGTCTTCCTGTGGTTGAAGAAGGATGGTTGGTGAAGGATGGAAACAGGTTCCTTCCATTTCAGTATCACTCAATCTATCATCTTAACTTTACTTACAGTTATCTGCAGGGGGTAAAGAGAAGAAGGAGAAGATGGCAAAATCTAGTCCGTCAATGATATCAGCTTATGTAATGAGATATATTAAGAGTGGGTTTCCACTATACTCAAGAGGCTTATTTCACAAAGTAAAGATAATAAGGTTCAGGGAATTGGCTAAAAATCTGCCATGACTTTTAATGAGTGGAATTTGGGGAAAGAGAAATCAGCGATTAACATCCCATGGTCATTACACTTGGGCAGTAAGCTACTACATGGCAGTCCTATGCCAGGGCTTGCTGTTGTTGCTCAGTCGCCCAGTCATGTCCGACTCTTTGTGACCTCATGGACTGCCACACGTCAGGCCCAGACCTGCCTTAAAGGAATTTTAGCCAAATCCATCCAGCCCAGGTGCTCTGAGTTGACCAGCCTTGTCTCTGCACCATTCTGCCAGCAGCAGCCTTAGAGGAAGATTTGAGGTTTTAAGATAATGGCTTATAAAACAGACCTTGATAATGATGGTAATGAATCATTTTTGAACACATGCTATGTGTTAAGCACTAAGAGCCTGAAAAGTATTAATTCATTTAAGCCTCACAACTATTTGATACACTATTATTTTTTCCTTTTGTACAGGTGGGAAAACCAAGATAAAGAGAAGTTATGCAAATGGTAAAGCAGGATTCAAACCAAGACAGCCTCCAACATAAGGCAGACCTCACTATATGGAGAATCAATACAGTAAAAGGGAAGGAGACCCTTTGATTCTTTTGCTCATTTGGGGAGTATTTCTGAGTTCTACAAATGATTACATAGATACAGACTTCAAAATCTTCCTTCAGCAATATTTTCTGTCTCCAAAGCAACATGAGTCGAGGATATTTTTTAATGCAGATTCTGATTCAGAATATCTAGGGTAGGGCCCAAGATTTTGCATTTCTAACAAGCTCCAAGATGTCAGTGTTGCTAGTCCAGGGTCCACACTTTGAGTAGCAAAAAAAAAAAAGTGCTGCTACGTCACTTCAGTAGTGTCCAGCTCTGTGCTCTGTGCAACGCGATGGACTGTGCAGCCCACCAGGCTCTTCTGTCCATGGAATTCTCCAGGCGAGAATCCTGGAGTGGATTGTGATGCCCTCCTCCAGGGGATCTTTCCAACCCAGGGATCAAACCCACTTCTCTTATGTCCCCTGGACTGGCAGGTGGATTCTTTACCACTAGTGCCACCTGGGAAGCCCATACATATATGTATTATATATGTAATTATATATGTAATAATTATATATATATATATATGTAAATGCATAATGGAGAAGGCAATGCCACCCCATACTCCAGTACTCTTGCCTGGAAAATCCCATGGGCGGAGGAGCCTGGTAGGCTGCAGTCCATGGGGTTGCTTAGGGTCGGACACGACTGAGCAACTTCATTCTTACTTTTCACTTTCATGCATTGGAGAAGGAAATGGCAACCCACTCCAGTGTTTTTGCCTAGAGAATCCCAGGAACGGGGGAGCCTGGTGGGCTGCCATCTATGGGATCGCACAGAGTCAGACACGACTGAAGTGACTTAGCAGCAGCAGTAAATGCGTAAAATCACAGTCTCATCTCTTGCTAAATAGATTATTTAGCAAGCATTTCACTCTAAAAGTCTGTTTGTAGGACTTAGACATGCTCCCAGAGGGGCAAAGAGAGAGTCAATGCTTTCCAATGCTCCCCGCTGGGAATCTGAAACTTTCTTTTACTCTTGCAATTTGGTATCACTGATAAGTTTAGCATGAAGGTATTCTAAAGTATGTTTTTTACCTCACTGATAATAACAGTTACTAATGTTATTTCCTTGGTTGATGCTTAACCTGCTTGATGTTTCAGATTTTACCTAAAATAATTAACACATTAACCAAATGGATAATAAAAAATAGTAATTTCCAGACTGTAGACACAAGTGAATTCTCTTTTATTGCACTCTGCCATAGTGAAACAACCAATAAAAATGTTATATATATATATATATATAATTATTTTGAAAAGATGCTGAACCTTGGGCTTGACAAGTTGGCTACAGAATGTAAATCAAAAATATCATTTAGTGCCTACATTACACAAGGGAGCACAAATTGAAAAATGGTATCTCCACCTATCTTTTTACATTTTAAAGTGAGGTAAATGTCTAAGGTATTTTTGTAAGATGATGTATCATTTGAAAAGGAAATTAGTTTTCAGGCCAGCATATATAATTTGATGTCAACAGTACAGATAGACATATAAACAGACACTCACAAGGAGGGGACAAGAATGTGTACTGAGTATCGATAGTCACACATGGACACAACAAATGGTAGGGAGTCTTCCCCCACTACTGTTTTAAAGTAACTGGAAAAGAGCCCAGCACTTCCTTGTAAAAATGAAACTTCCTAAGACTCAAGTTCATCATGTTTTATTGAGAAAGTTGAGTTCCACCTTTTCTGCTTGCCTCGGAGTAGAAGACTTACTGAAAAGGACAAAAATCTGGGAGGATACACAAAATAAAACAGTACAGTCATGCAATGCTTTTCTGAAGAAAAGTTATAATTATTTTAATTTTTGAATGTAAAATTTAAATCACAATATCAGTGCACTGCTCTCTTTCCAGACCTCATTTGTTTCCAGAAATATGAAAGTTGAATTCTAATGCAAAATTGTCATGGATGCCTATAGCCCACATTCTCAATTCTGAACCTGCAATTTCATCATATACCTGGATAAGAAGCTTAGCAGCTTTTTGCTCCACAGTCCCCACTGTCCCTCAAGATGTCATAGCTTCACTTGCAACATTCAGAACTAGAACTCACAGCTTCAGGAGTAAGGGCTCTCAAGAAGGAAACTCAGAAGCCCTTTTCACAGGCAATCGAAGCTGTGTGAACCTTCTCCCTGTGCTGTGCTCACTGGAAGCTCCACAGACAGTCCTACAGATAGGAGAGTGGAACTTCCTGGGAGCCAGGTACATCAGACAGAAGCTGCTCCAAACCCTGATCCTAAAACTCACTGCTGGCTTTATGCTCGTTGTTTTGTTTTGTTCTCCTATATTCTAAGAACACTGCTCAGGTGCCTTGACAGCTGAACAACTTATTCTAACTCCTTCAGCACCTCCACCAAAGGACAGCTCTCTACAGGCTCTGGTCTCGGGTGAGCAGCTTTCTTGGTGGATGAAAATTCTTAGAGCTGTAAAAGGAAAGGAAGGTTATGGAGTATTGTACCATATCAGCTCCTATCTGTCCTTCAACAAGGGCAAATGCCTTCCGGAGATGCTTTTCAGTATGTCTGAATTCAGATGTATGGAAATTAGGCAAAACCATAGATTCTACTTCATATGAGCTCTTCTGGAAAGCAGAGGGACAGGATAATGATAACAATAGCATTTATTGCACCTCCTACCTCCTGTGTATAAGACACCATTATGAAAAGTTTACACAAACTATCCTTCAGGGCAGCTACATAAAATATTGTCACAAAGTACTATCTTCTGGATGTAAAATGACAGGGCAAGTGACTTAATAATTGAGAACATGTAAAAAGCACTTAAAACTATGCCAGTCACATAGTAGACTCAAAAAATATTAGCTATTTTTCACTAAAGAAAATCACCAAAGCACAGTAGAAGGGAGAAAGGAAGAATAAAGGAAGAGAGAAGAATTATAAAAACATTCAGAAAACAATTAATAAAATGGCAATAAGTTCATACCTATCAATAATTACTTTAAATGTAAATAGATAAAATCCTCCAATAAAATTCATTGAGTGGCTGAATGAATAAAAACAAACAAGCAAAACATCTATATGCTGCCTACAAGAGATTTACTTCAGAAGTAAAGACATACACACAGCCTGAAAGTGAAGGGCTGGAGAAAGATGTTGCATGCAAATAAAAAGAAAGCTGGTGTAGGTATATTCATATCAGACAAAATAGACTTTAAAACAAAGACTGTAATAAAAGACAAAGGGCATTATATAATGACAGAGGGGTTAATCCAGCAAGAAGATATAACACTTATAGATGTACGTGCACCCAACATGAGAGAACCAGAATATGTAAACCAAATATTATCAGATTTAAAGGAATACATTGACAGGAATAATAGTAGGGAATTTAATACCTCACTTACATCAATGGATAGATCATCCAGACAGAAAATCAATAAGGAAACATTGGCCTTAAACAATACATTATGTCAAATGAACTTAATCGATATATGTAGAATATTCCATCCAAAAGTAGCAGAATACACATTCTTTTCAAGTGCACATGGAATGTTCTTCAGGATAGATATTATCAAAAAGACAAAAAATAACAAATGTTGGTAGGATGTGGAGCAAGGGGAATCTTCACACACTATTGGTGGGAATGTAAACTGCTGCAACCACTATGAAAAAGAGCATGAAGTTTCCTCAAAAAATTAAAAGCATAACTACTGTACAATACAGCAATTCCATTTCTTGGTATCTATTTGGAGAAAACAAAAACATTAGTTCAAAAAGACATATGCAATCCTATGTTTAGTACAGCACTATAGTCAAGATATGAAAACAACTTAAGTATCTATTGATAGGTAAATGGATAAAGAAAATATGTAGGGCGGGGAGAGAGAGAAATACTACTCAGTCAAAAAGAAAGAAAGAAATCTTGCCACTTAACAATGTGAACAAATCTTGAGGCTACCATGCTAAGTGAATAGGTCAGACAGAGAAAGAAAAATACCACATGATTTCAATTATATGTGGAATCTAAAAAGAAAAACAAAACATAATGCAGACTCATACAGAACACAGACTGGTGAATTGCTAGAGCAGAGGGGAGGGGAGGGGGACAAATCGGTGAAAGGGATCAAGAGGTACAAACTTCCGGTTGTAAAATAAATAAGTCATGGGGATGTAATGTACAACATGGGTAATACGGTCAATAATATTGTATGAACTTTGTATGGTGACAGATGGTAACTAGACTTACTGTGATGATCATTTGCAATGTACACAAATGTTGAATCATTATGTTGTACAGCTGAAACTAATACAATCAGATCCATCTTCCATTATATATATCAGATCAGATCAGATCAGTCGCTCAGTCGTGTCCGACTCTTTGCCACCCCATGAATTGCAGCACGCCAGGCCTCCCTGTCCATCACTAACTCCCGGAGTTCACTCAGACTCACGTCCATAATACTGTATGCCAAATATGGGTTTCCCTGGTTGCTTTGTTGGTAAAGAATCTCCCTGCAATGTAGGAGGCAGGTTCAATCCTTGGGTTAGGAAGATCCCCTAGAGAAGGAAATGGCAACCCACTCCAGTATTCTTGCCTGGAGAATCCCATGGACAGAGGAGCCTGGGGTACTACAGTCCATGGAGTCACAAAGAGTCAGTGGTTAGCAACTAAATTACCACCACCATGCCAAATATATTTCAATAATTTAAAAAATGCTAGTTATTTTAATAACACAATTAGTCAGTGGCAGGGTTTGCATTCAAATAAAGGCACCCCACACATTTAACCATTCACATTCTATAGCCCCATCTCTGTAAACTGAGCTCGGAGAAAGCCTCAGGTAGCCCATAGTTACTCCATACATTTCTGGAAATAAGATTTTCTAATACATAAATATGATCATGATACTCGTCACTTGTAGAATGAGGCCAACTCTCTACTTAGACTGGATTTGAAGCTTCTCACCATCTCATCCCAGTCATTTCTCTCCAACACCCCATGTTCCAGCCCATTGTTCCCTCACCATGGCAGTATTTATGCCTTCTTCAAAATATCTCTGTGTTCATGCTTCTCCCTCTGAAGTGCTCCTATCAGCCTTCCCTACCTCATATCACCCCATCAATAAAGCTTCTCCTGAACCCTCTCCTTCACTCCTAACCCCATCCTGCTGAACCATTTACATCTTCTCACATAGAAGTTTCTCACATCTCCCTGTACCACTGACTACATAATACTAGAGTCTCATGCTTTATATGTCAGCCTCTCCCGTTGGATTGGGCACTCCTTGAGAGGAGGACCACAAGCAATGATTATTTGCAAAGCATTCATAGAACAACTATTAAGTATCAGGCCCTATGTCCATTATAGTTCATCAGCTGTAACTTCTACATCTTGATTTGATTGATCTTTGGCTAGGAGGTTTCCTCTTTGCCATTATATCTCATACCTCAATGTGGGCGCAGGAACAAATGAGTTAAGGATTGCAATGAAGGAGTTTATTTGTGAGGTATTGGAAGCACTGGCAGGGGATGAAAAAGTGGCAGGGAAAGAAAGAAAGCCATAAAGGGTGAGTTATCAAGCCAGTCATCATCATGGGCAAATGGAGCTTCAGTTCAGTTCAGTCACTCAGTCATGTCCGACTCTTTGCGGCCCCATGAATTGCAGCAGGCTAGGCTCCCTGTCTATCACCAACTCCTAGAGTTCACCCAAACCCATGTCCATTGAATTGGTGATGCCATCCAACCATCTCATCCTCTGTCATCTCCTTCTCCAGCTCTGCTCACCAGGTGGCCAAAGTATTGGAGTTTCAGCTTCAGCATCAGTCCCTCCAATGAACACCCAGGACTGATCTCCTTTAGGATGGACTGGTTGGTTCTCCATGCAGTCCAAGGGCCTCTCAAGAGTCTTCTCCAACACCACAGTTTAAAAGCATCAATTTTTTGGTGCTCAGCCTTCTTTATAGTCCAACTCTCACATCCATACATGACCACTGGAAAAACCATAGCCTTGACTAGATGGACCTTTGTTGGCAAAGGAATGTCTCTGCTTTTTAATATGCTGTCTAGTTTGGTCATAACTTTCCTTCCAAGAAGCAAGCCTCTTTTAATTTCATGGGTGCAATCACCATCTGCAGTGATTTTGGAGCCCAGAAAAATAAAGTCAGCCACTATGTCCACTGTTTCCCCATCTATTTGCCATAAAGTGATGGGACTGGATACCATGATCTTAGTTTTCTGAATGTTGAGCTTTAAGCCAACTTTTTCACTCTCCTCTTTCACTTTCATCAATAGGCTCTTTAGTTCTTCTTCACTTTCTGCCATAAGGGTGGTGTCATCTGCATATCTGACATTATTGATGTTTCTCCCGGCAATCTTGATTCCAGCTTGTGCTTCATCCAGCCCAGCGTTTCTCATCATGTACTCTGCATAGAAGTTAAATAAGCAGGGTGACAATATACAGCCTTGACGTACTCCTTTTCCTATTTGGAACCAGTCTGTTGTTCCATGTCTAGTTCTAACTGTTGCTTCCTGACCTGCATACAGGTTTCTCAAGAGGCAGATCAGGTGGTCTGGTATTCCCATCTCTTTCAGAATTGTCCACAGTTTATTGTGATCCACACAGTCAGAGGCTTTGGCATAGTTAATAAAGCAGAAATAGATGTTTTTCTGGAACTCTCTTGCATTTTCGATGATCCAGCAGATGTTGGCAATTTGATCTCTGGTTCCTCTGCCTTTTGTAAAACCAGCTTGAATATCTGGAAGTTCATGGTTCACGTATTGCTGAAGCCTGGCTTGGAGAATTTAGAGCGTTACTTTACTAGCATGTGAGATGAGTGCAATTGTGCGGTAGTTTGAGCATTCTTTGGCATTGCCTTTCTTTGGGATTGGCATGAAAACTGACCTTTTCCAGTCCTGTGGCCACTTCTGAGTTTTCCAAATTTGCTGGCATATTGGCAAATGGAGCTTAGTGTGCTAGAAATGTGGGGAAATGGTGTAAAACATATCCCAAATTAGAGGAAGTGTTGCTGGATATTTGTATTCCATGTCAGGCTTCCCTGGTGGCTCAGATAGTAAAGTATCTACCACAATGCAGGAGACCTGGGTTCGATCCCTGGGATGGGAAAATCCCCTGGAGGAAGTCATGGCAACCCACTCCAGTATTCTGGCCTGGAGAATCCCCATGGACAGAGCAGCCTGGTGGGCTACAGTTTATGGGGTCACAAAGAGTCGGACACAATTGAGTGACTAAGCACACAGTCCCATCAGTTCTTGGTTGACGGTGCTCAGGGATATGAATTCCCCACTCCTTCCTTCTAGCCCACCCTTTATATCTAAGGAAAGCCCAGGGCTCTAGAAAAGCCCTCAGGCAAACAGGTGCAGATCCTGGCAGTTGGAAGTGGGCTGGAGCGTGCTGGGGTGGCAGGAAAGAATGTGGGTGAGGCACTGACAGCGTGTGCTAGGAAGCCACTCTGAAATATCCTGGGGTTGAGATGTAGAGAAAAGGGAATTTTTGTACACTGTTGGTAGGAATGTAAATCGGTACAGCTACTGTGCAAAACAGTATGGAGGTTTCTCAAAAAACTAAAAAGAGAACTACCATATGACCCAGCAATTCTACTCCTAGGTATATCCAAAACAAAAACAAATTCAAAAAGATAAATGCATCCCAGGGTTCCTAGCAGCATTATTTACAATTGACAAGATATGTAAGTAACCTAAGTGTCCATCAATAGATGAATGGGTGAAGATCCATTTTCCATTATATATATCAGATCAGATCAGATCAGTCGCTCAGTCGTGTCCAACTCTTTGTGACCCCATGAATCGCAGCACGCCAGGCCTCCCTGTCCATCACCAACTCCCAGAGTTCACTGAGACCTATGTCCATTGAGTCAGTGATGCCATCCAGCCATCTCATCCTCTGTTGTCCCCTTCTTCTCCTGCCCCCAATCCCTCCCAGCATCAGGGTCTTTTCCAATGAATCAACTCTTCGCATGAGGTGGCCAAAGTACTGGACTTTCAGCTTCAGCATCATTCCTTCTAAAGAAATCCCAGGGCTGATCTCCTTCAGAATGGACTGGTTGGATCTCCTTGCAGTCCAAGGGACTCTCAAGAGGCTTCTCCAACACCACAGTTCAAAAGCATCAATTCTTCGGCCCTCAGCCTTCTTCACAGTCCAACACTCATATCCATACATGACCACAGGAAAAACCATAGCCTTGACGAGACGGACCTTTGTTGGCAAAGTAATGTCTCTGCTTTTGAATATGCTATCTAGGTTGGTCATAACTTTCCTTCCAAGGAGTAAGCGCCTTTTAATTTCACGGCTGCAGTCACCATCTGTAGTGATTTTGGAGCCCAGAAAAATAAAGTCTGACACTGTTTCCACCGTTTCCCCATCTATTTCCCATGAAGTGGTGGGATCAGATGCCATGATCTTCGTTTTCTGAATGTTGAGCTTTAAGCCAACTTTTTCACTCTCCACTTTCACTTTCATCAAGAGGCTTTTGAGTTCCTCTTCACTTTCTGCCATAAGGGTGGTGTCATCTGCATATCTGAGGTTATTGATATTTCTCCCGGCAATCTTGATTCCAGCTTGTGTTTCTTCCAGTTAATGGTACTGAAAATGAAAGTGTTAGTGGCTCAGTCGGGTCCTACTCTTCTTGACCCCATGGACTGTAGCCTGCCAGGATCCTCTGTTCATGGAATTCTCTAGGCAAGAATACTGGAGGGGGTAGCTATTCTCTTCTCCAGGTGCTCTTCCTGACCCAGGGATCGAACCCAGGGCTCCTGAATTGCAGGCAGATTCTTTATTATCTGAGCCACCAGGGAACTCAATGGAATACTACTTGGCCATTAAAATAAAAAACAAATTTTCTATTTGCTGCAACATGATGGACTTGGAGGGCATTATGCTAAGTGAAATAAGTTAGACAGAAAGACTATATATCACTTATATGTGGAATCTAAAAAAAAAAACAATTTAGTGTATATAACAAAAAAGAAGCAGACTCACATATATAGAAAGCAGACTAGTGGTTACTAGACTAGGGGGAAGTGAGAGGTGCAAATTATTGGATATAAGATAGGCTACAAGGATATATTATATAACATGGGGAATATAGCCAATATTTTATGATAACTATAAATGGAGTATAACTTAAAAAAAATAGTATTAAAATTAAAAAAGAAAACAAAAAAAAGAATCCCCCAGGCTTGTAGAGGAAGAATATGAGTTAGAATTTTGGAAGATTTCCAGTCATTCTCACTTGGTAGTAGGATTTCATAACTCCTAAAACACAACCCAAATTCCCTGTCTTTAGAATTAAAGAACATAGGTGATTGGAAGCCTAAAAGTAATACGAGACTGAACTCATGGATAAAATCTAGTATAAATTGGTACCAGGACTTTGCACTATAGATGAGGCTATAACTTCAAGGAATAGGTGAATAGTCACTATACATCAAGAAATTTTTAAAATGTTCTAGTCAAAACAGGATGAGCACAAATGTCACGTGAAGAGCATGGCCATCAGTCATGGAGAAGCCAAATAAATACAAAGACATTTAAAAATCAAGTTAATAAAGAAGTCAGCAGATAGGATTTAGGAGAGTATACCTCAAAGGAAAAAAAAATGTATTAAGAACCTGAATAGCCACATGATGCCGTTAGGCTTGTGGTCCAAAGATCTCTGGGTTTTCATAAGGGAATTTTATGGAGAGCAAACCAATATAAGAGCAAAGTACAAATGGCTAGACTCTCTGATAATAGCTTATGGGGACTAGCGCTATGTTATTTCTTTAATTTCCCCAAGCAGTGTTTTAACAGCTATCTTAGTAAGCGAAACACAAGTTTTAAAAGTAACTTCCTGCAAGGAGCTGTGTGAGTTACCTTTTCAGGTTTGTGTGAGCTGTAGTGCAGTGTAGGTAGGGAAAGAAGATTAAGAACTGACTTGACTGAGAAAATCCACACACATGTCAAAGGTAGCCAACATTTTTTGAAAAAGGATCCTGGTTCAAAAACAGAAAGAGAATTTATCTGTGTGATATTAACATCTCTTAATGAAGAATGTTACAATAGGAGAGGGTGGTCTACATGGAAATACAGAAATGGGGACCAGAACAATTAAAATTGGCAGAGTGGACCTCATGTGTTATTTTTGTTCTTTGTGATGATGGCCATTCTGATAGGTGTGAGGTGGTACGTCATTCAGGTTTAAATTTGGATTTCTCTGATAATTAACGAACAGAGTTTTCTCTTGAATCAACCTCTGTAGGCCTAATTTCTCTTCTGGATTTGATAGTCATGGGCTTGCTGGACATCTACATGCAGCTGTCCTTAGATACTTCAAATACCCTGTGTCAAAATCTAAATCTATTCTCTCATCTCTCTACCCAGACCTAATCCTCCTTGCACTCAATTATAGGACAGTGGTTTTGTTTTGTTTTCCATTCAATTATAAGACTGTTTATCAGCCAGTGTCTCAATCGGAAACCACCTATTGTTCAATTGATAAGTTGTGTTCGACTTTTTGCGACTCTATGAATTACAGCACTCCAGGCTTCCCTGTCCTTCACTATCTCTTGGAGTTTGCTCAAACGCATGTCCATTGAATTGGTGATGCCATCAAACCATCCCATCCTCTTTTGCCCCCTTCTCCTTCTGCCCTCAATCTTTCCCAACATCAGGGTCTTTTCCAGTGAGTCAGTTGCACCTGCAACCTACTGTTTTGTAGGTAGTATTAATGGTACTTGCTTGGTTGGTATAAAAGTGAGATTATACAAGACTATGTGCTTTCTCTGAGGAACTATGTGGTTTCTCTACATAGTCATATTTAATCTCACTTTTACACTCACCAAGCAAACACCATTAATTCTACCTACAAAATATCTTGAAAATGCATCATTACTTGTTCTAGTTATTGGTTGCTGCATCACCCCAAAACTTAGTCTTTTAAACAACAATCATTTTATTTTCTCTCAAATTTCCCATGACTCAGGAATTTGGTAAAGGCTCAGTGGTGACTGCTTATTTATCTCTGGTCCATGACGTCTGGAGTTTTGTCTGGGAAGACTTCAAGGGTGGGAGTGACCTGATGGCAGAGTCTGGAATCTACATAAGGCTTGAGCATTTACATGGCTGGTGAACAATGATGGCTGAGGTTCAGCGGATCCTTTATCCTTTCATTCATTTTGTCTCTTTTTGAAAGAAACATCAAAATGATCTACAGGAGTATCAGTAGATCACATGTCTGGTGAATGACACTGGCTGTCAGTAGGAATCTCAGCCTGGGCTGTCAGCTGGAGTACCTATATGTCTCTTTCCATGTAGCGAGTCTTCTTCCTCACAGCTTCGTAACTTAGTTCCAAGAATGATTATCCCAAGAGGACCAGGCAGAAGCTATATACCTTTTATGACCTGGCTTGGGAAGTCACATAATGTCACCTCTGGTATTCATAGAGCCCCCCACCTCCAGAATGTAGGAGAAGGAACACAGACCCCACCTTTGGATGGAGCCGCATCACCTTCACATTCTAAGAGAAGCATGGGAGATCTTGTTGCACTTGTGTCAGAAAATGCAATCTGCCGATGCATTTCTGCTGTCCCAAAGGGCTGAACTCTCAGGGACACCATTTACCTGGTAGGGTGTTTTGGCGGGGGGAGGCGGAAACCACTCACATAAAATACATTTGTGTGACTCAGGCCCTTCTCATATCTCATCCAGATATCACCAATATTCTCCTCATTGCTCTCTATGCTGTCATTCTTTTGATATTCCAACCCACCCTTCTCACACTTCTCTACTCAGAATTCTTTCAAAAATACTATCATCATCATTATCATCATCACTAACTTTTATTGAACACTTACTGAATATCAGGCACTATGTTAATTTTTACTTACACAACCCTTAAAAAGGTCCTCATATCTCTCTGGCTTATAGATGGGGAGAGTGAGAACTTGAAAGTTAAAGTAACTTGCCTAAATTCATACTCATAAGGAGTGATAGAGCAAGGACTGATACCTGAAAATCTAACTTCAGTGTACAAAATTTTAGTATCTATTACAGTTCCTTCATTTCTAGTTATGTACTTTATATTAATAAACAACTTCTCTGGTTCCACAGAGCCTTCATTAACCTACCTTTTGATGCTGGTGCCTCCCTTGCCAGCCTGGTTATTCACCTTAGCTCTTTTGGTTGCTTTAGCTTATGATCTGGTCATGTTGGACTTTTTCCTTTTCCTCAGACATTCAGCTTAATGCCCTTTGATTTTGCTCATGCTTGTGACTCTTCCTAAAAAGCCATAATGCCATTTTTCTGGCTTTCCAAGGCCAGCATAAACCTCACCCTAAAGACATGACTATTCCCACAAAGTGTGTTAGTGCCTTCCTGCAGCAATTACATCTGGCAGCCCTGCTAATTATCGTCTCCTGGAGAGCAGGAACTGGGTCCACCCTCCCTAGAGTTCCCAACACTCTCCCTTGTGCGAGGAGGTGCTCAGTGGAGGTTTGCTAGGCTAAAGATACGGGATGCATGCTTCTACACGGGAAACTTTTCACAAACAGACTAAAGCTTATTTCTTGGACTTTTACTGTCAGGAACTAGAAAACAGTATCTACTTGGCACCAGAGTTGGGATCTGACCTGATATTTCTGTAGATCATTTCAATGTTTCTTTCAAAAAGAGACAAAATGAAAGAATGAAGACCTGGGACAGGACAAGGGGTCTTTTTACTAGCAGCAATATTTTGGGGTACACAGCAGTTCCAATACTGGGGATATTGTCCACATCAGAGCCTGCTTAAGTCTCTTAAGGGCAAAGGCAGGTTATAAATTTCTTTTTGCATGGCAACGCCAACCCAGGTTTTCTCAACAATAGGTTGCATATGTCAATGCTATGTCATGTAAGAAGTGTCACGGTGAACAAGTATTATGCAAATCATACTTATGTCATTTTCATTGCTGTAAAATACTATAAAAAGTTATTTTGGGGGCTTGCCTGGTGGTTCAGTGGTTGAGAATCCACCTGCCAGTACAGGAGACATGGGTTCGATCCAAGGGCCAAAAAGATCCCACGTGCTGCGGGGCAACTAAGCCCATGCACCACAACTACCGAAGGCCTCACTCCTAGAGCCTGGGCTCCACAATAAGAGAAGTCACCAGAATGAGAAGCCCATGCATTGCAATGAAGAGTAACCCCCTCTCGCCACAACTAGAGAGCCCACATGCAGCTATGAAGATTCAGTGCAGCAAAAAATAACTAAATAAAAATAAATGAATAAGTAAATCTTTTTAAAATGTTATTTTATGTCATGGGATTTTTCTTTGAGAGTGGACACATTCTCCGATTTCATGAATTTCTAGTTGTTCTCTTTGATTATTTTTACTCAAGACTTAAAATTTTTCCTTTAAGCTTGTTCTTTGTCAAAATGCAAGTTGAGAGTGACATAAACCAGAAACTTCAAAATTGGCAGCCCCAAGACAAGATGTTGTTTTTAATTAATAAGAAGACATGGGATTGGGTAAAGAAGTTTTATGTGTGTGTTGTAAGTAGTTTAATTCATTAAGATTTTAGTAAGATATTTCTGGATGGCTACTTCTGCCTGTTCTGCTTCATTTATACTGATTCAACTCCTTTCATCATTTCTTGGTATTTGATCTGGACATTTGTGCAAATGCTCCAGAAACAATGAAGTCCCTGTCTTGATAGAAATCACTTCTTATATTGGAGTACAGAAAAGCAAACAAAATAACTACAATAGATGTTACAATAAATTGCAATGTAAAGTATAAGAGAATGGAGGGAATGATTATTTCTGCCTTTGAGAAGGCAGTTTAGACAAGCAAAGTAAAAGAGGAAGTCCGGGCAGAGGGAAAAGCAGGAGAAAAGTCTCAGAGGTAGGAATGTACACAGCATGGTCAGATAAAAGACAGTGAGAAATCTCACTGTGGCAGAGAGTGGATGGAGGCACTGAGTCCCTGGAGAGATGGGCTTAATGAGGTGGGAAAGGGGCTTTGTTTACCATGCTAAGATGTACCGGCTTTATTCAGGAGCAGTGAGGATACATCACGAGTTTCAAATGGTAGATGCCACAGTCAGATCTGTGTTTTAGATAGACCATGCTAATGCAGTGTGGGAGGCTGGATGCGAGAGGAGTGGGCCAGGAGATCAGGGCTACTGTGCACATTCAGGACTGACTCAAGTAGTGGGTGTGGAGAGGCGGAGATGGATGCAACTATTCAACAGAACCTATTTTCCTTGATATTCAGAATGATGAGGGCGAAGTAACACGAGAACAACAGAGCGACACAGAGGAGTGTGTGTGTATCTGCTCATCCGTGTGGCCAAACTCATTTTTTTCATTTATTCCTTAAGCACCTAAGAAACTGCTGCTTATTCATTTTGTTCTACTTGCCCATGTTTTGTGATTGCTCATTATTTCAGACTAGTTTGGAATTTGTGATGAAGATACTTGCTGGGTACAAGTTTACTCAGCCCTATCTACTAAAAAAGGAACAAAGGGAGGGAAGGAGGAGGGAGGCAAGACTTACTAAGCAAATTAATATTAAAAAAACATGATCGTAAAAAAATTTTCTCCTGAAGAAAGCAGTTCCGAGCCTTTAAAAAGCACGGAAGTCCACAGAAATGTGGCACCTCTGACTCCCAGTGCTCATGAGAAGTCACATCGCTATGTCCACCCTCTGCTCCTCACCCAAACGTCTCTTCTGTGTCAGTGGGGATGATCTTAGTGATATCAAAGTACGCAGTTAAGAGGAAGGAAAGAAGGAGCAATGATAAACCATGACAGGGTGAGGAACAGCCAACAAGGCAGTCTGCCAAACCTCCAACTCTTTCTCCCTCACTGCCTGGATCTTTACATTTTTATCTGATCATCTAGTCGGAAATCCTACCAGTCAGCAGTCCCTTTGGGTTCACAAATGTTCTGTTAAACATTCAAGTCCTGTCGTGACTGTTAATGTCAGATTAATCATCCTAATGTTACTGAGAAGGGCGGGGACTGAGGCTCAGACCCTTTTAATGTGGCAGAAGCAGAACATTACAGGACCAGGAGGAGACAGCTTAGGAAACAGGGAGAGGCCAGAGCTTTGTACTTTATAACTCAGATAAGAGAAAGAAAACACCTTTCCTCTCCTTCACTTCAGCACCTGCTAAGTGCTCCCAGTGCAACCTTGAGCAGGACCTACAGGACCTCCCCGGGACAGAGACCCCTTCTCCACCCCCCGCCCCATGTCCTCGGTTGTAGCTCCCCTCTGAAGCACCTATGTCACAGTATCTGATGCACATTTTCTGAGTTGTTTTACAGATGCTAAAACTCCCACCAATTGGAAGATGACATTAAAACTACTTGATGACCATGAGCATGCAGCCCCAAATTCCAAATGTAGGTCCTGTGTTCAAGTAAGGCAGTTGTTTATTGTTTTTTAGTGCCTACTTGATCAACTTGAAGAAAGTTAGGCTTGTCCCAAATATGTCCTCTTTTAAGAAAGGTTGGGAAATGTAGGAAATATCTCCAAAGGACAGAAATGTTTAGGGATGTGGGCTTCCCTGGTGGCTCAGATGGTAAAGAATCTGCCTGCAATGCAAGAGACCCCCACTTTGATTCCTGGATCAGGAAGATCCCCTGGAGAAGGGATAGGCTACCCACTCCAGTATTCTTGGGCTTCCCTGGTAGCTCAGATGGTAAAGAATCTGCCTGCAATGCAGGAGGCCTGGGTTCAATCCCTGGCTGAGAAGATCCCCTGGAGAAGGGAATGGTTATCCACTCCTGTACTCTTGCCTGGTGAATTCCATGGACTGAAGCTGGCTACAGTCCACAGGGTTGCAAAGAGTCAGAAATGACTGAGCAACTAACACTTCACTTCATAATCTTATAACCACTTCTATTCATGGCTCTTCATTGAGGAATAACCCAAAATCATGAATCCTGGTCCCAGCTTTCATCCGTTAACTTTTAAATCACTTGCTAAGGAAAAAGGCAGCTCAGCTTGTAAAGAATCCACCTGCAATGCAGGAGACCCCAGTTCAATTCCTGGGTCTATCTGCTATAGATGGGATAGACTACCCACTCCAGTATTCTTGGGCTTCCTTGGTAATTCAGCTGGTAAAATAATTCACCTGCATTGTGGAATACCTGGGTTCGATCCCTGGGTTGGGAAGATCCCCTGGAGAAGGGAATGGCTACCCACTCCAGTACTCTGGCCTGGAGAATTCCATGGACTGTATAGTCCATGGGGTCGCAAAGAGTTGGACAAGACTGAGAGACTTTCACTTTCAAGGAAAAACTTGACTCCAAAATTTCACTATAAATGTCATATTTTACATGGAAATCATCCTATGTGAAAGTCATAGTTACAATGGCCACTCCTGTTTAAAACTGAGTTTGAAAGGCATTTCTGTGGTTCAATGAACTTCAGCCTAATATGAATAATTCCCAGTTGCTTTTGCTACACTAAGAAAATGTGCAAGGAATCACAGCCACAGAATCCCCTGCCAATTTTAATTCTGTTTGTGGGGACCCTCTGGTACAATGGGAAAGGGGATGAATTCCCTATAAGAAAGTGAAAGACAAGAGTATTAACATTTTTGAGTTTTTATTTTGTTTGAATGAGGGAAATGAAGCCAAGTAATGGATCCAAGGGTCACAGAGCTAGTAAATAACAGTAGAAGTGGGGCTTGAACTGGTCATGCTATTGCCTAAAGAACTGAAGATCTTTAAGGAAGAAGGTATTTATATGATATTTAAGAGAACAAGAATAACAGTATCAGATCTTATATCAAGAAAATGCCAAACTGAAAACTAACATAACTGGGGGCCCAAATGTAAAACCTATGAAACATGAAGACCATATATGGCTTAAATCTTTTATGAATTATTAAAATTAGGCACAAACCTATGTGTGCATGGACATGGCATACACCTCAATCCTTCTGTACTCTTATAAATTTATTGTTTTTAATTATATGGTAACATACACATAGGAAATCAATCAGATGAGATCAAATCAGTCGCTCAGTCCTGTCCGACTCTTTGTGATCCCATGAATCGCAGCATGCCAGGCCTCCCTGTCCATCACCAACTCCCAGAGTTCACTCAAACTCACGTCCATTGAGTCAGTGATGCCATCCAGCCATCTCATCCTCTGTCGTCCCCTTTTCCTCTTGCCCCCAATCCCTCCCAGCATCAGAGTCTTTTCCAATGAGTCAACTCTTCGCATGAGGTGGCCAAAGTATTGGACTTTCAGCTTTAGCATCATTCCTTCCAAAGAAATCCCAGGGCTGATCTCCTTCAGAATGGACTGGTTGGATCTCCTTGCAGTCCAAGGGACTCTCAAGAGGCTTCTCCAACACCACAGTTCAAAAGCATCAATTCTTCGGCCCTCAGCCTTCTTCACAGTCTGACTCTCACATCCATACATGACCACAAGAAAAACCATAGCCTTGACTAGACGAACCTTTGTTGGCAAAGTAATGTCTCTGCTTTTGAATATGCTATCTAGGTTGGTCATAACTTTCCTTCCAAGGAGTAAGCGCCTTTTAATTTCACGGCTGCAGTCACCATCTGAGTGATTTTGGAGCCCAGAAAAATAAAGTCTGACACTGTTTCCCCATCTATTTCCCATGAAGTGATGGGACCGGATGCCATGATCTTCGTTTTCTGAATGTTGAGCTTGAAGCCAACTTTTTCACTCTCCACTTTCACTTTCATCAAGAGGCTTTTTAGTTCCTCTTCACTTTCTGCCAAAAGGGTGGTGTCATCTGCATATCTGAGGTTATTGATATTTCTCCCAGCAATCTTGATTCCAGCTTGTGCTTCTTCCAGCCCAGTGTTTCTCATGATGTACTCTGCATATAAGTTAAATAAGCAGGGTAACAATATACAGCCTTGATGTACTCCTTTTCCTATTTGGAACCAGTCTGTTGTTCCATGTCCAGTTCTAACTGTTGCTTCCTGACCTGCATACAGATTTCTCAAGAGGCAGGTCACGTGGTCTGGTATTCCCATGTCTTTCAGAATTTTCCACAGTTGATTGTGATCCAGACAGTCAAAGGCTTTGTCATAGTCAATAAAGCAGAAATAGATAGCTATTTTTAATTTTTAGTAATTATTAAACTTAAAAGAAGAGCATATTTTAAATGCAGGAATGTAGCACATGGCCAATTCTAGATAAATAGTTCCAGATGAGTTAGAATCTGACCAATAATATAAACACAGAGAAATGGCAAAAATATGACCTGCCTGTTGACATTAATTTCAGTTGGAATTACTACGGATTTAATATAAGATAAATAACATCATCATCACTAATATTTATCATCTATCAAGTATGTCAGAAACTGTACACTCTCTGGTTTTAACCATCATTATTACTCTGTGAAGAGGTATATTGCAACTGCAATAACCAAAGCTTAAGGACTGTAGCAGATGTTTGTGGAGAGTCATTCTACATGCCTAGTACACTTGATATCAGCATGTCTTAGATGTGCATGTCTATGCATGTGGCCCATGGCCCACAACAATTCTGGGCCTCAGTATCTCCCTGCTTTGCTGCCAGAAGCTTCTTTGAAGCCTTGGGAAATTGTTCAGCCATGCAGAAATCTGCAAGGAGTGGGAGGTGAGGAGAGGCAAATGACTGAGAGTCATCTCAACCAATGGGGGCAAGAACCAGCAGGTAAATGCACCAGGATCCCCACCAGGTGATAGGACAATTCTACGAAAGTCCTTAGAAGGTCCCCAGCACAGCTAAGTCCAGTTCCCCCAACAACAACTAAATCATTAATATACCCTTTGTTGGCTTTTCTTCCTTCCAAGCCCCACTTTCTCCACTTCTGCTTCCTGGGATCATCTCTGAAGTAAATTATCTTCACCTAAGTTCTTGTGTCAGGAGAACCCAAAATAAGGCAAGTAGATTAAGCAACTTGCCCTAAGCCAAACATCAGTTGGCAGAGCCAGGACTGCAATCTAAACCATTATTTCCAACCCCTGTGGTCTTGGAGACATTCCCTACTATGAATTAGTATTAACACATCTGTAAAACTAAGTCGAAAGAGGAAAAAAGCTAAGGCAGATATAAAACACATTTCCCAGCTCTTTAAAAAATCAAGAATGCTTTTGCCATTCTACATTAAGTGTGGTGCTGAAAGAACAGCAAGCACATGGGCCCCTCTTGAAGACCCTGGGGTCTCATGCAGACAGGCATCTATGCCATGGACACCAGGGACCCACATGAGGACACAGCTTCTAGGAGCACTGCATCTAGTGATGAATATGTGCCTATCGCATCATGAATAAGAACCCACTAAGGATGGAAGATAATATACTATTGAAGTGGCTATCAGGTTCAGCAGCAATTTTTTGTTATGGTTGCATTCATTATGTTCTGGTCAAACACTTTTATTTCCTGTAACTTTTTGAAAAATCCATTGCACTTTCATTGCAAAACTCTCACCTTGTTAAAACTCAACAGTTCATCTACACTAAGTTCATCTACCAACAAGCATAGAACATTATGAGTAAAACATATTATGCTGACTGGCTGCATTTTAAATTTATAAGAATAAGGGCTTGCTTAGTAGAACATGGCAAGAGAGTTTTTAGAGTTCTGTGGGAAGAAGTGAATATCTGTGAGACTTTTAGAGAATGGAAAGAAAATGTTGTTCAGTTGCTCAGTCATGTCTGACTCTTGGCAACCCCATGGACAGAAGAGAATAGAGCAAAGATGTGTGGTAGGATTGCCATGCTATACACTAGCAGCAAGTTTTAGACAATATTTGCAGGCTTGGGTTCTGAGTCTGACTCTACTACTAAATACACCATGTGATTTGCGACATTTTATTGAACTCCTCTACTTACTCATTTGTAAAATAAGGACAATGCTTCTTGCCCTGTGTGCTGCACAAGGGCACCTGAGAAGCTCAAGTTAGATATTGTACCTGAAAATTCTTTGAATCACACAAAAACTTAGCAAATATAAACTACTGACACTTTGAACCATCACCATCGTCGATGTGTATGATTACTTCTGTTTGTTACACAACAGACACCATGAACAAACTTTTCAAAAATATGTCAGGTGGCATGTGACCTCACTATGACAAGGTCACAATTAGTTATAATTGAGTGGAATTGAATACAGAGCACATCTGATTTTGAAATGACATTTTACTAATGGGGGCTCCCACAAAATTGTAATATGGCATTGAGAATAAAGCTATGGAATATTCCAGCACACTGCACTCTCTCTCTAGAATGAATTCCAGAGCCAATTCCACTTCCTTGGAGTTAACTAATTGGTTAAGGAAATGAGTTTATTCCCCTAGACCACTGGGTACCAATTAGTGCTAATTTTGGCTATGATGAAAAATGGGCTGAAACCAACCTAAAGACATTTAGTGGGATAAAAGTCATACTCCTAGGGACAAGGAATTTTGGAAAACGATCATTGGTTATCCTCTCATTGTTTCAGAGAGCCTGATAATTACCATTGAGTGCCGAACCAATTGAGAAACAAGACAATGACATAAGGCCATTCAGGCAGGACTATTACCTTATTACTGATAAAGTAGATAATGAAGAAACTGATGTAATTCTGTAGACAAGTGGGTCTCCCAATACAGAGCTCCACTGGATGACTGCCAGCTCCCTGGGGCAAAAACCCTTTGCAAAACTTACAGCTTGGGGAGGGCAGCCCAGAGCACATGCTTTCTGTGGGCCAGCTTGCTCCCAAAGAAAGAGGAGTGAGAAAGGCATTGAGCTAAGGATGTCCATTTCCTCCATGACGTGAAGTCGCTTCTCCTCTGGGAAGACTACATAGAGCCCAGGCCTGGTTCAGAAATAGGGTTCCCACCACACAGAAGGAAACGTCAAGAGTGGAAAAAGAATTCTACCCCCTCTGTAAAGCATGGAGGCCCAGAGGGAACATGTGACCTTTCAGGATTATATAGCAAGTTGGTAGCAGTGTTAGGGCTAAAAGCCAGAGCTGTTTTATTTATTTGTGTTTTAAAAAACAATAGAGCAAAAACAGAAAAAGAGATACCTTTGATTTATTTGCATTACACTTGAAAAAGTTGAGGGTTGGGCTTGTTTCATAGACTACAAATTTAGCATAAAACTATTGGTCACTTGTGTGGCTTAAGTATAGGGTCCAGATCACAGAAAATAATATATCTGTTCTCCAAGACTTTCTGGAGGTTCATATTCAATTCTATGAACCCCATTTAGGAAGATTGATGATATAGGAAGAACAGAGAGAGATAATCAGGACAATAAGAAGCTGAAACAGAACTGGAATTTGAAGAGTTCTCATTAGAAGAGGGAGAGGACTTGCTTCCATAGAGCTCCAGAAGAAAGAGCTGAGAGAAGTCAGATGGAGGCAGTTCTAAGTTAACAGAAGGAAGAACCTTCTAACATATGCAGACACAGACACACACACTCTCTCCTAGCAGTGAGTCAGATGCAAATTTGATCATGTCACCCCCTTGAAAAAACCACTGATGGTTTCCTAGTGCTCCTAGATAATGTCCAAATTCCTTAGTAGAGTTCACGAGCCCTTCGTGGACAGCCCTTTGGTTGATGTCCAGCTCCAGCTTGAATGCTCTCCCTGTCATGACACTCGGGACCAGGTGTCCACCCCAAACTACAGTCATATCTAACCTCATTAAATACATATTATGGACTTTGCATATTGGAATTACTCTTTTACGATGTGCCACAGCTATAATTAACAGAGAATGAGAAAAGGAAATTGGGTTAATATCTTGTGGGAAGCAACTGCGAGAACTAAAATAAGGAACCACCCCAGTGATTCAGACTACCCTTCTCAGGTGTACACAAAAGCCCAACTAAATCTGCTTACACTAAGTCCTTTCAAAGAATTCAAATGCATGAGGACAGAGATGAGAAAAATTCAAGTTCCCCTTTGCCAGGATGTTGCCAATAGTGAGAGCCCCCATTTAGAATTCATTGCTTTTAAAAATGTAACTTTTGCATTTTATTTTATTTTTTTGAAAGTAGAGAACTATTTTATTTGGTGGAAATGTTAAGGACGTCAATTCTGGGAGGCAGTATCTCAGTAGCCCAGATAAAACTGCTCTGAGGAGGCAGGAGAGGGAGTCAGACTATATACAAGTCTGCAACAAAGCGGGCAGGCAATCTGAAGATCAAAGATTATGATTTAGTAAGGAAAACCAGATACCAAGTTAAGGAATTCAGTGTTCTTCCATGTATAGGAAGATGCAAGCCTCTGAGCTCACTAAATTCATTCCTTTCATATGAAACCCAGTTTTGGGGGCCAAATCCTGTGTACCTCTGACAGAAGATTGAACCCAGACTTTCAGCCCACTTCAGCTAGGAGAAGTGGGGAGGGGTAATCATAAATTTGAATAGAAGGAATAGCTCAGAACTGATTTTGGCCTTGAAGAGAACAAGATAAGCCCTTTGCCCGTTTAATTTCTCTGTGCAACTTGTTTTTTTCATTCTTTATTTGCTGGCCTAGTAGTAGGAGACATATTCATTGTTATTAAACATATATCTGCTCTCATTTATCCCAGAACATGCTGCCAGAAATGACATGTGAGAAGCAGCTTGGAGGCAAATTAGTGCACACTTCAAGGCCTCTGCCTTGGGACATTCAGCAGTCTCAGCTTTCTCTGTCCAGGTGTCTCAACACCTAGAGCATGTACTCTTGTTCCCTTACAGCATCTATAAGAGTTTTGCACCTGGGAATAGTTTTGTTGTATTTTAACATAACATACCACATCAGACTTGTCCACAATACTGGAAAAAGTGAGAACATGAAGGAAGACTGAATACACAATTGAAGAAAGAGATGATTAATGGAGCAAGATTTTGGAAGAGGTGGGAGGGGTTTAACAAATGTCCATTCATCTAAAAAGTCATTTTAAGACTGAATGCTAGAGGTCGGCTACAAAAGCTCAGAGGTCTCTAAACTTGGAAACTACTCAGCTTGACAACTCCTCTACTGCTTATTTTTGTTTCTTCTTATCAAAGTATTAGAGTAAAATAATAATAATTCCAAAAACTTGCCATTTAGCTCAGAATACATCTATTCATAATACAAATTTAAACTATATAGACTTCATGGCGCTTAAGCTGTTTGAGTTCCTATTAACTAAGGCTTGAAGTGACTCATAGATTAAGAATCACATTTATAAATGTAGTTTTCTGAAAGCTCACTTATGTAACATCACAAGCAAGATATAAATAAACAATGTACTATTCAGTCATAGCCAATAGGTAATTACCTGGACACAATTAGTGTCAAGGCTCAATGCCATAAAGAAAAAAAATGTGGAGAAGTGGCTATCAAATTAATGGTGAAAGTACAGGAAGCTGAGCTCTGTGACCATCAGAATCTTAAGATTCATTGTCTCATTTTAATATTTTCCAAACCAATTAAATGACCCACCTCTGGGAAAATGTGACATTTACCAGACATTTGAAAATGGTTAATTTGGTATATGTGTCTTTGTACTTTTTTTTAAACTTTGTATTATGGAACGTTTTAAATATATGCAAAAAAGAAGATAATATAATGAAACTTCATGTATCCATCACCTATTCTCCCTGAAAATAATTTTGAAGCAAAGCTCAGATGCCATTTTATTTCCTGTGTGTGTGTGTGTATTACAATTTGAACTATTATTATCAGTGTTCATCTCCTGGGATTGAATTATTTATCAGTCACCAAAGATATAACAACCACAAGTTTCTCGATAAATATTTGTGGATACAATGAATAAAAGGCTAATATTTATTGAGTACTTACTGCATGCCAGGCCCTGTTCTAAATGTTTTGCATGCACTCTCTCATCTAATTTTTATAACAACTCTAAGCCATAAACATCTTCACATTTCAGATGAGAAAACAAGTGTAAAGAGATTGAGGGACTTCCCCAAAGATAAATACAAATTCAATGAAAAAGAAATCAAACAAAATCATATTGTGAATATAGAATAAAAGTAAAGCAAGAATGACACTTGATATTTTAATAAGGTTCAGAATCCAGGCCTTTGAGAATGAAAGTAAATATGGCAAAATATTAAAAACTGGTGAATCTGGGTAGAGGTATAGAGGTATTTGGGAACTCTTTATAGCATTTTTGCAATTTTATGTTGTAAGTTATTTCAAAATACAAAGTTAAAAATGCAGACTTCCCTGGTGGTCCAATGGTCAAGACTCCATGCTTCCAATACAGGGGGCCTGGTTTTGATCTCTGGCCAGGGAACCAGATCCCACATGCTGCTAAGACTGGGTGCAGCCAAATAAAAAGGTTTTTTCTTTTTTAAGTTAAAAATTTGAAGTAGGCCCATTTTTTCTCAACTAGCAAAGTTCAAGGAAGAAGCTGACTGACAATTTTGCATAATGGGCCAGGATTTCTCTTATGTTGGGTCTCTGAAATTAGAACCCAAGTCAGGCTTAGGTTTAGGTCAGCTTTGTGGACGGTTGGGAGGAGGGTCATCTCAGGAAGCAGAAGCGAGGGGATGGGAAGAAAAAGACAACACAAGAACACATTATCAGTCGATCTCTCCCTGTGGCACCTGAGACTCAATCCTCCGGGGGACCGGTGGTGGCCAGTCTCCAAGGTGGCCCCCAGGGATCCTTGCCTCCTTAGAATCACACCTTTGTGCAGTGTCCTTCCACATTGCACCAGGGTTGGTCTGTGTGACCAACAGCATACAGCAGAAGAGATATTATGTCATTTTTGAGATTAGATCATAAAAAAGACTGGCTCTCATTTTGGGCACTGGCCCACTCTCTTTTAGACCACTCACTCTGGGGGAAGCCATATGGTGAGAAGCCCTGGGCAGGGGTCCACATGGTGAGGGGAATCCTCCTGCCAACAGCCATGTGAGTTAGAAGTGAGTCCTTCAGACCCAGTCATGCCTCAGAAGACTACAGTTTTGGTTGATACATGGTTCCTCTGGTGAGAAACTCCAAGTCAGAACCATCTAGCTAAACTGCTTCCTGATTCCTGACTCGTAGAAACAGAAACAAGAAATTTTTGTTATTCTAAGCCCCTGAGTTGGAAGTAATCTGTTACACAGGTAACTAATACAGGACCCTTTGAGGAACTGTGTTAACACACCTCAGAAACCTTCCATCAAAGACTGGGAAACTGAGGCAATTATCCACAAAACACCAATTCCAGAGTGGGCACTGCAGGTGGGATGCTGTCAACATGCCAAAGCAAACAGAAGAAATCATAGGTGGGCTGAAAGTATGTGAGGTTGGTGTACCGGTAAGTGAAGTGAAGTCGCTCAGTCATGTCCAACTCTTTGCAACCCCATGGACTGTAGCCTACCAGGCTCCATCTATGGGATTTTCCAGGCAAGAGTACTGGGGTGGGTTGTCATTGCCTTCTCCAGGGGATCTTCCTGACCCAGGGATCGAACCCAGGTCTCCCGCATTATAGGCAGAAGCTTTACTATCTGAGCCACCAGGGAAGGTAAGCACCTGTTAAGGACTTCAGGAGGACACCACCTTGAACTTTTCTAGGACAAGAAACAGGTTTGATGCGACATGAAGCTCTCCTCAGGAGACTTCTCTTTATTCCCTGTGTTAGTCTTTCAAAATTTGCAGCTTATCTCACAGAAACATTAACCTAGCCAGAACTGGAATTTTTAAGACTTCATTTTTCTGATTAAAAAAGTAATCTCTGTGATTAAAATATATTTGAAGATACAAAAATACCCAAAGAAGAAAATTTTAAAACATCAAAACAAATGCACCATTCACAGACTACCATTGTTAAATTTTAAAGCTATTTAGTATGCTGTAAAAATTCATATACATTTTATTGAAATTATTTTAGTTATAGTTTATAGATGCTTTAACCACTAAAAAATATACTAAGAGCAATTTTTAACATGAAGCAATAACTAAATCATAAACACATCATTGGGCTTCCCTGGTGGCTCAGACAGTAAAGAATCTACCTGCAATGTGGGAGACCTGGGTTCGATCACTGGGTATGGAAGATCCCCTGGAGGAGGGCATGGCAACCCACTCCAGTATTCTTGCCTGGAGAATGCCCATGGACAGAGGAACCTGGCGGGCTACAGTCCATGCGGGTTGCAAAGAGTCGGACATGACTGAGCGACTAAGCACACACAAACACATCATTCATGAAAAATAATAAATGTTAATCAGGTTTCCAAATCTGATTTCAATTTCAATTTCAGTTACGTTTTCCGAAATGAGGAAGTTCTGAGCCAGTTAGGGTGTAGCATCACTTATTTAAGCAACACTAATAAATCCCATGCCCTGACCATGACGGAGGCACTGCTGAGTGCAGGCTTAAATAACCTTCTAGCTGTGTTTTTCAATCTCTATTAGGATTTTCTTTTATTAAAAATAAGAATGAGCTGAGCCAGTGGGTTAGCATTGCCTCTTCAGCTGCTGAGCCATGAGTCTGGTATTGTACTCATTCCACACTCACTGTTTGATCAGATGCTCCCTAATAGCCTCTTCTGCGGGGGTAGGCACATGCCAGCCCCAAAGCAGTTTTCCTGAATTCAGTGCTGGCTTCTTCTAGAAACAGGTTTTTGGGAATAAAAATGCATTCTTCTCCTTCACTAATCTAGAAGAGAGAATGAATACAGAAAGGTTTAGTTGTTTAATATACAAAAGAAATACGGTTTAGGATCTAATATAGATTAAAAAAGAGTTCATGTGCCCCTCTCAACCCTTAAGGACCTAATCAATCAACACCAATGAGCTGCGTGTATGAGGAGCTACTGACTTGTCTACCTAATCTGGGAAACAGGATGGCAACTGTAAAGGTCATTTGGACCCATCTAGTCCTGACATGTGTCTTATCAATACCTTAAGCAATTATGCATAAGGAATATAAAAGGGTTAGTTAAGAAAATATACACTCCTATGGGACAATCCATACACAGTTTGTATATAAGACAGGTAGTTGTATCACAATTTGTAGGTGGCATGGAGTGTGGGTCTGACATTAACAATTATTCTTCCCTCAGTAGGACATAGTGTTCTGTGCCTCTGTTCTGGTCCTAGTCCAGATCTTTTTCTTCTACTATTGAGTCAGATTCTACTCCTCTGCCCTTGATTACACTTCTATGTTCTATGTATACTTCTACATTCTAGATGGGTCCCTATGTGCCAGAGATAGAGTTTTGAATTAGAGACTGACCACTTTCTCATATTGGGCTTCAAGCTCTCTGCAATTATTCAAAAATTTTGTCACTAAGTTCAGCACGGTTATTTCTTTCAGTTTTGCAGCTTTTGCTCTTTTTAAAATTGCTATTGCCGAATGCCAATGTATTAGAAATTAGGGCCACTTAAATACTTTCTGTAGCAGGGTGGGAGTGAAACTGGACTTCCCTGGTGGCTCAGATGGTAAAGTGTCTGCCTGCAATGTGGGAGACCCAGGTTCAATCCCTGAGTTGGGAAGATCCCCTGGAGAAGGAAATGGCAACCCACTCCAGTACTGTTGCCTGGAAAATCCCATGGACAGAGGAGCCTGGTAGGCTACAGTCCATGGGGTCACAAAGAGTTGGACATGACTGAGAGACTTCACTTTCACTTTCAAATACTTTCTGTAGCAGGGTGGGAATGAAACTGGAATCCCCTAAGATTTTAAAAGAGGACAAGAGATTTCCTAGGTTGGATAATGCCTGGAATGTAATCTTATTACTTAAGTGCCTTTTCTTCTAGAGTCATGCTTCTGTTCCATACAAATGCTTCCATGCAACTGCCTGTTCTGGACAACAGAGACTGGTCTCATAGTGAACAGCTCTTCAGGCTAACTCTGCCTGGATTCTACGGGCAAAGCACTGGTTATGAGTCGCAAAACTTCCTTGAATACTCGTATTTTATACTGTTTGAAACTTTCTGTGAATCTCAAAAAATTAGAAAAAAGTTCAAGAGTCTAACTACTCTTAGGAGAATCTATAAGGTTTTCATTAATACAAGATAAATCCTAAATGTATATAACATGGAAAATAGCAGATCAAAGAAAGGTTCAGTTCAATTCAGTCGCTCAGTCATGTCCGACTCCTTGTGACCCCATGGACTACAGCATGCCAGGCCTCCCTGTCCATCACCAACTCCTGGAGTCCACCCTAACCCATGTTCATTGAGTCGGTGATGCCATCCAACTACCTCATCCTCTGTCGTCCCCTTCTCCTCCTGCCCTCAATCTTTCCCAGCATCAGCATCTTCTCAAATGAGTCAGCTCTTCGCATGAGGTGGCCCAAGTGTTGGAGTTTCAGCTTCAACATCAGTCCTTCCACTGAACACCCAGGACTGATCTCCTTTAGGATGGACTGGTTGGATCTCCTTGCAGTCCAAGGGACTCTCAAGAGTCTTCTCCAACACCACAGTTCAAAAGCATCAATTCTTTGGTGCTCAGCTTTCTTTATAGTCCAACTCTCACATCCATACATGACCACTGGAAAAACCATAGCCTTGACTAGATGGATCTTTGTTGACAAAGTAATGTCTCTGCTTTTTAATATGCTGTCTAGGTTGGTCATAACTTTCCTTCCAAGGAGTACGTGTCTTTTAATTTCATGGGTGCAGTCATCATCTGCAGTGATTTTGGAGCCCCCAAAATAAAGTCTGACACTGTTTCTACTGTTTCCCCATCTGTTTGCCATGAAGTGATGGGACTGGATGCCATGATCTTAGTTTTCTGAATGTTGAGCTTTAAGCCAACTTTTTCACTCTCCTCTTTCACTTTCAAGAGGGTCTTTAGTTCTTCTTCACTTTCTGCCATAAGGGTGGTGTCATCTGCATATCTGACATTATTGATGTTTCTCAAGGCAATCTTGATTCCAGCTTGTGCTTCATCCAGCCCAGCGTTTCTCATGTGTACTCTGCATGTAAGTTAAATAAGTAGGGTGACAATATACAGCCTTGATGTACTCCTTTTCCTATTTGGAACCAGTCTGTTGTTCCATGTCCAGTTCTAACTGTTGCTTCCTGACCTGCATACAGGTTTCTCAACAGGAAGGTCAGGTCATCTGGTATTCCCATCTATTTCAGAATTTTCCACAGTTGATTGTGATCCACACAGTCAAAGGCTTTGGCATAGTCAATAAAGCAGAAATAGATGTTTTTCTGGGATTCTCTTGCTTCCTCCATGATCCAGTGGATGTTGGCAATTTGATCTCTGGTTCCCCTGCCTTTTCTAAAACCAGCATGAAAAAATAAAATAAAACCAGCATGAACATATGGAAGTTCAAGGTTCATGTATCGCTGAAGCCTGGCTTAGAGAATTTTAAGCATCACTTTACTAGCATGACAAACCAGACAAAGACAACACACAAAAAAACTACAGGCCAATATCACTGATGAACATAGATGCAAAAATCCTCAACAAAATTTTAGCAAACAGAATTCAGCAACACATCAAAAAGCTCATACACCTTGATCAAGTTGGGTTTATTCCAGGAATGCAAGTATTCTTCAATACACGCTAACCAATCAATGTGATATACTATATTAACAAACTGAAAGATAAAAACCATATGATAATCTCAATAGGTGCATAAAAAGCCTTTGACAAAATTCAGCACCCATTTATGATTAAAACTCTTCAAAAAAATGGGCATAGAAGGAACCTACCTCAACATAGTAAAGGCCATATATGACAAGCCTACAGCAAACATGATTCTCAAGGGTGAAAACCAAAGCATTCCCCATAAGATCAGGAACAAGACAAGGGTGTCCACTTTCACCACTATTATTCAACATAGTTCTGGAAGTCCTAGCTATAGGAATCAGAGAAGAAAAAGAAATAAAAGGAATCCAGATCGGAAAAGAAGTAAAGCTCTCACTGTTTGCAGATGACATGATACAGTGCATAGAAAACCCTAAAGATAGTATCAGAAAATTACTAGAGCTAATCAGTGAATTTATCAAGGTTTCAGGATACAAAATCAATTCACAGAAATCACTTGCATTTCAATATACTAACAATGAAATATCAGAAAGAAAAATTAAGGAATCAATCCCATTCACTATTGCAACAAAAAGAATTAAATATCTAGGAATAAATTTACCTCAAGAGTCAAAAGAATGGTAAACAGAAAATTATAAGACACTAATGAAAGAAATCAAAGATGACATAAACAGATGGAGAGATATTCCATGTTCTGGGTAGGAAGAATCAATATTGTGAAAATGACTATACTACCAAATGAAATTTACCAGATTCAATACAACCCCTATCAAATTACCAATGGCATTTTTCACAGGACTACAACAAAAAATTTCACAATTCATATGGAAACACAAAACACCCAGAATAGCCACAGCAGTCTTGAGAAAGAAGAATGGAGCTGGAGGAATCAACCTTCCTGACTTCAGATTATACTACAAAGTTACAGTCAAGACGGTATGGTACTAACACAAAAACAGAAATATAGACCAACAGAACAAGACAGAAAGCCCAGAAATAAACCCATGCACCTATGGGTACCTTATTTTTGACAAAAGAGGAAAGAATATGCAATGGGGCAAAGACACCCTCTTCAATAAATGGTGCTGGGAAAACTGGACAACAACATGTAAAAGAATTAAATTAGAATACTTCCTAACACCATACACAAAGATAAACTCAAAATGGATGAAAGACCTAAATGTAAGACCAGAAACTATAAAATTCTTAGAGGAAAACATAGGCAGAACACTCGATGACATAAATCAAAGAAAGATCCTCTATGACCCACCTCCCAGAGTAATGGAAATAAAAACAAAAGTAAACAAGTAGGGCAATGGCACCCCACTCCAGTGCTCTTGCCTGGAAAATCCCATGGATGGAGGAGCCTGGTAGGCTGCCGTCCATGGGGTCACACAGAGTTGGACACTGAAGTGACTTAGCAGTAGCAGTAGCAAATAAGTAGGACCTAATTAAACTTAAAAGCTTTTGCATGGCAAAAGAAACTATATGCAAGGTGGAAAGACAACCCTCAGAGTGGGAGAAAATAATAGCGAATGAAACAACTGACAAAGGATTAATTTCCAAAATATACAAGTAGCTTATACAACTCCACGCCAGAAAAACAAACAACCCAATCAAAAAGTGGGGAAAAGACCTAAACAGACATTTCTCCAAAGAAGATATACAGATGGCTAACAAACACATGAAAAGATGCTCAACATTGCTCATTATTAGAGAAATGCAAATCAAAACCACAATGAGATATCACCTCACACCGATCAGAATGAGTATCATCAAAAAGTCCACAAACAATAAATGCTGGAGAGGGTGTGGAGAAAAGGGAACGCTCTTGCACTGTTGGTGGGAATGTAAATTGATACAGCCACTATGGAAGATGGTATGGAGATTCCTTAAAAAACTAGGAATAAAACCACCATATGACCCAGCAATCCCACTCCTAGGCATATACCCTGAGGAAACCAAAATTGAAAAAGACACATGTATCCGTTGTTCATTGCAGCACAATTTAAATAACTAGAATATAGAAGCAACTTAGATGTCCATCGACAGATGAATGGATAAAGAAGTTGTGGTACATATACATAATAGAATATTACACAGCCATAAAAAGGAATACATTTGAGTCAGTTCTGATGAAGTGGATGAACCTAGAATCTATTATACAGAGTGAGGTGAGTCAGAAAGAGAAAGATAAATATTGTATTCTAATGCATATATATGGAATCTAGAAAAATAGTACTAAAATTTATTTATAGGGCAGCAATGGAGAAACAGACATAGCGAATAGACTTATGGACATGGGGAGAGGGGAGTGAGGGTGCCATGTATGGAAAGAGTAACATGGAAACTTACATTACTATATGTAAAATAGATAGCCAACGGGAATTTGCTGTAGGGCTCAGGAAACTCAAACAGGGGCCCTGTATCAATCTAGAGGGGTGGGATGGGGAGGGAGATAGGAGGGAGGTTCAAAATGAAGGGATATATGTATACCTATGGCTGATTGATGTTGAAGTTTGACAGAAAACAACAAAATTCTGTAAAGCAATTATCCTTCAATTAAAAAATAAACTTAAAGAGAAGGGAATCAAATGAGTTTATTACTTTAAATCAAATAGTAGTTTAAAATAAGCAGAAATACAACAAATTCTTTATGCTTTTACAATCACTCAAAAATAAAATCAAGAACAGAAATTAGGAGGACAATATTCAAGAAAGTTGCTGTACAGATTACATATATTATAAGGCAAACCAACCTGTTATATAGGTCAAGCTTATTTTCTTTGATGAGCTATCACGATGCGGGATTTGCCTAGTAAGTCTGTGTAGGTCTGCCTAGCTGCTATGCTTTTAGCAGGATAGTCAGGGTAGAATTACTTCCAACTCATTAACATGATGGTATTCAGACCTGACTGTGAATAAGAATCACTGGAGAATTTGTGAAACCTGCAGATCCCTGAGCACTACCTGCTTTCACCAGATTCTGATTGAGCAGGTCTGGGGTGAGGCCAAGGAATGTGTATTTTAGCCACACATTGGAAGGCGTGGGGGTGGGAGAGAATCTGATGCTTGAGGTTCACAGAACATACTTTGAGATAAACTACACTGCAAATGATTAAGTAAAAACAACCTCATGAAGCTTGAATGTCCAGATACAGCTAATAAACAGTTGATTCTAATTGGGAGATTCTTTTTAACAACAGTTACTCAGTGGTGTTGTTTAGTCACTCAGTCGTCTTTTTTTAAACAACAAAAGGAAACTTTGTACATTGTAATGTTTGTTCTTTGAACATGATCTCCCCCAGGCTGACCACGAGCCACAGGTCAGACTGGAGGTCCAAGAAGGCTGTGACTATGACATGAACTTGAAGAGATGCCCAGCAGCAGACGTATTCCCCATCAACTCTTCAAGTGGAAATTTTTTCTCTGTTCACCCCAAATGCACAACAGGTCATTTTAGAAAATTTAAATTAGCTTGGGGATGCCTACTGGTGCCCTCTGAAGGGTAACCAAAGGAGACTGAGGAAAGAAGACAGACCTGTTAATGAATTTGAGGTAGAAGTGGATGCTTAGGGGGTCTCAGTTCAGTTCAGTTCAGTTCAGTCGCTCAGTCGTGTCCGACTCTTTGCGACCCCATGAACTGCAGCACACCAGGCCTCCCTGTCCATCACCAACTCCCAGAGTTCACTCAGACTCATGTCCATCGAGTCAGTGATGCCATCCAGCTATCTCATCCCGTCGTCCCCTTTTCCTCCTGCCCCCAATCCCTTCCAGCATCAGAGTCTTTTCCAATGAGTCAACTCATCACACGAGGTGGCCAAAGTATTGGAGTTTCAGCTTTAGCATCATTCCTTCCAAAGAACACCCAGGGCTGATGTCCTTTAGAATAGACTGGTTGGATGTCCTTGCCGTCCAAGGTTAGGGGGTCTAACCTTCCAAATTTACAGATGAAGAAACTGGTAGGAATAATAAATAAAAATATAAGCAACTTCTGAAAACCACTTTAGTGGGGTTTTCCTGGACTCTACTTCAAATGATAGTCTTACTCCTTTTAATTCCTACTATAATGATGGATTGCTATCCTTCCATACTACAATTATATATAAGGAACAAACCAATTAGATGCATTTTTCTATTGCTTGAATGGCAAAATAAATTCTGACAAGGAGACAGCAAGCCATTTGGGATCGGGCAGTCTGCCTTATAATTTTGTCATTTAAATTTTTTAATCTGACCTCTCTTTTTACATGTCTCCACTGGTCATGAATTGATAGGGAAGTGAGAGAGAAAAGTATATGTATGTGTATGGATGTGTGTGTGAGGGCATGCATTTGTTTATGCTTTGGTTTATTTCACAAAAGGGTATGAGGTGGCTTACAAGAAACACCTGACCTTGAGACTAGGAATGAATTTCTCACTTTACTGCTACTAATGCCATTTTCATTGTGATCTTATTTATTCAGTTGCAGTAAAGGGCATCGATTTTACTTTCTTGTCCTCTCTGACACTGACTATATAAAATGACTGCTTCTCTTCTTCCCATGTCACACTCTTATTAATTTATCACTAATATTGCTAGTTATTTATCAAATCACCACTAACTGTTTCAGTTTTTTTTTTGTTTTGCTCTGATAGATACACTATAAAAATCTAGAACTAAAACAAGTTTTATATTTTATTGGCAAAATGATCAGTGAGTTTTCTTTAAATGTGACAGTACTTGTCAGTGTTTTGTTTATTTACCAGGGTTATTTCCATAAGATGTAAAATTTTAGTAAATTTGCATGTCTGTAAGAGCTCTGAAAAGTTTGATAAAGACATGAGAGAGAGAAGGTTGGGAAGAGGTCATGTAGGGATGGGAAAGCCTCCCTAAAATAGTGCTTCATAAACCTGAGCAATGAGAGCAAAGTGCCTGGGAAGTTCATCTGGGCAAACAGTGTGGTGGTTAGTTGGGAGGTAGGAACAAGTTGCCACTGAGCACAGTGAATGAGCCAAGAGACTGGGGGATGATAAGAGCAAAGGTCAGCATGGGAGACAGCTGTCAGATCACGCTGAGCTTTAGGGATTATTCTGATACTGCATATGCAATAAGAACCAGAGCTTGGGTCTTCCAATTTATAGCTCAAGGTCCCTTTGTTCTCCCTCTAACACTGCTTCAGTGAAGAGGGAACGTGGGAGGTAATAGCCACTCACCCAAACAGAACACAGGTCAGCCCAGCTCTTGAAGGCTTGGGAGAGGTGACCATGCCCCATCTCTCATTCTGATTTCCTGAATGTGGTTCCCTCCTGGGACTTTCTTGCTATGACTTCTATCACTTTCCTCTTGTCCAAGTCCCTGAAGTATGGTATTTCTCAGAACACTCCTGTCCTTGTCTGAGATGAACAAACATTTTTAAAGGAAAAATTTACTAAATGTGGAAGTGGAAAATGATTTTCAAAGGAAAAGTTTCTAAACACAAGATTCATTAATTCACATACTATCCAGCTTCAGTGGACTGACTGGTGTGCATGCATGCTCAGTCATGCAGTTATGTCTGACTCCTTGCCACTCTATAGACTGTAGCCCATCAGACTCCTCTGTCCATGGGATTTTCCAGGCAAGAATACTGGAGCAGGTTGCTATTTCCTACTCCAGGAGATCTTTCCACCCAGGGATCAAACCCACGTCTCCTCTGTCTCCTACATTGGCAGGTAGATTCTTTACCACTGAGCCACTGGGAAGCCCGTTATCCTCAAATATCTTGCTCTGTATTTTTCTGACCCTAGTCCCACCTGTCATCCAGCATCAAGTCTTGAGGGGTCCTTCCTATTTCCAGATCCTGGGAGATGGTCTACCTACTCAGTGTGTGTCATTCTGAGACAAGTTCTCAAAAGAATTTAAATTACACTCAGTTTAACAAGGAAGACTTTCTGGTATATAAGAGAAGATATGCACCTGCCCTTCAGAGTTTACTGTGGCAATAATAAACTAGATTGACTCCATAGGCCTCTCAGGAAGATTGTTCTCACTGCCTTATACTCAACTTTCATATTTAAATAACTAAAAGACAATTCAAGGTCTTCTGAGTCAGGTACAGAGTATGAGATTTAAGATTAAAATTATAAAAGTTCAGAGGTGAAAAAAAGCATACTGTAGAGTGGATCAACACAAATATCTTATAAAAAAAAGTAGATTTTGAGTTGGAAACTTGTACTTCACTAGTAAATATTAATGACTAAGAGAATTGCAAAGAAATATTAAAACTGCATTCAAGAATCTTATTGTAAGTGAGAGTTGTATCATTATTTTGAAAGTATTCCATATACATTGCAGCATAAAGCAAATAAGTGTCTTACTGTTATTAAGAACCAAGATTTTAACTGTGACATAAAATAATACAAGTATAAAATCAAACACATTAAATAATCTTAGATTTGAACTAGAATTATCAGTATAAACTATGCTATTTTTCCCTCTTAAAGAAAAGCACACATTTCCTAGTTCTATAAACTGTACAAGGTATAGAAGCAAAGATAACTTGCTGTCAAAAACATCCACAGTCCCCAGATCACAATTTCTAAATATTATTTCCCACTAAAGAACTAGATCTTCTTGAAGAAATGTCTAATTCCAGGTATAGATCAGGAAATACACAAGATGAGACTGGGCTATCTTGTTAAGTCAGAAAGAAAGGAAACACTCAAAGATCACTGGGTCCCTTGCATTGGAAAAGTGATGTCTTAACCAATGGACCACCAGGGAAGTCCTAAGATAGAGACTTTATTTATGATTAATATGTTAAAATATCTAGTAGAAACAGCAGATAGCTTGAATAACAGATGGAAAATTTTAGCAAAGAGATGTAACATATAAAAAACAGTCAAAAATTCTAGAAATAAAAAAAATAGTGTGGTATTGGAGTTGAAGAATTCTTTCCAAGAGCTTACTGGACAGCTGGTCATAGTGGAGGAAACAATCAATGAACTTGAAGATAAATCAACAAAAATCATCCAAAGTGAAACACCAAGTAAAACTAGAGTGAGGAAAAAAATAAGCAAATAGTAACATTAAAACCAGAATATCTAAGAGTCTTGGTGACAATATCAAATGATCTAATACACATGTAGTTGAGGGATTCCCAGGTGGCTCAGTGGTAAAGAATTTACCTGCCAATGCAGGAGATGCAAGAGATGTGGACTGATCCCTGGGTCGGGAAGATCCCCTGGAGGTGGAAATAACAACCCACTCCAGTGTTCTTGCCTAGAAAATTCCATGGACAGAGGAGCCTGGTGGGGGACAGTCAATTAGGTCACAAAGAGTTGGACGTAATTGAGAACACACACACACAGATGTAGTTTAAGTACCACAAGAAGGAAGAAAGAAACAGATGAACAAAGACACCTAAAGAGATAAACTGAGAACTTTTCCAAAATTAGTAACAGATAACAAACACAAATCCAAAAGGCTCAAAGAACCCCAAGCGGGAAAAACAGAAAAAAAAATTTTAATACCTGACCACATTACAGTCAAGTCGCTGAAAACCAAAGATAAAGAAAAAACCTTGCAGAGAACAAAGATAATGAATGATAGCAGACTATTAGAAACTATGCAAGTCAAAATACAACAGAACTACCTCTTCAAAATACTTTAGAAACAAAGTCAACGCAGATTCCAAGAATGCTATAACTAGTGAAAACATATTTCAAAATGAAGGTGAGAAGGAGGACTTCTAGAATGGAGTAAGGAGCTCAACTAACTCTCCCGCAAAATAATTTAACTGGTAAAAAAATAATTTTTATTTATCTAAACTCTGGAAATTGCCCATAGAGAAATATTCATTCAAGAAAATCTACTAAATATCAATGAAAATAGTAGTAGTTGAACCACAACCCACTCGAATCTCTCTCCAACTCCTCATTATAGAAGCTCTATTCATGCATTTAACAAAATGGGAGCTCCATCTCCCCTCAGCTACAGGCTGGGGCTGCAGCTTCATCCCAGGAGGGAGAGGCTGCTCACATTTGTCATCTATTCTAGGAAGCTAGGTCTTTCATCCTCTACTCAACTTCCCACTCATAGGGCAGCAGCTCTATCCCAGATGCAGAAGGCCAAATATCCTGGGGCTCCAGGGACTTTCACCCCAGCTCACTCATGGGGTAAAAGTTTCCCACTTGGAGCGGCAAGCTGAGGAGACCAGGGACTGCCAAGTCCTCCCCACATCCACGGCAGTGCAAACTCATAGAGCAGGGGTGTCGCTCCAGGAAAAGTGGGTCCTTGTATCCTAAGGTGGTAGAGTGGTAAGGAGGTTCTTCCCAAGAGGACAGGCAGGCTAGGTGATGAAGGCTTTGCAGCACTGACTTTATTTGGAATTGAGAACGAAGAACTCCATGCCTAAGGGCATTGTTGAAAAACAATACCAATCTGGATGGAGAGCCATTAAGAGGTGGCTAGTAGCTCCTTGAATTAGCCAAACAGCAGAGGAGCTAGAAGTTTAAACAGAGAGAAATAGGAAAAGAGATAGCCAAGAAGAGGTGTCCCAGGATCAGAGTCAGCTCCAGGGGTCACAAAGGTTGGGCAGCCCCCACTCAGAAGCAATCATTGGGCAAAGTGGGAAGCATTCTCCAAGCTGCACAAGGATCCATCAACTCAGGGCAGAAGCCTCACAGGCAACAAGTGGCATAAATACAACTTCCAAGCAAATGCTGACTGGACAATAAGCTGCTCTGACTGAGGGCAACTCCTAGGAAGCCAAGATTAAAAATAAAACTGTGTGCCTGCCCTTCCTTTTTCTCAGGTCATTTGCTTTAGAAAACATAATGTAAGTACTTTCTCTTCTCTCTGAAATGCATATAAGTCCTTTCAAAGACTAGATCAGTATTTTTCAGCTGTAAGACCCAGAACTGTCTTTTTCAAGGACCTGGCAGTCATCTCTGTAAAATGTAACCATCCATGGAGACAGTACTTCTATCTTCCAGTATTTATGGGAAGGTAAGAGCCTGACTTCAGAGGGAACTTGTTCCAAGCTGTGAAACTACCCCCTGTCATAAAGACAGGAGAAATTAGTTTGTTTTTTTTCTGGATAAACCCAATTAGTCAACACAGGAGGGTAAAGTTAACATAAACTAGGCTTCCATGCTGGCTCAGAGGGTAAAGAATCTGCCCGAAATGCAGAAACCTGGGTTCAATCCCTGGCTCAGAAGTTCCCCTGGAGAAGGGAACGGCAACCTACTCCAGTATTCTTGCCTGAAGAATTCCATGGACCGAGGAGCCTGGCAGACTACAGTCCATGGGGTCATTAAGAGTTGGACACGACTGAGTGACTAACAGTTGAACCCTTGTGTGATAAAAGGTGCCATCAAGACCTCGTACTTGACAAGTCATTTTTTATCTTGAAAACATGCATGCGGTGGGTTGTATCTGCTTGCTACAGAAGAGTGAGGATTTCTTTCTGTCTTTACAATCTTTTCGTTATTCTCAGGAATGCACATCACATTCTGGTTTAATTCTTAATCATTTAAAAACCGTTTTCTTTCTCTATGACCTCTGTGGAAAAGTTCTCCAGGTTGAGAGATTTTGTTGTTGATTACATTTTCTCAGCATCCCTCAGGGGCAATCGGAGAAGGAACCTCCGAACTCCTGCTCCTGGATGAAAAGATCCAACAACAATCACAACAAAAGCAAAACTCTGAATTATGTAGCAACCTCTGAGCTGCACACACATTCAGTGGCTAGTCTGAGTCCTGTGAATTTCTCTAGGAAATTTTGAACATAATCTAAGCAGAGTACCCATTAGGGATGGTCCTATAACCTCAAACCTAACAGGGCATCACGAAGGGCCACAAGCTGTATAGTAAATTACAAAACAGTTTTTTAAAAATACCTGCTCTACTTATGAATGAGAAAACATTTTACTCTCCCAAAAGCTGTTTCTATTCATTAAGATTCATTTTACACTCTATCTGACCACTCCAGGACATGTTACTGCCCTTCTTTAAATGGCTACCTACCAAACATTTAGAGAAGACAATTGAGCACCTATTTGCATATGGTTTTATCCTCAAACTATGGCACCAAAGCTATAAACTCCTCAAGGGCAGAGACAATGTCATCATCTTTTTAAAAAAAAATTCCTACCTATTATAGCTTGAAACTTAAATCAATATTTATTGCATTGAATGCTACTCTTTACAACTTTTTTTTCAAATTCTGAATTACATTTATATCTTAAATAAATTAAACAAAAAGTTATATTTTCTTAATTAGACAATCTACCATAGCTGGCCACAACAGTATACAACTGATGTCTCTGTTTAATTTAATTATGAGATAAGGGGTTATAACTAATATACTTAACAATTTTCTTTGTGCCAGGCAATGATCTTGGTATTTTGCATAAATAATTTTATTTAATTAAATGGAATAAAATGTGATTCACACATAAACATTATGCATTTAGGATGGACAAACAAGAGATATTATTTTTTATCAACTTAAAAATGTTGGTTAAACTAATTTAGCTACTCAGGACAGCATTCCTCAGAAACCTAAATGTCTGCCTTGACCCACTTCATCATCATAAAAATGTCAGATTTAAAATATTCAATATACTTCATAACATTTTTAAGCATCTTTTCCAATAGCAATAAGCATGCTTTTAAAAATATGCTTATAAAAATTATAATTTTTCTAAAAATATTTTCATTTTATGCATTTGAATTATGCCATAGAATATATAAAATTTCCTCAAAAACAGTTATTTTCTTTCCATGGTATCTTCTTTTAATATCTAAGAGTTTGCTTTGTTCATATTAGACTCATGTGACTGTCAAAATATGTAATTGTGAATGCCAAAAATATTTTTCAGATCAGAGCAAACAGTTAGTGGGAAATTTTTACTGTTTTTCTACTAAAATACTTACTGGAAAATATTTTCTAAAAATATTCATTGTGAAATGTGGTAGAATTATTTAATGTTGGAACCACACTCTAACTCAAATACTCAAAATACTATTGACATCAGTGAGTACATGAGTCATTCAGTTGAATAAAAAGGCATAGCCCTTATCATTATTGAAATATTAAAAAGATTTCAGGAAGATACTAATTTAAACAAAGTAACATAGCACATTTATGAAAGAAAATAAAAGTGCTAGTCACTCTCATGTCTGACTGGGACTCCACAGATTGTAGCCTGCCAGGCTCTTCTGTCCATAGGATTCTCCAGGCAAGAATACTAACTATAGGGGGTTGCCGTCTCCGGGGGATCTTCCCAACACAGGGATCAAACCCAGGTATCCCGTGTTGCAGATGGATTCTTTACTGTCTGAGCCACCAAAGAAGTATACTTATATGTCTCAAGATATCTGGTATAGAATTCAGTTCAGTTCAGTTGCTCAATCATGTCTGACTCTTCACGACCCCATGAACCACAGCATGCCAGGCCTCCCTGTCCATCACCAACTTCCAGAGCTTACTCAAACTCATGTCCATTGAGTCAGTGATGCCATCCAACCATCTCATCCTCTGTCGTCCCCTTCAGTCCTTCCAGTGAACACTCAGGACTGATCTCCTCTAGGATGGTCTGGTTGGATCTCCTTGCAGTCCAAGGGACTCTCAAGAGTCTTCTCCAACACCACAGATCAAAAGCATCAATTCTTCAGCACTCAGCTTTCTTTACAGTCCAACTCTCACATCCACACATGACTACTGGTAAAACCATAGCCTTGATGAGATGGACCTTTGTTGGCAAAATAATGTCTCTGCTTTTTAATATGCTATCTACGTTGGTTATAACTTTCTTTCCAAAGAGTAAACGTCTTTTAATTTCATGACTGCAATCACCATCTGCAGTGATTTTGGAGCCCCCAAAAATAAAGTCAGCCACTGTTTCCCCATCTATTTGCCATGAAGTGATGGGACAGGATGCCATGATCTTAGTTTTAGGGATGTTGAGCTTTAAACCAACTTTCTCACTCTCCTCTTTCATCAAGAGGCTCTTTAGTTCTTCTTTGCTTTCTGCCATAAGGGTGGTGTCATCTGCATTTCTGAGGTTATTGATATTTCTCCTGGCAATCTTGATTCCAGCTTGTGCTTCATCCAGCCCAGCGTTTCTCATGATGTACTCTGCATACAGAGTAACACTCAGTAAATAGAACTTTTTTTTATTACATGATTACAAGACTGTCAACATTTCCAATAATATGATTTAATGACCCCTGGGGATAAGTTACTTTCATATTAGTCTTTATAATGGTCCTCACTATCACATATTTTAAATATATTTTTCTTGCATACACTCATTCCTAAAACAGGCTTGACTACCTGATATGGAGCAGGTGCTGAGTGATTAACTGTTTTCTACAACACATAGTGGATGTGTGTGTTTGTACCAGCATCTAATGTACTGTAATCTAAAATTTCAATATTATCTAATATTTATAGCAGGGGGTAATTAGCATATAACAGGCTTCTTTCATATTTCTAATTTTAAGTAATAAGCAGAGGTAAATTTACCATGAAGTAATGAATCTTAAGCTTTAGAGTCACTCCCCTTCCAGGATCCAGGAGAGGTTCAAACAACATATTCACACGAACTGAATATTTTTGTAAATTTTGAAAAAGTAAGTTATTTGAATTATAACTGTTTAAGGTTGCTTTCTCTTTGTACCCCTAATATTTTTTACCATGTTCAGTCATATTGGAGTGACCAGAGGTATTCTGAAGATCCAGTGAAGTGGAAGTTGAATTGGAGACACAGTTAACTTGGATTTAGAGGTATGAATTGATGCAGTTAACAGTCACTCCTCTGTATAATTAGGTACTGCTACCCTCCCAGCATATGATTTCTTTCAGGAATAATTCAAGTGCCTGCTCTGTGACTCATCTGGCATCATGATATGAAGATGAAGGGCACTAACAATACTGCATTCTGAAAGTGGAAAGAAACAGAGCCAGAAGCTAGTACTGTGGCAAACTCTTCCAGTTATCAGCTGTGTAAAACTGTAAGTTAAAGATTTGACCTTGTCTCCTAGTTGAAGTGGAATTTCTATTTTTTCATAAATATGCTCTATCTGCAATATATCTGCTATCTTGCTATTGTTGTTCAGTCGCCAAGTTGTGTCTGACCCTCTGTGACCCTGTGAACTGCAGCATGCCGGGGCCTCCCTGTCACTCACCATCAACCGGAGTTCTCTCAAGTTCATGTCCATTGAGTTGGTGATGTCATCCAACCATCTCATCTTCCAACCGTCTGAAATCTTACAAAACAAACATTTTTATAATTCCTATGAATGTATGGTACAAATTTACAACGACACTACAAGCCATGGTGTTATTTTTTTGGGCTCCAAAATCACTGCAGATGGTGATTGCAGCCATGAAATTAAAAGATGCTTGCTCCTTGGAAGAAAAACTATGACAAACCTAGACACCATGTTAAAAACCATAGACAGTACTTTGCCAACAAAGGTCTGTCTAGTCAAACCTATGGTTTTCCAGTAGTCATGTGTAGACGTTAGAGTTGGACCAAAAACGAAAGCTGAGCACCAAAGAATTGATGCTTTTGAACTGTAGTGTTGGAAAAGACTCTTGAGAGTTCCTTGAACCACAAGATCAAACCAGTCTCAATCCTAAAGGAAATCAGTCCTGAATATTCACTGGAGGGACTGACACCGAAGCTTCAATACCTTGGCCCCCTGATGCGAAGTTAACTCATTAGAAAAGACCCTGATGCTGGGAAACACTGAAGGCAGGAGAAGGGGACGACAGAGGATGAGATGGTGGGATGGCATCACTGACTCAAAGGACGTGAGTTTGAGTAATTCCATGAGTTGGTGAAGAACAGGGAAGCCTGGCATGCTGCAGTCCTTGGGGTTGCAAAGAGTCGGACATGAATGAGCAACTAAACAACAACAACCACACAGCACATGAGGGCTGCCATGAGCAGACTCATGTCTACGCATCTCAGTACATCAGATGACATGCCGACATATCTGACACGTCTCAAAATGCGGCAACCCCAAGAGAAATGGCATGTGAAATACTTTTTCTTAGAAAAGTGAAGTTGCTCATCGTGTCCGACTCTTTGTGACCCTATGGACTGTAGCCTACCAGGCTCCTCCTTCCATGGAATTTTCCAGGCAAGAGTACTGGAGTGGGTTGCCATTTCCTTCTCCAGGACATCTTTCTGACCCAGGGATCAAACCCGAGTCTCCTGAAAAAAGTCTCATTTTTTCTTAGAAAGTGATTCCTAACTCATAACAAACTTCAAGTCTCACAAAAAACAGGTTTGTCCCTCATAAGCAATTCTTCCTAGATTACCCTCACACAGTGAATCATACTATCTTAGAGATGATATTCACTTTAAATCCCATGTAGTCTGGTGGGGGGTTTTCATATATTTTCTAAGTTTCAAGATCTTTTTTTCCAAATAAAAGCTAATGCTATAAATGCACTAGAAAGCCTTAGTGATCAATACTATGAGGAAAGCAGAAAATAAAACCTAAATAAGAAAGAAATATGAAACAAATGAGAAACAATAAGCGAAATATAAAAATCAATTTGAACTACTAATCTTAGAAAAAATCCTTTCTCTGTTTCTGTTTAGGATAGACTCTAGGGTAGACAGCGATTTTAGGACATAAAAGAATAATCCTAAGAGAAAAAAAACAGATAAACTGGATCTCACCAAGTTTAAAAACATCTGTTCACCAAAAGACATCATTATTAAAGTAAAAAAGCACAGACTAACAGAAAAGATTAAAAAAAAAAAACCCAAACAACAATAAATTTTCTTTAAAAATGAGCAAAAGAGTTAGGCAGGCACTTCACAAAAGAAGATATCCAAATAATCAATAAGCATGCTGAAAAGGTGCTCCATATCTTTAGTCTTAAGAAAAACCAAATTAAAACTTCACATTCCTCATCAGAGTAGTTAAAATTAAAAGATTAACAATACCAAAGGCTGGTAATGATATGGAACAATAGGAATTCTTATACATTGCTGGTGGGAGTATAAAACTATACAACCACATTGGAAAACCACAAATTAGGTGGCTTAAACAACAGTTCTGGAGGCTAGAAGTCCAAAATCAAGGTTGTTTCTTCTGAGAGCTGTGAGAGAGAATGTGTTCCAAGGCCCTCCTGGCCTTTGGAGGTTTGTGAACAACCTTTAGCGTTCCTTGGCTTATAGAATTCCACCTGATTCTTGCCTTTATTTACACATGTCATTCTCCCTATGTGAATATCTGTCCCCAAATCTCTTTTCATTAGGAAAACAGACATATTAGAGTAGGGCCCACTCTAATGATCTAATTTTAACTTGATTACCTTGGTAAAGAATAAGATGATTCTAAGATTCTGGGAGGTGGAACTTCAATGTATCAACTTTGGGGAACACAGTTCAACCCATAAAATCCCACAGGATTACCATTAATGAAGCTTTCTGGCTTTCCCAAACATCTGGCTTGTCTTTCATACCAAGAAGTCAGTTTATAAAACATTTTTATTACTAATACCTTTAATTAAAGATAAATATCTTAATTTAACAAACAACTGCGATTTGACATCAATTTTAAAAGATGCTTATTAAGCTAATGTAATTACTTATAGGCATTGTGAGTGAGTGAAAGTTACTCAGTTGTGTCCGACTCTTTTGCTACCCCATGGGCTATAACAGTCCATGGAATTCTCCAGGCCAGAATACTGGAGTGGGTAGCCTTTCCCTTCTCCAGGGGATATTCCGAACCCTGGGATTGAACCCAGGTCTCCCACATCGCAGGCAGCTTCTTTACCAGCTGAGCCACAATGGAAGCCCACTTACAGGCATTAGTGAGATATAAATCTTCATATACACAATGTTACTGTGGTCAGCTGACTGGAGGTCAGGAAACACAAGAGTTGACTCCCAACTCTGACATTCACTCACTGTGGGACCATTTACCATCTACCACTGCCTCTTCTCATGGACTAACTGAGATGATGGCTAAAATTTGGAGGATTCTATGATTCCTATGCTCTGGTTATGTTCTTTGCTATCTCAACACACAAATATGAGCAACAGAGAGACAGATGACATAAACAAACATATTCATAACACCCATTCATAAATTCATAGAGTTTTAGAAATGGAAGGCTCTGATCTACTGCCCTCATTTTACAAGTAAAAATATGGAAGTCTAGGGAGGTGAAGGGCCTGGTCCTAAGACACACACATCATTTCTTGCTCAAATAACTTCAAATAGGGAAGAGGTCCATAAACTAAGCCCACAGACCTAAGGGTCTCCATAGACGAACTTTAAAAGACTATATACCACCTAAGAGATCGTGTGTAAAAGCTGGTATGAATATTCATGTTTATATTTTATTTATTCTGTTGTAAGGAATCCTTCAGTTCAGTAGCTCAGTCGTGCCTGACTCTTTGCAACCCCATGAACTGCAGCAAGCCATGCCTCCCTGTCCATCACCAACGCCCGGAGTCTACCCAAACCCATGTCCATCGAATCGGTGATGCCATCCAACCATCTCATCCTCTGTGGGCCCCTTCTCCTCCTGCCTTCAATCTTTCCCAGCATCAGGGTCTTTTCAAGTGAGTCAGCTCTTCGCATCAGGTGGCCAAAGTATTGGAGTTTCAGCTTCAGCATCAGTCCTTCCAATGAACACCCAGGACTGATCTCCTTTAAGATGGACTGGTTGGATCTCCTTGCAGTCCAAGGGACTCTCAAGAGTCTTCTCCAACACCACAGTTCAAAAGCATCAATCATTCCGTGCTTAGCTTGCTTTATAGTCCAACTCTCACATCCACACATGACTACTGGAAAAACCATAGCCTTGACGAGACAGACCTTTGTTGACAAAGTACTGTCTCTGCTTTTTAATATGCTGTCTAGGTTGGTCATAACTTTTCTTCCAAGGAGTGTCCTTTAATTTCATGGCTGCAATCACCATCTGCAGTGATTTTGGAGCCCCCCAAAATAAAGTCTGACACTGTTCCCACTGTTTCCCCATCTATTTGCCATGAAGTGATGGGACCGGATGCCACGATCTTAGTTTTCTGAATGTTGAGTTTTAAACCAACTTTTTCACTCTCCACTTTCACTTTCATAAAGAGGCTCTTTAGTTCTTCTTCACTTTCTGCCATAAGGGTGGTGCCATCTGCATATCTGAGGTTATTGATATTTCTCCCAGCAATCTTGATTCCAGCTTGTGCTTCATTCAGCCCAGCGTTTCTCATTATGTACTCTGCATATAAGTTAAATAAGCAGGGTGACAATATACAGCCTTGATGTACTCCTTTTCCTATTTGGAACCAGTCTGTTGTTCCATGTCTAGTTCTAACTGTTGCTTCCTGACCTGCATACAGGTTTTGCAAAAGGCAGGTCAGGTGGTCTGGTATTCCCATCTCTTGAAGAATTTTCCACAGTTTATTGTGATCCACACAGTCAAAGGCTTTGGCATAGTCAAGAAAGCAGAAATAGATGTTTTTCTGGAACTCTCTTGCTTTTTCCATGATCCAGCGGATGTTGGCAATTTGATCTCTGGTTCCTCTGCCTTTTCTAAAACCAGCTTGAACATCAGGAAGTTCATGGTTCACATATTGCTGAAGCCTGGCTTGGAGAACTTTGAGCATTACTTTACTAGCATGTGAGATGAGTACAATTGTGCAGTAGTTTGAGCATTCTTTGGCATTGCCTTTCTTTGGGATTGGCATGAAAACTGACCTTTTCCAGTCCTGTGGCCACTGCTGAGTCTTCCAAGTTTGCTGGCATATTGAGTGCAGCACTTTCACAGCATCATCTTTTAGGATTTGAAATAGCTCCACTGGAATTCCATCACCTCCATTAGCTTTGTTCGTAGTGATGCTTCCTAAGGCCCACTTGACTTCACATTCCAGGATGTCGGGCTCTAGGTGAGTGATCATGATCACACCATTGTGATTATCTGGGTCGTGAAGATCTTTTTTGTACAGTTCTTCAGTGTATTCTTGCCACCTGTTCTTGATATCTTCTGCTTCTGTTAGGTCCATACCATTTCTGTCCTTTATTGAGCCCATCTTTGCATGAAATGTTCCCTTTGTATCTCTAATTTTCTTGAAGAGATCTCTAGTTTTTCCTATTCTGTCTTTTCCCTCTATTTCTTTGCATTGATCACTGAAGAAGGCTTTCTTATCTCTCCTTGCTATTCTTTGGAACTCTCCATTCAAATAGGTATATCTTTCCTTTTCTCCTTTGCTTTTTACTTCCTTTCTTTTCACAGCTATTTGTAAGGCCTCCTCAGACAGCCATTTTGCTTTTTTGCATTTCTTTTTCTTGGGGATGGACTTGATTCCTATCTCCTGTACAATGTCACAAACCTCCATCCATAGTTCATCAGGCACTCTATCAGATATAGTCCCTTAAATCTATTTCTCACTTCCACCCTTAGCTTTCACCAAATTCTCTACAGGATCTATTTTTGTTCAAATCAATCCTCTGTTATGCCCTCAATGCCTGACATATATGGGATACTCAGTAAACATTAGTTGACTTATGTATATTGGATTCTTAACCAAGACAAAGTTAATAACCACTGGAGTAAAATAGAATATGGTTATTCTCTGGAAAATAATGCTGTTTCCTGCTCCCCATATGCTCTATTTGTGTCGAGTCTTTCATCAGCCTGTAGCTCTGAATGATACAGTGCCATGCTTGTCAATTAAACCAATTAAGGAAGATTTTTAAATCACAATTTCATTTCCTTTAGGAAATCATCCATCTTTTCATTTAACTCTACCTTTTTACTTAATTAACAAGGATTTAATAACAATAAATGATATATTAATTAATTTATGAAATGACTTTGTCCTTACTAAAGTAATTCAGATTTTTAAATGCTTGTAATTTTCATTAGTTCCATGAAGTAAGACATAGAACATTCAATTAAAGCTGAGTTAGCTTACTTTACACTCTGTCCAAATACCAGGAAAACCTCTAGTGTATCTAGGACAGTGCTGGAAGAATGATCAAAACTGTGACTTTGACAAAGGCAGGGAAATGCCTGGGGCCCAAGACATGTAGTATCATAAGCAGGGGGCAGAAGCACCATAAAGTAGGTGCTCAAAAAATATTTGATGAATCAATGAAAGAAGAAGGAAGTAGTTAATGCTAAGAAGACAGAAATCCCTCTTTGAACAGGGAACCACTAACCTTAAAAAAAGCTGATAGGGTATCCATCAATGGAGGAAGAGACAATGGTTAGATCCTCCTCTCAAAGAACATGTGCTTGTGTGGGACATAAGGAATGGCATCAAGCTGCTGATTATCAATGTAGATATCAAATACAACTCCAGTCTTTAGTTATCAGACATTTCTTTTGGGTAATTCATTACTAAGGATTTGCAAATTTGGAAGCAACCCAAAGTCCCAGAAACAGAGTCTCAAGACTGAAGAAGTATGAGATTCTGTAAAAAGCAGGTCAGGCCATTTATGCCATAGATGTGTATATGAAAATTACATTTTAAAAATGCACAAATGTTATTTACAAATAATTTACATTCTTTAGAAGCATTTACAAATAATGATTCACTTTGCAAACAGATGAAAAACTCTCTTCTTTACAAGTCTGGGTCTTACTCATGCTTGTGCCCCAATTTCAGCAGTGTTGCTAGTTTACAAATGACTGTGCATTTATAGTTAAAATTAAGTATAAGCAAGAGCATGATTAAACATAATCAAGGAAGATCCTACAAAAGATTGCTATCTACCTTGCTTAGCTTGCTAGATTGAGCTTCCCTAGTGGTTCAGTGGTAAAGAATTCACCTGCAATGCAGGAATCACAGGTTCGATCCTCGAGCTGGAAAGATCCCCTAGAGAAGGAAATGGCAACCCACTCTAGTATTCTTGCCTGGAAAATGCCATGGACAAAGGAGACTGGTGGGCTACAGTCCATGGGGGTCACAGAAGAGTTGGATATGACTTAGCAATGAAACAACAACAACAACAGATTGCTAGATCACCCTAGATCACAAAGAGTGGATCGCTCATCCAAAAAACTTCCTGAAAAAGTATTTATCAGCTTAACATCTAGGTACTATCTAAGACTTAAAGAAATGAACATAGGAATTTGGGGTGTTCCCTCGGTGAGTGCCAAGGCAAGAGGGATCTCCTACGCCTTTACTTTGCACCCCCTGGAACAAAGATCCTTGATGCAGTCAATGCTTCATATTTATGGGTTCTGAATCTGCAGATTAACCAACCATACATTGAAAATATTCAGGAATTTCTGAAGCAAAACATGAATTTTCCACACAAGGCAATTATTTACATAGAATTTATATTGTGTTTACAATTATTTATATAGAATTTACATCATACTAGGTATCATATATCATCTAGAGATGATTTGAAGTATACTGGAGGACTGTGTAGGTTATATGCAAATACAATGGCTTCCCAGGTGGCTCAGATAGTAAAGAATCCACCTGCAATGCAGGAGACCCAGGTTCAATTCCTGGGTTGGGAAGGTCCCCTGGAGGATGGCATGGCAACCCACTCCAGTATTCTTGCCTGGAGAATGCCCATGGACAGAGGAGCCTGGTGGGCTACAATTCATGGGGTCACAAAGAGTTGGACACAACTGAGTGACTAAGCACAGTACAAGGGACTTGAGCTCCCTGGATTTTTGTATCCCCTGAGAATACAGGGACCGATCTTCTGTATTTTAGAGAAAAAAGAACCTAAGATCCAGATCTTCAAAGATCTTCAAATTTGAACCATTTAGGATAAAGAAAATGTGGTACATGTATACAGGGGAATACTACTCAGCCATAAAAGAGAAAGAAATAATGTCATCTGCAGCAACATGGATGCAACTAGAAATGATCATACCAAGTGAAGTAAATCAGAAAGAGAGGGACAACCACCATATGATATCACTTATATGTGGAACCTAAATTACGACACAAATGAACTTTCATGAAACAGAAATAGGACTCACAGACATAGAGAGCACACGTGTGGTTGCCAAGGGGCGGAGCGGTGGGATGGACCCGGAGCTTGGGATTGGCAGATGTAAATTATTACCTAGAGAATGGGCAAATTACAAAGTCCTACTACATAGCAAAGGGAGCTATAATCAACATTCTATGATAAGCTGTAATGGAAAAGAATATTTAAAAAAGAATATATACATATATGTATAACTGAATCACCTTGCTATATAGCAGAAATTAACACAACACTGTAAATCAACTATATTTCTATTTTTTTTAAGTGAAATTTAAACCATTTATCTTACCTGTTTCTTTTTGTTGAGTGTTTTCTTCCTTCCTGCTGACAGTGAAGTCTTGGGAGAAACTGTGGGTGGTTAAATAAGAGCAGATATTGTGTTTTTGCAAATTTTATTTTAAACTTATTCACATTTATCATCCATTTATTAGGTAGACTACTAAGTGCTTCTTAAAATGGTGGTATAGAAGAATTTAATGAAAAAGTTAATGTTCATTTTACATTTGCCTTGTTTTTATGGTACAATATATTGAGAAATATTTCATGGAAGAAAAACAAATATACAAATTATATAATTCACATAATAAATTAATAAATATAAACATAAAAATAGATAAGCATATAGACCCAGAATTGGTGAACTGCAACTCAGAAATAAACTCCAATGTTTGTACAACACTATTACTCAGAAATATTCTTACTTGCTAAACTTCTACCAGTTGCATTAAGACATCCTCTTGGTGGAGGAATAGTGTGGAACTCTTTCAGGGTAGAAGAACTGGTCTTCATGACACAGCAACGTACACAGGTATTTCCTTAGCATTCATCTGAGCAGTTATCCGACACAGACCCTGAAAAAGACTCCGAATATGAAAGAAACTTGGAGCTCTTAGATGCGTCATCTTCTGTAATGATATATGAATGTGATTTAGCTTAACAATTTCACAAGGGAGTTGATATTTATGTCATCTGCAATCAGGTTCAACTAGCCCCTTGGCTTTAGAGTTGATCACAAATATGGAAGTCAACTGAGAGATATAACTGTTGGTTATAGCTCCGCCCCCCAGACTTTAACTGAAGAAGGTAATGCTTCTACTGTATACTTACAGATACAATGAATACAAGGGAGTGCGAGTTTAAGTTGTCAGAGATAATGGTTGTTCCAGCCCTGAAAGAAAAAGGGGAGGGTGGGATTCAGAGACCATGGAGAAAATTTATTTATTCATACAAAAATACTCATTGCAACTATTGCTTGCTAGGCTAAAAATAAAATGAGCAAGAAAGAGACTGAATGAAGTTTTATGTGTTTTTATGTGCTTTCCACTCACAATCAATCATTGGGCATCTTCTTTATGCCAGTATTGTAGATTTGGGGTAGGGGTGGGGAGAGCAGAAGAGAGACAGCCACAGTGTCTAGTCTCAAAAAGCAACACTCTGCTCTATTTGGAGATACTGAGGAAATACACCATTTAAAAGAGGCAGGGAGGAGATTTCATTTAAGCAAGTGTGCAATGGTATAGGCAGAATAATTTGAGGTAAGTACATCTATTAAGTAGATGAAGTTTGACTTTGGTTCTCCACTTCTGTCTCTATATGTTTTCTTTCTCTGAGGCTCCTTGGCACCTTCCTAAGGATTTTCGCCTTGATGTCCACTATCCACCGCTTCAAAGCTAATCTAAGCCTAAATAATTTGACAAACTGATTTCCACTTAAGTGTCTACTAAACTAGTTTATACTACCTAATTTGATGAACTGATTTCCAATAATTCAGTTTAGTTCATTTGCTCAGTTGTGTCCGACTCTTTGCGACCCCATGAATCACAGCATGCCAGGCCTCCCTGTCCATCACCAACTCCCAGAGTTTACTCAAACTCACATCCATCGAGTCGGTGATGCCATCCAGCCTTCTCATCCTCTGTCGTTCCCTTCTCCTCCTGCCCCCAATCCCTCCCAGCATCAGGGTCTTTTCCAATGAGTCAACTCTTCACATGAGGTGGCCAAAGTACTGGAGTTTGAGCTTTAGCATCAGTCCTTCCAATGAACACCCAAGACTGATCTCCTTTAGAATGGACTGGTTGGATCTCCTTGCAGTCCAAGGGACTCTCAAGAGTCTTCTCCAACACCACAGTTCAAAAGCATCAATTCTTTGGCACTCAGCTTTCTTCACAGTCCAACTCTCACATCCATACATGACCACTGGAAAAACCATAGTAATTAATTTATGGTAATTTCCCTAAAGAAAAGACAAGAAATTGTAGTTTCAGCCTTACAGAGATACCTAGAATAACAACAATATCATATACTCTCATTGTGCTGTTAATATATTTATAAATACCAATGCAAGGTGCTGTGTATTCAACAGTATGAGGCTATGAAGATAAATAAGATGAGTAATTAACCTTATTTATAAGGGACCTTGACGGAGAAGGCAATGGCAACCCACTCCAGTACTCTTGCCTGGAAAATCCCATGGATGGAGGAGCCTGGTAGGCTACAGTCCATGGGGTTGCTAAGAGTCGGACACGACTGAGTGACTTCATTTTCACTTCTCACTTTCATGCATTGGAGAAGGAAATGGCAACCCACTCCAGTGTTCTTGCCTGGAGAATTCCAAGGACGGCAGAGCCTGGTGGGCTGCCGTCTGTGGGGTCACACAGAGTCAGACATGACTGAAGTGACTTAGTAGTAGTAGTAGTAGTAGTATAAGGGACCTTATAAAGAAGAAAGATCAATACAGAAGCAACTTTAACCAAAGCAGTGAACAGCAGGGGCGGCGTAGGCATGAGAGCCAAGAGAGGGCTGAGTGGCCACTGATGCACTCCTGAGGTTCTAGGGGACAGCACTGCTTGAGGTCAGTAGGTTCCTGCAGTTGAACCCATCAAGATCTTTAAAGCAACCCCAGCCTCGGTCTTCCTACGTAGGAAAGCTAGAGGAGGCAATCCCAGCACTAACGGGAGACCCCCCAAGGGAGAGCTGAACCCCAAAAGAAGAGCCAGGGCTCTGACTTCCAGCCACCCTCATTACCTTGGAGGGCCTTGGGATGATTTTCCAAAAGAGCCAGGAGATTTCCTTAAAACTGACACTACTTTTCAGAGACAGGAGGGAGGTTACTGTCTCATCGTACCAGGTACAAAGACTTTCAAATGAGTTTTATCTTTGGGGCTTAACCCAGTAGCAATGAATACTGGTAACATCAGTTCAGGTTGGAGGAAAGACAGTGCCTTGCCAAAGCAACAAAGACATAACAACTCTCACATTGGATCAGATCCAACAAAGAGATAAGCCCCTTTAATCACCTCTTGAGTCATATCCAGCCCTGGAGTCTTAAACCAAGAAGACAGGTCACAAAACTCTTCTACAAGAGCCAAACTCTCACATCCATACATGACTACTGGAAAAACCATAGCTTTGACTAGACGGACCTTTGTTGGCAAAGTAATGTCTCTGCTTTTTAATATGCTGTCTAGGTTGGTCATAACTTTTCTTTTAAGGAGTGTCTTTTAATTAATTTGCTTATTTTGACTTATTCTATTTTAAATGTGTTTTGTTGTTTCACGTGTTACATCCTAACTTTCCAAAGGGCTTTCAATCGCCTTAAAATCCGACACTATATCTCCAGTCTTTGTTTTTGTTTTGGTATTCTGTTCATCCCAATCTCCCCAATCTCCCCAATCTCTGAGACAGTACATTTTAGGCAGTGGATTTCTATCAATTAGCAGATCATGAAATCAGATTTGTATGTCTCCAACAACTTTTTTTTTTTTAATGAAGAATAAGTGCCTTTTTAAAAAAATTTTGTTTAACTTTACAATATTGTATTGGTTTTGCCATATATCAAAATGAATCTGCCACAGATATACATGTGTTCTCCATCCCGAACCCTCCTCCCTCCTCCCTCCCCATACCATCCCTCTGGGTTGTCCCAGTGCACCAGCCCCAAGCATCCAGTATCGTGCATCAAACCTGGACTGGCAACTCGTTTCATATATGATATTATACATATTTCAATGCCATTCTCCCAAATCATCCCACCCTCTCCCTCTCCCACAGAGTCCAAAAGACTGTTCTATACATCAGTGTCTCTTTTGCTGTCTCGTATACAGGGTTATTGTTACGATCTTTCTAAATTCCATATATATGCGTTAGTATACTGTATTGGTGTTTTTCTTTCTGGCTTACTTCACTCTGCATAATAGGCTCCAGTTTCATCAACACTTTTAAATGAAACAGAATAGGACTTTGGAGAACTGGATATATCAGAGTGCCTCTTCCATGGTGAGGGCAAGGATTTTTCTAATGTGTGTTTTTAGACCATGATACAAGATGTATTTCTTGCTAAATTGTGATCAGAAAACCTTGAGACATATGGCCAGAGATTGACTACATATTTATCCTAAGCAAGAAAGTTACCTTTTGCACATTTATTTGTCTCCCCCTAGCAGCTTCCTGGGCTCCTGGCTCATTTCTCTTTGACTTTTGATGTCACCTCTGTTGGCTCCAAGCACTCCCAGATTAGACTCTGCCTGCCCCTTGGATCACAGGATGACCCCTGCCTGCCCCTTGGATTGCAGGCTGATCCGTGCCTGTTGCCACCCATGTTGATGCCACATGCCTTGGTCTCTACACTCTTCTGTCCCAAGCTGTACCAAATCCAAACCTGCCTCAAGAAAAAGCCCAGAGATGATGATGGGAAAGCTCCTGATATAAGTGCACACAGCTCGCTCTTTAAGGGAGGAGGGTCTAATGTCCTTTTTCCATGTTAAAGTGACTGAATTTATTATATAATGAAAATAAGATTAAAGAAATGAATATTTCTTGGAAGTACCTAAGAGTAAAACTCCAATTCATGGAGGAGTGCTTAAACCCATGATCTTAAAATAGCAACTTGGCCAAATTTAAAAAATAGAGCAGCATTAAGCATTAATGAAAAATAAAAATAAAAACTCAGCATTAAGAAATTCCAATTACTAGTTATTATCTGAGGTGATAGTTATTATAATAAAAAATACTATTTTAAAGATCAGTTAGAATGAAAATCACACTGCAATCACAGTTTTCCTTATTCTTGCCTCATACACAGAGATATAAACAGAAAATGAGAGTAAATATCCTTAAAATTTTTTCAAGCATCCCTAATACAAATGCTTCTCTTTTAAAAATGACCTAGTAGGGACTTTCCCTCGAGAATTATTTTGGTCAAAATATACAAATTGGGTAGTGATTGGGGGAAATCTGTAGCCTTTTGCATTGCCATGGTAATAATCTATACTTACACACATTCGTACAGTCATGATTTTCCATTCATAGTTTGCTCTGGAGCCAAAAATGACTATGTTGGTGCAGCAGTTGCTTTCACAACATCTGGGAAATGATCATCATTTCCTTATTTCATTTGCTGCCATTTAGCCAATGTAGAGGAAACAACATATAAATGAGGCTTATTTTACAAAGGCAGCTATAATTCAATGATAAACTGCCAGAGAATCTTTTTATTACATCATATATATAAAGTAATTACAAGCTGGGACATAAATTCCCCAGAAAAAATTGAGGGATACCCTGTCTCCCCAGCAATTACAGGAATGGCTTTACAGTCTGGTATGCAAGCCCTTAGACCTTGAAGAAGTTTGGAGGTGGTGGTGCAGCTGCTAAGTTGTGTCCAATTCTTGAGATCCCATGGACTATAGCCCACCACGCTCCTCTGTCCACAGAATTTCCTAGGCAAGAATACTGGAGTGGGTTTCCACTTCCTTCTCCAGGGGATCTTCCCAACCCAGGGATTGAACCAAGGTCTCCTGCAGTGCAGGAGTCTTTACCAACTGAGTCGCCGGGGAAGCCTGAAGAAAGTTTAGGAAAGAGCTACCAAGATATCTATGAAATTAGAAAATAAGTCCTCTAATGAAAAATGCTAACACAATTGAGGATACAATTTCTAGGATGAATAATAGTAAGAAGTGGGTGCTTCAGGGAGAAATCAGGTAGTTAAGGGGCTAAATTATTAACAACTAACCTCTGGTGATGGGTTGAAGCTGCTCTCTGAGAGCTTCCTAGAGTTGAACTGGTCCATTAGCCACAGCTCTGTCCTGACTCAATTCTGCACCAAAGAGAGCAGGGACTGTCTAGCACGTAGGACATGGCAAATACCCAATAAATGTTTGTAACAGTTGGCTTTATCTTATATTCCTGTTTTATTTTCCTTTCTTACCATTTTCTCATTTATATTTCCTTTCATAGGTTTCCTTCATGGAATAAGAAGAGTTATAAATAAATCCTACATAAAGATAAATGCTCTTGAAGAGTAAAATGAAGAATGTAAACAGTGTCATGTGAATGAATGTCATAAAGACTTACAAACTGAGGTGCTATGGGCTTTCAAAGGATCAAGAAGTCACATACGGACAGAGGAGCTCAGTGAGGTCTCATGAAGAGGTGATTTTGAGATGGTTATAAGCCCAGATAGGACTGTGACCAGCAGAGAGGCTTCTGATAGATGAAGAGAGCCTAGCCTTCTAATTCATTTAACAAATTTTACTCAAATAAGTATTTACTGATTCTAAGAGAGAAGCTTAGGATACAAAATATAATCATTATAACCTGTAGTATCAACATAAAGAACAGTGAACCAGGAAATCTATTTTTTCCTTTGGCCCTGAAAAGAATAGAGGGTGATGCCTGTTGAGATAGGAAAGCAAATATATCAGAATTTAAGGTCAAGGATCTCCAAGCTACTATTTGAATTTTTTAAAGGAGCTATCATGTCTAATTATTCATTCTGAGGTTATTTCAAATTCAGTTGGGTTGCTATAACAGATATCATAGACAGGGTGACTTCTAAACAACAGAAGTTTAATTCTCACAGTTCCAAAGGCTGGGAAGTCCAAGATCAAGCAAGAGGCTAGCAGATTCAGTCCAGTGAGGGTCCACTTTCTGGCACACAGAGGCCATGCTTTTGCTGTGTCCTCAGATAGTGGAATGAGAGAACGCTGGCCTCTTTATCCTCCAGTAAGGTCACTAATCCGATCCTTTTTGAAAAACTTTAATTAATTAATTAATTTTTGGCTGTGCTGGGTCTTCACTGCTGTGAGGGCTTTTCTCTAGTTGTGAGGAGTTGACTGCTCTCCAGTTGCTGTGTGTGAGCTTCTCACTGTGGTAGCTTCTCTTGTTGCGGAGCACAGGCTCCAGGCGTGTGGGTTTCAGTAGTTTCAAAGTATGGGCTCTAGAGCGTGGGCTCAGTAGTTGTGGTGCACAGGCTCAGCTGCTCCGTGGCTTGTAGAATCTTCCCAGATCAGGGATGGAACCCATGCCTCCTGCACTGGCAGGCGGATTCTTTACCACTGAGCCACCACCAGGGAAGCCCCTCATCTCATCATTGATGGCTCCACCTAATCACCTATCAAAGCCCTCTAAATATCATCACATTGGGGATTAGCTTTCAACATATGAATTCGGAGGTGGGGGACACAAACATTCAGTTTCCAGAAGCAATCAGAGTCAAAATTCATTACTTCCCAGTCTAACAAGTCCTACTTTTAGCCCAAAAGAACCTACTAATCATTTCCTTAACATCTCATGCCCACCTCTACCTGCATGCTCCAGACTCACCTGAGAGTAATGTCCATCTCCAGAGTATCCTCAAAGGCTGCAGGAGACTAAGGTTCTCTTGTGGGAAGGGTCTCCTCAGCTTCATTTGCTGTTGTTCAGTCGCTAAGTCATGTCCAACTCTTTGCGACCCCCATGAATTGCAGCACACCAGGCTTCTCTGTCCCCCACTATCTCCCGGACTTTGCTCAAATTCATATCCATTGAGTTGGTGATGCTATCTGACCATCTCATCCTCCACTGCCCCCTTCTCCTTTTGTCTTCAATCTTTCCCAGCATCAGAGTCTTTTCCAATAAGTTGGCTTCATGCTGCTGCTGCTGCTAAGTCGCTTCAGTCATGTCCAACTCTGTGGGACCCCACAGATGGCAGCCCACCAGGCTCCCCTGTCCCTGGGATTCTCCAGGCAAGAACACTGGAGTGGGTTGCCATTTCCTTCTCCAGTGCATAAAAGTGAAAAGTGAAAGTGAAGTCACTCAGTCGTGTCCAACTCTTAGCGACCCCATGGACTGTAGCCTACCAGGCTCCTCCGTCCATGGGATTTGCCAGGCAAGAGTACTGGAGTGGGGTGCCATTGCCTTCTCCATAGCACTATCCAAATCCTCACATATCCCTCCTTCTCTTTAGGGACATCTATTACATGACTCTGATGAACTCAAGACAGTGAAGTTGCAAGGACACCCAGAATCTTTTACATCTGGACCCAAAGAATGAAGGCTTGAAATAAACTGGGCAAGGACCATCCATTTGCCTCAATGGCTGTCATCCAGGAATAAGATCCTTTTCAAGAGAGATACCACCTGCTGCTTACCCATGAGTGTGCGGTTTTATCCCACGGCTTCCACAGACCATCAGCCAGGAATACCACACAAGCCTAAATCTTTCATTTGCATCAAGAGGGCTGGAGGACTTTTACCAACACCGTCGCCTGTGGCTGGGATGCTTTACTGCTATTTTGTCTCTTGGGGTCTCCTCTAGTTTCCCATGAGCACTAGAGCCCTGCCATATGTAGACAGATCAGGTCACTGGAGCCCTAATTCTAACGTCCATAATGCTTAAATCTGACAATCCTATTTCTCAAGACTGAATCTTGTTTCCAGGATTCCTTCCTGACATACATATGATTTGCAATATACCTCCAAATCCAAAAAGCCCTGCCTCCCAGCCTTGTCCTGCCTCTTGAGCAAGGAAACCTGAATTCTGATGCGGACTTGATTAGACTAAAGTGATGTTTTCCAAACTTGCTGTCATAAAAAGTCATCAGGTGCACCCATGAAAAATACAGAATTCCAAGCCCTTCTCCTAGAGATAATGGTTCAGGACATCCAAGGAGGGTTTGACAATGTGTTTTTAACAAGTTTCCTAGATGATCCATCCCTAGGACTTTTTGCCACTTAGGGAAATAGTGAATTAGAGTTTGCTATGCCTTCTTAGACCTGGTAATTTGGACTTTCAGCCCCTTTCTAAAGGAAAGGTCAACACTTTTGTCCCAATTAATTTCCCCTAGTTCAGGTCCCAGCCAGTTCTTAACCATCCCTTCTTTCTTCCACATTCCCAGCATGTCTTATAGACAGGGCACTCTAACCATGACACCTCTTTTACCCAGAAAGACCTCCTTGACCCACAGTTCTGACACCTGCCTTACAGAGAACCATCTCGACCTAAGAGTTCCTACCCCGAGCTGCTGAGAGCCTCTTGGATGAGTTCCCTTGGACAGTACTGTAGGCCCAGATGAGGATGGAATTCTCCACATTCCATGAATATGGTGGTTTTCTATCTCTGGGCCTTCCTGAAAGGGCACCAGCTCTTTATGCCCATTAGCTTCTTTTGGCCCTTGTTGGCAACTGCCTCTTTGGAGGACAGCCTACAATGTAAGCAAGCAGCCTATTATGATAATTCTTCCTCTTCAAAACAACATATAAATATGGCCTAAATCACACTTTCATGCATATGCCTAATTCCCAAATATTTTCCTTGTTGTCTAATGCATACAAAATTTGTCTATAAAAATTAACCATAAATACACTTATTTAACATATTTTTAAGCTATTTTATGAACACAATAAATATATTAAAATTTTTCTTTCTGTTTATTATCTCTTCGAGAATAGAACCCATGCCCTCAACTTCTTTCTTATTTAGCCTTCACAGCACTAGAATGCACAGATATACAGTCAGCAATCAACAACTGATTACAACATTCATTAATAAAATAAATGAGGGACTTAAGTTGTATCACAACTGAGTGATAGTAAGAATTTGTAATAAATCACAAAGACTAGAATGCTTGAAAATCATCTATTAGAGGAATTTAATATATCAAACATGAATGTCAAGGAAAAAGAAAGGTCTGGATTTGTAGCTCTTTGAGTCATGCTAGACATCCAAGGAGGTCAAATATAACATATTTGATAAGTGAAAAATAAAATCAATAAAAAAGACAAAACCCAAACTTCCCCCTCCTGCCTGAAAATAATGAATGTGAACACTGGTGGAAATCTAGAAAGAGGCGCTCGGCATGTGTACATTGGCATGGATCTAATGTGGAAGTGGTTGGTTGATTTATGGCTGACAAAGCTGAGGAATACAGGAAGGAGTTCTACTGTCCAGGAATTCAGCTCCCAGAGATTCCTCTTAAATATCATGATAGTCTTTTCCTAAATGCTTCATTTAAAACCAGTTATATTCTGAAAAACAGAAATCGTTTAACAGGAAAGCGATGGGGCTGATATGAGTAAATGAGGGAGCAGTCACTCACTAAGCAGTGGTAAAGAATTTCCTTGCCCTTGCAGGAGACAGGGGTTTGATCCCTGGGTCAGGAAGATGCCCTGGAGAAGAAAATGGCAACCCACTCCAGTATTCTTGCCTGGGAAATACCATGGACAGAGGAGCCTGATGGGCTACCATCTACGTGGTGGCAAAAGAGTTGGATATGACTTAGTGACTAAACAACAAGCACTCAGTACCTCCCAAGCTCTGTGCTTGATGCTTCAGTCTGAACTGCAGCTTACACATGAGAAAACTAAAGCTCCTGGAAGTAACATGTCCCAGGTCACCCAGTGGCAGTCACGATCCTAACCAAGGTCAGTCTGACTCCAGAAACAAAGTTCTTTCTCAACATCAACTGACCATATCAAGTCAACAAAAAAGCTATTGAGCACTTGTGTCAAGCACAGTTCTAGTACTGAGGCATGGCATGGAGCACAGATAAAACCCTGGCCTTCAAGGAACCTACATCCTGCTGCTGCTGCTAAATCACTTCAGTCGTGTCTGACTCTGTGCGAACCCATAGACGGCAGCCCACCAGGTTCCCCCGTCCCTGGGATTCTCCAGGCAAGAACACTGGAGTGGGTTGCCATTTCCTTCTCCAATGCATGAAAGTGAAAAGTGAAAGTGAAGTCGCTCAGTCGTGTCCAACTCTTAGCGACCTCATGGACTGCATGCAGCCTACCAGGCTCCTCCGCCCATGGGATTTTCCAGGCAAGAGTACTGCAGTGGGGTGCCATTGCCTTCTCTGGAATCTACATCCTAAGGATTCTTAAATCTTCATTCAGGATATTTAAGATATTTTTTTAAATGTCTGGAGAGCCACTGAGAAAGGAATGACAAAGCTGAGTCCTAAATCAACAAGAACCACATCCAGAGATATTTTGCAGTAATTTCTATAAGACTCACTAGAACCAGGGCACTTTTTCTTTGTCAAAAATCAGTGAAAGGTAGGGAAGATATACAGGCACAGAATGATATTAGAAAAGATCTAATTAATGTCTCATAAATGTTAATTTTATGATTCATCTGCAACTACTACTACTCCACAGAACCAAGCTGTATTATATATCTGTAAATAGCAGGGTCCACTTTGGTAATTATTTGTGTCATATTTAATAAAAAGAAGTCATATTCTCCACTCTGCACAGACACTCCATGTAGCTGCAGTTTTAATTCTTATTGTGGCCTCCCTTGACCCCCAAACATTCAAAGGCTTTGGAGAAGAGTTTACCGTAGCCAAAACTATAAATGAAATTGAACTTTAGCAAGCCATTTCCAAGAATCTCCAAAGTCTGTTTAAATAATTGAGCAATGTAGGATCATTCTTGAATATCAAACAGATCTTCTTCATCTATTTTTGTTTTAAAAACAGACTGAAAATTGACTCAGGATTATTGTCTTGAGATTTGGTATCATAGTGACCTAAAGATTCAGGGTAAGCATCAACCTTAATTTTGCAAAAATTTACTTTGATCCTTGTAGTGCCAAGAGATCTTGCCTTGGAATGAGAAAATTAGCAATTTTGAACATAATCTTATATTGCCAAGGCCAATATTACAGAAAATATTACCATCTTATTCTCACTTATTCCAGTCCCTTCCCAAATACCTCCTGAAGAACACTCTTAAAAGTGAGCCATCTAGGGATTTCAGGGAAACTGGTGGTACCTTTATTCATTTGTAGCCTTTTTTTTTCAATCTAAACACATTCTTGCTATGCAAAGGAATGATTCAGAGGTTTAAATGCTGAGGCTCTTACCCTTTATAAACTAAAAAAAAAAAAAGAAAGAAAGAAAGAAAGAAATTCTCTTCTCTGCCTCACCTACACCTACTGGGCAAGATTCTTCCCATACTCCATCTTCTCTCCAGAAATACACAGAAATGCACACAGATGAGGGACCAAATTCATAACTATAAATGGAAAGTATTGAGGGAAGAAGAAACCATCACTAAAAGCAAACATTATCTAGGAAACCATTACTGGAAAATTGCTACAGATTATTACAAACCTTCTTTTTTTCCTAAAACATTTATATCACTTTCATAGGTACTCAAAGAACTTATGCTGCTGCTGCTGCTGCTGCTAAGTTGCTTCAGTCGTGTCCGACTCTGTGCGACCCTATAGACGGCAGCCACCAGGCTCCCCTGTCCCTGGGATTCTCCAGGCAAGAACACTGGAGTGGGTTGCCATTTCCTTCGCCAATGCATGAAAGTGAAAAGTGAAAGTGAAGTCGCTCAGTCGTGTCCGACTCTTCGAGACCCCATGGACAACAGCCTACCAGGCTCCTCCTCCCATGCGATTTTCCAGGCAAGAGTTCTGGAGTACTTGGCATTAAAAAGAAAAAGAAACCATTCATATAACTATTTCTTTCCAGTGATTTTAAAAAAATAAACTTTACCTTTGAAATAGCCTAAGGCTCACAAGAAATTATAAAAATAGTAGAGTTCCTATGGACCCTTCACCCAGCTTTCCCCAATAATATGTTACACAGACTTGGCTCATTGTCAAAGCCAGGACATTGATGCTTTTCAATATTATTAACTCAGGTATAGTCTTTATTCAGTTCTCACAAGGTTTACACACATTTTTTCTTTTTCTGGTCTGTTGTTACATGTAGTTTTACAAGTGTAGACTCAAGTAACCAACACCTTAATCAGGATACAGAACTGTTCTGTCACTACAAAGAAATTTCCTAGTGTTATTACTTAATTGTCATACCCTTCTCCCAACACTGTTCCCCCAACCACCTATCTATTCCCCATTACTATAACTTTGTCATTCAGAAGCTGTTAAATAATCATATAGTAAATAAGCTTTTGAGATTGGCTTTTTGTGTTTGCCCTTAAGATCCAACCTTTACATTGATTCCCCCCCACCCTTGGCCATGCCATGCGGTATGTGGAACCCTCGTTTCCTGACTCAGGGGTGGAACCCTTTTCTTGGAAACACAGAATCTTAACCACTGGACCGCCAGGTAAGTCTCTACATTGATTTTTAAAGTTCATTTTAGCAAAATTTAATATAAAACCAAAGGATCACTGTATGATCAAAACTTGTTTTCCACCTTCACTATTTAGGGAAAAAAGCACTCGGCATAACTAGTGTTTCATTATATTCCCATTTTTTAAAAAGAGAATGATTGCATATACAATTTGGAATGAGCTGCAGAGCTGCTAATGGAGGAGATTAAGAAGACGCGGCTTTGGCAAGTTGAAGCATATTATTTTGGCCTCCAAAAAACGATGATGACATTGGGATCACTGAGACCACAAGAATTTTGGCTTATTGCTCAAATAGTTGTTACTATTTGTGGAAAGCAGACTAAAGTTTTGAAGATAAAATTTGCAATGAGTTTAACAGAACCCTGAACTTGATCAAATGCCAATTATTACAATATTTCTGTATCTGTAATTAGGAATACCATCTAGGAAAAGGATCTGGTTTTCACAACCATTTCTACCATTAATAAAGTAGCACACTTGCAAAGAGTCTATTAAAATATGTTTATTACTCCTTTCAGAATTGTAAATGCTTGGATTTTAAGCCTTTAATGTAAAATCTGCAGGAAGCTAAATTTTAATAAGTTGAGGCAGTTCTTCATGGCAGAAAAAGCATTTGTGGAGAATAAAAAATAATTCAGATAAATGGACTTAAAGGACTCTTCATAGCATGAAAACTATTTCAGAAATATGGTAGAAAGTTATACCCAGGAGCTATTGAATTGTTTTCTAAATATGTGTAAATGGGAATTCCCAGTTAACAACTACAGGAGCAGTCACGTCTCCAGTGAGTATTCCAGGGCTTTCCATCCCCAACAGGCTCCTGTAGCTACTCCTGACAGTGTATTTGGCCTCGAGCCTGAACCACCTGCTCTGAGGACACAACTCTGAGTTCTTCACTCAGTCTTCCGTTGATCACCTCCCCTCACCTTTCAAAATACTACAACCTTGGCCATGCCACCTGGGGCTAGGTAGACTCCTGCCTTGAAGGGATCCAGGTTTTATGAGGGTACAACACCCCAGGGGGTCCTTTTGCAGACCCTCCAGCTGTACTACCAGAGGTCAGCAGTCTGTCAGGACATACATTCCATCAGATTTCAAGTCTAACCTAAAAATCACAACCTTTCTGCACATGTCCAAGTGTCTAACAGATGCTATGCAGTGCAGCTGGACAGCTCTCTTCCCAAGCATCAGGCCCAGTGACGTGGAAGAGGTCTTCACATGGGGCAACTGGTTAAAGGGTAACCCAGCAGGGAGAATGACGATCCCATGGCGGGAAGGGGAGAGAAGGATGTACCCAGAGAGTATGGTTTTGGGAATAGTGGCCATTCCAGAAGGCGGGCAGACAACTGGCCACGGAGAGGTACAACAAACCACATCAGGTGGTCTTCCCAGCAGAACAGATCAGGAGGCAATGAGGAGTTGGAAGTGGCAAGATGATGGAAATCCAGCCAGTGGCCAGGGTCAGGAAAGTCTGGAAGCAGACTATCGAGGCAGGAGAAGACTTAGGGGAACACAGAATTGTCCTTGTCATTGGCTCTGGAGTACAAATTTTGAGTTGGAGCACAGGTATAAGGTAAGGAAGGGAAAGGAAAGGCCAATGAAAGTGACGGGCAGCCTACTAACTAGGTGCTTTGATCTCATTTAATCCCCACAATAACCATGCGAACTAGGAATTACTGTCCCCATTATGCAGGAGAGAAAACTTGAGGTTCAAAGAGGCTATCTAGTTTTGTCATCACCACACAGGTAACATGTGGGGTAGCAGAATCCGAACTCAGGACAGTCTGACTCCAAAGATATTGTTGCTATATTAGCGTTGTCATTTGTCATATTTATGATTATTTAATGCCAACTCTTTGAGAATACATTCCCCAAGTGCATAGTTCTCCCCACGTCATTGGTTTTTTTCCTCCTTAAACTGTATTATATCATAAATTAGAGGCTGTTAAGGGCTTCTCTGGAGAAGGCACTGGTGACCCACTCCAGTACTCTTGCCTGGAAAATCCCATGGGCGGAGGAGCCTGGTAGGCTGCAGTCCATGGGGTCACTAAAAGTCAGACACGACTGAGCAACTGCACTTTCACTTTTCACTTTCATGCATTGGAGAAGGAAATGGCAACCTGATCCAGTGTGCTTGCCCAGAGAATCCCAGGGATGAGAGCCTGGTGGGCTGCCATCTATGGGGTCGCACAGAGTCAGACACGACTGATGTGACTTAGCAGCAGCAGCAGCAAGGGCTTCTCAGGGGCTCAGAGAACAACCCACCTGCCAATGCAGAAGATGCAGGTTTGATCCCTGGGTCAGGAAGATCCCCTGGAGAAGGAAATAACAGCTCACTCCAGTATTGTTGCCTGGGAAATCCCATGGACAGAGGAGCCTGAAAGGCCAGGGGAGGGGGTCACAAAATAATGGGATACAACTTAGCTACTAAATGACAACAAAGAGACTTTTAAAAATAGCATGAATTCACTTCCAGTGGCTCTGGGAGGGGGAGTAGAGTCAGACCTACCTAGATATGGTATTTGGAGGCAGAGGAGTGCTGGATGAACAAGCTAGACCTTAGCTTCTGAAGGGTCCCCAGGAGACAGAGGAATACCAGAGACCAAAACATGAAGAACGGAGCTAGAGTGTGTCTGGTGAGCCCAGGCTGATTGCAGAAAACTAGATTCCTCCAATAAACTTTTCTCAGCATTCTACAGGCACACAGTGGAGTCAAGTGGCTCTAACAGGTGGCTGGCTTCAGCCCTAAGAAGCTGGGAGGAGGATATGTAAATTTACTGATTGGCGGGGCACAAATATCCATAGTAATTCTCTTGACTTTTTAAAAATTTATACTTTATGAAGTATTTTTAAGATGGCTGAAAATAATGTAATTTAAATGGATTTCTAATTTCCCTTCTAAATTTCATCCTTTCAATAAAAATAGCTCATGTATTTATGTAATATAAATATTTTAAAATAAAGAGTAATCAGAGAAGAATCCTTTCCAGTTTTGATCACTGTCACCAGTGGAAAGCCCAGGGTAATGTAATTTCTTAAATGAAGGATTAAAGTTTATTTGGTATTTTAGAGCACCACCTGGTGGATTAGTTAATAATAACATCCCAGAACAAAAAAGAATCAAAATGGCTCGGAAACACTTGGTGATGGAATCCTGTGAGGCTCATCCCTTCTCTTTGGTTCTCATTCCTTTCCTCTCTCCTCCTCTCCCTCTCTCACTTCCTATCCAATCTCTCCTGCCTCTGTTTACACTATAAGCTTGTCTCACCCCATCAGTACTGCTGAGTCCTCAAAGTGGCTAAGGAGCTTGCTTACTTATCAGTTCAGTTCAGTCACTCAGTCGAGTCCGACTCTTTGTGACCCCGTGGACTGCAGCACGCAAGGCTTCCCTGTCTATCACCAACTCCCAGAGCCTACTCAAACTCATGTCCATCAAGTCCAACCATCCATCTCATCCTCTGACGTCCCCTTCTCCTCCCCGCCTTCAATCTCTCCCAGCATCAGGGTCTTTTCAAATGAGTCAGTTCTTTGCATCAGGGCCAAAGTATTGGAGTTTCAGCTTCAGCATCAGTCCTTCCAATGAATATTCAGGACTCATTTCCTTTAGGATGGACTGGTTGGATCTCCTTGCAGTCCAAGAGACTCTCAAGAGTCTTCTCCAACACCACAGTTCAAAAACAGCAATTTTTCAGCACTCAGCTTTATAGTCCAACTCTCACATCCATATATGACTACTGGAAAAACCATAGTTTTGACTAGATGGACCTTTATCGGCAATGACTCTGCTTTTTAATATGCTGTCTAGGTGGGTCACAGCTTTTCTTCCAAGAAGCAAGAGTCTCTTTTAATTTCATGGCTGCAGTCCCCATCTGGAGCCCAAGAAAATAAAGTCTGTCACTGTTTCCATTGTTTCCCCATCTATTTGCCATGAAGCAATGGGACTGGATGCCATGATCTTAGTTTTCTGAATGTTGAGCTTTAAGCCAACTTTTTCATTCTCCTCTTTCATCAAGAGGCTCTTTAGTTCTTCTTCACTTTCTGCTATAAGGGTGGTGTCATCTGCATATCTGAGGTTATTGATATTTCTCCCCAAAATCTTGATTCCAGCTTGTGCTTCATCCAGCCCAGCATTTCACATAATGTACTCTGCATAGAAGTTAAATAAGCAGGGTGACAATATGCAACCCTAATGTACTCCTTTCCTGATTTGGAACCAGTATGTTTTTCCATGTCCAGTTCTAACTGTTACTTCTTGACCTGCATACAGATTTCTCAGGAGGCAGGTCAGGTGGTCTGGTATTCCCATCCCTTTAAGAGTTTTCCACAGTTTGCTGTGATCCACAAAGTCAAAGGCTTTGGCGTCGTCAGTAAAGCAGTAGATGTTTTTCTGGAACTCTCTTGCTTTTTCAGTGATACAACAGATGTTGGCAATTTGATCTCTGGTTCCTCTGTCTTTTCTAAATGCTTATGCCTGATTTCAAAAAATCTGATTAGTTTCTAAATTTCAAGTAGAAAGACAAATATACTTAAAGTTGCAAAATTCAGCTTCTTCCAGAGATTGAATCTTTCTGCTCAGGGACAGGTTTGTATCTTCCTAAGAGGAGTTTTTAGTTGTCTGTTTTACATAGAAATCAGGCTTCCCTGGTAGTTCAGACGGTAAAGCATCTGCCTAGAATCCAGGAGACCCTGGTTCAATCTCTGGGTCAGGAAGATCCCTTGGAGAAGGAAATGGCAACCCACTCTAGTATTCTTGCCTGGAAAATCCCATGGACTGAGGAGCCTGGTAGGCTATAGTCCATGGGGTCACAAAGAGTCAGACACGACTGAGCTAGTTCACTTTCATACAGAAATAGTCACTCTGTTAGAACCCCTTGTTCGTATTTTATTTGTAAATAATGACTAAAGTTGCCTAACTTATAGGGTTTTAGCTAGTTATCCTGATTAAATTCCCACTGACTTTTGAGAAAGAGAAGGCTGGATTGGAGTAAGTGTCTTAAACATCTCTGATCTCAAATGACCTACAAGTAATATGAATGAATAGGAGAGGATGGGCAAAGACATTGGAAGTGTGGAGACTGGGGACCTAGAGACCTCATGACTTGTCCACAGGTGTATCAGATCAGATCAGTCGCTCAGTCGTGTCCGACTCTTTGCGACCCCATGAATCGCAGCATGCCAGGCCTCCCTGTCCATCACCAACTCCCGGAGTTCACTCAGACTCACATCCATTGAGTCAGTGATGCCATCCAGCCATCTCATCCTCTGTTGTCCCCTTCTCCTCCTGCCCCCAATCCCTCCCAGCATCAGAGTCTTTTCCAATGAGTCAACTCTTTGCATGAGGTGGCCAAAGTATTGGAGTTTCAGCTTTAGCATCATTCCTTCCAAAGAAATCCCAGGGCTGATCTCCTTCAGAATGGACTGGTTGGATCTCCTTGCAGTCCAAGGGACTCTCAAGAGTCTTCTCCAACACCACAGTTCAAAAGCATCAATTCTTCGGTGCTCAGCCTTCTTCACAGTCCAACTCTCACATCCATACATGACCACAGGAAAAACCATAGCCTTGACTAGCAGGACCTTTGTTGGCAAAGTAATGTCTCTGCTTTTGAACGTGCTATCTAGGTTGGTCATAACTTTCCTTCCAAGGAGTAAGTGTCTTTTAATTTCATGGCCGCAGTCACCATCTGCAGTGATTTGGGAGCCCTGAAAAATAAAGTCTGACACTGTTTCCACTGTTTCCCCATCTATTTCCCATGAAGTGGTGGGACCGGATGCCATGATCTTCGTTTTCTGAATGTTGAGCTTTAAGCCAACTTTCTCACTCTCCACTTTCACTTTCATCATGAGGCTTTTTAGTTCCTCTTCACTTTCTGCCATAAGGGTGGTGTCATCTGCATACATTAACCCAATCTAGCCAGCTCTTCCAGTTATTAAAGGGAAGCCAAAAAACTCGATTTTTATGAGAGATCTTTCTGTGTTTAAATGTTAGCAAATTTTCCCAACAATGTCTGCAGTCCAGAAGTGGCCCATAGACTAACCTCTGGTTTGAAGCTGTGGGATTTTGGACTTCATTCACTGGATGATATAATATGAGTAAGTAAGCAGTCGACAGCTGGAACCCAGTCTCTGAACAGATCACTTTTCCATGTCTAAGGACTTCTACCACCACTCAATCAGCAAGTCTGTATCATTTCCCCCTTTTTCTGAACAAAGTCTTATTACATGATCTTGGAGAGTTAAGATGTCCTGGCATTAACCTTTTTTATCCCTGTGACTATCCATGTGCCTTGAAATAATCCAGGGTTCAGATTTTGGCCCCAACTAGAAACAGCTGAGCAGAGCTGGGAAAAGTAGCTGTGGCACTAATGGGTTTGAAGTTTACATTGCATTTCCAAAAAAAAAAAAAAAATAATGTGCAAGTTTTAAAATATATTTAAGCTAAAAATACCTTAATTCAAATTTGGGCCATCTTACTCTGCAACAAAGCTTTCTTATCCACACACTTTACCTTGGCGACCAGAGGCAACCAATCACTAATTAATTCAGGAAAAATGATGACATCATTTACACATTTTAAAAGGAAAATATTAGCTTCCTTCCTCAGAGTTTTCCAGGGAGCAGTGAGGGGTTTTTACTGTTTGTTTTGATATGGACATAATTAACAGAGGACAAAACCATGATGTTTTAAAAACAAGTATCATGGCAAAAAAGACTTGAAGGATGTCTGTCTTCTTGGGCTACCATGACAAATACCACAGACAGTGTGACATAAACAACAGAAATTCATTTCTTCATTGTTCTGGAGGTTAAATCCAAGATGCAGATGCAGGTTAATCTGGTTCCTGAGGAAACAGTGACAGACTTTATTTTGGTCACTACAGATGCAGGTGACTGCAGCCATGAAATTAAAAGACGCTTACTCCTTGGAAGAAAAGTTATGCCCAACCTAGACAGCATATTAAAAAGCAGAGACATCACTTTGCCAACAAAGGTCCATCTAGTCAAAGCTATGGTTTTTCCAGTAGTCATGTATGGATGTGAGAGTTGGACTATAAAGAAAGCTGAGCACTGAAGAATTGATGCTTTTGAACTGTGGTGTTGCAGAAGACTCTTGAGAGTCTCTTAGACTGCAAGGAGATCCAACCAGTCCATCCTAAAGGAAATAAGTCCTGAATATTCATTGGAAGGACTGATGCTGAAGCTGAAACTCCAATACTTTGGCCACCTGATGCAAAGAACTGACTCATTAGAAAAGACCTTGATGCTGGGAAAGATTGAAGGCAGGGGGAGAAGGGGAGGACAGAGGATGAGATGGTTGGATGGCATCACCAACTCGATGGACACAAGTTTGAGTAAAGTCCGGGAGTTGGCAATGGACAGGAAGGCCTGGTGTGCTGCAGTCCATGGGGTTGCAAAAAGTCAGACGCAACTGAATTGAGGGCTCTCTTTCTGGCTTCCAGACAACCACCTTCCCGCTGTGTCCTCACATGACCTCTTCTCATTGCATGAGTATGGAGAGAGCGCCCTCTGGTGTCTTTGCTTGTAAGACACGTCCTATCAGATCAGGGCCCTTATAACCTCATTTAACTTTACTACTTAAGGAATCCCATCTCCAGTCACAGCCATGTTGGGAGTTAGGGCTTCAGCATATGAATTTGGGGAGGGGGAACCCAAACATTCAGCCTATAATAAAGGAGTTCCATTGTACTTCTTTATCATTTGCGGAATGCCTCTTGAGACCAAAAGACTTAAATCATCTCCATTTTTAAAATCATAGGTTCTAATGTTGGATTCTTTATTTTAGCCAGTTTTTTCCAAATCCCTTTACCCTGACGTTCACCCTTTTCAAGCTCTAATAGGTATACTTGTGGTTACCACTACATATTTCCTAGCCTTTCATAGTATTTCAACTGGGTCTCTGAAACAACTCTTCCTTTATTGCTAAATAATTTCCAAGTTTTAGCTTTCCCAAAGCTTCAAACAATATACTTTATCGTTTACTTAAAATATAAACAACAGGTATGACTTTTTTCAAAATTCACTTCAGAACTCTAGGAAGTCTTCATTTTATAATTCCTATCAGGAGCTTGGAAGTAACAGCATTCTAGATGGCTCAATTTTATCTTTGTTCTTTGGGAAATGAACTACCTGATCAAACAAATCTGATTTTGAAGAATAATAGACATATTTTCAGTTATTTACTATTTTTTAAAATAGAATCCCTTTAAATACTTTTTTAAAAAAATACTGCAAAATGTCTTCAGGTACCAGATATTAGTCAATGGTCTTGCTTCTCCCACTTCCCCTCTGTAAGCCATGTCCATCCTACCTTCTGGCTATAGCTGAATAACAGACAGCTGACCCAAGGCTGGACTTTTTTTTTTTCCCAGATCAGATTTTTTCTCCCCACAGGAATTAGGAAGGACAGAGAAAGCCTAAGGCAGTAAGATATGAATGCTGGATTTGAACAGACTTGTCAGCCAAGGGCACCATCGGAAGGCAATGCAGATGAGTCAAGTGCAGGACAGCCAAGGAAGCTGCTCTCAGACACCGAGAGGAATGAAGCAGGTACACAGAGCAAAGCAAACATGAGTGGTCCCTGCAACCTAGGAAACTTACTCCACAGTTCCCATTTCTCATCCTCCCAAGCCTCCACTCTAGTTACATGGAGTCCGTTCCTTACTGTCTTAAAATAGAGTGTATTCATTGAAAATCTGGGGAATAGTGAGGCCAAGCTGATGACTGCCACTGAAAAGACAGTTCCCAAGAGGAGGGGCCACGTGAGAAGGAGCCAGGGTTGAACAGTCAGCACAGGGAGGGGGGAATGGTGATCAATCAAGAGCCTTAACTGTGGTTTCCACTGAAAAGAACAGGGGAGAGAAAGTAGGTTTAGGATTGACTAGTTTGAATAATTTCAGCATCTCTGGGGCACAGGAGCTGTCCCCAGTTGTCTGGTACCTGGTCCTGATGTCACTAGGACAAGTGTGCAATGGCCCAGAGTGTAAGAGCCTGATTAAGGAGATGGTTGGTGATGTGGCTCTGGATTGGCTGGTTTGTATTGCGAAAGTGTGCCCCTGGAGAGAGGGCTCCTCCTGGGGGTTTGGGAGGGCAGAGGGTCAATGAGGGAGGCAGGGGGTGAAGGAAGGTGACTGAAGTATATTATTGGGTTGTCCAGAACAAGGTATGTCCAGCATATGCATGTAAGCAGATATTAAAGCATCACATTTACAGACACTAGAAGCAAGGTTAATGCACGTGTATCCAAACATACTTTAAAATAGGAACTTGTCCGAAGTTGTAGAGCTAATTAGAGGTAACACCAGCACTAAAAAACCCAGTTCCTTGCTAACATGCCACATGCACTCTATTGTACCTCCACAAACCTCTCACTGGCCTGGGGGCTCCAGTCTCTTTGTAGGATAATATGGCATATGCATGTGTGCATGCAAAGTCACTTTAGTCATGTTCGACTGGGCGATGCCATGGACTGCAGCCCACCAGGCTCCTCTGTCCATGGGATTCTTCAGGCAAGAATACTGGAGTGGGTTGCCATGTCCTCCTCCAGATCTTCCTGACCCAGGGATTGAACCCGGGTCTCTTATGTCTTCTGAATTGGCAAGCGAGTTCTTTACCACTGTTGCCACCTGGGAAGCCCAATATGGCGCACTGGACTCCATAATAACAAAAGCAAAATGCCTTGAAAAGGATTTTTTTATTTTCCTTGGAAGGGAAAATATCACTTTTGAAGCAAACTCCCAAGCTACAATAGTGCTATTCCATTCAAGTAATAACACAGAATTCACATGTACCCATAATACCAGTAGTTATTCTTCACTTCAGTGTCATTTAGAATTGACATTACATATCATGGTATGGTTGCTGCTGCTAAGTCGCTTCAGTCGTGTCAGACCCTGTGTGACCCCATAGACAGCAGCCCACCAGGCTCCCCCGTCCCTGGGATTCTCCAGGCAAGAACACTGGAGTGGGTTGCCATTTCCTTCTCCAATGCATGAAAGTGAAAAGTGAAAGTAAACTCACTCAGTCGTGTCTGACTCTTCGTGACCCCATGGACTGCAGCCTACCAGGCTCCTCCGTCCATGGGATTTTCCAGGCAAGAGTACAGGAGTGGGGTGCCATTGCCTTCTCCGCATGGTATGGTTAATCTTTTGCAAACAAACAGTGGTTTTCCTGTTTCTCAGATGCTATTAAGGTGGTGATCTGACTATGCCACTGTGAGAGCAATAGTCTTTACTAAAGATTGATAGGTGAAGCTTCTCTTGAAAATACCCATTCACCTTGATTCTCCCTACCTTGACTTCTGAATCTGATGTACTTAGACACATTTTGTTCCTTATGATCTACTCTCATTTTCCCATTTTATATATGGAAAAAAAAAAACTGAGGGTAAAAGGTATATTTACTTTCCTAAATGTGCATCACTAAGAAGTGATAACCTTGGGACTCAGATCGAGGTCTGTGTGTCTTCAAGGCACATGTGTTTCTCAACACCTCCTGCTGCCTTCCACCACAGTAAACATTTGTTGGAGATTATTCCGAACTTCAAGTAAAAACTATCACATGAATTTGTTAATGAGTCTTTTAAAACTGTATGAACTAACTACAGAAAATGCCTACCTTAGGAAGTTGCATGTTTCTTGATATTGTTGTACTCTCTGTACAAGAATACCATAAAAATCCTAAAAACAAAATTAGAAAGAATAAATCTTTCTCCTTCTCTCCACACATATATACTCCACATACACAAATTCACACACATGCAAAACTACACATACACAGACACACACACACACACACAAAGCAGCCTTGTAAAGTCATCTGCTCTATTTTCCTCTGGCCAAGACACATGACTTGAATTTTTTAAAATCTCATACACCTCCTCTGGGGTGCGGATTTGTTTAAATAAAAAAGTTCATCATTTATTTCATGAATACATTTCAATGACAGTTAATATTTTTAATGTATTTCCATTTTCACTTAAAAATAAATGCATGATGGTTTCAGATAGCCTTAATTTGTTAAAATAAATCTTTAAAAATAAACCTTTCTGGACTTCTCTGGTGGTACAGTGGGCAGGAATACACCTGCCAATGAAGGGGACACAGGCTCGGTCCCTGATCTGGGAAGATTCCAGATGCCTCTGGCAACTGAAGCCTGTGCGCCACAACTACTGAGCACGAGCCCTAGAGCCCAGAGCCCAGAAGCCTCAACTCCTGAGCCCACACGCTGCGACTACTGAAGCCTGTACGCTTAGAGCCTGCGCTTCGAGACAAGAGAAGCCACTGCAATGAGAAGCCTGTGCACTGCAATGAAAAGCAGACTTCTCACCACTAGAGAAAGCCTGTGTGCAGCAACAAAGACTCAGCACAATCAAAAATAAATATTACTTAATTATAAAAAATGAAATAAACTTCCTCCTTAATTTTTAAATTGCATAATTTTTACCATAGAAATTGTGGTGACATTATTAACTGCCTTCAAACAAGTTAATTTATGTCATAGATGATATTTTTCCATAAAGTACATACAACTACATAAAAAGATAATGGAACATAAATATAGAATATACTTTTTAATATAATAATCAGTTTTATCCTCTAGCACTAATATAAAAATATACATAAAATTTGTACACTGACAGTAAAGAAATACACTATGTTGTATTTTCTGCACACTGGGATGTGTACATGCCAATCATAAACCAAACTCCAGCTAAAGACCAAAGTATAAGACATGGAGAAAAATAAAAAATACAACAATGAATAAATAAGCATCTTTCTCTTCTGTTCAAACTGAAAACAAGATAGGATCATTCCTCTGCTTTTTTCTAAGTATTTCAAACTTGGTTACTGATAGCAGCAGTTGCATTTCCTAACTGCTCACTAATTTCCAGAAACAACCTAAGACTTCCAGAGGTCAACTGTGTATCATTCAGGCTGGGCTAGGCTATTGAGCAGGATCAAAGAATGTGAAAAGTCGCAGCAATTTAAAACAACCTTTATTTCTCACTCATGTGCATATCCCTGAGCTTTACTTGCTCATTGATTGAATCACCAGGGAACTCAAGCCAACAGAGGCTTCATCCTAACAAAGACAGAAGCAGAGAAGAGAGAACAATGGGAGAACAATGGGCTGCTCTTAAAGCTTCTGCCCAGAGACGACACAGGACTTCTGCTCACAGGTTACTAGCCAAAGCAAGCCACATGACCGAGCCTGATAGCAACGGGGTGAGGATGAACAATCCTTCCACAGAGAAAGACATGGAGGGTGAGGAGGGGAGGAAGAGAGACTCAAGAGAGAGGGGATATATGTAAACATAGAGTTGATTCGCTTTGCCGTACAGTGGAAACTAACACAACATTGTAAAGCGATTATACTCCGAGTTTAAAATTTTGGGGGAAAAAATACAGATTTATGCAAGCTCTAAAAGTACCCTATACCTAGGACTGTAGTTCATGAAACAGGCTATCTGCGTCATCTCATTTGATCCTGATAACAGCCCTTGGTGGTACATGAAGGTGGGACTATGCAAAACACTTGTCAGTGTGTATTGCTGCTGCCGCCGCCAAGTCGCTTCAGTCGTGTCCTGCCGGGGACCAGCCCCGGCTGATCCAGGGTATTCGAAGGGGAGACGGCGTCGGCGACCTATTCAAATGGTAATTAGAGATATAAAGAGTAATAGAATGAGGATAGCTCAGTAGGAAAATTCAGTGGAGAAAAGAGGCTGAGTAGCTTGGTTTATGCGGAAAATCAATATAACCCGTGACACCAGGTTAGCTCTGACCACGGTGGTCTCAGGCGCCCTCTCGAATAGCGGAAGGTGCCCCACCTTAGACACCTTCTCGAGTGGGTCTTAGAAGCCCAGGCAAATAAGTGGTCGCAGAGGATATCCACGCTCCAGATGGAGACTTCAGCCGGAAGTTAAAGGAAAGAATGACATGGGGAGACCAAGCATTGGTGAGCAAGGCCCGCAGCTTTATTTTCAACAGGGGCTTTTATACCCTAAGTTACACATAGAGGATAATAGGGGATGCAAAGTCAGCAGTTTTTGATCCTTATCAAAAACCAGGGTTTCTTTCCTGCAAATTTATCGTATACAAATGGTTTAGGTGATTTACATCATCTTCTGGCCAGAAGGCCTACTAACATTTTATGACTCTTGACAAGGACTTATCAACAAAGACTTATTTTCTCTAAGAGTAATTATTTTAAGATTTGGCGCCATCTTCCGAAGATAAAATTGCATTCCTACAGGGCAGATGTGTAATGGGTTTACAACAAAGGAAAGAATTTATTACCTTAAGGGTCTAAAGTTACTAACACCAAGGCCACTACTTATTTTTTCTACATACCAACTATATTAATTAATACACATTCAAGGATACAATTCAGGGGATGTGAAAACTTGGCAACAAGCATTGGCTCATCAATGAAATCCTTTACTAGTTTATTCTGACAGTTTCTAACTCTCTGAGAGGCTCTAAGCTATTTGAGTATCTTAAGCTTCCCGTGCCTCTTGAGGCTGGGAGACTGTAAACAATCGTATGCATAGCTGTAGGAGTCCGGGTAAACTTGTCAGGCGAGTTAGAGAGCCATCTGAGGGGTTTGGATTTAAACACTCCTAATTGCCCAGGAACTTTATTAATTGGAGCTGTAAGTTAACTCTTCGACAGAGAGAGCGAGATGGTGGTAGGGGACAGCCCCCAGTAAAGTCAGAGGTGAGAGCACAAAGCAATAAGGTAGGCAGACTCTGGTTTTTTTTTGGGGGGGGGGGGGGGGGCGGGAAATGCTTGAGAATATCCGGGCGGACTCCTGAGGCTCGATCCCGCCTTTGCGTATGCCGAGCCTCCTTCCTCATGACCTTTGTCACAAGCGGAATGCCTCACCGGCTCCCGGCAGTGTCCGACTCTGTGCGACCCCATAGACGGCAGCCCACCAGGCTCCCCCGTCCGTGGGATTCTCCAGGCACTGGAGTGGGTACTGCTTCTGCTATTTTTGGTCTTCCACTTCAGCCAACCAGAGGGTACCCGGGGTGGGGCCCTGTTCAAACTGCTCTCATACCAGCTTCATCCATGCTCCTTCCTGCCTTCTGAGTCTTCCCAATTCCTTGTCCTCACTAATATTCCTGGGGATATAGGGGAAGTGAGTGACAGGACTTATCTCCCAGGTCTCAAACACCTCTCGAGGAAGCAAAAAGTGCAGTGCCTTGAATCCCCGCTCCCTGGTCCCTTTCCTCCCTGCACCTGTTGCTGAAGTGCCTCCTGGGCCAATCCCCGCCCCCAACCTGTGCTGTATGTTGAGTCCTTCCATCCTTGCAAACCCTGCTCCCCCAGGGTGACAGGACACCCCACAAGCTGCCTGTGATGCACTAGGCGAACTAACACCGAGCTGACCACCAAGCATGCTGTGTAATGTGAATTAAAAAAAAAAAAAAATTAGTTCACACATTTGGAAAATGACATTTATTAAATACAGAAGTTCACAAAATCCAAGTCATCTCAACTCCTAAAGTTCCGCTGAATTTACTTTTTCCTCATAGTCTTCTGCCTACTCTCCATTATTCTTATTGAACAAATGTAGAGCAAATTAATTTGTTTTTCATCTTTTGGCAGGTTTTACAGTATTAGAGGAAAATAAAAGGGCTTTATTGATTTGATGGTGAATCTGAAAGGCTTTCAGATCTATCTTCAAGTCAATGAAGGCTCTAAGGGTATAGATCATCAAAAATAAAATTTAAGGGCTAAAAACAATGAAGAGAAGGAATAGCTGTCATGTCACTGGAGTTCTCTGGAAAACAAACTTCAGTGCTAAATCTACGTGTAAACTTATAGCATAGTGTGATGTGAGACCAGTCCTGGGTGTTCATTGGAAGGACTGACGCTGAAGCTGAAACTCCAATACTTTGGCCACCTCATGTGAAGAGTTAACTCATTGGAAAAGACCCTGATGCTGGGAGGGATTGGGGGCAGGAGGAGAAGGGTATGACAGAGGATGAGATGGCTAGATGGCATCACCGACTCAATGGATGTGAGTTTGGGTGAACTCCGGGAGTTGGTGATGGACAGGGAGGCCTGGCATGCTGCGATTCATGGGGTCGCAAAGAATCGGACACGACTGAGCCACTGAACTGAACTGAACTGAACTGAATGTGGTACAAATAGTCCCAGAATAAGAAGGAATTGGTTATGCTCAAGGAACAAGGACAAGACCCTCTATGGCTAGAACACTGTGGGTGAGGAGGTCACCGATGCGAGATGTCAGAGGATGGCGTGGTAAATTGAAATAGCAGACTCTCTCCCCTTCCCCCTCTCCCTCATGTGCACACCTGTGCACATGCACACACACATATGTGTACATGCCCTTTGCCATGCCACTTTGCAATTCCTCTCACAAAAGAGGAAGTATTTTCTCACTCCTGGACTTTGGGTTTGCTGTGACATTTTCTTTGGCCGACGTGATATAAGCAGCTGGCACACAAAAATTGTGCTGAGATGCGCAGGCAGCCAGCCCCTGGCCACCCTGCAAGAATGTGGGCAAACCAGCAGTCATCAGCAGATTCAGGAGAATGAGAGTTGTTTTAAGCCAGAGATTTTATGGTGAGTTGCTCTTCAGTATCATTGAGACAATAGCTGACGAATCCTGATCTTGTGGGACTCTATGCCAGAATGCAAGTGTTGGTTTTATTCCTGGGAGAGGTTTTCAAAGTCAGTGACATTATCTGATTAACAATGAATATATCAAAAAACCACTGCAGCAATTCAGGCAAGAGAAGCCTTGGACTAAAACGAGAAGACTGACAGTTAGAGAGAAGCAGGTAGAATCAAGAAATTTTTGGTTTGGAGGAGCAGAGAAACAAAGTGGGAGTTGGGGGGCTGGGAAAATGTGAAGAGAAGGGAAGGCTCTGTTTGTTCAATGTGAAATTACTAGAGCATATACGTGTGCTGAAGAGAAGGGCTAAGGCAGACTCAGCCCATCCTATGCACATCACTAAATTCACCCCTTTCATCTGCATAAGAACTCTGCAGAGCAGATTACATTAACACCTCATTTTATAAGTGGGGCAGCTGAGTCACAGAAAAAGTTATGTAATTTTCCTAAGCTCATACCCTGGAAGGTAGCAGGGATGAAATTTCATGAAGTCTGACTCCAGAGTCTGTGTACTTAGCCATTGAGGCACTCTACCACTGGAGCCCAGTCCCCAGGGCGTGAGAGGGGATACGGACTGTGAACAAAGTGTACTACCCGCCATTCCAGTTCTAGAAGGGTCAAGTCATTAGCCACTGCAGTCGCTGACCTACAAGGACACCATGAAAGGAATTCAGGATGAGGCATTCTGTGTTTTGGACATATGAACCCTTAGATGGTTAAAACGTGTATCTAAGGAAGAATTTCAATGACCCCACTGAAATGGCATTTTGCATTTCCCATACATAGAAAAGCACTAAATTCATTAACTAAGATATCTGATATCTGTGGCTAGCAGTAACTTTTTGCCAGGAGGCATGCTTGACTACATGTATTCTCCAGTCCAAAAAATTCTTATATATCCTGAGGGGCTCCTCCCCTAGCCCTTTGAAGCAGTTCTTCAGAGCTATCTAAGGGGCTGTCTCCTTAAGGGATATAGCCTTAAGTTCCATAATAAAACTGAAACTCACAGCTCTCACATTGTGCACTTTTGTTGTTTTTTTTTTTTTGTATTTTTCAGTCTATAGAACCAGGACATAAGGGCAAGTTGGCGTTCAATACGCTCAGGTTTGTCCAGCATAGAGAATATAGCCAATACTAATATAATCACTTTGTACCATGACAGGTGGTAGCTAGATTTATTGTGGTGATCATTTTGTAACATATAAAAATATTGAATTACTATATTGTATACCTGAAACTAGGCTTCTCAAGTGGTACTAGTGGTAAAGAACCTGCCTGCCGATGCAGGAGACGCAAGTGACATGGGTTTGATTCCTGGGTCAGGAAGATTTCCTAGAGAATAGCAGGACAACCCACCCCAGTATTCTTGCCTGGAGAGTCCCATGGACAGAAAAACATGGTAGGCTACAGTCCATAGGGTCATACAGAGTCAGACAAGACTGAAGCCACTTATCACACACAGCATACCACACACCTGAGACTAATATAATATGGTAAGCCAATTATAATTCAACTTAAAATTTTAAATAAAAAAACATACTCAGGAGAGCTTCATCCACAGAAAGAGAAGTGAAATAGAGACTGTGGTTACAGGTAGAGAGAAGTTGTTTGATGGAATCATGACAGAATGATGGGGGGGGGGGGGGTTCCTGCTTTATTATTTATTTTATTAAGCAGTATATAAGGCAAGATCATCCGATTAGTGCAAGTGGGGAGAAGAATTTAGGAGAGAGGAAACAAGTGAAATAGTCATTTTAGGGAAGGATAAAGCTAATATATCATGGAAATAAAGTAGAATTATGGTGCACTGGCCAAGAATTTAAAGAGGAGCTGGCTAACAGGCTCAAGTGTTTTTTCTCCACATTAATTATTTAGTTTCAGGTTTAAGAGAGGGAGGGAAACAGGAGAGGGTGCAGATATTTGCTGGGGAGTGATCACAGTGACAGAACAAAGAATCTAAGCTGGATATGGAGGGAATAGAAGCAGAAAGCATGATAGTAAAAGAAATACAAAGAGACAAAAAAGGTCAGTGGATTAAAGGTCTGAATGATCTAAAATGTGATGACTAGAAAAGGCAAGTTGGAAGCATAGAAGAAACTAGTCAAGAGACGAATGCCTGCAGGAAAGATTTTGGAGGGAGTCCCATTATTAGTAACAGAAAGGTTAAAGTTAGGACTGTAGGAATGGCTGAAGGGGAGAGAACCAATTCAGGATCAAAGAAGCAAGGTACTAGATGCAAATCCCCTGGAACAATGCTGGGGACTAGTGATAAAAGACAGTGAAACAGCACTGTGAGCAGTGCCTAGGGAGGACCTAGGGACTGCAGGTAACAGCAACAGAGGCGGGCAGTAAAGTCTGAAGGCACAAAATTCAAAGGAGCTGAGTGTTTAAAGGAAGAAAGAAGAGCTGTGGTCCAAAAGCTGCAGTGGGGTGCTAGGAGGACACTCACCCCAAGCTCCAGGGCCTGTGGTATTTGCATAATAATAATAACATAAGAAGAAGAAGAAGAACAATACATTGATAATGAGCTGCTTCCACTGGAGAGAGTGCAGGTGAGGAGGTGTCCATAGGAAGCACCCAGGTTTAAATTAGGTCGTGCAGGTGGTGAGGGCATTCAGAGCAGCAGTTTGCCCTGATAGTCCATCAATTCCAAATGGCACAGGCAAGAGTTTTGGGAGGTTGGAGAAGAGCAGGAAATTGGGTCAGATGAGTGGAGGTGGTGAGTGGTGGCAAACGGCACAGACCCTGTGGAAGCCTTGGAGGGGTGTGGCCTTCTGGTGGAATGTGAAGCATGATGGGATCAGTTCTAATGAGCCCTTGGAGCGGCTAGGTGTTCAGGTCAAGCTGAACAACGTGGCGCCAGTGGGGCAACAGTCCTCTCCTGCTGACCTTGGCAGTGTGGTGGCCTGTGCAGGAAGCCAGGGGGTGAGAGCCTCCTGCATCTGTCTATAGACAGGGAGGGGCTGACAGTGCAGGCACAACAGAGCAGAAAGAAAGAATCAGAAAAGTAATTAATCACAGTTCTGGTTCTATCATACAACAAAGAATAATTACATACCAGCTTAAGTAGGACAGTGATTAAAGATATTATTTATTAGAAAGTATTGAATCAGTTTGGTTCCTGCTGTGAACTGTAAAACTACAAAATTCCAAACATACTTTTGAAATGAATTTATGCTCTCAACCACACTGTAACACTAATGACTTGGCAAATGTATAATTAAAACACACAAATGATTTACTTAGAAGGAATAAGCACAAACAAGATCCTTCTGCAAAGTTCTCTCCTGCTGTGAACATAAATTAGAATCATCAGAACAAAGTATTCAGACTTGATTCTGCTGGAAAAGGCACTGTGACATTGGCAGGCATTCAATGGTTACTAAAGACAGATAATCTCGTAATACATTACTTTGTTTCCAAATACAATATTTCATAATTCAAACATCCATGAATGGATGGCTAGTTGATACAATTATAATTTTCTACATAATATATCAAATATCTATTAAAAATAAGGTAATCTATATAGACCAATAAAGGAGAAAAAAGGAAGATAATATCATATAACATACAGAATGCATGTGCGTTTAGAGAGAGACTGAAAGACAAAGCATATACATGAAAGAATTATATACGATAGATAATCTTTAGGTGTTACTTCTTGAGGATAGAAACACTGAATGTTCCATTTTGAAGTTTCTTCAGGGTTTATATCCTTTTTGTAGAATCCAGCACAGAGGAATGAGGGGTAAATAAACAAGTACTATTTATCATGGCCCGCAGAGAATCTCAAGGATCAATCAAAAGGTATTAACATTACTTGAATGAATCCTGCTTGTCCTTTAAGCTTGTCTGAAAACTCACTTCTGCACTGACTTAGTGTAATTTCAAAGCTACTTCATTTCCTGTTTTCAACTAAAACTGCATTTTCAGCTGGGTGTCCTGTGTTCAAATGGTGGTCTGCAGAAATGGTGACCTAGTGATCCTTGCAGAAATTTATCAGCATGAGTCAGTAATCAAAGAGGATCATTTCTTGACTGAAGAAGCAGTTCTTTTCCAGGTTAGCAAGGGTGCCCAGAAGAGGGAAGATAGAGAGATAGATGGAATAGGATGGAGTTTTCCCCTTTACTGCCCAAAGCTCTGGGATGAACAGTGATGGAGAGAGGGTTTAATCATGAAACTGAAGGGCCTGGAGAAGATGCTCATCTCATCCCACAACAGACAGAAAAACCATAGTATAGAATTGGCTGTTACCCAGTCCAAGCTCGCTCTGCTCACCACATGACAAGCCAATGAATTGAGGACGAGGTGCTGAGGCAAGGAATACGACTTTGCATGGAAAGCCAACTGATTGAGAAGATGGCACACTAACGTCTCCAAATAACCATCTTGTTGGTGTCCAGATGCCAGGTCCTTTTATGGATCAGAGATAGGGAAGGGGGGGAAACAAAGTAAAAAGGTCACTTAATCTTACAAGTATCTGCTAGAATGGCAAGCCTTAGGCGGGGGATGTGTTAATTTCTTCCTTCCTGCCATCTACATGGAACAACAGACTGGTTCCAAATTGGGAAAGGAGTACAACAAGGCTGTATATTGTCAGCCTGTTTATTTAACTTATATGCAGAGTACATCATGCCAAATGCCAGGCTGGATGAAGCACAAACTGGAATTAAGATGGCCAAGAGAAATATCAATAACCTCTGATATGCAGATGACACCACCCTTATAACAGAAAACAAAGAGGAACTAGAGAGCCTCTTGATGAAAGTGAAAGAGGAGAGTGAAAAAGCTGGCTTATAGCTCAACATTCAAGAAACTGAGATCATGGCATCTGGTCCCATCATTTCATGGCAAATAGATGGGGAAACAATGGAAACAGTGACAGACTTTATTTTCTTGGGCTCTTTCTTGGGCTCTACAGTCACTGCAGATGGTGACTGTAGCCATAAAATTAAAAGACGCTTGCTCCTTGGAAGAAAAACTATGACCAACCTGCTGCTGCTGCTGCTAAGTCGCTTCAGTCGTGTCCGACTCTGTGCGACCCAATAGACGGCAGCCCACCCGGCTCTCCCGTCCCTGGGATTCTCCAGGCAAGAATACTGGAGTGGGCTGCCATTTCCTTCTCCAATGCATGAAAGTGAAAAGTGAAAGTGAAGTCTTTCAGTCGTGTCCGACTCCTAGCGATCCCGTGGACTGCAGCCTACCAGGCTCCTCCATCCATGGGACCTTCCCGGCAAGAGTACTGACCAACCTAGACAACATATTAGAAAGCAGAGACATTACTTTGCTGACAAAGGTCCATCTAGTTAAAGCTGTAGTTTTTCCAGTAGTCATGTATGGATATGAGAGTTAGACCATGAAGAAAGCTGAGCATCGAAGAATTGATGATTTTGAACTGTGATGTTGGAGAAGATTCTTGAAAGTCCCTTGGACTGCAAGGAGATCAAACCAGTCAACCCTAAAAGAAATCAGTCCTAAATATTCATTGGAATGACTGATGCTGAAAGCTGAAACTCCATTACTTTGGCCACCTGATGCGAAGAAATGACTCATTTAAAAAGATCCTGATGCTGGGAAAGACTGAGGGCAGGAGAAGAAGAGGGTGACAGAGAATGACCTGGTTGGATAGCATCACTGATTTGATGGACATGAGTTTGAGCAAGCTCCAGGAGTTGGTGATGGACAGGGAAGCCTAGCAGGCTGCAGTCCATGGGGTTGCAAAGAGTTGCACACGATTGAGCAAAGAACAGAACTGAACTGATTTGCTAGAATGGCAAGCCTTAGGCAGGGGTGTGTATTAATTTCTTCCTTCCTGCCATCTACAGGTGGACAGGGTTCTGAACAATGGCACTTAAGCTTAACAGTCAGGCAGAGGGGCAGGATTCTCTGAGGCAGGCCCTTAAGTGTGATTATAATAACAAAAGCCACCAAAGAAATAGACCTAGCAGGGAGAGTGAAATTGACTCCTCCCTGCTACAGCTCTGTGCCCAGAGACATTCCCAGGGAAGCAGGAGGAGCTTAGTGAGGAGGCAAGAGAAGAATCTGAGTGGTTAAGTTCATAAACACAGCAGATACCACCTTGCTGCTGCTGCTAAGTCACTTCAGTCATGTCCAACTCTGTGCGACCCCATAGATGGCAACCCACCAGGCTCCCCCGTCCCTGGGATTCTCCAAGCAAGAACACTGGAGTGGGTTGCCATTTCCTTCTCCAATGCATGAAAGTGAAAAGGGAAAGTGAAGTCGCTCAGTCGTGTCCAACTCCTAGCGACCCCATGGACTGCAGCCTACCAGGCTCCTCCGTCCATGGGATTTTCCAGGCAAGAGTACTAGAGTGGGAATGCCTGAAATACAGAGGGATATTTGAGAAGGAAAAACCATGGCCATAACCTGGGCAACAACATTAATAGGAGTACATTTGCAATCAAGGCCTGTATGGGGCTCACATATTAAACAAAGTATCAGGAGTTGGTCAGCCTGTCCAGGAGTCAAGGTCCATAGCTTCTTCTCTGATGGGGGTGGAGAGCGGAGTAGATTATATATTCCTTACTTCCAGGATTCTGGTCTCTTAAAAAGCTATGGTCTATAGGACTACATTTGAATTTAGGTCATAACTTCTTTAGCCTACTGCTGAAGACTGCCAAAATACGTGGTTTCTCTTTTTAAAATGAAGTTCCTCTGTGCTAATATCATAAAAATTCATGGAATCTTCAATTTATCTTTGAGTTCTGATCCAATTTTTTAATGATACATTTCTACTTGACATTGTGATAGAAACTGTCTTCTTTGATCACTTAATCAAATGCTAATCACATAAAATGCACTTTTCAAAAGACCCCCATGAACTCAGAATCTCTGAAAATGTTACTTGATATTAAGTTAAATCACTGAGTATACCTAGATAAGAACAGCAGGGTTAAGAAAAAACAATGAAGGCCCAATGGCATTTGCTACCAGTCCCCATTCAGGTATTGGGCTGTACTTTTAGCAAAGCCAAGTCTTTAAGAATGTGCCATAGGCTTTATTGGAAAAGACATAAATAATGGAGCTGAAGCCTGGAAAATGGCAAGCTGGCTCAACTTCTTGGAGCATCATTTGTCAGATCCAGCTGCAAAAGCTAGAAGCTATAAAAAATGCATACAGGATTTCTTTTTAAGCATTAACACACCACTACTTTAAATGTTGGTTCTGACTGAGAAATTCCTCTCTGCAGGTACTTTTTACCCCTGTAACCTCAGCAAGCTGCCAGGGCCTCAGGAGACTAAACAAATTGCTAACTTAAAAATTCATTATAGTATCTGCTCTCTTTCCAAGACATAAAATGTGCTCTGTAATTTGCTCTTCTGAATCCCCAGGGACCTTAATCACCAAGGCCCCATGTGCTCATATGACGCCATCTCTCATCTATTATTAATATACTGGACAGTTCTTAAAATGCATCACACCCGAAAGTCCTAAAATGAGAAGTGAAAATGCCACTAGCCAGCACATTGATTTTCCCGAGGTAAGCAATATCTAAAGAGATGACAAAGATGATATTAACGCACCAGATTCCCAGGCAGAAAGTATAAAGGGTTAAACTCTATACTCTGTATTTACTAACAGATGGTGGCAAATGGATAATGAAGTCCAGGGTGTGAAGTCACTGTTAGAAGTTCATGAATGAAAGGAATTCAGTTCTGTGCAGCTAAGAAATATACAGTTATCAGGAATAGAATATAAAAGTATGAAATTTAAGACAACAATATTTTGAAAATATAAAGACATCTGGATATAGGTTCAGAATTAGGACGGATAAAGCACCTGGCTTCTTATCTTACCACATTTCAATGACTTATAAAAATGGCACATAAATTCAAGATGGTTATAATTCAAGTAGGCCCAGTCAAGACATTGCCACTTAGAAAGGGCCCATATGTGAAAGAAGAAGATAAGAATCAGAGGAGGAAACTGACACAGCCTCAGGGTAAAATGGGATTCCTGAGAAAGTGATGGAAGTGTGAAAAATGAGTGTTACTGATATTTTCAAACTAAACCCTTGGAGTCTAGGTCATGATGAAGAACCAGACTTTCTTTCTCTGAAAACCTGGGTCTTAAATCCATTCAAAGCACTTCCTTAAAATTAGTTGACAGGCAAATATAGTAGAAATGGATTAAATGGACGAAGGAATAGAAAGTCATAACCAAAAAAACCACAAGAACTGTAATGGATTTTGTAAGGATAATGTTTCCATCCTAAAGAAGTACAGGACTTTCTTCAAATGCAGTCATAGGTAGAGGCAGAGAACAATCTGATTAGAAAGAGGAACAAAAGAGTCCTAGAACTCTTGAGAGTTTGGCCAGCAATCATAACCTATTACAGATGAGATCAGAGTTATGCAAAGATAAGAGGTGGAAAGGCTAAATTAAGAGTATGATCTGACTGTGGCTCTCAGTCTTGATGATGTTAGCATATGTGATGAGGGAATGTGTCACTCAGACCAGTAATCAGCCTAGAAGCAGAAAGGAGGAGGGCGTGGTAAGGACCCATCACTGGGCACACACGGCTGGTGGGATCAAATCACTTCCCTCTCCATGTGCTCTTGGCTATGGGGTTTGGATTTATACTAGGCATTCCCTTGGTCTGGATAAAAGACCCCTCAAGATCACCTACATAACTTCAATTTTGTCTTTACTTCGTATCCCTTTGACTATGAATTCAGCCCTTCAGTCACCCTGATGCAAGAAGGATTTATAAAATGATAAAAACAAATAATTTGTAGCTGGAAACATATTCTCCAGCAAAATTAATAAATCAACATTTGGATTACCATGCTCTCATAACTTAACATGAATCTGTTCTCTCCTCTCATGTCAAGAGGTCTTTCATGAGGCACTGGTGTATAAACTTCCAGAACTACAGATTGAACATCAGAGCCAGGTGACAGGAATTTTGCCACCCTGTGGGGCATCTTGGCAGCCAGTCAGCTAGACCCCCTTAAGTGGCTCTACCTTCTCATGTTACAGAAAAAAAAAGAAAGAAACATGTACAAATACATGATCCACTACTGCATTTAGCACTAGATGACTGTGACTCAGAAATCAACTATACATATCAACTGCTACTACTGCTAAGTCGCTTCAGTCGTGTCCGACCAGGCTCCCCCGTCCCTGGGATTCTCCAGGCAAGAACACTGGAGTGGGTTGCCATTTCCTTCTCCAATGCATGAAAGTGAAAAGCGAAAGTTGATACCAAATCCACTACACTCTTCAAGAATAGACCCTACATCTATTTTGTTTGTTCTGGGCTCTAACATGGTGCCTGACATACATGGCATGCTCAGTCACTCAGTCGTGCCCAGTTCTTTGTGAACCTATGGACTGTTGCCCACCAGGCTCCTCTGTCCATGGAATTTCCCAGGTAAGAATACTGGACTGGGTTGCCATTTCCTCCTTCAGGGGATCTTCCTATCCCAGGGCTTGAACAGTCTCCTGCACCTCCTGCATTGGCAGGCGGGTTCTTTACCACTGAGCTGCTTGACATACATTAGGGACCTGAGAAGTGCTTTTGAAGAAATAAAATTTTAAGAAAGGGAAACGTAAAGAAAAAAGAGAAAGAATTCAGGCTCCTTCCGGAAGATGAAGCTGCTGGTGAGTCATGATGACTTTTCATATGACTACTAGGCCAAGGGGTTTCCATCCTTCTGAGTAGTTATTCATAAAAATTTTTGGAGGGCAGAGAAAACTGAAAATAGATCAGTCATGTAACTGGACAAAATAATATAAGGTGGTGAAGATGCAAGTTATTCTTACTTTAATATAAACACAGAATGAGATTATTTAAAAATAGCTTCCTATTTGTATACATCATTCAGTTTGAAGAAAAGAGACATGTGAAGTGAAGTGAAAGTCGTTCAGCCGTGTCCAACTCTTTGCAACCCCATGGAATACATTCCATAGAATTCTCCAGGCTAGAATTCTGGGTAACCTTCCCCTTCTCCAGGGGATCTTCCCAACCCAGGGATCAAACCAGGGTCTCCTGCATTGCAGGTGGATTCTATTATCAGCTGAGCCACAAGGGAAGCCCAGACATGTGAAAGGCCACTGTATTTGTCTATTAGTTGACTCAGGAATAAGTAGCCTACAGTGATCAGTTAGAGCCAAAAAATAAAATTGATAGAAAAATAGAATAACGACTTATAAAAAGGTGCATAAAAGAGCTATCCTTCTGTTGCTCTTATGTCATCTAAGGAAGCAGAGAGATATAAACCATAGCTGATAATTCAGGATGCTCATACCTTTGTCATGGAGACCTAGCAGGACTTTGACACACACTCTGGACACTGTTTTGTCATATTATGCTGTGTTGAAATATTATGAACTCCCTAACATTGAAGCTATTCCTATGCTGTTAAAAGGTCAGAGTTTAAGGTCCAAGAAAAAGACCTATTAAAATATCTTTTTAAAGAGGACATTGTGAAATAAGCCAGACCCAAAACAACTAATAACAATGATCTACTTATATAAAGTACCTAGAATAGTCAAATTACAGACAGAGAAAGAAGACTAGCAGTTACCAGGAGCCTGGGGAAAGAGGGATGGGGAATTCCTGTTTAGTGGGTACACAGTTTCATTTGGGGATGATAAAAAGGTTCTGCAGATGATCTGTGGTGATGATGACACAACAATGTGACTGTACTTAATGCCACTGAACTGTACACTTAAAAATAGTTAAAATGGTAAGTTTCGTGTTAAGTGTATAGTGTATAGTGAAGTTGCTCAGTCGTGTCTGACTCTTTGAGACCCCATGGACTGTAGCCTACCAGGCTTCTCTGTCCATGGGATTCTCCAGGCAAGAATACTGGAGTGGGTTACCATTTCCTTCTCCGGGGATCTTCCCGACCAGGGATTGAACCTGGGTCTCCCGCATTGAAAGCAGACACTTTAACCTCTGAGCCACCACCACAATTAAAATATCAAGTGAGGAATTAGTCACTCACTAGACTCAGAAAGCACAATTTGAATGGAATGAAACCAGTAACCCAGACAATGCAACCTCTTCTTCCCACTCACGGGGCTGGGATACTGAAATGATGTGAAAATTAATTTTCCATTAAGACCCTTGAGCAGACATAGTTAGAATGTCCCTCCCATCCTACATGTAAATGATTCTAAGAACTTAAAGCCATCACTGTTATTTACTGATGATCTGCCCTGAGCCAACACTAATTGCTTTATACAAGGCATTTCTTTAGAATGTAATTTAAGACCCATGTGTTCCAGCACCAGCTTAACTCTCCCATCCCACTAACGGTTCCCTCCTCTACATTTGGCCAACTGGGAACCATCCTGAAGCTTCAGCCTCAAGAATTCAGCTTCCTCTGATAACCCTCACAAGATCACAGCCTAAGCCAGTGTTTCCCAAACCAGGCTCCACATAAGAATCACCAGAGGACTGAAAATTACTGGTCCCCAAGCTACAGCCTAGAGATTTTGATTTAACTGGTCAATGGTGTGTCCAGGGTATTTGGTATTTTTTTTAAAACTCTCCAGGGGATCCTAATCAACAGTCAAGGCAGAGATCCATCGACCTAAACTGAGTTACTTATTTTCCCTGAGTACCTGAGGCCCCTCATGCTTCACACTACAATACTAGCCTGCACCTTGCTTTATTATAATCACATGTTAGCTGGGCCTTCCCTTTTGAACACAAGCTCCTTGAAAGCAAGTTCAAGTTCACCACTGTATTCATAAGCCTGGAACAGCACCTGCCATATAGTAAGGGCTCAATAACTACCCTTAGTTGCTTTCTGTAATTCACTTTGCACCGACTCTGAATGACAGGTCTTATCATCCCCTATTTAAAAATGAGCCCTCTGAGGCTCAGAGAGGCTAAATCATTTTCCCAAAATCACACAGCAAGTGAATGGCAGAGCCAGGATTAGAACTTTGTTCTCTGATTGTAAAATTCTGTTCACTACATTAAAGCGATTTCAGACTCCTTGAATAATTTGCTCATATTAAATGAATTGTTTTTAGTGAATTAGAAATAAAGACAAATCTGGAAACTGTAAGTGTGCTGTGAGTAACTGGGTAAGATACTCAAAATCTAAAAATCACTCAGTTTCTTAAGGTTGTTGGAGATAAGCTTTCGCACAACCTGCGCCCGGGCTGAATAATCAGAAGCATGCAGCTGAAGAGGCCTCACGGCCACTCCTGGAAGAATATTCTGTTTCTCAATAATAGAACTCTCCTTTCTAGGACTCTAGAGCCAATAAACCTGAAATGGTTTTGATGTATTGACTTCTGAGCAAACAAATAAAACTAGTAAGAGAAAACTGTGAGATTGTAATGTCCACTGCAACTTTCTTAGGCAACTACATCAGATACTGCTGATAACCACCTATTCAATTTTAGGACTTTCAAGTTTCCTGTGGCTACCCAGTCTCCAGCACGGTATTTGTTTTCCCTCAAAGGCAAACACCACTGAGACAACCCCACTGCCTGGAGAGAAGAGAGCTCCTGCATGGGACTAGATACACCTGCACGGATCTCTTTTCCCAAATACAAGGCAGTCACTGACTTCTGGAACACACTTACTTCCTGAGATGAGCTTCCATTGCTCAGGTCTCTCTGACTGCTCAGGAGAGGAGCTTGGCTACCAAGTGTCAGGTGGCCGAGGAGTGCCAATTGCTTATTGTTCAGTTCCCAGGGCCACCTCTAATTATGGAAAACTGGAAGTATATACAATAGTAAGTGAACATTTCTGCCTACAATTCAACCAGACAGTTGGCACAGAGTGTACAAGTCTGTGATTAAGATGGTGAGTCAGGCCACAAGCCTAGGTTTGTACAAATATTCTGGCTTATTATGGGATGGATCACTATATGGTAAATCTTGGCACAAACAAATAAAAAGGCTTTTTAAATTATCTTGGAAATCAGGAGGTTTCACAACTATCTCTCAAAGCTTGCAGGGCAGTCTCTAAAACGTCATGAGAGGTCTGTTTCTTTCACAGCGTCACTTAATGGACATATCACAGTCGTTAAGGACTCTGGGTGTGAATCCTACAGCTCAATAGGCTCGGGCCCTGAAACAATTTCTTAATGATCTTTTAGCTTTTTTCCCTTAATCTGTGAAAGGGAATAAGGATAGCAGCAAATAGAGTTATTGTGAGAATTAAATATTACTGCAAGTAATATACTTAATACAAATGTCTTCTGAATCTTGAGACATTTCCCAACACTGGGCTCTGAGTCCTCATACAGGCAAAAGAGTTTCGCAAAGTACATTAGTTTCCAGATTTGGAGATTTCCCAGATCAGTTCGTTTAAAAAAAAAAGATTTGGCGATGGAAGAATATGATATATAGCTGGCAACCTCTGGTTTTCTTGTGTTATGTCACGTAAGAACATTAGGATTGTCAACATTATTTCATGAAATAAATGATACTTAAGCACAAAAGAGAAAGAAAGAAAGACAGAAACAAGTCTAAAATAGTATCTTGTTTTTAAATTTTGAATAAATTCAGCCTTCTGAAAAACATACATTATCCATATCTTTCTCATCTGCTCTCTGGCAGGTGAAGAACTATCAGAGAATATCAATAATGCATGAACTAGCATTTGAGAACCATCTGACAGCCTCCCCTGGCATCTCTCTGTGACCCCAGAGGATCATGGACCCAAAAGCAAAACTGAGACTCCATCCTTCTTGTGGCTGGATCCCAGGAAGTTCTCAAAGTTAAGTCTCTTAAGATTCAGAAGACATGATCAGATGTAAAAAAGAAATACAGAAAGTCTGTGAGGGGTGGCCAGAATAGGAACCCTAAATTTGTGTGGTTTTCACATAAGATGTTCATGGCACTCCCAAATAAGGGCACATGACAACTTGAGATATGACACTGTGACACTTACTGTAAGGCTGTAAGTTCAGTCTTGAATCAAACTGATGACTATCACTTTAAAGAGAACAGAATACACTTAAAGAAGGTATCAGATTAACACCAGGAGTATTATTAGATTTTCCCTATGCTAACACATTGGCAGCATTTTTCTGTTTTGTTTAGTAAAGAATTGGAGTTGCTTATAAATTTATGCTGAAACTCATAACTCACTTTCAGAGGCTAATGTGAGCTGCCCTACTTGCACAGGGAGCTGTATTTACCATACCTACTATTCCTACGTTTCCATTAGAATGCAATTATCCTGCTTGGGAAAAAATAAAGGTCACTGGGTTAATGGAGCTTACCTTCCTTTTATAGTCCATAAATAATAAATCAGATATAATATTTAAAAAGAAAACCACATCCTTCATATCATTGTATTTCTGATGCTTTTTTTCATAGGACCTTTTGAGTACCTGGCACTTACTATGGCCATAAGTCTTGCGGTCCATCAAGTTCCCACAGCACAGGTTCAGTACAAAGTACATGGCATGTGTCTATTAAATTGATATTCATCAATACTAAAACATCCACAAAATTTCCTATGACATTTTCAAATCAGATTATTGAATACTCCACTCTGAATTCGAGGAGTGTATCACAGAATGATTTATCCCAGCAAACACACAGAAAATCTCGTGAGCTTGATCTAAGTATTGACAGAGATATCTATTTAAAACATTTGAAACAAATACAGATTCAGATGCCTTCCTTTGCTTCCAGAATGACTCAGCAACAGATGTCGTAAGTAGCCAGTAACCAGTGCTTGTGACCATGCTAAGAGCAATAAATGGCTCAAGGTAAGACTCTCCTGCCACTAGTTTCTCTAATGAAAAAATGAAGACTTTCCTGCCAGCTAAATAGCTGAATAGGGCTCTCAGCCCAAAAGAATCTAATCAACGCTTTCACTTCAGACTTCCCAAGGGATCAACTAGGCAATCGTGCCAGTACCTAGCATATCAAAACTTATAGGCAGATTAGGAATGCATGGCCTAAACAGCTTCAGAAAGCCATTTGTCTCGAATTATATTAAAAAAACAACAAAATTTAGAGCCGCTGCTGTTGGATCATCAACACCCTGAAACTAACAGGACGTCTCATGAGATTTATCCAAGAAATAATTTTAAAATAATATGGGAATGAGAATACACCCCTGAGCCTGCTGTAAGAACTGTTAAACACTTATAAATCACTTTCCAAAAACAATGAAAATCTCTGCTTTCCGCTTAACACAGGCTTGTGTAACAAAATGCACTTCAACTGCCAACAAACAGAATCACACACAACCCCTGCAGCAGCAGCACAGCATGTTTCTGTGAATAAGCATTTTAGGTTCAGATCATAAACCTAGCAATGAACCAAGCAACCACTTGCATTAACAACACAGCATTATAAGCACACTTTAAAAAAGTTAATTTGAAGAGCATGTATCTGTCAATAGCACATGATTATCTGTTTTTATTATAATTAGTAACAACAAAATGGTAGTTAACTACCATTTACTGAGTGCTGTTCAGCTGGGCACTGATCTATAAGTTCAATGTGCATTATCTAAATTAATCCCTGAAAAAGCTTTATGGTCTATGATAGGTGACAGAATATCCCACCCCCAAATATGCCACTTTGACATGAGAATTATTTAGAACTAAAGACTTTAAAAACAACATGTAAGAAGGGCATTCTAAGCTCCCCTTTTCTTCCTGAATATAGAATATCAAAAACTCCCATGTAGGGACTTCCCTGGTGGTCTAGTGGTTAAGAATCCACGTGTCGATGCAGGGCACAAGGGTTTTATCCATGCCTAGAAGATCCCACATACTTTGGGGCAACTAAGCTGGTGTATCACAACTACTGTGCCCGAGCTCTCCAGAGCACGTGCTCCGCAACAAGAGAAGCCACTGCAATGAGAAGCCTGCGTGCTGCAACTACAGAGCAGTCACCCACCGCACAGCCTAAAATTAATTAAAAAAAAAAAACAAAAACTCCTATCTGAAAGATGCCCTCCCTAAACCAAGAGAAAAGAACATTCTTCCATGGTGAGTCAAAGCCAAGAGAATTCTGTACAAACAGACCTTGCTAAAATAATTCCTATCTTCTTATCTTTTTCAATCTTCCTTCAGCCTCCCCATATATTTTAGTTACATTCCCACAAGTGCCTCTCTTTCTTCAACCTGGTATAAAAGTATTTAGGTTTTGTCACTTCTTTGGGTCTTCCTGTCATTATAAGGGCTCCTGTGTTATGTAAACCTTATAGAAATGTATATGCTTTTCTCTTGTTAATCTGTTCTATGTCAGTTTAATTTTCAGACCTAGCTGAAAAACTCCAAGAGGATAGAGGGGGAATTTTGCCTCCCGTACTTCTGTAATGGAATTGTTATCTAATTAAATCTACTGACCTAACAGCACAGAGCATTAAGACCTAACATTTTATAGACATTTAATTTTCCTTAGTACTCATTCTCAATGTAAATATTTTGGGGCTTTGAAATTTATTTAGGCTGTGGTCCACGGGGTTGCAAAGAGTTGGACACGACTGAGGACTGAACTGAACCCAAGACCTCTCCACTTAGGGACTTCTGGTTTCAAGGATCTCTAAATCCAATCAGCCCTTGACTAAATATAGAAATGAAGCAAGTTTTATCTTTACATACAAGCTGCTTTCTTAGCCTAAATTTTATCCCTTTCGCATAAAATCTTTTGAAAGGATAAAATTTCTTTAAAGAATCAGAAAGAGCCCCGTGAATCCGTAAGTGTTTTAGCATAATTTCTCTATTTTTTAATGCAACCCTGATTCCTGAGCTACATGGTTTGCAACTCCTTCATTTAACCAGTCAGTCACTCATGTAAGTCATTTGATAATCTTGTATGTCCTCTACATTGACAAACTATATAATAGGCTATAAATTGGCTCTACAATGCTAAGGAAAACTGCTTTTACTAAGCATGTCAATTACCAAAATACATAATACTCAAGGACAATATTATAGTATACTATGTTAATTATTTTAATGCAATGATACATATAATTTTTTAATCTTAATTTAAAAAAATGATGATGAGAGACTAATAAATTGGGACAGTATTTACCCCTATGAAGTTGCCTTCTCCAAACGCACTTAAAATTTCAGAGTTGGTATTTTTGTTCATGCTTATATTACTTGACATGACCTTTAAATGTCCAGCACGAACCAAGTAGTATTTCAAGGGTACGTGTCCTTGTCTCAGAATCATACTTTCAGCTTCAAATCTGGGGAGAAAGAATATTAAAAACATCTCTTCTGTGAGTTAGAAGTCATTTTTGGCTAACAAAATCCTGTCATCTTCTTCCGTAAAGAATTTTACTTTTTATTTTCTTAATAAAATTATCATCCTCTTCTCATTAAGACCTTGAAGGCAGGGACACTAGTCAACTTGTCTATAGCTATAGCATCCAAGCCTAGAATGGTGCTTGGGTCAGAAAGTCGACACTCAATGAACATATGTTAAATGGATTTATAAACAGGCAAAAGGGGGTATCACACAACCACAGAACAGAAGGTCTCCCTACAAAATAATTTGTTAGATGAGCCCTGCTATTTCACAAAATACAGGTGTTTTTTGAAATCACTACTGCTGAATTCATGACATAAAGCCAGATTTTTGGCTTTCTGGGAGACATAAATTTGATGTTGACTTGCATTCCTTCTATCAAGACTTTTTAAAATTACTGTATTCAAGAGAAGTTTTGTAAATCTGTTTCTTTCCCCTATTTGTAAATTTTTAGCCAGAAAGAGCAGTCCACCCTTAGTTTCTAGAACCTGCCCTAGTAGTAATGCATGGTAAGTGCTAATAAACATAAAAATGACATGGGGCAGTTGATTAAAAAATTCAAGATTCCTGGATACCCTTGGAATTCTGATTTGGTAAGTCTGGGGTAGAGCCAGCCAGGAATCTATTCTTAAAAGACTGTCCAGATTATCTGATGAGGACCACACTTTGAGAAATACCATAATTGAAGCTAAGAATAAATGTCATTTATTTTGTTTTTTTCTGATATGAGTAATTGTTGTGAAGACCAGAACATGTTCTATGAAATATTAAGAAGTTCTATGAACTATTGGGATAGTTTCTGATTTTCAGTTAGCAGTTATACTATCCAGAATTCTTTCTTCCTAGAAGAACAGTTATAATTTCTTTATTCCATATCAGGCAGGTGTAATTATCAGAGAATGTGAATGGGAAAGAAGACAGCGGTATTAGATATTAAAGACACAACCATCTCTATGTTATCAGTGAGAAGGCCTGAATTCTAGCACTTGATGAGCTAGATACATTAAAAAACCTTGAAAAAAATCACTTAAGCTCCAATTCCTCACTTACAAAATAGGAATATACCAACATTCCTCATAGTAATGTTTTAGGGGAAAAGCATGGAATATATAACAGTGACTTAAATTATTCAAAAGGAAGATATTTTGTAAAGAAAGTATTGAGGATTTTGGCCCTACTTCAATAAATTTGACATCGCAGAAGCAGGATAACTTCCAACAAAAAACCATACAAGTTGATAAGTAAGCCTGTCGCAGTTCCATGGATGCTGACGTGGGACTCTTGAGTCAGAGACAAAGGACTTTACCAGTTGCAGCAGGAGAAACAGGTGTATCAGTATTGTCGCACCAGTCCTCAGATCTCTCAAGGCAACATGGAGGGCCCAGTGGAGCCTGCACACACAGTATGGTGAGTCCCAGAGGAGGATTCTATGCATAGGAAATCCGCAGCTGTAGAATAGGAAGTAAGTAAGGTGGTTTGTCTGAAAGGTGACCAGGTGCTGTGAACTGCAATGCATTACTTTCTCAGGATTACCAAGTGCATAAACATTCCAAGAAATGGCCCAGGTTTAAAAAAAAAAAAAAAAAAAGTCAAAGACTTGGGTGGAGAAGGCAATGGCAACCCACTCCAGTAAAATCCAATGGATGGAGGAACTTTGTAGGCTGAGTCCACAGGGTCGCTAGGAGTCAGGCACGACTGAGCAACTTCACTTTCACTTTTCACTTTCATGCATTGGAGAAGGAAATGGCAACCCACTCCAGTGTTCTTGCCTGGAGAGTCCCTGGGACAGGAGAGCCTGGTGGGCTGCCGTCTATGGGGTCGCACAGAGTTGGACATGACTGAAGCAACTTAGCAGCAGCAGCAGCAAAGTCTTGGGATGTATACAGCAAGATGTATAGGAACATAAGAGGCTCAAGCAGGCTGTATCTCAACATATAGCACATAATAATACAAATGAATGGAATTTTAAAATAAAGTTAGATGGCTACTTAAAGAATTATGATTCTAGTTCTAAAAGGGAAAAAGGCAAGGAGAAATTTTACAATGTTATTTTCACTGCCTTTGAGAAGAGGATCATAAGATTACAATGTGAAGACTCCCGACTTTGTATTGTTTATGTTAACAGCAATTTTTAAAAACCATGACTAAAGCTCTTTAGACTTTAAAAAAATATCAAAAATTCCTGAACTAACTGCCACATCACAGAAATATCCTCAAGATAATGATTAGTTTCCATGAACTAACTGTAGGAGAACAGTCCATAGGACCACCAAGAAATTACGAGAATGAGGCCAACAGTAAGGATGTGATGGAAAAGGACGGAGAAGGTGGGAGAACCTGAGAACTTACAAATTTAGCATTTTAATGGAAAAGGTCTGGAATTCAAGACTCAATCAGAGTTGAGGCCTCACAGAAACAGGAGGATTCCACATTCTGTTTTCTTCCCTTTATATTGTAAAAGTGTGGATGAGAGCCAGTCATTCCCAGCCAGGTTTTGAAGTACATCATTTGGCTGCCAGACGCCCATTATACTAATTGGATCACCAGTTTCCTCTCTATCTTGTTGACACAAGGATTCTAGAGCTACCTATTTCTTTCACAGCATTAAAATTTAAGCCTGCCACACATACAATAAACCATAAAATATTCACATAGGCCTGTACTCTGCTTTGGTATTATATCGTAACTCCAGAATGATTCTTCGATAGCCTGAATGAGTGACGAGAAGGCATGCCAATACTAAACAGGTTTCCCACGCTTAAACATTTAATTTTATACTTCTGAGGCATTTGACACATTTGTGAATTACAGTTTGATTCCAAGCATCATCTTTCTCAATAATTTTTTCTTGTTTAGAATATAGCTACAACTACTCCCAGTGGAGAAACAGAAATCAGAGTACTTCTATTAGGAGTAGAAAGACTTAATACCTTCACATTCAAAAACTACATAAAATGTCCTCATTAACATGCATATGGCTATACATGTATACTGTATATTGAACTCTAAGAGAGCCTATTAATATTATTAATTATTTATAGATAACACTGATTCATTTGGTTTTATTCTCCATTTAAAAGAAAGGGAAACTTGAATACACATTAATATCAATCTTCACTGAATGACCTGGTACTTTTTAAAAGTAATTCACCATTAAAATTTCTAAATATCCATGATTTTTTAAATGAGGCTTCATGTTAATGTTACACTATTTTTAACACTTTCCAAGACTCACATACACAATGTATCTTATATTAAGCAGGGTTCTGGGTTGCAGACAAAAGAATCTACTCTGGTTTAAAGAAAGAAAGGATTTAGTATGGGTACTAGATAGCTTATAGCAGCCGTAACCAACCTTTTTGACACTGGGGACTGATTTCATGCAGGACAATTTTTCGACGGAGTAGATGCTGTGGTGGGGGGGCAGGGCTGGTTTGGAGATGATTCAAATGTGTTACATTTATTGTGCACTTTTTTGTAATCTAATACCAACACTGATCTGACAGGAGGTACTGGTCTGTGGCCCAGAGGTTGGGGATCTCTGGATTACAGAATCTTTACAAAGGTTAGTGAAATAGCCTGTAGGCAAAACTTACAAGAATAACTTTGGTGAAAATGCCGGGCAGATCCCAGAACCATTTTATCTCTACCATAGTCAGGAAACTGGGGCCAGCCACCACACCTGAACAAAGAATCACGTGATTTTTGCCAGTTTCTGCATCAGCAAAATGGACGTCCCATGTCTAATCCTTCCCCCACACACGTTAATTGCAAAAAAAAAAAAAAAAAAAAAAGTGAAAGTGTTAGTCGCTCAGTTGTGTTGACTCTTTGTGACCCCATGGACTGTAGTCCACCAGGCTCCTCTGTCTGTGGACTTTTCCAGGCAAGAATACTGGAGTTGGTATCCATTCTCTTCTCCAGGGGATATTCCCAATTCAGGGATTGAACCCAAGTCTCCTACATTGCAGGTGGATTCTTTACCATCTGAGCCACCAGGGAAGCCCATTAATTGCAAACCAAATGTCATAAAGCTATATTTTTTAGAATCTAAATCATTTATTGATACTCTAAAAGAAAGTGAGGAGGGACTGGAAAAGGTAAGTTTTGGGGGTTTTTTTGTTTTGGTTAATATTCTACATTGAAATGATGAGGTTAACATTATGGGGGAAATATTAAAATGTAGAGTTTGTTTCAAAAGATTTTGGGCAACTCCAGATTGCAAATGTCAACTTCAACCTTTATCACAAAATTCAGGGTGCCTTACCTAATACATTTTGCATGTTTTTCCTCTTTCTTGACAAATAAGGAAACTGTTACAATAGTCCAGTCATTTTTAAATTGCTTTGGTATTTGCTTATAAGTTTTCATCTTCATCCTGTTTTCAATTCTAATTTCCTTCAGGTTGGTTGGAAAATTCATCATTACATGACAGAGTTTAAAGCACAAACCCCAAATTATTACATATTTCTTTTAGTCACTCTTCAATTCGTAATATGTCTTTTGTCTTTAAAGTTTTGTTATACTCTATTCACCATCTGTCCCTGCCTTTCTTAGGGGATTGCCAAGACCCAAATGGAATATTTTTGTGTCACTTACTCTTGGTAGATTGCGGTCTGGCAAAGTTGGAGCTGTACTTCATTTGGCAAACTGTGAAATGACCTATTCCTCTTTAGACATAGTTGAAGCTTTAAAAAAAAGAAGAAAGAAAATAAATAAATAAATAGCCTAGAAAGGGAATGAAGGAAAAAGATTATGATCCTCTGCAATTAGCTCAGATCCCTTCAGTGTTTCTGATAACCAAAACAAGAATAGACTTTATGTGTTCTCTAAAGTCTAATCATTTTTTAGGCGGTAGATAGTGATCATTAAAATCTTCCATATCTAGATTCATGAGAATTTGCTATGATGCTAACAGAGCAAAACTTCTATGGAAGGGAAGGAGACATTGATACAGTGAGGAGACGGTCTTCCCCTGTACTCACGAAGTGCCATGATGTCAGGGCCTCAAACTCTGTGGAGAAGTTGGTAAGGAATATTTCAGAACCTAGCTAGGCCAGCAAAACAGTTAAGAAAAAGCAAGCACCAGAAAAATAAAATCTGATGGTGTCCAGGAATCCTTGACTGGAAGACATCTGAGGTGAAAAGTTCAAGCATGCCTTTTTTTTTCCTTTTTCAAAGTATTAGGTTTTAATATGCATGAATATTGCATCTGCCTGCTATCACTGAGAAAGAACTGTGAAGTGGTTACTAAATCTTTAAAATGTTTGCATTTCTAAAAGGTCTAAAAACAAAGACATGTTCATAACCCCTACCTCATACCATATATAAAAATTAACTCAAAGAGTGGATCAATGATGTAAATATAAGACTCAAAAATATTAAACCAGAAAATACAGAGGTAAACCTTCATGACCTTGGATTTGGTAATACATTCTTAGATATAACACACAAGTAGCAACAGAAAAAAATTAATTGGACTCTATCAAAACTTAAGACTTTTTGCATCAAAGGACATTATCAAAGAAAGTGAAAAGACAACCTGTAGAATGGAAGAAAATACTTGCAAGCCATATATTTGACAGAGGTTTAATATCCAGAATACATAAAGAACTCACAATTTGGTAACAAAATACAAATTGGCCAATTAAAAGTATGCAGTGGACTTGAATGGACATTTCTCCAGAGAAAGTATACAAATAGTCATAAAACGGTACATGAAAAGATGCTTAACATCCTTTGCCACTTGGGAAATGCAAACCAAATACAGAATGAGATACCGTTCACTCCTACTAACATGGCAGTAATAATTGTGGTGGGTGATTTAGTCGCTAAGTCAAGTCCAACTCTGTGAGACCCCATGACAGCAAACCGCTAGGCTCCTCTGTCCATGGGATTTTCCAGGCAGGAGTACTGGAGTGGGTTGCCATTTCCGTCTCCAGGGGACCTTCCCCACCCAGGGATCAAACCTGGGTCTTCTGCATTGCACGTGGATTCTTGACCGACTGAGCCATACCGGGATAACAGTAGTAGTAGAAAAATAATAAGTATTGATGAGGATATGAAAAAACAAACACTTGGGCTTTGCTGGTGGGAATGCAAATGGTGCAGCTGCTATGGAAAACAGTATGGCAATTACTCACAAAAGCTACAGAATTATCATACAAGCAAGCAATCCCACTCTTAGGCAACCCCTTCCTTGACTCCTAATTCCTGGCAAACACTAATTGTTTTCTTTATAATTTTGCTGTCCATGATATATAAATAGAATCACACAATGCAGTACTTTTGTGCCTGGCTTAGCAAAATTCACTTAAGATCATCCCTGTCTGGTAAGCTTCCCAGGTGGCACTAGTGGTAAAGAATCTGCCTGTCAATGTGGGAGACTCAAGAGATGCTGGTTCAATCCCTGGAAGAGGAAACGGCAACCCACTCTAGTATTCTTGCCTGGGAAATCCCATGGACAAGAGGTGCCTAGCAGGCTATAGTCCGTGAAGTCCCAAAGAGCTGGACACAACTGAACAACCAACTACATACACACACCTGTCTTGTATGAATCAACAGTTTGCCCCTTTTTATTATTCAGGTGTATTTCATTGTATGGGTATATCAGTTTGTTTATCCATTCACCTGTTGAAGAATATTTATAAGGACGATCCTTGAATTTCCCTTTCCATTACTAAATAATTAAAATTCCATTTAATTCCTAGATGAGTATAGTGATAGATAGTGAAGTTGCTCAGTCATGTCCCACTTTTTGAGACCCCATGGACTGTAGCCTATCAGGCTCCTCTGTCCACGGGATTTTCCAGGCAATAGTCCTGGAATGGATTGCCATTTCCTTCTCCAGGGGATCTTCCCAACCCAGGGATCGAACCCTGGTCTCCCGCATTGTAGACAGACGCTTTACCGTCTGAGCCACCAGGGAAGTCAGATGAATATATTTTTGTGTTAATATTTGTTTGAAATTTGCTGTTTACGATGTACAACTTACTATTTATAAAATCACTTAACTAAAAAACCACATTTTCTGACCTGCTATGTAAGTTTTCTGCAAAGTCTACTTGATTAAAAATTTTGAAATTATAGGGTGTTTAAAGCCTAAGTATCAACTTCTACATATCATGACCATATCTTCTAAACTTCTAATGTCATTTTAACCATTTTTAAGTGTACAGTTGGTGGCAACCATCACCACTGTTTCCAAATCTTTTCCATCCTCCCACATACAAACTCTGTAACTACTAAGTAATAACTCTTCACTATCCCCTCACTACAGTCCCTGAAAAGCCCTGTTCTACTCTCTCTGGGTTTTTTTTGTTTTTTGAAGTTAAAAATGCTTCCTTTATTACATAAAGTCAGTACTGCTACTTCTAAATTCCACTGCTTGTGCATCTCTAGGTTGTTCAGTGTTATGCCTATGATGTGAAGGACAGTTACTTCCAGGTGTCCTCAGCGTGGCTTCCCGTGAGAGTTGTCAATCATAACTGCTCCCGGAATTACAGTTGCAAGCTACTCTAGGAGAGTAAGAAGTTCTCCCAGGGCCTAGAGTAAATGTAATGTTCTTCCATACTTTATAGTACCAGAAGCAACAAAGTTCTGAAGGAGACACAATTAATTAAAGACAGCATGGAGTCACAGTCTGTCAATATACCACCCTCACTGTTTTCCTAAACAAAGTGGGTTGCACTGGGGCTCGGATCTGCTTTATGATTCACTATTACAAGACGGTGCACATTCTCCTGATTTCTAGGGTGCAAGGTCACTCTCAGAGCAGCCTCCTGACCAGACCTGGGAGTGAGCGGCCCCAGGTGTGGGAGCAGCTCTGCAAGGTCAGTGCTGGTTTTAAGCCTACACCATTTCAAGGCAGTCTCCAGCACACGTCCAGTGAATTACTAGGTTAGCATTTTAGTGCTGTAATATGTTGTGAGGAGAATTATTTTCCATTATGCAGTTTAGCTCAATGAAATAAATAAATTTGGGCCAAAATTACAACCAGATTATGACCAATTCTCTAAGCAAAAAAGAAACAAAGTAACTGCTGAGGTTAACAAAGATGTGATTGTCTTCTTGCGGCCTTCTACTGGTTTGTGAACTGCACTATTAAAAATCATGAGCTTTAACAAAAATCTTTATAACAAGCCAACACATCCCCAATTTAATTTCACACCAATAAAATTTTAGAGTTTAGATTTATTTAGGGCCATTTGCACATGTTCACAGAATAGTTCACCCCTACAAATGACAAGACAGCTCCCCTTCAGCGAGTCCCTATATTCTTTCTGCTTTACTTATATATAGCAAGAGGATAACATTAAACATGGAAGCTTTTGATTTGTGGCACCAGATGATGGTCTACACAGGACATCCTTCAAAAGCTACAATTAGGGATCCACCTAGCTTTTCAGCAATACAAGCTCGATTGAGGTCTTCTGGCCTATTTGCTTGACATTTGTTTTATGCCTTGGAACTTCTTTCTGATGGCATCCTTGGAGCTCCCATAGATCATTTTACTCTTCAGAGGAGATAGTTCTGGTACCCACAGAACTATCAACTCCTCTTTTCTGGATTCCTTTGTTTCAAAGCCTGTATCATACAGAGCATATCAACAATCTTTTTCAGGAAGCATCCCCACAAAATGCTTGAAAGGATCGCTCTTGGTGACACCAACATCTCCCACCAAGATCTCCTTGCCTTCCTCCACGATGATGCACTTTTTGTCTACACTGAGACAGAAGTTGACAGCCTTCTTTCTTTTCTTGATTTCTTCTGGTGGCAAGCACTTGTGAACTTTCCTGTCATAAAAAAATGCATCATACTTCATCGGCAACATGCACTCCTGAGGTTATGTTCGCCATGGCAGTCGCAAAGTGCGGAGAGGGAACCGGCTGGCTCCAGTCTACAGAGCGTCCTTCTCACAGCAGCCAGGCGAGCCTCCCGGAGGGCAGGAGAGCACCTTGGGCCCTCTCTCTGGTTTTGGTTTGCTTGTTTTGGTGTGTGGTTTTTTTTGGTTTTTTTTTTGGCCAGTGCCATGCAGCATGTGGGATCTTGGGTTCCCTGACCAGGGATCAAATGCTTGCATTGGAAGCTCTGAGTCTTAACCACTGGACAGCCAGGGAAGTCCCTCTACTCTCTGCTTCTATGAGTTTTACTATGTTAGATACCTCATATTAGTGGCATCAAGTATTATTTGTTGTTCTGTGACTGTTCATTTCACTTAGCATAATGTCCTCAAGGTTCGTCCATACTCTTATGTGTATAAGAACTGTCATTCCTTTTGAAGGCTAAATAACATTCCATTGTAAAGATATACTACTTCTTTATCCATTCATATGTTGATGGACATTTAGATATTTCCACATCTTGGCTATTTTAAATAAGTAATTCTTCAGTGAACATAGAGTTGCTAGTATCTTTTCAAGATTCTGACTTCAATTCTTCTGGAAAAATACCAGACGTGGGACTGTTGGATCATACGGTAGTTCTATTTTTAATTTTTTGAGAAACCTCCATACTGTTTTCCATAGTGATTACACCATTTTTCGTTCTCAAAAACAATTATTTACAAGGATTCCAATTTTCCCATGTCTTTGTCAATACTTGCTGTCTTTTGATTTTTTGATAACAGCCATCCTAACAGGTATGAGGTGATATTGTGGTTTAGCTTGCATTTTCCTGACAATTAGTGACCTTAAGCATCTTTTCATATAGCTGTTGGCCACTTGTACATCTTCTTTGGAAAAATATATATCTAGTTCTTTTGTCCATCTTTTAATCTGGTTATTTGCTTTTTTGCTATGAATTGCGACAGCTTCTTACACATTTTGGATAATAAGCTCTTATCATGTAAATGGTTTGCAAAAATTATCTCTCATTCTACTGGTTACTTTTTTATTTTGTTCATTCTTTCCTTTGATGGTTCAAAACTGGGAAAGGAGTATGTCAAATCTGTATATTGTCATCTTGTTTATTTAACATATGCAGAGTACATCATGCAAAATGCCAGGCCGTATGACTCATAATAAGATGAAATCAAGATTGCCGGGAGAAATATCAATAACCTCCGATATACAGATGACACCACCCTAATGGCAGAAAGCAAAGAGAAACTAAAGAGTCTCTTGATGAAGGTGAAAGAGGAGAATGAAAAAGCTGAGGATCATGGTATCCGGTCCCATCACTTCATGGCAAATAGATGGGAAAAAAGTAGAAACAATGACAGACATTATTTTCTCGGGCTCCAGAATCACTGTGGACAGTGACTGCAGCCATGATATTAAAAGACGCTTACTCCTTGGAAGGAAAGCTATGACAAATCTAGAGTGCGTATTAAAAAGCAGAGATATCACTTTGCCAACAAACGTCTAGTCAAAGCTGTGGTTTTTCCAGTAGTCATGTACAGATATGAGAGCTGGACTATAAAGAAGGCTGAGTGCTGAAGAATACTCTTGAGAGTCCTTTGGATAGCAAGGAGATCAAACCAGTCAATTCTAAAGGAAATCAGTCCTGCATAATGCATTGAAAGGACTGATGCTGAAGCTCCAATACTTTGGCCACCTGAGGCAAAGAGCTGACTCACTGGAGAAGACCCTGATATTGGGAAAGATTGAAAGCATGTGGAGAAGGGAGTGACAGAGGATGAGATGTTTGGATGGCATCACAGACTCAATGGACATAAGTCTGAGCAAACTCTGGGAGATGGTGAAGGACAGAGAACCCTGGCATGCTGCAGTCCGTGGAGATGCTAAGAGTTGCAACTGAACAACGAGGAGGAGACATGAAAACTAAAAGCGCCACTGTCTCCTGACTTGAATCCAGGAACAGAAAAAGGACAGTGGAAATACTGGGGAAATCTAAATAGTCTATAGTTTAGTTTACAATATTTGTTAAGCTAATCTTAATTCTTAGTTTTGGTCACTGTTCCATGGCTATATGAGATGTTAACATATGGGGAGACTGCATAGAGAGTATTATTGGAACCATCTGTACCATCTCTACAATTCTTCTGTAAGCCTAAAATTATCAACATAAAAAGTTAAAAAAAAATTTAGCTCCAGCAAAACACAGGGGGTATACTCAGCAATGCTGCTGCTGCTGTTGCTAAGTCGCTTCAGTTGTGTCTGACTCTGTGCGACCCCATAGACGGCAGCCCATCAGGCTCCCCCATCCCTGGGATTCTCCAGGCAAGAACACTGGAGTGGGTTGCCATTTCCTTCTCCAATGGATGAAAGTGAAAAGTGAAAGTGAAGTCGCTTAGTCGTGTCCGACTCTTCACGACCCCATGGACTACAGCCCACCAGGCTCCTCCGTCCATGGGATTTTCCAAGCAAGAGCACTGGAGTGGGGTGCCATTGCCTTCTCCAATACTCAGCAATAACGTAATTCAAATAAATGGGTCTAAATCTCAGGTAACTGAAACCCAAAATAAAAACAAGTCATCAGTATCCAGTTATTACTTTTCACCCACACAGTTTGAATGTCCAAGTTTTCCAAACTAAAATCTCACATGAGTCATGAAGAGTGAGTAAATATCTACTTTTACACCTTCAGGAACACAATTCTGTATTTAAATTTAGATTCTATGAGAAAGATAAATTTAACTTAAATCATGTTTATTTATACTACTTCTTCCAAGTTGTAAATTCACTGTTAAGGACTGTCCGTAACAAGAATTTCAGCTTGTAGTTATAGGAACTTACATGGCTATGACACGGAGTAGTGTTGAATCCTCCCAGACTAAAATGGTATAGGTGGATTCAAGGCAATGGCATAAGCACAGAAAGCACTGTCAGAAATGTCTGATGCCAAAGATAATGAGTATTTGTAATACAGCACTTTATTTTTTAGGGTACTCTGAACTGCTTTATATCTTAAAATGCCTAAAAATTAATACTTCTCTTTACTTTATAGCAGGTTTATAAAATGTTAGAGGTTTATAAAATGTTTATAAAATGTTTTAGAGGCTTAAAAACAACAAATGTAAATCCAATTTACTTATACCTCAAAAAGTATATTAAATTCTTAACAGAAGTAGAGAAGGTCCACCTAAATTCTTATGGACAGAAATTCATGAGTATATAATGGATTGCTTTGAAGTTTGTTCAAATATTAGTAAATTAACATGACAGAAAGCATTTTAATATGTTTAAATAAATTTATTTATATTCAAAATCAAGTATCTCAAACACAGACCTCAAACATAACACATAATAGTAACTCAATGATTAATATTTCTTTAATATATGAAATAAATTAAAGATTATTTCACAAGACCAAAATAAAATATGAATATTACAGCCAACTTTACTTAATCCCATTTTGTTTTCTAAAACTCCAAAATTAACATAAGGATTAGGAAAGTAGAAAAATAAGAAAAACAATTTGGCCTGGTTCTTTTATACTGTTAACTTATATTTGCTTAAAATGATAGAAGAAAAGTGTTATTAAAAACACTGGCATAATCATATATCAGAAAAAACCTTTTTGTATCTCTTTACCTCTCTGAGATTTTCTGGGCTTCTCTGCTTAGATCGAACGGACAATGTTTTCAGCTTTTCCAAATCTTTGCTCTGTAAAACAAAGTGTACTTACATTGATCTGTCACCATGAACATAATTTCTTCTAAAAATTTGGAAAGGATTTATAGCCTGGGTAACAGAGTGTTACATTTATGTAATACTGACTTCTAACTCTGCACAGACATTTTACTGAAATAAAGAACAGATTTACTTAAAACTACTGAAGCACTAAGTGTGGGATTCACTGGTCATGTTATATTGATAGACAAATTTGATTATAACTAAGACAAAAGGACCATTAAAGCAAATTGAGAGTTGTTTGTATGATGAAGTGGTATTTCTTGTTATGAGTATGAGGGACCCCATGAGTGTAGCTTACTCTCATGTCAACTCAGTTGAATAGTGGTCACATGTACCAGACTCTGAAACTACACACAAGTAGTTGTTTCCTTTTTATCTACAGAATTCAGTTTCAAAATCTGAAGGCGATCTTCTAAGATGACCCCCTGGAGAAGGGAATGGCAACCCACTCCAGTATGCTTATCTGGAGAATCCCATGGACAGAGGAGGTGCCTGGTGGGCTACAGTCCATGGGGCTGCAGAGTCAGACACAAGTGAAGTGACTAAGCACACACACCTACTATAATGTCCAATAAATAGCTGTTGTTGAAAAGGAAGTTGTTTCCTTTTAAAAAAAATACAAACAATAATAAGATCATTACTCCACACACAAATCTGTGCACTTATCCAATTATTCCTGTGGCATAAATTTCAAAAATTGGAATGGCAGAGATAAAGGTATGCACATTTTGAATTGTAAAGCATATTGCCAAACTGTCCTCCAAAATCCCTGTAGAAATTTACATTACCACCATCAATGGATAAAAGTGTCCATTTCTTTTATATCTTTGAGATATTGCTTATTATCACCCTTAAAAATATTTTTTTAACCAGAATGATGTCATTATCATTCATCACTTTTACAATTAGAAAAAAAAATTGAGATATTACAGGTTTTGCTATTCTTAAAACTTGTTGTTTAGTCACTAAGTCATGTCTGACTCTTTGTGACCCTGGACTGTAACACACCAGGCCCCTCTGTCCATGGGATTTCCCAGGCAAGAATACTGGAGTGAGTTGCCATTTCCTTCTCCAAGGAAGCTTCCTGACCCAGGGATTGAACCCACATCTCCTACACTGGCAGATGGATTCTTTACCAATAAGCCACCAGGGCAGCCCATTCTTAAAACTAGATAGCTATTAATTAGCATGAAGTTAAGAAATACTAACCATGTTTAGAATAGTTGCTCATGCTGTATAACTCACACTCAGTTCATGGCTGAATGGTTTTTTATGTTCAAGTAAAATAGTGCCCATTCTTCTGCTCAACTCTTTTCAAGGTACCTGAAGGAGAGACAAAATAAGTTAATTGTTGTTGAGTTGCTAAGTTGTGTCTGAGTCTTTGCGACCTCCTGGCCTGTAGCCTGCCAGGTTCCTTTATCCGTGGGTATAAGTAAATAGAAAAGGGTATATAATAAGTACTTACTTGATGGAGAATAATGTAGAGATGAACTGACTGGAGTAGAACATACTTTAGTGCAAGTTAAGATGAGAGGAAAATTCTAAGGTGTGGATTCAAAAGACAGGATGAAATTGGGAACTTACTATGGAGGTGGTACATGTTGCTCTGACAAATGAAGTTGAAAGGTGCTGTCTTGCTCTTCTAGAATTGCATTTCCAAAAGCTTATACCCCACACTCAGCGTGTCCAAAAGAAAGCGCATATTCTATGCCTCTTTTCCAAAGAATATTCAGCTAATTGTGGATCCAGGCCATGATGCTATAGCTAGACTTGCACTGTTCAGTAAGTACATACAGTTTATACAAATGGAGATGAGCTATAAGTACTCACTGGATTTCAAAGATTAAGTATAAAACAATGTAAAATATGTCACTGTCATTTTTATATAGATTACCTACTGAAATGAGATTTTGGAGACACTGAGTTGAAAATATATTACTACAAAATAATTTCACTTGTTTGTTTCCCTCTCTCCTTTTTTAAAATGAGGTCACTGGCAATTTAAAATTAAATGTGTGACTCATATCTGTGGCTTGCATCGTATTTCTATTGGACAGCAATGATCTAGATCATTGAGATCTAGATTGCTAAGATCAAGGGCTAGATTATGAAGCTAACCATCAGTTGCTGTGCTCTAAGAATCTTCCAGCAAGGAGCAAAGAAATGAGAGGTGGAAGGAGTTATCGGTGAACTGGGTTTGGCTTGAACTTAAAGGAATCAAAAAAGGGGATTTCCAGGCATGGAAGAAAGGCTCATAAAGCAAAGATAGAAAACTAGGTTTTAAATGCCAGATTATCTAGAACTACTGCTCTCACTGTGTTATCTCTGCTGCTTTTGCCAGAGCTTTCAGCAGTGCCTCAGAACATTCTAAACATGTCTGAGCTGGACCACGAGGTAGCACACTTGAGCCAAAGGGTTAAAATGGGAAAGTATGTCCTCTGTATCCAGCAGCAGCCAGTAAGAGAACCAAAAGGGCATGAACGTGAAGGGCAGAAATCAGTTGCCCTACCCCCCAGGAGATTCCGTTTCCAATACCAGACTGGGAGGTCTGAGTTTGGGTGGAAATGTTTATTTGTATGTTTTTATTTAGGCTGTGCGTTTCGAGGATGGCATCACTCCCTCACAGGGCCTCCTTTAATTGTAACAAAACCCAGGGCTATCCCAAAGTTTACCTGAAACTCATCAAAATTTGCCACACACACAGAATCTTTGCCTTGATGCCAAAGTTGTCATCAGTGTCCAGCTTTGTACCCATCTTCTTTATTACATGCTGATGGCAGACTGGCTGGCCCTGGTTACGTCAACTGCCCTCATGGTCTTACCCAGTGGAAATCCCTGCATGCCTGTACTCAGGCATGCCCAACTACTGAGCAGTTGAAGCTCATGACCTCTGAGGTTTTCTTCAGCCTTATGTTACTAAAACAAAAGCAGTGGTTGCCTGGAACCAGAAAGAGCTGAAGAAACTTTGAAGAGTGATGTACATTTTCATTATTTTGATTGTGGTGAGGGTTTGTGGGCATATGCATAAAGCAACTTATCAAAATATACACTTTTACCATGTCAATTATACCCCTATAAAGCTGTTAAAAACAGTATTAACATATTTCCTTCTCATAATCAGGTTCATCAATCAAGAAATCAATGAATACTCATCTATCACCTACTCTGGCCACCTCCATCCCTGGTAGGAATAGTGTTTTTCTGGCCAAACAGCAACTAAAAGAAGCCATATTGTTATTTCCTTTATGCATATAAAATAACATTTTAGCAGCATAACTTCCTTTATATATCTCTTTATATATTAGCCAAAAGAGAAAGTCATCTGATAGAGACATGCTTAAAACTGATGGACTGTATTTCTATAGAATTCCTGCTAGGAAATTAAGAATAAAACTCTGAAAACTTCACAACCCAGTACAGGCATACTTCATTTTATTGTACATCACAGATACTGTTGGTTTGCTTTTTTTTTTTCAAACAAATTGAAGGCTGTAGCAACCCTGCACTGAGTAAGTCTATCAGCAAAAAGATTATGACTTGCTGAAGGCTCAGATAATGGTCAGCAATTTTTAGCATTAAAGTACTTTTTAATTAAGGCATGTACATTATTTTGGACATACTGCTTCTGCACACTTAACAGACTACAGTATAGTGTAAACATAACTTCTTATGAACAGGAAAACAAAAAAAATTCATGTGAATCAGTTTATTGTGATATTTGATTTATTGCAGTGGTCTGCAACCAAACCCAAGGTATGCCTACTGCAGAGCAGAGCAGTTGTCTCAGGTTGAGACACAGAAGCACACCCTGAGACAAAGACTCTTGTATGCAATGATGGGAGGTTCTCAGGTGAAAACTATAAGGAAATGGGGCAACCAGGACAGCAAAAGGCAGGAAGCAAAGATGTGGGCCCAGCTGTAGCCCACCCCAGCCTGATCCCATCGGCAGCTGTAGACCATGAATGCACTGCAAAGCGGTTCCCCCTGGAGCAGGCAGGTGCCCTCCTAGCAATCCTTAGCTACAGAGCAGCACCAAAAGTCTTGGGGTGTAACCACTGGGGCACTTCCTGGCAAGGCAGCCTCCATCAGTGAAGGCAATTCTTGAAAGGAGGTGCAACTGTGAGCTGTTAGGAGCCTATACTCGTAGCAGCTGGAGAACTGGGGCGTTTACCCACTTGAAAAACTCTTGTTTTCATTTCCTCATCCGTAAAATGGGACTATAACAACAGCAGCTACTTCATATACTCATCAAAACTAAATAATAATACATTAAAGCTCTCAAAAGAGCACTCGGTATTAAATAGTATATGCAATTCATTTAGAATCGCACATAGCATATGCTCAATAAATATCACACTGTTATTGCTGCTGTTGTCTCTTCAGAGGTGGCCACACCAGGCCTCTCAATGCCCAGGTGCAAGCCAGTACCCTACACAGCTGCACACCCAGGAGTGAGATTTTTGCCCAAGCATTACTTAAGGGCAATCTAAAGATTTCACTTCTAGGTGATGCCTAAACACATCCATTTTATCTGACATTTTCTCCAAGTTCAAAATCAAGCAAGAATAACTTTCCTCTTTCTCCTCAAAGAAGGGGAAAGGTGCAACCTCAACATCAGCTGATTTTTATTTCTCTGGGAGGTCCTCAATAGATGGTTTTCACCTAGTGTCAGCAAAACCAAACAAACACAAACCCTCCTCTCTCACCTACACTATGTGGGCCCAACTATGAACCCAGTCTTCCTCAAGCAGCAGAGAGTTCCCACAACCACACACCATACTTGGAGCATCATTTAAATCCCAGGGACCAATTCTTGCGTTCTCCAGAGGCAAACATAGAAATATTAGACTCTTGCTTTGCTTCTCCTAATTTTGCAAACCAAACTAACATCTTTTTCCTATCTGACTAAAGAAACTGGGATGGGTCAGCGGCGACTAGACAGGGTTCCCAGGAGAGAGAAGGGATTGCCAGCGAACTCGAGAAGGGGACTGGCCTCGCTGAGACGGCTGGTTCGTCTCCGGTCCGGCGCCTTTTCGGAACCAGCACACCAGGGGAAAACCCCGTGGGAGAGGCGGCCCTGGCCGCTGCAGGCACCTGGGCGGCTGTTACCTTTTCATGCACCGGTCAGTCCGTAGACGTGCTCCAGGATGTTGGCCGCCCGCGGGAGCCTTCCCCTGGCCCCAGCCGGGCGCGGCCGGGACGAATCCGAGGGGCTCGGAATCCCGGCCATGGCCACGGAAGCCTCCAGACTCACCTTCCCCGCAACCGGCGCGCTCAGCTCCCTCTAAACAGGCCGCGGGGGCGGGCTCGCCTTTGGCCCCGCCTCTCGGTCGGGTTTCCTCCTCTTGTTTTTGTTCAGTCGCCAGGTCGCTTCCAACACTTGGCGACCCCGTGCACTGTAGCCCGCCAGGCTCCTCTGTCCATGGAGATTCTCCAGGCAAGAATACTGGAGTGGGCTGCCATGCTCTCCTCAGGGATCCATCCCAGGTCTCCTGCCTTGCAGGTGGAGTCTTTACTGTCTGAACCACCAGGGAAGGCTTCACCCTTCCATAGGTGAATGTATTCATTCATCCGGAAGCTCTCCAAATGCTGCTATTGGAGTTATGGAAGCTTCCTCAAGTGGGCACAATGAATTATTAACTCCATTTTCATCCCCTCTCTCCTCTCTGGAGAAGTAGGGAGCCGGCTTGAAAATTTCAAGCTTCTAAGTATGATGTGATTCTTTCTGGTGACCAGCCCTCATCCAGGAGCCATCTGGGAGCCCACTGATTCAATAGATTAAAAGATGCTTCTTAGTGCTCTTGTCCCTTACGAATTCACTTGGGTTTGGGGAGCACTGTGCCAAGAACCTGGGACAGAAACCAAAATATATATTTTCTATTTTCTCATACACAGACTCTAGCCTATATCATATATGATGCATCAGATCAGATCAGATCAGATCAGTTGCTCAGTCGTGTCCGACTCTTTGCGACCCCATGAATCGCAGCATGCCAGGCCTCCCTGTCCATCACCAACTCCCGGAGTTCACTCAGACTCACGTCCATCAAGTAAGTGATGCCATCCAGCCATCTCATCCTCTGTCGTCCCCTTCTCCTCCTGCCCCCAATCCCTCCCAGCATCAGGGTCTTTTCCAATGAGTCCACTCTTCACATGAGGTGGCCAAAGTACTGGAGTTTCAGCTTTAGCATCAGTCCTTCCAAAGAACACTTAGGACTGATCTCCTTCAGAATGGACTGGTTGGATCTCCTTGCAGTCCAAGGGACTCTCAAGAGTCTTCTCCAACACCACAGTTCAAAAGCATCAATTCTTCGGTGCTCAGCCCTCTTCACAGTCCAACTCTCACATCCATACATGACCACAGGAAAAACCATAGCCTAGACTAGACGGACCTTTGTTGGCAAAGTAATGTCTCTGCTTTTGAATATGCTATCTAGGTTGGTCATAACTTTCCTTCCAAGGAGTAAGCGTCTTTTAATTTCATGGCTGCAGTCACCATCTGCAGTGATTTGGGAGCCCCCCAAAATAAAGTCTGACACTGTTTCCACTGTTTCCCCATCTATTTCCCATGAAGTGATGGGACTGGATGCCATGATCTTCATTTTCTGAATGTTGAGCTTTAAGCCAACTTTTTCACTCTCCTCTTTCACTTTTATCAAGAGGCTTTTTAGTTCCTCTTCACTTTCTGCCATAAGGGTGGTGTCATCTGCATATCTGAGGTTATTCATATTTCTCCCGGCAATCTTGATTCCAGCTCGTGTTTCTTCCAGTCCAGCGTTTCTCATGATGTATTCTGAATATAAGTTATAAAAGCAGGGTGACAATATATAGCCTTGACAAACTCCTTTTCCTATTTCGAACCAGTCTGTTGTTCATGTCCAGTTCTAACTGTTGCTTCCTGACCTGCATACAGATTTCTCAAGAGGCAGGTCAGGTGGCCTGGTATTCCCATCTCTTGAAGAATTTTCCACAGTTTATTGTGATCCACACAGTCAAAGGCTTTGGCATAGTCAATAAAGCAGAAATAGATCTTTTTCTGGAACTCTCTTGCTTTTTTCATGATCCAGCGGATGTTAGCAATTTGATCTCTGGTTGCTCTGCCTTTTCTAAAACCAGCTTGAACATCAGGAAGTTCACAGTTCACATATTGCTGAAGCCTGGCTTGGAGAATTTTGAGCATTACTTTACTAGCATGTGAGATGAGTGCAATTGTGCGGTAGTTTGAGCATTCTCTGGCATCGCCTTTCTTTGGGATTGGAATGAAAACTGACCTTTTCCAGTCCTGTGGCCACTGCTGAGTTTTCCAAATTTGCTGGCATATTGAGTGCAGCACTTTCACAGCATCATCTTTCAGGATTTGGAATAGCTCAACTGGAATTCTATCACCTCCACTAGCTTTGTTCATAGTGATGCTTCCTAAGGCCCAGTTGACTTCACATTCCAGGATGTCTGGCTCTAGGTCAGTGATCACACCATCATGATTATCTGGGTCATGAAGGTCTTTTTTGTACAGTTCTTCTGTGTATTCTTGCCATCTCTTCTTAATATCTTCTGCTTCTGTTAGGTCCATACCATTTCTATCCTTTATCGAGCCCATCTTTGCATGAAATGTTCCTTTGGTATCTCTGATTTTCTTGAAGAGATCTCTAGTCTTTCCCATTCTGTTGTTTTCCTCAATTTATTTGCATTGATCACTGAAGAAGGCTTTCTTATCTCTTCTTGCTATTCTTTGGAACTCTGCATTCAGATGTTTATATCTTTCCTTTTCTCCTTTGCTTTTCACTTCTCTTCTTTTCACAGCTATTTGTAAGGCCTCCCCAGACAGCCATCTTGCTTTTTTGCATTTCTTTTCCATGGGGATGGTCTTGATCACTATCTCCTATACGATATCACGAACCTCATTCCACAGCTCATCAGGCAGTCTATCTATCAGATCTAGGCCCTTAAATCTATTTCTCACTTCCACTGTATAATCATAAGGGATTTGATTTAGGTCATACCTGAATGGTCTAGTGGTTTTCCCTACTTTCTTCAATTTAAGCCTGAATTTGGCAATAAGGAGTTCGTGGTCTGAGCCACAGTCAGCTCCTGGTCTTGTTTTTGCTGACTGTATAGAGCTTCTCCATCCTTGGCTGCAAAGAATATAATCAATCTGATTTCGGTGTTGACCATCTGGTGATGTCCATGTATAGAGTCTTCTCTTGTGTTGTTGGAAGAGGGTGTTTGTTATGACCAGTGCATTTTCTTGGCAAAACTCTATTAGTCTTTGCCCTGCTTCATTCCGTATTCCAAGGCCAAATTTGCCTGTTACTCCAGGTGTTTCGTGACTTCCTACTTTTGCATTCCAGTCCCCTATAATGAAAAGGACATCTTTTTTGGGTGTTAGTTCTAAAAGGTCTTGTAGGTCTTCATAGAACCGTTCAACTTCAGCTTCTTCAGCATTACTGGTTGGGGCATAGACTTGGATTATTGTGATATTGAATGGTTTGCCTTGGAAACGAACAGAGATCATTCTGTCGTTTTTGAGATTGCATCCAAGTACTGCATTTCGGACTCTTTTGTTGACCATGATGGCCACTCCATTTCTTCTGAGGGATTCCTGCCCGCAGTAGTAGATATAATGGTCATCTGAGTTAAATTCACCCATTCCAGTCCATTTCAGTTCGCTGATTCCTAGAATGTCGACATTCACTCTTGCCATCTCTTGTTTGACCACTTCCAATTTGCCTTGATTCATGGGCCTGACATTCCAGGTTCCTATGCAATATTGCTCTTTATAGCATCGGACCTTGCTTCTATCACTGGTCACATCCACAGCTGGGTATTCTTTTTGCTTTGGCTCCATCCCTTCATTCTGTCTGAAGTTATTTCTCCACTGATCTCCAGTAGCATATTGGGCACCTACTGACCTGGGGAGTTTCTCTTTCAGTATCCTATCATTTTGCCTTTTCATACTGTTCATGGGGTTCTCAAGACAAGACACTGAAGTGGTTTGCCATTCCCTTCTCCAGTGGACCACATTCTGTCAGATCTCTCCACCATGACCTGCCCGTCTTGGGTTGCCCCACGGGCATGGCTTAGTTTCATTGAGTTAGACAAGGCTGTGGTCCTAGTGTGATTAGATTGACTAGTTTTCTGCAAGTATGGTTTCAGTGTGTTTGCCCTCTGATGCCCTCTTGCAACACCTACCGTCTTACTTGGATATTCACTAAATATTACATTGCATTTATTAAAGAATGTCTACAGTGCTTTGTAACTTCTAATAATGAAGAGTTTTATGTTGTTTGCGACCAGTCACTGAACACGTTAGAAACAATATTTTATCAGTCAAAAGTTTATTTAAATAAACTTTTTTATCTACTTCGCTTTGTCACTGAGGGAAACATGAATTTTTATTCTCTTCTTTTGCCATAATAGTAGTATAGACTGTTTAGAATATACAATGTTGTTAAGTGTATATGAAATATGTAGCTCTTACGTAGCTGTTAAAACTGCTTTATATTTTTTATCAACTTCCAAGAAGACATTTCATTATTAGAAAGTATGGAAACTGGTTATGCAAATGACAAATATTTTGCAAACATTCTAAGCCCCACAAAGGTTTAATAGTAACAATCTCATTGGCACACTTTAGCCTTTATTATTTGGTTTCCATTTCATATTTTACAAGCCAATATCCTACATATATATATATGCTATTGGCACCTTTAATATGAAGATTCATATTATTGTTTTCCCAAAGCAGTTGTGGAGAACTTTTATTGCACCTAAAAATAGATGTTAAGATTTAATGATGTATTCAAGAGACAATACAAATCCTCTCCAGAAAACTATTTTTCCCCACGTTCCATTGCAACGAAAGAGCATGAAGATTCAAGTTGTCAGTTTCCTTTACTATAATAGTTTGAATATCAAAGGACACAGTGATTTTTGTATCACTAACCAAAGGAGTGGACATTCTTGTCCTCAGACTCCTCAGCTGTAGGGACTTTCTGAGGTCCATTATCCTAAAATGAGAGAACTGAATTATCTAAATTTCTCTCCAGCTCTGTCATTTTATTATTTTTTAATACTGTATGTTCTACACAATGCCAAGAACAACCAACAGTAACATTTTCTAAAGATCATAAATATTAGAGGAAGGAATCAATAAGCAAGTATATTACATTGTGTAACATTTTCTTTACCACGCCATCACACCAGTTTCTAAAAGTTGTATTGTGTAATTCCACTACTCCTTCAATTTTGTACATTTTTAGCACAGTACCTAGAAAAATTTCAAATTTAACAATACTACTACTACTAAGTCACTTTAGTCGTGTCCAACTCTGTGCGACCCCATAGACGGCAGCCCACCAGGCTCCCCTGTCCCTGGGATTCTCCAGGCAAGAACACTGGAGTGGGTTGCCATTTCCTTCTCCAATGCATGAAAGTGAAAAGTGAAAGTGAAAAGTGAAAGTGAAGTCGCTCAGTTGTGTCCGACTCTTCACAACCCCATGGACTGCAGCGCACCAGGCTCCTCCGTCCATGGGATTTTCCAGGCAAGAGTACTGGAGTGGGGTGCCATAAATGCATATTTTTAAAATCTCATGTTGGTGTTCCCTTTTTAGATGGAAACTCACCTATAACAGTAAATCTATGAAAGCCATTGTTGCTTGTATAATTCAACTTAATTTTTAAAAAGCAGTAAACACAATCAAGATTTTTTTTAAATGTGAGAGTATATGGGGATAAGTACAAAGATACCCACATCTCTTAAGATTTAAACTGATTCTGAACCTGATGTAAATCATGGTTATGGACATAAGTCTGTCCAGTTAGTTCTAAACATTCACTGAATTTTTGTGCAAAATCAGATCTAATGAATCAGATCACATCCCTAGATACTGCAACAGACTTTTATCCTGAGGCTGATTCTTGACTCAGTGAATGGCACCACTCTGTCCACTTGTCCAAGGAAAAGTTCTGAAAATCATTCTCGACTTCTCCCCGTTTTCAGTTCCTCTCACATCCGTTCTTCCTGCAGCTACCAGAATGGTCTTTATAAAATGCAAATTTTTATATATGTCCCACCTTTGCTAAAAACCCTTAAATGTTCCCTACTGGCCTGAAGATAAACACCTAACTTCCCTCCATAGACTTCCAAGGCTCTTTCACTTGCCCCCCACACTTTCCTCTAGCCTCTCTTCTCTTCTCCAAGTCCATCTCTCTATCTCCAGCCATGGCCCTTGCTCAGTTACTCTGACTTCCCCCAGGTACGAGAATGTCTTTTGGCCCACTCCACCTGAAATGCTCTTTTGCTCTTTCATCCCTGGCTAGCTCCTACTGTCCCATCAGGCCTCTGATTTGATGACTTCCTCCAAGTAGTCCCACTGGCCCTCATAACACCTTAACATAACCCCACTACAGCCCTTAGCATACAGTATTGTAATAACCCATTTTCCTCCATTTGGCCACTAGACTAAGCTTCTCACATGTGTACCCTGGAGGAAGCCGTGTGTAGTAAGAGCCCAAGCTTTCAAGTCAGAAAGACCAGTTCCTGCAAGTATAAGTTGTGTGTACCTCAACAAGTTTTTCAGAGAAGGCAATGGCAACCCACTCCAGTACTCTTGCCTGGAAAATCCCATGGACAGAGGAGCCTGCTAGGCTGCAGTCCATGGGATCGTTAAGGGTCGGACACGACTTCGCGAGTTCACTTTCCCTTTTCACTTTCCTGCATTGGAGAAGAAAATGGCAACCCACTCCAGTGTTCTTGCCTGGAGAATCCCAGAGACGGCAGAGCCTGGTGGGCTGCCGTCTATGGAGTCGCACAGAGTTGGACACGACTGAAGCGACTTAGCAGCAGCAGCAGCAGCAAGTTTTTAACCTGTCTGGGTCTCAGTTTCCTATCTGTAAAGAAAGACCACTATAAAGATTAATGAGACAACATGTAAAGTATTTGCACACAGCCAAAAACTTTTTGGGCTTCCCAGGTGGCGCTAGTGGTAAAGAACCCACCTGCCAGTGCACGAAATGTAAGAGACACGGGTTCAATTCCTGTGTTAGGAAGATCCCCTGGAGGAGGACATGGCAACCCACTTCAGTATTCTCCCCTGGAGAATCCCATGGACAGAGGAGCCTGGAGGGCTATGGTCCATAGGGGCACAAAGAATAGGACATGACTGAAGCAGTTTAGCATGCACTCATATAAGCACCTGCTGCTGCTGCTGCTAAGTCGCTTCAGTCGTGTCTGACTCTGTGCGACCCCATAGACGGCAGCCCACCAGGCTTCACCGTTCCTGGGATTCTCCAGGCAAAAACACTGGCGTGGGTTGCCATTTCCTTCTCCAATGCAGGAAAGTGAAAAGTGAAAAGTAAGTCGCTCAGTTGTGTCCGACTCTTCGAGACCCCATGGACTGAAGCCCACCAGGCTCCTCCATCCACGGGATTCTCCAGGCAAGAGTGCTGGAGTGGGGTGCCATTGCCTTCTCCGCATATAAGCACCTAGTAGGTACTAAATAAATAGCAGTTACAGATGGTAACAGTTCTGCTGCCAAATCTCCTCCATAAACTGGACTGCTCCAAGAGAATGAACACCCTCTTATCACTACCAAGTAGACATAGATGAAAGAGAAAACTGATTTTTCTGACTCTCTTCCAAAAAGATACTCATTAGCTATATATACTTAAGGAGGTTATCTGACTGGTTTTCATGCCTCCATTTATTTATTTGAAAATGCCTCATGTGATTGATCTAATCATATGATACACATGAAAATATTTTTAACAAACACAACATCTTGAAATGATACATTCCTTTGCTTATTATCAATTGAAAGAAAATTAATTTGGGGGGGCAAAATTTTTTGGTTTGCAGGATTTTAGTTTCCCAAACAGGGACTGAACTGGATCTCGACAATGAGAATGCAGAGTCCAAACCACTGGACTTCCAGGGTAATACCCTCAAAGAAATATGGTTTTTAAACATTAAAATATTGAACCTAATTGTAAGCTCAGTTCAGTTCAGTTCAATCGCTCGGTTGTGTCCGACTCTTTGTGACCCCATGAATCACAGCATGCCAGTAAGCTGCTGCTGCTGCTAAGTTGCTTCAGTCGTGTCCAACTCTGTGCGACCCCATAGACGGCAGCCCACCAGGCTTCCCTGTCCCTGGGATTCTCCAGGCAAGAACACTGGAGTGGGTTGCCATTTCCTTCTCCAATGCATGAAAGTGAAAAGTGAAAGTGAAGTCGCTCAGTTGTGTCCAACTCTAGTGACCCCATGGACTGCAGCCTACCAGGCTCCTCCATCCATGGGATCTTCCAGGCAAAAGTACTGGAGTGGGGTGCCATTGCCTTCTCCAGCCCCAGTAAGCTAAGAGACCATAAATAATGTAAAACAGTAAACCCTCACTTTCAGTCATGAGTCTTAATATTTTCCTTTCTGTAGTCTTTTTTGCCAGAAATGAAGTTGTAAAGCAGATTGTTGGGAATTTCACCATACCTTTTGCCCCCATGTGTTCTGACAGTAGGGAACCAAGCAAGTGAGCAGCTAGTAGAGGAAGCCCTAGTAGTTAGGGAGATCTATATTCTGTGCAGCACAGCCTTGCATAACTGAGATTAGATTTTTTACAATCTATCATCCATCTTAGATTCACAGACTATTAGAACTAAAAAATACATTAGCATACTGGAGAAAAATGGAAGATCAAGCACATATTATATATTTAATTTCCTTCCCTCCACATTCTTCCAAAATGACAGTAAAAAGATTGTGTTAAGATATACAAGATAAAAAGGATGGGAGAAGAAGCATAGCAACAAAATACTGTAAGCCTGAAAACAGTGAATGAGTGGTAATTAACTCAGATAGCTCACTTAGACCTAAATCCTGAAGCTGCAGAGGGAAAGCTGAGAAGCAATCCAGTTCCATTACAGAATCCCAGGAAGATCCAGATCAAGGTTGGCAGCACCAAGTGCCTCTGAAATAGGGGCAAACAGAGGACAATTGAGGGAATGAGTTGATTTCTGTTTAAGAAGCATTAGACCCTCAGATCCCTCTCTCCCATTCAATGCAGCAGATTAGATGTTTCTCCACCACCCCATACAAATTCTGGAAGTTTACTCTGTGGAGATAGAAAGCAGAGCTTCTGGACTAGGGGACGCTCAGCCCAGTTGAGAGTCCTTCAGTACTCAGAAATGTTAACAGAATGTATACTGAATGTTGACAAGACCTTACACACAACCCTCCCCAATGTTTTTTCTGAATGAGCTCCAGTTGAAGGGAATCAGGGCTATATCTTTGAACCAGGAAATTGGAAAATATTTCTCTAGAGAACCTGAGTAGTCCAAAATAATATCTATAGATTCAACAAATTTTTCCAGCCAGGTCATCCTTCAGTGAATCTCATAGTCAACAAACCCAGACCTTCCAATCTGCTCAGAGCCCTTAAATATGAACAGATGACCAAGGATCACCAGATCTCCAAAGGAAAGTCTGTGGCACAAAAGACAGAAACTAAAACAAAGGAAGTGGTTGGGGGGAGCCAGCTTGGGGAAAAAAGAGACCATGGAGGCAAAATAATGCTTTAAATAGATGTAGTTAAAGTGCTCAGACAGAGAGGAAAATTTATTTCACCCCAGAAAAAGAACAAGGCACTATCCAACTTCAAGACTTACTATAAATTTACTTAGTAATCAAGACAGTAAGGTATTGGTGAAAGAATGAGCAAAAAGACCAATGGATCAGAATAGAGAGCCTAGAAATCGACCCCTATAAGTACACTCAACTGATCTCTGAAAAAGGAGTCAGTTCCATTCAGTTCAGTCGCTCAGTCATGTCCAACTGTTTGCGACCCCATGAACTGCAGCACACCAGGCCTCGCTGTACATCACCAACTCCTGGAGTTCACTCAAACTCACGTCCATCGAGTCGGTGATGCCATCCAGCCATCTCATCCTCTGTCGTCCCCTTCTCCTCCTGCCCCCAATCCCTCCCAGCATCAGAGTCTTTTCCAATGAGTCAACTCTTCGCATGAGGTAGCCAAAGTACTGGAGTTTCAGCTTTAGCGTCAGTCCTTCCAAAGAACACTTAGGACTGATCTCCTTTAGAATGGACCAGTTGGATCTCCTTGCACTCCAAGGGACTCTCAAGAGTCTTCTCCAACACCACAGTTCAAAAGCATCAATTCTTCGGCGCTCAGTTTTCTTCACAGTCCAACTCTCACATCCATACACGACTACTGGAAAAACCATAGCCTTGACTAGACGGACCTTTGTCGGCAAAGTGATGTCTCTGCTTTTGAATATGCTATCTAGGTTGGTCATAACTTTCCTTCCAAGGAGTAAACGTCTTTTAATTTCATGGCTGCAATCACCATCTGCAGTGATTTTGGAGCCCAACAAAATAAAGTCTGACACTGCTTCCACTGTTTCCGCATCTATTTCCCATGAAGTGATGGGACCAGATGCCATGATCTTCATCTTCTGAATGTTGAGCTTTAAGCCAACTTTTTCACTCTCCACTTTCACTTTCATCAAGAGGCTTTTGAGTTCCTCTTCACTTTCTGCCATAAGGGTGGTGTCATCTGCATATCTGAGGTTATTGATATTTCTCCCGGCAATCTTGATTCCAGCTTGTGTTTCTTCCAGTCCAGTGTTTCTCATGATGTACTCTGCATAGAAGTTAAACAAACAGGGTGACAATATACAGCCTTGACGTATTCCTTTTCCTATTTGGAACCAGTCTGTTGTTCATGTCCAGTTCTAACTGTTGCTTCCTGGCCTGCATACAAATTTCTCAAGAGGCAGGTCAGGTGGTCTGGTATTCCCATCTCTTTCAGAATTTCCCACAGTTTATTGCGATCCACACAGTCAAAGGCTTTGGCATAGTCAAGAAAGCAGAAATAGATATTTTTCTGGAACTCTCTTGCTTTTTCCATGATCCAGCGGATGTTGGCTATTTGATCTCTGGTCCCTCTGCCTTTTCTAAAACCAGCAAAAGATGGTCTAATGGAGCAAAGCTGTTCACCTCAACAGATGGCGCTGGCACAACTAAACATCCACATGCAGAAAAGGCGTATAGACACAGACCTTACACCTTTCACAAAAACTAACCCAAAATGGATCATAACCTAAATGTAAAACACTGAACTATGAAACTCTTAGAAGATAACGTGGGAGAGAACCTAAGTGACCTTGGATACAGTGATGTCTCTTTAGATACAACATCAAAGACAAAATCCATGAAAGAAAGAATTGATCATCTGGACTTCATTAAGATTAAAAACTTCTGCTCTGTGAAAGACAATACCTAGAGAATGAGAAGACAAGCCACAAACTGCAAGAAAATACTTGCAAAAGCACATCTGATAAAGGACTGTTATGAAAAATATATGAAAACTCTTAAAGATCAACAATAAGAAAAAGACCAACTCAATTTAAAAATGGACAAAAGACCTTAACAGACACCTTACCAAAGAAGATATACAAGTGACTCATAAGTATATGAAAAGATACTCCACGTCATATGTCACCAGGGAAGTGCAAATAAACAATGAGCTACTACTACACACTTATTAGTGTTGCTGAAATCCACAGCATTGAATGAGAACATGAAACGTGAACAAGAATGTGGAGCAACAGGAACTCTCATGTACTGCTAGTGGGAATGCAAAAGTGGCAAACCACTTTTGAAGACAGTTTTGTTTTCTTACAAGATTAAACATATTCTTACTATCCAATCCAACAACAATGCTCCTTAGTATTTACCCAAAGCAGTGGAAAACTTACACCCACACAATAACCTGCATAAGGTGTTTATAGCAGCTTTGCTGATAATGGTCAAAATTTGGAATCAACTGCGATGTCCCTCAGTAGGTGAATAGATAAACTGTAGTGCATCCAGACAATTGAATATTATTCAGTGCCAAAAAGAAGTGAGCCATGGAAAGACATAGAGACATAGAGTAATCAAAAAATGCATAATACTAAGTGAAAGAAGCCAATCTGAAAAGGCTCTATGATTCCAATTGTTAATATATGACATTCTAAAAAAGATGAAACTATGAAGGTAATTGACCAGTGGCTACCAAGGGTAATGGTGGGTGGGAAGGGAAATGAATAAGCAGAACACAAAGGATTTTTAGGGCTGTGGAAATACTTTGGACAATATTACAGTGATGGGATTTGTCATTAAGCATTCGTCCTAACATAGGGTGTACAACACCAAGAGTGAACCATAATGTAAATTATGGACTTTGGGTGATTATGATGTCAACATAGGATTATCCTTGGTTACGCCAAGTACCACTCTGGTAATGTTGATGTGTGAGGGCAGGGAGTATATGGAAAATCTCAGTACTTCCCTCTCAGTTTTGTTGTAAACTTAAATCTGCTCTAAAAAATAAAGTCTTCTAAAAAATGCAATGTTAAAAAAAAAAAAAGAAGTTCTTTTGAAAAAGAAACATGAATATTTGATACCATCGACCAAAATTTCTTGGAAATTACATGTATAGTAGCAGAAATTAAAGCTCAGTAGAAGGGCTAGAAGATAAAATTAAGGAAATTTTCCAGAAAGTAAAAAGCAAAAACATGCAAAGTGCTCACGTCAGCAGCACATTTATTAAATTGGAATGACATAGAGACCAGTATAGTCCCACACAAGGACAATGCGCAAATTGGTGACACTTCTAATATTTTTTAAAAAGAAAGGAAGAACAAGTAAGGATGTGGAGAAATTGGAATTCTTGTGCATTGCTGGTAGCAATGTAAAATGGTCCAGCCACTGTGGAAAACAGGCTGTTAGGTCCTCAAAAAAAAAATTAAATTTAAGTGTTACCACTTAACATATATGATCCAGCAATTCCACTTTCACATTTGTACTCAAAAGAATTGAGAACAGGACCTAAACCAGGTATTTGTATACTCATGTTCACAGCAATATTATTTACAATAACGAAAAGGTGGAAGCAACCCAAAAGTACACTGACAGATGAATGGGCAAACAAAACCCTGTATATACAAACAATGAAATTTTATTCAACCTTAAAAAGGAAGAAAATTCTGACACATACGACAGCAGGGATAAACCTTGAGGACATGGTATCAAGCGAAAGAAGCCAGACACTAAAGGACAAATATTGTGTGGTTCCACTCACATGAAGTTCCCAGAATAGTCAAATATGTAGGGACAGAAAGCAGAATGGAGATTTTACTAAGGACTGGGAGTCAAGGAAGCTTACACTCTAATGGGTACAGAGTTTCAGTTTGGGATGATGAAAAAAATTCCGGAGATGGGTACTGATAATGATTGCACAACAGTGTGAATATACTTAATTCCACTGAACTGTATGTTTAAAATGGTTAAAATCTCATGTATATTTTACCACAATTTTAAAAATGAGAAATTTAAGCATATAACATAGAGACACAGGGGCAAATATGAAAAGGAAGAGAAGTTGGAAGTGTTTTCCTTTGAATAATGGAAGTGGTGGGGGAAGGGATGCTGTTTTCAAACAAGCTTTGTAAAACTACTTATCTTTAAACTATGTGCATGTAAATTTTTGATAGTACTTTAAACAACAACCATAACTAATTTGAAAAAACTTTTTAATCCTTCAATTTTACAGACAACCAAATCATAGAGAGAGTAGAGTCCTTGGCCAAGGTGATCTAAAACAGTGAGTAGCAGATTAAAGAATTGAACCAACATGTTCTAAACCAAAGTTCAGCATCTCATCATCACAGCACAGTGCTCAGTATTCAGTCATGTTCGACTCTGTGAGACCCTTTGGACTAGAGCCCACCAGGCTCCTCTGTCCATAGGATTTTTCAGGCAAGAATACTGAAGTGGATTGCCATTACCTCCTCCAGGGGATCTTCCAGGCCCAGGGATCAAACCTGGGTCTCTTGCATCTCCTGCATTACAGGCAGATTCTTTATCTGCTGAGCTATCAGGAAGCCCATTACAACACATGGTACCTTATGATAGCATCTTCCTGAATTTCTAAAAAATCTTCTGGGAGTCTTGACTTAAGCCTTCTTAAAATATTTTTCTGCATGTTTTGTTGAATGTACAATAATATTACAGATTTTCCTGTTTTTCCTAGCATTATGTGTTAAAAGTGAATTTTTTTTCTAATCCAAACACACATTTGAAATAAAATACATTTCCAAATCTGCTCCTCTATCCTCATAATTCAAACTGAACAGGATTTTTTGAATCCTGCATTCAGTGTTGTTCTGAATAGCAAGAAAGTCTTTGCTATTGATTAAAAAAACACCATCCTTTTTTGGTACTGAGTCTAAAACCTAACCATGGTGACCTTTATGGAAACAGAAAACATTTCCACTTCAATTAAACTCAAATCACCTGTTTAATATTAATTTTAATGTTAATTTTTTCTCATTAGAAAAATGATATAATTAAGAAGAGTAGCTACACTAAGCAATGATATATACTTTACCAGGCTTAATTCACACTTTATTTTTTTTTAATTTTATTTTATTTTTTAACTTTACAATATTGTATTGGTTTTGCCATATATCAAAATGAATCCGCCACAGGTATACATGTGTTCCCCATCCTGAACCCTCCTCCCTCCTCCCTCCCCATACCATCCCTCTGGGTCATCCCAGTGCACCAGCCCCAAGCATCCAGTATCGTGCATCGAACCTGGACTGGCGACTTGTTTCATATATGATATTATACATGTTTCAATGCCATTCTCCCAAATCATCCCACCCTCTCCCTCTCCCACAGAGTCCAAAAGACTGTTCTATACATCAGTGTCTCTTTTGCTGTCTCATATACAGGGTTATTGTTACCATCTTTCTAAATTCCATATATATGCGTTAGTATACTGTATTGGTGTTTTTCTTTCTGTCTTACTTCACTCTGTATAATAGGCTCCAGTTTCATCCACCTCATTAGAACTGATTCAAATGTATTCTTTTTAATGGCTGAGTAATACTCCATTGTGTATATGTACCACTGCTTTCTTATCCATTCATCTGCTGATGGACATCTAGGTTGCTTCCATGTCCTGGCTATTATAAACAGTGCTGTGATGAACATTGGGGTACACGTAATTCACACTTTAGAATAAAATTCCATGTGGACACTTCTTCCAACAGTAATCCATCAGTTTTAAGTTGAACACATACTAATGAGTATGTTTAAAATAATTTTTTAAAGAACTGTAAAGATCTGTCATAAGCATGTCCTCCAATGCTGACAAAAGTACCTTTTCCCAGAATAATGTATTTGATAGGTCATCAGTCTTAGAACTCTGTAAATAAAATGTATTATGATTTTAAGGTATCACTCCTTGTTACAGTAGTGTAAATTATTGTGCGTGGTTTCTAATCTTATGTGACTGCCTCAACCACGTAGGATGGGCCTGAAGGCAAGGTGGCCCAGACTGCATATGTAATAAATGCTCATTAAGCTTTTGGAGTGGCTAAATAATGAATCAGGGTACGGAATCATGGAATGTTAAAGTGGAATGTGTCCCCCGGATCTACAGCTCTAACTTCCTCTTTTCACAGTTAAGGAAATACTAAAGAAAGCCTTGAGTGTGTACGCTTAAGTCATACATTTCATGTGCATTTGCTCATGGCAGCCCCACTAGACAGAGAAGGAGAAAGAGTCAGAGAAGCTCAGTAACACGCCCGGGTCACACAGGTAGTCAGTGCGAACACTGGGACTCTGACCAAGGTGATAGGAGACCGGAGCATGTGCTTTGATGAAGCACACAGACAAATGTCTACTGATTTATGGTGATCTTATAGCTTTGTCAGCAACTTTGGAAAACTCAGCAGTGGCCACAGGACTGGAAAAGGTCAGTTTTCATTCCAGTCCCAAAGAAAGGCAATGCCAAAGGATGCTCAAACTACCACACAATTACTCATCTCACATGCTAGCAAAGTAATGCTCAAAATTCTCCAAGCCAGGCTTCAGCAATACGTAAACTGTGAACTTCCAGATGTTCAAGCTGGTTTTAGAAAAGGCAGGGGAACCAGAGATCAAATTGCCAACATCCGCTGGATCATCAAAAAGCAAGAGAGTTCCAGAAAAAGATCTATTTCTGCTTTATTGACTATGCCAAAGCATCTGACTGTCTGGATCACAATAAACTGTGGAAAATTCTGAAAGAGATGGGAATACCAGACCACCTGACCTGCCTCTTGAGAAACCTATATGCAGGTCAGGAAGCAACAGTTCGAACTGGACAGTTTGACCTGGTTCCAAATAGGAAAAGGAATATGTCAAGGCTGTATATTATCACCCTGCTTATTTAACTTAAATGCAGAGTATATCATGAGAAACGCTGGGCTGGAGGAAGCACAAGCTGGAATCTATATTGCCAGGAGAAATATCAATAACCTCAGATATGCAGATGACACCACCCTTATGGCAGAAAGTGAAGAAGAACTAAAGAGCCTCTTGATGAACATGAAAGAGGAGAGTGAAAAAGTTGGCTTAAAGCTCAACGTTCATAAAACTAAGATCATGGCATCCAGTCCCATCACTTCATGGCAGATAGATGGGGAAACAGTAGAAACAGTGGCTGACTTTATTTTTCTGGGCTCCAAAATCACTGCAGATGGTGACTGAAGCCATGAAATTAAAAGACACTTACTCCTTGGAAGGAAAGTTATGACCAACCTAGATAGCATATTAAAAAACAGAGACATCACTTTGTCATCAAAGGTCCATCTAGTCAAGGCTACAGTTTTTCCAGTGGTCATGTATGGATGTGAGAGTTGGACTATAAAGAGGGCTGAGCGCAGAATTGATGCTTTTGAAATGTGGTGTTAGAGAAGACTCTTAAGAGTCCCTTGGACTGCAAGGAGATCCAACCAGTCCATCCTAAGGGAAATTGATCCTGGATGTTCATTGGAAGGACTGATGTTAAAGCTGAAACTCCAGTATTTTGGCCACCTGATGTGAAGAGCTGACTCATTTGAAAAGACCCTGATGTTGGGAAAGATTGAAGGCAGGAGGAAAAGGGGATGACAGAGGATAAGATGGTTGGATGACATCACTGACTCAATAGACATGAGTTTGGGTGGGCTCTGGGAGTTGGTGATGGACAGGGAGGCCTGGTGTGCTATGGTTCATGGGGTCACAAAGAGTCAGACACAACTGAGTGACTGAACTGAACTGAACTGATAGCTTTCTGCTGACAGAGTCAGATTGGCTGACTGCCCAGGGCAATAGCTCATTGTCAGATCCATTAGTTCATGTATTAAGTTTAAAATGAGTTTCTGTCTGGTGATGCTCTTAACTATAATTCCTCATTTTTATATAGTAAAATTTGAGAAGACTGTACTTGTAAATTACTCCTGCAAAATGGTTTCTCTGAAATACATATCTTGGAACTGAAAAGTGTCAGCTTTGATTCTCTTTCATTTCTTAAAATAAGGCAACAGAGGCTCAGAGGGAAGAAACAAATTCAAGATCATGCCACAGCTAAGGGAAGATGTGGCACTGGGACTGGGTCTCCTATCTCCTGAGGCAGGGCTGCCCTGCCCCTCCATGCCCCTTCCCCTAGCACAACACACTCTTGTTCCATGTGTTAATAGAGACCTCTGTCTCACATGCTCTATAAATCCATGTTCCAGACATATGGTCCTGGAACTTTTCATCTCTCCAATTATTTTCATTTGTATTTACAAATATTTCCAACCTCTGATTTACTCCTTACCATTAATAGATGTAAAAGTGGAAACAGTGACAGATTTTATTTTCTTGGGCTCCAAAATCAGAACAGACAGTGACTGCAACCATGAAATTAAAAGATCTTTGCTCCTTGGAAGAAAAGCTATGACAAACCTAGACAGCATATTAAAAAGCAGAGATATCAGTTTGCTGACAAAGGTTAGTACAGTCAAAGCTATGGTTTTTCCAGTAGTCATGTAAGGATATCAGCGTTGGACCATAAAGAAGGCTGAGTGCCAAAGAATTGATTCTTTCAAATTGTGATGCTGGAGAAGACTCTTGAGAGTCCCTTGGACAACAAGGAGACCAAACCAGTCAATCCTAAAGGAAATCAACCCTGAATATTCATTGGAAGGGCTGATGCTGAAGCTGAAGCTCCAATAATTTGGCCATCTCATGGGAAGAACTGACTCATTGGAAAAGACCCTGATGCTGGGAAAGATTGAAGGCAAAAGGAGAAGGTGGTGGCAGAAGATAAGATAGTTAGATAGTATCTCTGACTCATTAATAGCAAATGAATAGCACATTACTTTCAGCAAATTCCAGGAGATAGTGAAGGACAGGGAAGCCTGGCGTGCTGCAGTCCATGGGGTCACAAGGAGTCAGACACAGCTTAGTGACTGAACAGCCACATTACTTTCTACATCAGATGCAATTTATGGGCATCCTCACATGGTCTCTTTGCTACTTGTCACTTGAAAAATCTGGCCCCTGCCACCATTGCCTGTCCTCCAAGCACTGCTGAAGTCACGTCCTTCTAAGTGGAAGACTGGAGGCTAGTGTGACTTCCATCATAGCAGAGCCATGGCAGCTCTTACAGACTTACAGAGGCTCTGGGCTGCGAAGCATGGGATACAAATTTCCCATTGGATGTCCAATGGGGGTCAAGTAACACAACAAAAATGGGGCAAATTTTGACCGATGAGAGTCATAAGGAGGAAACCAACAGATAAATTCACATCTTTCTCACAAAGAACTGCTTCAACGTGCAGGGGCTCCAGGCCCACCTGGAGACAGCTAATGGGACCATAGTTCCAGCTGTTTTCTTTTGAAGCCTGTGGCCCGGGCAGTAATTATCCACCCTCCCTCTCTGCCTCACACACCCTTTTCCCTCACTCTTGCTGTCCAGGGATTGCACTAGCCTCTCCCAACCCCGCCCCACAATAAAACATTCACATGAATGCTTTGTCTTGGGCTCTGTTTTTCATCCAACTCATGTCATAAGGGTTCAAATTCTGGAGAAGCAAAATTCTAGAAATTAAAAATATCCTTTCACAATGTCAGCTGGCAATTATTGTGGGTAAATGTTTTTTGCTTTTGCTTTTTTTTTTCCTGAGATCTCCTGGTGGAGAGGCAATGGTGCAGGAAACAGAAGAGGCAGAGAAGAGTTCACAGGCCCCCACTTTTGTCTCCAGTTTAAAAAGTACTTTCATATCTTTGCTATCCACAGATATATGATATTTAATAATGAACCTAAAATCTAGAAGAGAAAGTCTTCAAGTGAGGCAAGGAGCTCCGTGTGTATATTCTCTTAGGATATCTAGAATACATAAGCAATCACTTCTACTATAGAGTCTTTGAATTGTTATTAAATTCAGTGAATAGGGCAGAAACTCTCTCTTCTTTGAAAGATATATGTTAGCTACCCTCTCTGACCCCAAAGGAGGGAGGAGGTTTATTTATAGTTCAGAAAAGCAGCTTGAGGCCCTTGGAACTCAGAAATACCAGCCCAGTTATATTTTTTACCATTAAATTATACACTTTATTATTTTTTTGATGGAGATTTGTATTTTGGAAGTACAGTTGACTTACAACCTTGTGCTTGTTTCTGGTGTATAGCAAAATGATTCAGTTATATATATTCTCATTCATATTCTTTTCCATTATGGTTTATTATAGGATATTTAGTATAATTTGCTGTGCTATACAGTAGGACTTTGTTATCTTTTTATATATGGTAGCTTGTATGTGCTAATCCCTAACTCCTAATTTATCCATCTCCCCCCTTCCCTTTAGGTTACCATAAGTTTGCTTTCTGTATCTGTGAGATTGTTTCTGCTTCATAAATAAGTTCATTTCTGTCATATTTTAGATTCCACATATAAGTGATATGAAATATGTTGTCTGACTTCCTTCACTCAGTATGATTATCTCTAGGTTCACGCATGTTGCTATAAATGGCATTATTTATTCTTTTTATGGCTGAGTAGTATTCTGCTGTATTCTGAGATGTGCACCACATCTTCTTTGTCCATTCAGGGACATTTAGGTTGTTTCTATGTCTTGGCAATTGTAATAGTGCTGCTATTGGGGTACATATATCTTTTTGAATTAAAGTTTTCTCTGGATATATGTCCAGGAGTGGGATCACAGAATCATGTGGCAACTCTACTTTTAGTTTTTTTAAGGAAACTCCATATTATTTTCCATAGTCAGCCCAGTTGTATTAATCATTATTTTTTATATTTTATGATGCTTTGACACTGGGGTGAAGGGATTGCAGACCCCAGAGGACTGCTCTTCCCAGTGTTAGCTAATTTCTAGAGATGGAGAACAACTTGCCAGGAACATATCTTTATATACAAAGCAATCAATCCAGAATCCACACCCCAACAACCTCCTTTATCAAACTCTCACACCCCAGCCAATATGCCCCCTGCCCCAACTCACTCCAGAGCCAGTACCTGATAGCTAGGAACCACTCCTATAGCCCAGGGCCTGAATAAATTATTCAAACTACTCAATCCTAAACTGTGCCCTGCCTTGCCTTTCCTGAAGAGATCACAATAAAAGCTTGTGCCCATGCTTTCTCCTCTTCCTCCGGTTTCCTGACCCACCCTGGTGCTTCCCTATGTGGCCCTGCATAGAATGTTGTGCTGTCTGTTCCCAGACATCTATAAGTATAAACTTCCTCCTGCATGAAAATAATTTCTGTCTGCATGTCTTACCGCACCCGATTCAAAACAACCCCAGATACACTTTTCAACACACAAGTCTAACAGCACCCCTCCTCAGAGACCGGACTTTCAGCTCCAGGGGCTTCTCCTCTAAGTTTAATAATTTCAAATTCTTAAATTTGCTCCCCTAGTCCTGAGGTAGCCATTGCTTTCCTGCTGCATCCATGATGCTGAGGGCTTCTTTTATCTTTTCAGGTAAAGATTCTTTATATCTAGTCAACTGGTGTTCATATTACATTTTTTGCCATCAGAATAACATATTGTGTTTTCTGCCTCTTGACTAGACCCTGACGAACACACAGCTTTATGGTTAATCTTGGCACTTCAGTTTGCTTCAGAGCTTAATAATTTATCAATAGCTCATGAGATATTGCCAAGGTTGGAGGCAGGGTGGGGGAGGAATTATGGAATAAATCCAGCCAGTCAAAATTCTGGGAAATCAAAAAGATTCAGATCAACTTACAATATGTTATTCTCAAGAAAATAATGCTAAATTCTTCATAACTGCCAATTCCTCATCTTATGCAGAAATGCTATTCTAAATCTTCACTTTTTACTAGATCGATAATGGAGACGTATCAAAGTATCTGTTGTCAATAAAGGTCGTGATACATTTCTAATCTTATGAAAATCAAGAGGGTTTCAAAAACACATGTCATTGTTAGTTGGGGCCATTACAACAAAATGCCATAAATTAGGTGGCTTATCAACAAGCGTTTAACTCTCATCATCCTGGAGGCTGGAAGTCTGAGATCAAGGTGTCAGCGTGGTCAGTTCTAGTGAGAACCCTTATCTGGGTTAGAGACAAATGACTTCTCCTTGTGTCTTCAAATGATGGAAAGAGAGTAAGCTAGCTGTTCAGTTCAGTTCAGTTGCTCAGTCATGTCCGACTCTTTGCAACCTCATGGACTGCAGCACACCAGGCTTCCCTGTAGCCTCTTTTTGTAAAGTCACTGATCCATCATGAGGGCTCGTCTCTCATGACCCATTTACCTCCCAAAGACCCTACCTCCTAATAGGATTTAACGTAAGAATTTTGGGGCGACATAAACATTCAATCCACAAAAACATATATAATAGAGAATGAGATCTTGCCCCATGAAAGGACAGCCTTAACTCCTGCTGCTGCTGCTAAGTCGCTTCAGTCGTGTCCGACTCTGTGAGACCCCATAGACAGCAGCCCACCAGGCTCGCCCATCCCTGGGATTCTCCAGGCAAGGACACTGGAGTGGGTTGCCATTTCCTTCTCCAATGCATGGGAGTGAAAAGTGAAAGTGAAGTTGCTCAGTCGTGTCCAACTCTTCGCAACCCCATGGACTGTAGCCCACCAGGCTCCTCCGTCCATGGGATTTTCCAGGCAAGAGCACTGGAGTGGGGTGCCATTGCCTTAACTCCTAGGATGTAAGAATGACTCAGGAGTGCCAGCTATTACTGTGATGGTAGGTAGTGAGAAGTTCTGGTGGAGTAGGTGGCAAAGTGCCTGGTTCTAATCCAGCTACAATACTTCACACTAACTTGGTGACCTTGGAAAGAGCATTAACTTCCCTAAGTCTCAGTTTTGTTACCCTTCAAATGGGATTATTAATACAACCTATTCCACATCCCTTACTGGCTTACTCAACTCACTATTTATACATCAACTATAGGCAAGATCTTGTGGCAGGTATTTCAAGATAAACAAAGAGAGCTGAAACATGGTCCCTGACTTCAAGGAATTTATAGTCCAGTATTTTTCTATACTGCAGTCCATGGGGTGGCAATGAGTTGGACACCACTTAGGGACTGAACAACAACAACAGATTCTTCTGTGCGTTCAACAGTATGGAACACCTGCTACCAGGCACTGTGCTGAGAACTAAGAATGTGTGTGTTCAGTCACTCAGTAGTGTCTGACTCTTTGTGACCCTTTGGACTATAGCCCATTAGGTTCTTCTGTCCATGGGATTTTTCAGGCAAGAATGCTGGAGTGGGTTGCCATTTCCTCCTCCAGGGGATCTTCCTGACCCAGGGGTAGAACTCACTTTTCCTGTGGCTCCTGCGTTGCAGGTGGATTCTTTACCACTGAGCCACTGGGGAAGCCCAGGAGCTAAGAATACAGAGGTGTTTATGGCTCTCTCCTTCAAGGGGTTCACAGTCTGATAGAGAGCTAAAACAAGGACACAGATGACTAGAACAAGAGGTTAAGTATGTGATTAAATTTGAAAAAAAGTCAGTGTGGCAGTTCATAAAAGGGAAGGCTTACACCCAGTTGGAGAAGACTCTTGAGAGTCCCTTGGATTGCAAGGAGATCCAACCAGTCCATTCTGAAGGAGATCAGCCCTGGGATTTCTTTGGAAGGAATGATGCTCAAGCTGAAACTCCAGTAATTTGGCCACCTCATGTGAAGAGCTGACTCATTGGAAAAGACTCTGATGCTGGGAGGGATTGGGGGCAGGAGGAGAAGGGGACGACAGAGGATGAGATGGCTGGATGGCATCACTGACTCGATGGACGTGAGTCTGAGTGAACTCTGGGAGTTGGTGATGGACAGGGAGGCCAGCATGCTGCGATTCATGGGGTCACAAAGAGTTGGACATGACTGAGCGATGAACTGAACTGAACACCTAGTTGAGAGGGTCAAGAGAAGCTTTGTGGGTCTGGTGGCATTTGAACTGACCATGAACAAAAACCTGAAACAAGGAAAAATGAACTGGGTGATCAGAAAAGTGAGCCTAGGTGACGGTCAGTAAGAGCCTGAAGTAGAGTGGAGTTGGTAGAACTCAAATAGAAGCAATTAATATAAGCAATATGAGATGAACACTGCTTGGAAATCCAGGGGGATAAACATCTAACAGTAACTGAGTTACTGATAAGGATACAGAGGTGAATAGGTGGGCATGGCCTCTTTTCCAATGATTAATTAAGACTGGGAAACATTTTTTAAAATTCCCCAATATGGTGTCTGTTTTTAAATATAGTATAGAAATAGTACTTTGGAGGTTCAGTAAGATCAGCAGGTCAGGAGATAATTGCCACCAAAGAGACAGTTTGTAATATTCACAGATCCCAAGAGGAGGGGTCATGCCATGCCACACCACAGGAGCCTATTCAGAGAAGCACCGAGCTCTGTCAGGAGGCAGAGGGGGAGGGAAAAACCATGAGCTAGGATGTTTACTGTAGTTTTCAAAGGAAGGAACAAAATAGGGTAAGCAGGCTTAAGATTGCCTGGCTTGATTACTTTCAGCAGGCGCTGGGGCTAGCAGCTATTCCTGGTGGATCAGACAGTAAAGAATCTGCCCGCAGTGCAGAAGACCTGGGTTTGATCCCTGGGTGGAGAAGATCCCCTGAAGAAGGAAATAGCAACCCATCAGCATTCTCACCTGAAGAATTCCATGGACAGAGGAGCCCGGCGGGCTAGTCCATGGGGTCACAGTTGGACACGACTGAGTGACTGACAGCTATCCCTAGATGTCTGGCCCATGGCCTCAAACGATTATGCCAGGTGGGCCAGAGTATGAAAACCTGATAAGGAATGTGATGGAGGTGTGACCTTTCTAGGGTCAGCAAGGCCCCAGATGTCAAACCAAAAGGATACAGAAAATAAAGCACACCGTTAATACAGTCTCCTTTAAAATGTAGGAGTTTATTTAGTTTTGTGTCCCTAACATCCACCATGATCCTTCGTACATAATATGGAGAGATACTGTAAAGGTTTGTTAACACATCCCCTCTTTTGACTCTTAAACTTTGTTGGAGTTGGACAACTCCAATATATGATTGTATGTCACTTGTGGTGGTCACTACGGAAGGTTCTCAGACTAAGGTAGGTGTCCCTGAGATGGACACTGCGATGCATGCCCCAGTCCCCCTTCAGTGAAGAAGGGCTCACAGCAGACACCTTCTGAGTCTGCCTTTGGGAGACTGTAAACAAGAGTTAAATAAGTGATCCTTTTAAAAATTAAAGATACTGTTAAAACCAAAAAATGAATGAATGAGTGCTTACTTCTTAAGTGGTAAAACTACTTTCTAACATAATTAGTGTTCTTTCAATTTCAAGAGACAGAAATCTAACTCAAACTTGCTTAAGAAAAATAAAGGGAGTTTACTGATAATATGACTGGAAAACTGTCTTCGGGCAAGGCTAGTTCTAAGGAATCAAATGACTTCATCAGAATTCTCTCCATCTTCGCTTGTCTCTCACATATATTTATCTCTATGCATGACCTCATCTTTGTGTTTGTGTGTGTGTGTTTTTCTTAACTCAAAATAGCTTCTCTGCGTTTGGGAACCATGGCCTCCAGCTTACTTTGTGCTTACAGCTCTCAATTCTGTAAGGAGAGAACGATCTTTTCCCCCTAGAATCCCTATGTAAAATTTCAGAGAGGAAACTGATGGACCTTTTCATCAGTCAGTATCCAGTCTGGAGACAGAAACCACAACGGCTATTTGAACAGAGAACAGTTACAAAACAGCAGTTATTAACTTTAGATTAAGGATGGCTGAACAATAAAAGACTAAGGATTACGGGAATTCCCTGGCAGTCCAGTGGTTAGGGGGAGAAGGCGATGGCAGCCCACTCCAGTGTTCTTACCTGGAAAATCCCATGGACTGAGGAGCCTGACAGGCTACAGTCCCTGAGGGTCTTGAAGAGTCAGACATGGCTGAGTGACTTCACTTTCACTTTTCACTTTCATGCATTGGAGAAGTAAATGGTAACCCACTCCAGTATTCTTGCCTGGAGAATCCCAGGGACAGAGGAGCCTGGTGGGTTACCGTCTCTGGGGTCGCACAGAGTTGGACACGACTGAAGTGACTTAGCAGCAGCAGCCAGTGGTTAGAACTGACACTTTCATTGTCAGGGGTGCAGTTCAATCCCTGATCAGGGAACTAAAATCCCAAAAGTCTACCAGGCTCCTCTGTCCATGGGATTCTCCAGGCAAGAACACTGGACTGGATTGCCATGGCCCCCTCCAGAGTATCTTCCTGACCTAGGGATCAAACCCAAGTCTCCTGCAGCTCCTGCATTGCAGGCAGGTTCTTTACCACTGAGCCACCAGAGATCCTGCATTCTAATTCATTTAAGAGACATTTATTAAGCACCTTCTATGAGAGGAGCTCATCCTTACTAGTCCTAACATCTTTGTGGACACAGGCTAAATTAAAAGGTCTAAAAATGAAAAGGCAGCTGGAAAAAAGACTGAGACAAGAAAATGATACCTTTATAGATTAAATGTCCTAAAAGATAGATCTACACCTTCATAGCAAAGTTTTAAAATACCGCTGCTGCTACTAAGTCGTGTCAGTCGTGTCCAACTCTGTGCAATCCCATAGACGGCAGCCCACCAGGCTCCCCCATCCCTGGGATTCTCCAGGCAAGAACACTTGAGTGGGTTGCCATTTCCTTCTCCAGTGCATGAAAGTGAAAAGTGAAAGTGAAGTCACTCAGTCGTGTCCTACTCTTAGCGACCCCATAGACTGCAGCTTACCAGGCTCCTCCATCCATGGGATTTTCCAGGGAGGAGTCCTGGAGTTAAAATACTACTCATGGTCAAATCAGAACAAGGCAGCGTGACCCCATGGTTCAGAGGATTAATCTTGAGCACAATTGTGGCCATACAAATCTAGTCTCATTAAAATGTGACATGAGACAGGTAAGCGGTTACTTATATGAAAACTTTCTTAAATCTAAAATTTGAATAACAATAATACCTACCTCGTAGGACTGGTGGGAAGATTACATAAGCTAACATCTGTAAAGCTCTTAGAATAGATCCTGACACTGAATAAATAACCAATATGCATGTGTGCTAAGTCACTTCCGTCGTGTCCAACTCTTTAGGACCCTATGGACTGTAGCCCACCAGGCTTCTCTGTCCCTGGAATTCTCCAGCCAAGAATACTGGAGTGAGTTGCCATGTCCTCCTTCAGGGGATCTTCCCAACCCAGGATCAAAACTGCGTCTCTTTTGTCTTCTGCATTGGCAGGCAGGTTCCTTACCACTAGCCCCACCTGGGAAGCCCTAGGAATCACTATATGTTAGCTCTGACTATGAAGTTGCTATTACTAGTTGGATATCAAGTAAATGCGACTTTCTCTCTGTTAACTAATTTGAAATTCCTTTATCTCCAAAATTAAAAAAAAAAAAACTTCTTTGGAAGCATCTAACTGCTATATCTATTTTAGCACTCACAAAAGAGGCCATTCTATAAAAAATAAGTTTATTATATTCATTACCTCTGACATTAGTCTTTTTATGAACATAAATCATGTATTCCATGGAACCAAATTTAAACAAAACAAAAACTGGTTCCTCATGTTACTCTATAGACTATGGAAGAAAATACAAACCTTCCCTTTTTCTTCTTTCTTTAAATGTTTGTGCAATTGTATGAAAATACAAACTCTTTCCTGAAAATCGATCTGTATGTATATCTTGTCAAAAGAAAATTTTTTTCACAGAGTACTTTTAGAACTTCTTTTTCACTTCTAAAAGCAAACTGCCTCTGTAAATCCAATGCTTTATAAAATGACACTAGAGTATTTCGAGCAAGAAATGTACTCCCTCTCTGGCTGAGTCAGAGAAGCCCTTTCCTAATGAGTACTCTGGCACTGATTGTGAACTGCTGAAGCCTTCCTACTCTAACACATTCTGCAGTATTAGTAATAAACCAAAGTCCAAGGTACTGAGACCCTCAGAGAGTCCTCATTGAAGAATGTTAAGAGGTCAGGGAAGAGCGGGCATGAAAGGAAGGAATTACATTGCTTTTCTTCTCAGGGACAGGGCTATGCTCTCTAGTAACTCTTATAACAGACAGAATTAGGGGACTATATGGAGTATCCATAACCAGAAAAAAAGCACATAGAAACAAAAGAAAATATCTTACAAAGCACATCCATTTAGAATCTATCCTAAGTCATCAAAGCATGTACATACACACACACACTCACTCACTTCCTCTGCAGGCTGCCATAACAATACCACAGATTGAATGGCTTAAACAACAGAAATTTATTTCTCATAGTTCTGGACGCTGGGAAGTTTAAGTTCAAGCCAACAGATTCAGTTTCTGGTGAGGAACTGCTTCCTGGTTCTTTTCCTTCATCCTCCTCACAGAAAGGGCAAGGGAGCCCTCTGGGGTCTCTTTTTTTAAGGACACTAATCACATTCATGAGAGCTCCACTCATGACTGAATCACCTCCCAAAGACCTCAGTACCATCACACTGGGGGTTAGAGTTTCGACATATGAATCTGGGGACATAATAAACATTCAGTCCATTGTACAAACTCATGTACACACACATGCACACACACATACAATATTCCTAAACTAGAATTACCAAGCAATACCTTGATTAAAGAGCAAATATTTGCTGGATTAAAAAAAATATACTATAGTATAGTAATAGAGTTTTTGTGTATAAAAAGGTTAAATATTTTAGTACCAACATGATCCTCATTCCTTCAAATAAAAGTTTAAGAAATATAACATAAAAGATTGGCATTTTCCAATCTGGTATATAATCACACACAGGAAGGTATTAAGTTCAGGGTCTATGAATGCATATTTGGTTGCAATAACGTTTTACTACTAAAGATATTCTTACCAAAGATAGAAGCAATAAATAAGTATGAGACAGAGATGCATCATCTTCCTCATCAAACTTTGAGGAGGCTACCATGCTTCCACAGAGTACTCTGCTTCCAAAGAGGAAAACATGGGGACAATCACATCTCTCTCTTAGCTTTTTTTTTTTTTTCTTATTTTTGTTTTTCTTAGCTTTCTTGAAAGGTTAAATGACATAAGCCAACACACAGGGTCTGGCATTTATTCCTGCCAATTAACAGTATTTTGTCTCCTCTCCCAAAGGCTACTCCAAGACCTCCTTGTATGTGGATGGACAAAACCACGACATTTTGCTGAAGCAAAAGGGCTGTGGGACGTGAATCTGATGAAGACACAGAGTTAGGGCCCAGCCTGTATTCATAGTGTTTACCACTACCTCCTCCAGCACCCACAGAGAAGTCCTGAGAAGAGCAGAACTTTTGTCAGTATTCTCCCAACTAGTTCAGGCCTGTAATTCCAGAAACCAATGAGTTACCTTAGCCCTGAACTCTGTGGAGACCTACCCTCCTATAATGTGCCAAAGGGGAAAATCCTGGTATCATTTGAACATTGTGATCCTGTTACTTATGGACAGATAGGCACTTACTCCCTGATTTCTTCAGCAGATAAATAATTCTGTGGTTGCAAGAGAATGTAAAAATTTTAATGACTGTGTAGGGAAGTGATTGAAGCAAGATACCAAAACTGAAAATTAAAAGAAAAAGAGTTCCTTGGTCTATGAAAAAGAATCATAAGAATAAAATAGATCCGGACAGTTCATAGACTTAGAAATTAGAGTCCACTCTTGTGGGTCTTTTAGAATCCAAGCTACAGTTCCTCAGTTAACACAGAAGTTCATTAATCTATGAGTCTTATAGGCAAGGAAGTCTTTTCTTCTGAGTAATTCGCCTCCCTGTGTACCCGCTGGGTTATATCTACATGGACACAGCTTCACAACATTCTTTCCACAGAATATGTTCCTCCATTTAAATACTTCCCTCTCCAGATCTTCCACCCATAGCACTCTCTGATATTCTCCAGGTACAAATATCTTTTCTGTATTCCTTTTCCTCTTGTGTCATTTATCACTTTTACATATTTACAATTATTTGGTGTGCTCCTCTCATTAAATTACAAACGTCTCAAGGATAGGAAATTCAGCCTCCCAAGAAACGGATACCATGTTTTGCCCCAGTAGGCACCTAGGGAATTCTTTGGGAGTAATGAAATGAATAACATTACAGGGAGCCCATTTTAAAAATAATTTGGACCCAGGAATTGATGGTGACTCTCCTGAAACAAAGGTCTAGATGAATTGCAGAAGGGGGAAGAGAGGAGGGAAAAAGACTTGTTGGAAGTGTCAGGAGCAAGCACAGAGGCATTTTCTCTCACGGGTGATAGCAAATTTCTTAATGGAAGATGATCCCAATCAATAGAGCCAGACAGCTGATTTATGTAATGGAATCACACTGAAGGAGTGGTCTTCCCCTGCAGAGCCATGTGAAAGGGGAAAAGGGTTACTAGGCTAGGGAGACCAGCGGACTCCACAAGTGTATCTGCTGGTGTTCATAAATATGTTGCCCATCAACAAACCACAGGAGAGCTCTAGAGAGCAGCCTCCTTGAGCCTGGATGCTGGAGAGTGACGGTGGGGCTGGTGCGGCTGCTGTATTTTGGCTGCTGCTGCCGCTGCTGCCACTGGGCAGATACCGCAGTGAGGGGTCTGACCGCGCTGAGTGCTCTCAAGAGCCTGGGTCTGGCCAGGAGCGAGAAGTTGAGAGTGAGGATTGGGAGGTGGGCAGGACTCACCGAGGAGCTGCAAACCAAAATAAGAAATCTAGGGAGCAGAAGGAGAAAAGAGAGTGAGCTGGAGCCAAGACCTCAGGCCAAGTGGAACTGGAGGAAATGTCATCATTGGTAAAGGAGGACTTGGAGAAGAAACTGTTTAAGCCACTCTCACAGAATCTGTACGAGTTTATTGAAATAGAGTTCTCGGTCCAGGACAGGTATTACCTCTGTGTGTCAGGTAATCTGTTCTTTCTGTTATCATTTCAAAATGTAAATAACCCTGAGAGGCTTGGTGCTAGAGGGGCATTTGAGGGTGTTTACTTTCTACACAGTAACAGCACATGTACCTTCTTGTGATAGAATTTAACTATGCCAAGATAAAGAATTTGCATTTTACAGCATTTTTGTAAGTGCTAAAATGTAAGGCAAAATGTATTAGTATTTTGGTTAATTGTTCAGAAATGAAACTGGGTATGTGCTTTTTCTGATCTGATTAGTCTCCAATCTTTTATTCAATTCACTTGCATGGCAAACAGTTTTATTTGTGTACAAGCTCAGTTTAAAAAATTCAACAGAAAGATCTCTGAATATTTTTAAACATATTGGATAACTGAGTTATACGGCTCTATTTCCAACCAGTCTGGAAACCAGCGTTCTCTCTTTTCATGCTGGGAAAGAAAAAAAAAGACCTAAGATTTTCTTCTGAGGTTTATTTAGACTTCCTGGTGGCTTATTTTGAAAAGAGAAATGATCTTTTAAAAATTCTTTCTCACAGTATGCTCACAGAAACAATATTTTAATGGTAGAAATTAGTTCATGAAGATGGAACTTTAAGGAAATGTTCTCTAAACTATTCAACTAAAATATTTTTCCTTGTGTTTTAAACATTCATGAAAATTGTCCAAAGGTAGGTATAAGCTTTTTCACTTAATTATGATTTACCTAACCTGTAATTATTGTGCTGAACTTAGACAAAAATGTTTGTGCCACTATTGAATTTAATATACACCATTTTCTTTTTTTAATCCATGATTTTTAATAGTTTTCAGGGGCTTAAGGAAAGAGATTAGAAAATCTAACTTCCGTTGTACACTTTGCTTTTTAAGGCACACAGTTCAACATTTTCAGAAAGTCTATTATACTTCCCTTCCTGATACTTTGCTTAAAAGAACTTGCAAAAGTTGTCAAGAGAGAGTACTGTAAGAAAAGTAGAACATCTTTAAAGAAAGTGCTAAGAACGCTTTAAAATCCTATCATTTCTAACAGGTATACTAATATTTAATTAATAATAAGAATAATAAGATTTATCTTATACTTTACCTACTATATTTTGCCAAATAAAAAGTGTGAGGCTTGGCATACCAGCCAGGTACAAAACTTCCTCAGTTCAGGAAAAAGAAAGTCAAATTATGGAAAAAGATCAAATGAAAAAATTTTAGAAACTGCATTATATTCAAACCATCAGATCACTATATCTGAAAATATTTTGACTTAATGTATTAGAGAAAATGCTTATTCCAACATTAAAATTTAATAGTTAATTTTATTCCTATTGAAATTCTTTATAAAGCTAATTACTCATCATGTAACATTATAGTATATACACATTGTTTTAAATCCTATGAAAATAAAGCAATCATAATAATGTTTATGTATTTACCAGGAATGATTTAAATCTAATTTACTAGATGTATCTTAATGCCCCCCTCCAACAATATAATTAACTAAACTTGTTCTATCTGGCATGGGGTAAAAAACACTCCTAGAATTAAATTTTTGGAAATGGATGTAATTTTTCTCCCCAGTGTCCTCAAGTTCTGAGAAAGACACTGTGGGCTGGGGTCACCTGCTGTCTTTTTTCATAAATAACATGAATCCTTTTAATCAAGATTGGTTAAAAGGTGTTGGCGTTGTTAACATATGCGAAGGAAACCTCTTTAAGGGTCAAAGTTTTCACCTGAAAAATAATCAAATAAAGTAAGTGATCACTTTCATTAGTAAAATTCAATGATTCTCTTATGTAAGAAGGGAAAACCAAGATTGTCTCAGAGGTGAGGAAGACGAGATGGTATTGTGATATTCCAGGTAAAAGTTAACATTAAAATTAATTTTCATTCATCAGTTTCATGACTCTCCTCTGTATCACGTCCATCAATTTGAGAGCACTTTTCCAAATGTAGCATCTCTTTATGACCATCTCAAATGCATTCAGACAGAACAGTAATTTAAAGTCAGAGTGATGCTTGCTAGAGCTAAACCTTTGGCTGTGCTTTACTCAGAAAATAACTCCATTGAGAGGAATCAGACAGGCCATATCTCAGTTATGGAGGCAGATAACTCCAGATTTTTAAAGTTGGCCACCTTCTGGGAGTAGAGAGACACATAGTTATAATTTCCTCTTTATAGCCTCTAATCCAGCAGGTCTAAATTTGTGACAGCCAAGAGTCTAGGGTAGTTAAATCCCAGTATACATTTCTCAGATTAAAGAAGGTATGTTTAAATAAATTACACTTTCTGTTTATCTGATCTGAGTCTGTCTTTTGCAGGGGTCTCCCAGCCAGGTGATTGTAATTTACTGTTACCTGGATACTTTACTTCGTCAAGGTCAAAAAACAAACATTACAAATTTCTCTCCCTCTCTGTAGTTTGCTAGTACTTACCTTGGGAATTTCATGGCACCTCAGGGTTTACATGGTCATTTTCCCTTGGAATTGGCTTCACCTAACCCAGAATGTCATTATCCTTGGAGTTAAAAGCAGCATTTTCTTATGAAGGAGGGAGGGGCTCTATCATGTGCGAGAACAAAAAGAGACAGGTCACTTGTGCCATGATGAGAATGCAAATGAGTTAAGGAAATTCTGAAAGATTTGAAATTGCATAGAAAGCATTACCCATAATTGGATAGGAAGTAGCATTGCATGGTGGGATAGACCTTGGAATGCTAGGAGTCAGACAGAGCTGGAGTAAAATGACTGAACTTTGCCCACCTGCCAGCTACGAAATAGGGAGCAACACTATTACTTATTCAGTTTAATATTCAGTTAATATTCAATAACACCTACATTTGCACATGGACTTTCCTGGTGGCTCAGTGGTATAGAACCCACCTGCCAATGTAGAAGATGGATTCGATACCTGGGTTAGGAAGATCCCCCGAAGGAGGAAATGGCAACTCACTCCAGTATTCTTGTGAAAATCCATGGACAGACAAGACTGGCAGGCTGCAATTCACAGGGTCGCAAAAGAATTGGACACAACGTAACAATTAAACAACAACATTTGCACATAGTGTTCTCTCTTTTTAAAAATTTTATTTTTAATTAGAAGATAATTACTTTACAATGTTGTATTGGTTTCTGCTATACAACAATGTGTGGAGAAGGTGATGGCACCCCACTCCAGTACTCTTGCCTGGAAAATCCTATGGATGGAGGAGCCTGGTGGGGAGTCCATGGGGTTGCTGAGAGTCGGACACGACTGAGCGACTTCACTTTCACTTTTCATGCATTAGAGAAGGAAACGGCAACCCACTCCAGTATTCTTGCCTGGAGAATCCCAGGGATGGGGGAGCCTGGTGGGCTGCCATCTGTGGGGTCGCACAGAGTCAGACACGACTGAAGTGACTTAGCAGCAGCATACAATAATGTGAATTAGCCATAAGTATACATGTATCCCCTCCCTTGTGAACCTCCCTCCCACCCCCCTATTCCACCCCTCTAGGTCCTCACAGAGCATGGAGGTGATGCTCTCTTCTTAAATCCTAACTAGGAAAAAAGCAAACTTGATAAATTATATTCCAAATAAATAAAAGGTAGGGTTATATTGTTAAAATATATAGAAAAAAATGTATTGTGAAAACATATGCTTAGATGTAGAAATATAGTATATACTGTAAATAAATATTTATAATAAAAATAAAATATAAAGTAAATACATAGATATATATTTATGTTATATAGTTTATAAATAAATTATATACATATTGCAATACAGAGTATTTTTTAAGTATTCACATATATTTTGAAAAATATTCTCCATAGATAATTAATTTGAAAATAAACAGTATTTGCTAGAATTATGAAAACAGTACACATAAATTCTCCATACATATTACATTTTGATGTCAAAAAGAACTTCTCTGTGCATCAGAGAATTGAATAATTTTGTCAAATCATTTATAATATTAACAACAAGAGTGTCAAATAATAATGTCAACAGGAAAAATAAACAAAATACTAAAGACTAGGTGTTTTATGAAGCACAAACATTAATTTCTCATATTCCTGGAGGCTGGGAAATCCAAGAACATGGTGCTTGCAGATTCAGTGTCTGGTGAGGATCTTTGTCCTCATAGACCACTGTCTTCTCCCTGTGACCTTGCAGGGCAGAAAGGTCAAGAGAGCTCTCTGGGGTCTTTTTATAAGGGTATTAATCCCAATAATACCTTCCAAAGACCCCACCTCCTAATACCATAGACTTGACTTAAGGGTTAGATTTCAACATAGGAATTAGAGGAAATAAACATTAAATCTGTAGTACCCAGTTATTGCCCCCAAATCAATCTGATTAAAATATTTCTAGATAATTTTTTTGAAAGCTATCTTTTGATTAAATCAATAATAACATTCTCAACAATCCCAAGACATAACTAATACATTAAGACATTTTCAGTGAGGCTTCTTGTCTTTAATATCTCACGGTAATTTCCCCCTATTACTTAATTTCAATGATGAAAGCAGTTATATAACTCTAGGATTATGAAATGATGGTAGTTTATGTGTTTAAAATATTTCTGTGCAGCTTACTTACAAGCTGCTTTTTTTCCTCTTATCTGCCAAATTATATTGGATCATTGGCTAATTTCTTTCCACTTAGCCTCCTGAATGACACTTTTACCATGAGTGACTATTTTACTATGATAATAGAGGCAATTATTAACAACAATGTTTATTACAAAATTAAAATTGAAAATCAATGGTTGGCATGAGGTTAAGATGGTTATTCTGAAAATGCTAACTAAAATAATGACATTGAAGTAGGTTCATTCTGAAATTCCCTGGGTTTATAGATATCACTAAATCATAAGTGGACAGTAATACATCTGATGTCACTAAAACCAACTGTGCAACATTCTAACTACACAAACACCTTTCTGTTTTAAGACCATGTGATAAGTTGCCACTTTGCCACCGCATTAATGTGGATATGGCCACTTAATTTTAGCTGGCAGCAGAGCTCAAGCATGGAGATGAGGCGTTGGGTCCACTCCAACCTGAGCAGACTTCTTCAGCTCTTGGCTAAAGACAATTCTTGGAACCTCCTTGACTACAGAGGAGATTGTTTTGCCAAATCAAGGAGGATGTACTATCTCTGTGCTGCATCATTGTATCAAAAAGTTAACTTTTAAAGCATGATTGCTGTTTTCTTAGTTTGTAGTTAGTGAGACAATGATCACTAATGTAAGAAAACTTGATAACTAGTAGATCCTACCTTCTTATCTCTTTCTTCACTCCCTCCCTTAGACCCATCTTTGCAGCGGTCCCCAACCTTTTTGCCACCAGGGATCATTTCGTGGAAGACACTTTTTCCACAGACCAGAGCAAAAGAGGGATGGTTTAGGGATGATTCAAGCACATCATATTTATTGTGCATGTTATTTCTTATTACGACATCAGATCCAACCTCACATCATCAGGCATTAGATCCCAGGGGTTGGGGACCCCTGCTTTATAGAACTGCTGAAGAAAACTTTCTAAAATGTAAAGTTCAGCTTGACTGTTTACTTAAAGTCTTCAGTGACAACACAACCACCTGTAAATCTCCCCACATATATAAGTTTCAGGATGATATTTGAACTCCTTAGCCTAGCATTCTAGACCATTCAGGAACCAGGTCCGGCCTCCCCGTTTCCTATCACCTATTCCCCCTACACGTCATGCCAACAGTGGTAAATGCCTGTGAGGACTAGAAGATTCGAGGATCTTACGCTTTTGTGCACATGTTGTTTCAGCACTCCCTGTACCCCTTTATTCATTCTGCTAACTCCCATGGCCCTTTGCAACTCAGAAAACCTGTCAAGAAGCTCTGTCAGGCCTCCAGTGGGATGCAGATATCCCTTCCCCATGGTCCTATAAGACCTGTTCATTCCTCGTTCACAGGACTGTAATCATGTGTTTTCTTTCTGAAGTCCCACACTTTGTAATCTCAGCGGGAACATGATGGTGCCGCAGAGGAATACATTTTTTCAATGCCTAGCCCAGGACTTTGTACAAAAGGGGAACTCAGATATCAAATTAATGAAACAAATCAGTGGGTCTGCAGTTAACGAGCTGGTTATCCTAACAGGTTGATGAGGCCGTGAATTTGCTTCAAATGACATTTTTATACAGTATCCAGTTATTTCTCCCCATCCCCATTCTCTCCCACTTCCTAAGTAGCCAGTGAGACAGCTAGTGAGAACAAGAGTGTCATCATTTGATTCTGAGGTAGAGCCTTTGTCTGGACAGACAACAGCCTCTGAGAGCTTGTCCTTAGCAGGTATGACAGAGGCTACCATGCTTCCACGTCAACTCACCAACCAAATGGCTTCTTTTCTCCTCTCTTCCTTTCCTCTTCCCAAAGCTAACATCTACAACAATGGAAGTAGATCTCCTTTAGGGCTGGAAAAGTAACACGAGCAGAAATCCACCAAGTTTTCATACAATTTCAGGAGACTCACAGATTCTGAGTCAGTTTTCTTACCCAGGGTTAAAAACTTCCACTTAAAACCTTCCACTCTAGGTCCCCTCAGGACATGCCCCTCAATCACTCCTTTGCCCTCAAAATACGCAATCCCTCCTCTTCCAAACTCTTGGAATATGTGCTCTAAATCATAGTCTTTATTCTCCTCCTATTTCTTGTTCTAAACCCTACATAACATAGGAACTGGTACACAGTAGGCACTCAGTGTTAGCCAGTCCAGGAAGGAGGCTTCTGCAAGCTGTCTTCTACACTCCCCGTTATAGAGGAATTGCCCTCAGGGAGGAAATCAATGATCTTCCCCAAGTCAGATTGAGTGCCAGGACTGAACTCTGCTTTTTACCCAACAAAGTGACTTCACGGGATTGTCTCCAAATCTTTGAAATTCTCTGTCCTTTTCATTTCTGTAGCATCACACTGTTGGGCTTATCTCTTTTTTGATGGCTCCTTCTTAGGCCTCTTGGCTGGCACCTTTTTTTTTTTTTTTTTTTCTCTATTCCATCTCACCTTTTTCCTCTGCTTTTTTCCCTATAAACCTTGTCTTGGAAAACTGTCTACACAGAAAAGTCCTAAGTCCATATCTCCATTCCTAACTATCTCCATCTCCATATCTTCATCTCCTTCTCTTCCCAGATACTTTATGGATCTCATCTGTATGTCAAAAACTAAATTCACTATTCTGCCCAACCAGTCCACCCTCCATACTTTTGTATTTTGATTTCCATCAAGTGTTGTCAATGCCTCATTTAAAATCTTAATTAGATTTGCTACTTCTATTTTTACTGCTCACATCTTATGCCTAGATTCTAACAACCTCATAAAACAAAACAAAGACAAAAACAATTACTATAAACTAGGCACTATCCTACATCATTTACATACTTTAATCTTTACACCCTGTAAGTTTGTATCACTCTGATGTTCACTTTACAACATGAGACAGCTGAGGTTTAATCTCTCTATAATTAAGTAATATGCTCAGACCACAGTGTAAGAAGTGATGTCATGATTTGAATCCAGAATGTCTAATGCCAGAGCCCACTAAGATTTACTGCCTCTTCTACCAAACTCTAGTTCCTCTTTCTTTTCTTCTTCAATGTTCTTTGGCATCACTGATTCCAGAAAAATACTCCTCTAATGAGGTGCCACTGTATTAGTCTCTTGCTCAAGAAGGAAAGAGACTTATTGAATGTGTGTTACTATATGACCTTTCACTGAACTCCTGACACAGTGCCCTCTTAGATTTGTCAACCTGCTCAGACTCCCTTCTCTAGGAGACTGAGTTCAGGTCCATTGTGAACTCAAAGCTCAACTGATTGCCTTAATTTCAGTATCACCTGCACTTTCAGGGGATAACTAATCTCTTCACCAGCCCCAACTCTAGAGCCCCCAGTGTCCAGGCCAGACTCCCATCCTTCCCACCAGAGGGGGGACTCAACACCACAAGTCTACAATGGTTTCTGTCACTTTTCAAAACATTTTCACAACCTGGTTAACCTTATCCTTCATCATGTCCTAACACCAATTAATCTATACAATCCACTGTCTCTAATCCTACCTGGTGAAGTTCAGGGTCAATTGTCCTCTCAGTTGGTCATACTGTCCTTCAACTAGAAATGCCTTCAGTATCATCCCTGCCTTTCTGAAACTGGACTAATTTAAAAGCTCTATCTCCAACTCTATTTCTTCCATAATTCTTTCCTTAACTTTTCCAATCCTCTTTCTTCTAAGAACTCCTGTTGAGCATATACTCTGTTCCAAATTGCTGATCTATTACTGTGACTATATTGTAATATATTGTTTTCATCTTAACTAGGAAGCAATGCCAAAGTGATACTTTCTAGAACCAAAAGACAGTCTTCCTCAAAGACAAATTCCAGTCTCACTCTGAGGAGACAGAACCAGCCTGCAACACTCCAAGTGACATCAACCATCTTGAAAGCTTAAGATATTCAATTCCTACTGCCACTCCTCTATGATATAATTGTGTACCTTCATAATACATATTTTATATGACATGTCTGTTAGCCTTTTCTTTTCAACAAAACCATAAGTTACCAGAGGGCAGGCAATCATTTACCCTCACTGGCAATCGTAACAGTTCTATCCGGCAAATTGTGGATACCTAGGATACCCTTGATAACTCACTGAGAACTTTCAATTCAGGAGTTCTAACACCAAATGCTGATTCTCCTAGTGTGTTCGTATGAGACCAAACTCAATGATTTTAAGGCCAGAAAATTATTTCCCTTATGCCGTTCATATAAAGTAAGCAATGCTTTTCCCCACACCCTTCAAAGTATAGTACTAAAGTTTTTGCCTCAATGGCACATTTCAAATACTAGAAGTTTAGATACACTCTGGAGAAGATTAAAAACCTCAAACAATACCAAATAGGTTAGTAAAAGCTGTGTTGCCAGCAATCCTACATTCAAAATCTCAGAGCAACTTTAAAAGAAAGTGTGCATAATATTATTTGCATGCTCTCTCTTCCACAGTTGGTTGCTGGGTGAGCAGAATGATATACTTTCCTGACCTCATTTTCTTATATTGTCATAAATTAAAATTCCAACTTGTTCTGGTAAACACTTTGGCACTGACTGTATGCTCACGCTAAGCCTCTTATTTCCTGCCCTGAGTTGAACTCCATCCTCCACCACAAAGCTCAGAGCTGAAAGCACAGAGCTCGGTGTTCTATCTGACAGACATTACCGCGGCTGTATGTGACCACAACTGTAGCAAAAATAAAGTTAACACACTGATAGAACAGTGAGCAAATTTGAGGGAACATTCATGAAGCTTCAGATACCTCAGAGTTCACAACCAGGGTGCAGATAAAATGTATGTTCAAGTTCATTATATGAAAAGGAGATACATAAATACAGAAAACTATGACTTGGTGAATAATTTATTATCTTGCAAGAGTCTATGTAAACGAAGTCTTTTTCTGTCCCACAGTGACCAAAAATGAAGAAGTAAAAATAATTATGGTGAAACACTACAGAATAGGTTTAGATGAAAAATATGAAGTAACCAAAAAGTGGTCTTTGAATGATCTGCAGATGATCGATGGAAAAGAAGCAGATACAGTAAGTGTTATGTTTTTGTAAGGGAGCTATGGAATCAATATGCTGGAGATCTTGATGGTCAATATCCTACTTCATACATTTTGACATATACTGAGTGTTAAGATGACATATTGTTCTTAAGTAGTACGGTTTAATCTACTGGGATGATCTACTGGTTTGTTTTTTCTGTTTCTATGGGTTTAAATTTGAATTTTGTCTATCAGATTTAAAAGCGTCTTTCCCAAGTGGTTCCTAACAGGTAAAACACACTCTTCTAGTCTGTTTTGAAACTTTAAATATCTGACACTTTCACACCACTCTCTCCCCATCCCAACTTCCTCCACAAGTTGTGGGAATTCCTTTCCTCACCTTCTTCAGATTTTTCTGCCAGTTAGCCACTTGATCCTCCAGAAGGACTGATAACTCTAGGAAATCCTACAGCCTCAGTGTTGAAAGTAGGAAAAGAGAGTGTAATCTCTCACATGACCACTTTAAAGTGGTTCTCCCAGTCTCTCCTTAAATTCTACTAATGGAAAACTCATTACCACATGAAGAAGTCCGTTCTATTTCTGAATTGCCATCCTTTATTTTTTACATGTCCTACTTATGTTTTATTATTTTTTATATTTATTTGGCTGTGCCAGGGCTTAGTTGCAGCATGTGGGATCTAGCTCCCTGACCAGGGATGGAACCCGGGCCCCCTGTGTTGGGAGCATGGAGTCTTAGCCACTGGACCACCAGGGAAGAAGTCCCTCCTACTTATATCTAACCCAAATCTGCTTCACTATGACATCCACCCATCAGTTCTAGTTTTGCCATTTGGTACAACCAGAACAAACCAACCCTGCTTTCACATAGCAGCCTTTCCAATATTTGAAGCCAATTATAAGGTTTCCTCAAGTTTTCTCTTTTCTGGGTTAAATGTAACCATTCATTCTTTAAATGATGTTCATATGAAGATTAAATAAGATAATATGACAGGACCATACAAACACTAAGAGGGAATAGCACTGTTGTTATTTTATGCAGTGACATTGCTACAACACCTTCCACTATGCTATTTTCTCTCCTCTGAAATGCTTGTTTCTCCAGAATTAAATACAAAACTTTGGAGTTAGTGTGACCTGTTTATAATTCCTTTGATCTGAATTCTTATTTCTATTAAACACTCAACTGAGCCTTTGGATCTTTGGGGCATGAATTGCCTTTTAACCTGATCTGCCATACCCTCTATGTACCTAGGATAAAATGTAAATAAAAGCCCTTGATCATCTGGCTCCTTCATCTCTGGTTATTCTCCCTAAAATTTATAGAGTGAAAGTACTTAACTACTGACTCTCAGGGCTTAGAATGCCAGTCACCTCCATCCCTCACCCCATTCTTAGATTCTCCTTGAAGTAAAGTCCCACTCATGTCCCCCAGTCCTACAACCCCATTGCGTTATGGATATAAATAATCCAACAAGCTGCAGTTGTTGGCTTACTTTGTCTCCCCTCTGAATAAAAAACTGCAAAGCTTACTTTTCATCTTCTATTGTAGCCTTCTGCCTAACAGATATTAGGGACTCAAATACTTCTGTTATCGTTGGATGAATTAGAATTTAAACTCACTACTTATTCTTTATCCTATTTAATGTCATACTCTTAGTTTCGTCTATTGTTCCCACCTATCAAACCTTCTAATATTTTGATTCGTTAACATTCACTGTAGTATGGTGCAGGTTTAATTTGAACAACATTTAGCACTTCATTCAAGTCAGTAATAAAAATGATGAAGCAAGCACACCTAAGAATACCTTTGGGTAACTGATGGGTTATCATGACTACTACTATTATTACCATTACTAGTAGTACTGCTACATACTACCATCTCACACTTAGTAAATGGTTATCAGATGACAGGGACCAAAAAATCTCTTTCTAGACATAATTTCATATAATTGTCACAACCCATGAACTAGATTCTAGCATTACTCCTGATTTACAGATGAGGAACATGAGACATAAAGAGATTAACTGACTTGCCCAAGGTCAAATAACTACTTTAGTGATGGAGGTAGATTTTACCTCCAAATCTATTAATTCATCTTCTTTGGACTTGTTGTTTACCATTTATACAAAGTTTTATATTTGTTCATTCACTGAGAATTTATGGTATATTAGGTCTTGCTAGGCTCTGATGGTAAGTGGTAAGTTAGATGGACACAAGCACTTAATTCTGCCTCACTTATCTAGTCTGAATATCGAAATTTTACCCTTAAGATCTTTACTGAAATCAATACATGTTATCTGCTGTTATCTTCCAGGAATCCTGTTTTTAAAATTTGGTATATTTGACAGGACTTCTTGGTGAAAGTATGCTGAATTTCATTACTTTCTTTCCTAAGTAATCACATAGCATTTTTTTCTGGCAAGACATTCTACCTAAACATTCAACACTTTAGGAAATAAATATTCTTGGCATGTCAATATGCTGGAACATTACATGGCCATTAAAAATCATGTTTCCAAAAGAATACCTCAGAACACAATTGTTCATCATTTAATACGTTTTGTAAAAGTCACCTGATACAAAACTCTTCTATAGTGTTATCTTGTTTTACATATTTAATCTATCATAGTATCAAAAACTTCAAAGCTGAACCTCAAATTTTAACACAAAAATATATAGATATGTGTATATGCATATTTGAAACTAACCAGTACTTTAGCAATAATTATCTTTGTGTGAAAAGATTATTATAATTTTTAAATTATTATCTTCTTTCTACTTTTATATATTTGCCAAAAGTTCTGTGTTGCATTGAATTTTATCAGAAATCAATGTCAATTTCATTAATATGTAGTTTTAGGAATTAACCATTCCCATTTCTTTTTTTTTTTTTTTTACCATTTTCTTCTTTTGTTATAAGTCCTCAAATATTTACTGATGTCATAACTATTTTCTATGAGCTTGGTCAGTGCCCAGGAATGTATTAATCAAGCCTGTCAACTCAGATACACTGGAAGCAGCTAACTCTGCTCTATTTTATCCTCACCTTTCTGGCATTTAATTTCATTCCTATGTTGTTGATTCTTCCCTTTCACATTTGAAGATCATTATCTTTCATAGTGAACTAGATAGATACAAAAGAGAAGTTGAACATTTTTAATTTTCTCATCTCTTCAGGACCTAAATATTAAACTGTCAGAAGAAAACCTGTAATATCCAAAGTGTAGTTCTTTTAAATATTTCTTTCCTGTGGATGAAGTAAAAATATCTCAATTGTTCTGGGAATTTCCACTTCTCTTCCCTCTTGTAACTGAATCCTCAGGAGTCAGCATTTATTATATTTTTCTCAATAGCAATGATACAGTTTTAAAGAGAGCTAGTTCAAGCCAGAAAGTTGTCAACTTTAAAATGGAATGGAATTGAAACTGAAGTCAATTTATATTGCAGAAATCAAAATGATGGGGGACTTGGAGCCTGTTGTGGTGCAACAGGAGAGAGGATGATGTAGCAAGAAATGGGGCTGGACTGATTGAGAGCTTGGTTCTCATCTTGGCTCTGCCAATAGCTACATGTGTGACCTGGGCTATAACCCTCTGGAAACTATCATTCACAAGAAGAATTGATGCTTTTGAACTGTGGTGTTGGAGAAGACTCTTGAGAGTCCCTTGGACTGCAAGGAGATCCAACCAGTCCATTCTGAAGGAGATCAGCCCTGGGATTTCTTTGGAAGGAATGATGCTAAAGCTGAAACTCCAGTACTTTGGCCACCTCATGCGAAGAGTTGACTCATTGGAAAAGACCCTGATGCTGGGAGGGATTGGGGGCAAGAGGAGAAGGGGACGACAGAGGATGAGATGGCTGGATGGCATCACTGACTCGATGAACATGAGTCTGAGTGAACTCCGGGAGTTGGTGATGGACAGGGAGGCCTAGCGTGCTGCGATTCATGGGGTCGCAAAGAGTCGGACAGGACTGAGCGACTGATCTGATCTGATATTATAATCTATTATAAACAAGAGATTACAGGATGAACTATGAGATTCCCTTTTAGCTCTGTCAAAAGAAAGAAAGAGAGAGAAAGGGGAAGAGGCAGAGAGGAAGGAAGGAAGCAGGGAAGGAGAGGGAGGGATGGACAGATGTGTATTCTGTGTTCATGCCTGCTTGAAGTGAAGTCGCTTAGTCGTGTCCAACTCTCTGCGACCCCATGGACTGTAGCCTACCAGGCTCCTCAGTTCATGGGATTTTGCAGGCAAGAATACTGGAGTGGGTTGCCATTTCCTTCTCCAGGGGATCTTTCCAACCCAGGGATCGAACCCAGGTCTCCTGCATTGTAGGCAGACGCTTTACCGTCTGAGCTAGCAGGAAAGCCCCATTATTAGGCTAATGGAAAAACGTAATCCTCTCCAAGTATTTCAAAAACATAAAGCATATTTTCTACATGACAAGGAGCAAATGGTTCTGTGAGGAAACTACATAAGAAGTGTGATTAGTATCTGGTGATGGAATGGGTGTGATTTCCTTTTGTTGAGATTCTCTGCACAAGTGTCTTTCAACTGGCAATTATGACAGTTAGGAAACATTTTGCAAGATGTGAGTTGGGGAAATGCGCTTAAAATCACATCACTCTTGTACATTCTTTAAATATTGCTTTGTTTTTAAAAAATTGTAATAGTGCAAAGCAAGGTGGTATTACCACCAGTATCATAATCTCTGGCGGCAGATCTGGGAAAAGGAACTATCATTCATTAAGCTCATTAAGCTCCATCCTAGTGTCACAGTTTATATGATTAACCTCATGTAAACTTCATAGCAATCCTATCTAAAAGTGAAGGCCCAATCTGATAAGGATCTTGCCCATGGTTATATCAGTGTCAAAACAGTGGTCTAACTTTAAAACCCTTGTTCTTTTTCCTGCCTGCTGCAAGAATTTTCCTATTAAAAAAAAAAATTGCAATATATAAGTTGTTTATAAACTTTACACACTATACAGTAACACATTATTAATACTGTTGTTTGGTTTTGTCTCTGCTTCCTTATCATTTAGGACAATGTTTACCTCCACTTCACTTTTTCCCTTGTGTTCAATTAGTAAAGAATTTGCCTGCTATGTGCAAGACCTGGGTTCAATCCCCAGGTTGGGAAGATACCCTGGAGAAGGGAACAGCTACCCAATCCAGTATTCTGGCCTGGAGAATTCCATAGAATGTATAGTCCATGGAGTCCCAAAGAGTCGAACACGACTGAGAGAACTTCACTTTCACTTCACTTTCAGCTCAGTTCAACATGTGTTTGTTGAGAAATTCATTGTTGCCATGGATAAGCACCAGGAACACAAAAGATAAATGATTCAAAACCTCTGCCCTCAAGGAGAGTTAGAAGTTAGGCAGATAGTGAATTTGAAAGCATTTTGTAAATTGAAAAAGCACTTCATAAATGCAAGGTATTGTTGTTACTACTATTAGTAACAGTAGCAGTTATTAGTATTTTACCATGTAGACCTAGATCAGATTTGATGCCTACTTTTTCCCAAAACATCTCCACTAGAAGTACAGAGCCTAACTCAATCCAATGAGTCAGTGTCAAATTGTCAGTTTCAGTCAAATGATTTAATGAACCTTGTCATTAACTTTAAAAGTAATTCCTTGCTATTAACTTCAAAGCCAGCAAGTTGGTGACCTTGCCTACCTGCTGCCTGCCTGCTAAGTCGCTCCAGTTGTTTCCGACTCTGTGCAACCCTATGGACTGTAGCCTGCCAGGCTCCTCTGTCCATGGGATTCTCCAGGCAAGAATACTGGAGTGGGTTGCCATTTCCTGCTCCAGAGGATCTTCCTGACCCAGGGATTGAACCGCATCTCTTGCATCTCCTGCTTTCACAGGCGGGCTCTTTACCACTAGCACTGCCTGGAAAGTTAGAGACTTAGCAAGTATGCGTGCATGTATGCCAAATGCTAATTCTGTATTTCCCCCTTCTACCACTGAAATAGCAAAAAGGACCAAATTGCTAGTTGAGAAAAGGTTTCTCCTTTTCTCCCCTGTGGAAGTCTGCTAAGTGGGTTTATTCTTCTCCAGCCCCTCCATCCTCTCCAATTTACTACCCTGGAAAGATTTGATAACTACACATTCTAACATATGTTTTATTTGCATATTGAAAAATCAAAGATGCTTCAAAATGATCTTTCTTATTGTTATTCTTTTTAGAAGCAATATGTTTGAACCAGGTAGCTTTGGAAAGCTCATTTCTAGATTTTTTGAAATATGTTTGATATCTTACAATCAATAAGCATACAAAAGAATATGAGAGAATCCAGGAAATCGAGCTACTTTCTTAGCTACAAACAAAATCTTGGCTCTCTTTTTCTTCTAGGACAATCCATTCTTTGATCTGCACTTCAAGAAAGTGTACAGTTTGGAAGCATATAGTTGTGCTTCGAAATATGCCTTTGCTCGGACTGTAAACAAGCTGAATCATGAATATCTCAAGAAGGACTTACAGATCGTGAACTTTGATTCTACTTACATTAATGATGATTCCATTTGGTCCTCCAACAACAAGGATTGCTTGGTCCTTATGAGAATATGCTTCTATGCCTTCAATTTAGTGTGCTTGTCCCTGTGTCCTCTGCCACTCTGAATACATATACTATGTTCCTTCATCAGTGTTCTATGAAAATGGTTCCCTAAGTAAATATTGATAGTCATAATTTTGTTTTTTCCCTTTATCGGTGACTATTATTTATATGAAAATAAAGTGATGCTTTGTGAATTGTCTTGAAATGTGCTTTAATGCAGTCATTCAATATTTGGGACTCTTGCCTATGTGTTCTTTGGTAACTTTGGAAGGAGTTAGATGGTGTTGCCTAAATTAGTATTCTACAAAGGGGTATCAAGAAGTATCTTGAAAGACCAAAATAAGTAGAAATGCATTCCATGTTCGTGGATAGGAAGATTTAATATTGTCAAGATGTCAATACTACCCAAAGCAACCTGCAGATCACTATAATCCCTATCAAAATTTCAATGATTATTTTTGCAGAAATGGAAAAGTCAATCCTCAAATTCATATGGAGTTACAAGGGGCCCAACATATCCAAACAATCTTGAAAAAGAAGCACAAAGTTAAAGGACTTACCTCTCCCAGTTTCAAAACTTGCTACAAAGGTACAATGATCAAAGCAATATAGTACTGGCATAAGGACAGATATATAGACCAATGGAATAGAATTGAGAGTTCAAAAAAACTCTTACCTCCATGGTCAACTGAATTTTGACTAGGTTATCAAGTTCATTCAAAGGAGCAAAAAACAAATCTCTTCAACAAATGGTGCTGGGACAAAACTGGTTATCTACATGCAAAAGAAAGAAACTAAACTCCTATCTTACACTTTAAACATCCTTAAAATGGATTAAAGATTTGACTGTGAAACATGAGAGCATAAAACTTCTAGAAGAAAACATAGGAGTAAAACTTTAGAACCTTGGATTTGGCAATGGATTTTATGACGTCAAAATGAACAAAAGAAAACAGATAAATTGGACTTCAACAGATTTCCTTTTGCATTAAAGAACATTATTAAGAGTGTGAAAAACAAACCTACAGAATGAAAGAAATTATTTACAAGTTATATATCTGATAAGGATCTAATACAAAGAACTCCTACAACTCAGTAACAAAAAGACAAATAACCCAATTTAAAAATAGACAGGAAATGCGAATAGATATTTCTGCAAAGAGGTAAAATAAGCACAAGAAAAAAAAACTCAGCATTATTATTCATTAGAGAAATGTAAATAAAAACCAAAATGAGATACCATTTCACCACTACTAGAATACCTATTAAAAAAAAAAAATACAGAAAACAAGAAGTGTTGGGAAAGGTGTGGAGAAATTGAAATTCTCTTACATTGCTTGTGGGAACGTAAAATGCTATAGCCATGGTGGAAAACAATTTGCCTTTTCCTCAAAAAGCAAAACACATAATTACTAAACAACCCAGCAATTTTTCTCGTATTTTCCTAGGTATATACCCAGAGGAATTGAAAGCAGGGATTTGAATAGATGTCTCTACACCAATGTTCATTGCAGCATTATTCACAGTAGCCAAAAGATGAAAACAACCCAAGTATCCATCAACAAATGAATGGATAAACAAAATGTGGTATATTCATACCATGGAATATTATTTAGCCATACAACATGGATTAATACTGAAAATATGTGAAGTGAAATAAGCCAGTCACAAAATGACAAATATTACATGATTCTACTTATATAAAATACCTAGAATAGGCAAAATTAGAGAAAGAAATTAGATTAGAGATTGCCAGGGGCTGGGAGAAAGAAGGAATGGGATGTTACTACTGAATAGTTACAGCATTTCTTTTTGTGATGATGAAAAAGTTTTGGAGATATATGGTGGTAAGGATTACACAACATTGTAAATGTAGTTAATGTTGCTGAATTATATATTTTTAAATGGTTAAAATGGCTAAGTTAATGTTATAAATATACTCTAGTTTAAAAAAATAACAATGTAATATGCTAAAAAAATCCAATTATATACTTTAAATGGGTGAGGTGTATGGTGTGTGAATTACACATCAATAAAACTGTTAGAAAAAAGAGCTACTTTAAGTCTACTAGAAGAAAACATGGGTGAATTTTTTTTATAAACTAAGAATAGGGAAAACTCCTAGCTATCAGTCAAATTCAGAAAAAAAAAAAGAAAAAATGATAAACCACATAAATCAAAACCACATTGAGATGTCACTTCCCACCAGTTAGGATGACTATCAAAAAGACAAGAAATAGCAAGTGTTGAGTAGGATATGAAGAAAAGGTAACCCTCATGCACTGTTGGTGGGAATGTAAATTGGTGCAAACATTATGGAAGTTTCTCAAAAAGCTAAAAATATAACTAACATATGATCCAGCAATTCCACTTCTGGACATTTAAATACCCAGAAAATGAAAACACGATCACAAAAAGATATATATACCCCCATGTTCACTGCAGCATTATTTACAATAGTCAAGATATGAAAACAACTATCAATAAATGAATGGATAAAGAAAATGTGACATACAGGCACACACACACACACACAAAGTGGACTATTATTCACATAAAAAAAAGAGATGAAATCTTGCCATTTGCTACAACATGGATGGTTCTCAAGGGCATTATTCTAACTGAAATAAATCAGACACAGAAAGACAGATAACAGATGATCTCTCTTATATGCAGAATCTTAAAAGAGGAAGAAAGAAGATACAGATAACAGACTGATGGTTGCCAGTGGTGTAGAGTGGCTGGTAGTGGGAGAAATGGGTGAAGGGGGTCAAAGGTAAAAAGAAAAAATAATTACAATAAAGTAAATAAAAATGAAAAGTTTATAAAATAAGATCAGCTTCCTGAGTTAGGTAAAGGGAAGGAAAACAAAGGGAAAAATTTAAGGTATGTATGAAAGTGAAAGTGTTAGTTGCTGCTCATTTGTGTCTGACTCTTTTGAGACCCCGTTTTATACAATTGCTTGCCTTAATTAACTTTTTCAATTATCTGGAGAGCTGTGAGGAAAGGATCTATCCCAGGCACCTCTCTTTGGCTTGTAGATAGCTGTCTTCTCCTGGTGTCTTCACATAATCGTCCCTCTTTGCAAGTAACTCCATCCAAATTTCCTCTTTTTATGAGGATAACAGTCATACCGGGTTAGAGCCCACATTAATGATCTCATTTTAATTTGATTACCTCTATGAAGAGTTTGGGCTTCCCTGGTGGCTCAGATGGTAAAGCGTCTGCCTGCAATGCTAGAGACCTGGGTTTGATCCCTGGGTTGGGAAGATCCCCTGGAGAAGGGAATGGCAATCCACTGCAGTATTCTTGCCTGGAAAATCCCATGGACAGAGGACCCCGGTAGGCTACAGTCCATGGGGTCGCAAAGAGTTGGACACGACTGAGCGACTTCACTTATGAAGAGTTTATCTCCAAGTAAGTCACTTTCTGAGATATCGGGGGTTGGAACTTCAACACATGAATTGGAGAAGGTGGAAGCAGGTGGGGGTAGTCTGGGGCACAATTCAACCCGTAACACTGAGGAGCTGACTGGAATACACCTAAATGCAGTGTAGGATCCTGGATTGGAAACTACAACAGAAAAAGGTTATTGGTGGGAAAATTGAAGAAATCTAAATCAGATCTGTAATTTAGTTAGTGATATTATACTAAAGTACATGCCTTCAGTTTTGATAATTGGCCATGGTTGTGCTTATTTAACTTCTATGCAGAGTACATCATGAGAAACGCTGGGCTGGAAGAAGCACAAGCTGGAATCAAGATTGCTGGGAGAAATATCAGTAACCTCAGATATGCAGATGACACCACCCTTATGGCAGAAAGTGAAGAGGAACTAAAAAGCCTCTTGATGAAAGTGAAAGAGGAGAGTGAAAAGTTGGCTTAAAGCTCAACATTCAGAAAACGAAGATCATGGCATCTGGTCCCATCCCTTCATGGGAAATAGATGGGGAAACAGTGGAAACAGTGTCAGACTTTATTTTGTTGGGCTCCCAAATCACTGCAGATGGTGATTGCAGCCATGAAATTAAAAGACACTTACTCCTTGGAAGGAAAGTTATGACCAACCTAGATAGCATATTCAAAAGCAGAGACATTACTTTGCCAACAAAGGTCCTTCTAGTTAAGGCTATGGTTTTTCCAGTTGTCATGTATGGATGTGAGAGTTGGACTGTGAAGAAGGCTGAGCACCGAAGAATTGATGCTTTTGAACTGTGGTGTTGGAGAAGACTCTTGAGAGTCCCTTGGACTGCAAGGAGATCCAACCAGTCCATTCTAAAGGAGATCAGCCCTGGGTGTTCTTTGGAAGGAATGATGCTAAAGCTGAAACTCCAGTACTTTGGCCACCTCATGCGAAGAGTTGACTCATTGGAAAAGACTCTGATGCTGGGAGGGATTGGGGGCAGGAGGAAAAGGGGACAACAGAGGATGAGATGGCTGGATGGCATCACTGACTCGAGGGATGTGAGTCTGAGTGAACTCCGGGAGTTGGTGATGGACAGGGAGGCCTGGCGTGCTGCAGTTCATGGGGTCACAAAGAGTCGGACACGACTGAGTGACTGAACTGAACTGAACCATTATGTTATGTTTCTTCTCTCTCTGCCTTTGCCTTCTTTCCCGCCCCCCCCCCCCATTCTTTTAAAGTTTAATTCATCTTCAAGCCAAATGTCTTTAATTCTCTAGTCTCTGTCTTATATTTTTTCTTTATTCCTCTTTACCTAAGCTACTGCAGTGTGAAATTCCTAGCACCTAGTTGCCAATATTCGGAGAAGGCAATGGCACCCCACTCCAGTACTCTTGCCTGGAAAATCCCATGGATGGAGGAGCCTGGTAGGCTCCAGTCCATGCTAAGGGTCGAACACGACTGAGCAACTTCACTTTCATTTTTCACTTTCATGCATTGGAGAAAGAAATGGCAACCCACTCCAGTGTTCTTGCCTGGAGAATCCCAGGAATGGGGAAGCCTGGTGGGCTGCCATCTATGGAGTCGCACAGAGTTGGATACGACTGAAGTGACTTAGCAGCAGTTGCCAATACTAGCAGAATCATGCATCCAGGCATACAGGTTGTATACTACACAAGAGGATCATATCTAAAACATAAACCTTGAAAAACCTAATTGAGATGACACTTTACAGGTGAAATCCATAATTTGAGGCCACTCAGTTGTGGAATGACTGAGAAAGCTCCCTCCTTCATGAACTCCTGTCTGCACTCATGGAGAGTACCAATGAACTAGCATACACTCTAACAATTGTCCGCCCTCTCACTTGACTACAGTCTGAGCATGTCTTTGTATCAGCTGCCTATTTTCACAAAATGCCATGTAACAAACAACTCTGAGTGGCTTATTAACAACAAGCTTTTAGCTCTTGCTCAGGCATCTTTAGGTTTGCTGGAATATGATTAATCTAGGCTGAGCTGGGCTAGGCTCCAAGCTTCAGATTGAATTCAGGTTTGCTCCACATCTCTCTTCCACCTTTGACCAGTTACTACTCAAATTCATCATTCTTATGGTCAAATACAGGAACACAAAGGGCAAATCCAACTGTGCAAGCATATTTCAAACATCTGCCCGCATCATGTTCACTAACAACCCACTGGTCAAAGGAAGTCACTATGTCAAGTCCAAAGGCAAAGTGCAGGGAAGTAGATTCCATGCAGTGTGAGGTCTTATCAAGGATGTGAATGTATAATAGGAACACAAGGGAATGACAGAGACCAACAACTCAGTCTCTTAACAACAAACTCCTCATGTTGCTTTTCTTGCTCCCCTGCTACTCTCAGAAGTCTGAGCCCTCTGACTTTGTCTCCTTACCTAGATGGAGTTGGGAGTTTGGCTGTCTGCCTGGGCTGTGGAAATCTCCCTTAGGGGGAGTTATTCAGGTTGTGTAATAATATACTACCAACTTTTTTTTAACTTTAAAAAAGGCATGCTTCTTTACAATTCATATCCAGGTATTGCATAAGCAAGGAATTGACAGCCCCACAGAGGGGATATGTCCACAGTCACCAGCTTTCATTCCAAGGTCCTCAATTGGATATTTTCAACCATAAAAGAGAATGAAATATTGCCATTTGCAGCAACATAGATGGACCTAGAGAATACTATACTAAGTAAATTAGAAAAAGAAAGACAAATACTACATCACTTGTATGTGGAATCTAAAAAATAATACAAACGAATCTATGTACAAAACAGAAACAAATTCAGACATAGAAAAAATGTATGGTTTCCAAAGGGAAAAGGGAGAAGGGGAGGAATAAATCAGAAGTATGGGATTAACAGAAACTACTGTACGTAAAATAGGTTAGCAACAAGGATTTACTGTATAGCACAGGGGACTATACTCAAAATCTTGTAATAAACTACAATGGGGAAAATCTAAAGATATTTATACACACACACACATATATATATATGAAAAAAAACTTTCATCTTTCAGTTCCTTGTAGCACATAGTATAGTACTTGCCCTAATAGATGTCTTATAAATATAAAATGAGATGTTTAGTAGACCAGATTTTTTTTGTAACAAAGAGAACTTTTAAGCAAGTAGCAAATGTGTCTATGATCCATAAGCCCACTGACTCGTTAACCATGAAGTCTGGTTGTGGGAGAAGCTTGCAAGCTTTCAACCTGGGGATAAGCAGAGCCCAGTACTGACAAAGGAGAACTGTTGGAACACAGACTAATATTTTTCCACAACCTCTGAGAAAAGCTTATTTATGAGCCAAGAGCAACCATTTGTCTCTTCTTGGGGAAATTTGAGCCAAGAAGTTATAAATTCATTATTTCCCAGATACTATAGGGATGCTTAAAAACAATTTTTAAAAATCTTATATAATATCTTTTAATCATCTCATTCTCTACCCCTACAATCCTACTTAAAGAAACTTCACTGCAAGTAGTGTGGTAATTGTCAGGGACTGGGAGAGGGGAAATGAGGATTTATTGTTGAACGAGTTTCAGTTTTGCAAGTTTTAATATTTTGTCTGAAGATTCTAGGGAAAAACAGGTAACAGGCTTATTGCAGAAGTACCAGAGTTAATGCACAATTCTAGGGGGGAAAACAGTCTTGGGGACTCTCCTAGAAAGCCCTTGACCCTCAAAGGCCTTCATCAGTGGTACAAATTACTTATCTATACTGCTCGTCACTAAGTAACAATAATACCAACTAAACCTTATCTTTGTACAGTCTAAATGCCACTTATCAGAAAGTTACTTACTGACTGGTGTTTAAACATTGATTTTCCATAAAAACAAACACAGTCAAGCTATTTAGTATTTATCTTGATTTGCTTACACTTGTAGGGTGCATGTCTAGGCTTGCCAACAGCATTGCTCCTAAATTCCTCAAGAGCAAAGAGGAGAAAAATATTGTGTCCAGGACCTGACCTGAGTGTATTAACGAAGTCACCCTGAGAATCATTAACCTCTACTTCAAGCCAAAACATGTGGTGTATTTTTGTCCATAAAAGTGGTCAATTTCCAGAAGAGATTCCAAATTAGGTAAGAGATATCTCTGCACTTCTGAGAGAATCTCTGCAAATATAAATAGGGAGCTTAGCCCTGTGCCTTTTATTATAATATCACCCTATAATACATACATTGAATAAGGCAACTGCATAGAAAAAGCTTGACGATACAATGTGATTCTGCAAGTCAACTTCTGCCTTCCTTATGGTATTTGTATGTCTTTTTTATTATTTTTCTATCTTGTTCAAATGTGCATCTATATCTGGTTAATACCTATTTTTAGTATTTATTTAATGAATAGCAATATAGATACTTACCATCCTCATTGTCTACCTGACTTCCTTCTACAAGGCTGTAAAGAAATGCAAAGTATCCTGTGGGGATATTTACATCTGTTTCTAATTAAAAAAAAAAAAAAAAAACAAGCACTGACTGCTTTTTGTGTATTACAGCAGATGCTCTTCTCTCGTGCTGTCACTGTTGAGGCCATTTATAAAGAAAGAATCTGGAAACTGGAGCACTATAATCCTCATTGCCCCAAAATAATTTTCTTGGTGTTCTCTGTGTCAATACCAATGGTCTGACATCTCTGAAAAATTGTTCTTCCTTCATTAGACAGGTAATGTGCATAATGAGCTATAAGAAAACAAAGCTAAGAAATAGAAAAGAGAAATATCAAAGTAGCTGATGTAATAAAAAGTCCCCAAAATTAGGAATAAGAAAAAAATGAGATTACATAAACCCATATGATTTCTTCAAATGTATAAAGACTCCTTAACCTAATACCCAAAGTCAATAACTCAAATTAAGGGTCAGTGAGGACTGCAAAAGTGTATTATCCCTCAATCTGCTTCTGTGAGATCTATGGAGTTTTCCACCAAAGTCCACAAAGCCCACCCATTTGAACTTCACCAGGCAGAGTCCTGGGTTTAGCAGGACATGTCTTTCCTTCTTCCTCAGGGTTTTCAATCTGAGAAAAAGGGACTCCCCTTCTCCCACCCAAAGCCAGCTTCCCTGGTGGCTCAGATGGTAAAGCATATGCCTGCAATGTGGGAGACCCAGGTTCGATCCCTGAGTTGGGACAATCCCCTGGAGGAGGAAATGGCAACCCACTCCAGTATTCTTGCCTGGAAAATCCCATGGACAGAGAAGCCTGGTAGGCTACAGTCCATGGGGTCACAGAGTCAGACACGACTGAGTGACCTCACTTTCACTTTCCTCTCCCACCAAAATGGATGAAATGAGTGCAGGTTACTCTGAGGGCTCTGAAATCAAGTCTCCACAAGCTTCATACCTCTGCTTTATTGGTGCAGATATTGAGAGTGATTTCTCTGAGGAAACAAGTTTCTGCCAACATTATTAGGTAATTTTGCCTATATTGTTCAAATATCAATATTCACTTTTCTCAGAGACTTCCCTAGTAGTACAGTAGCCAAGACTCTGCTCCTGATGCAGAGGGCCCACGTTCCATCCCTGGTGGGGAACTAGAACCTGCATGCTATAACAGAGGTCGAAGTTCCTGCATGCTATAACTAAGACCGGGTGCCGCCAAATAAATAAATACTTAAAAAATAATAATAATAAACTTGTAAAAAATATTTGCTACTCTTGGTCATTTATAATAAACTTTTCCCTTGGAACTCATTAACAATGAAAAGTTTATTTCATGCTATCCAAATACAAGATTGCATCCTACATGACCATATTAATATACATGGCCTTCGGCCTATGAAAGGGAAGCAGGACCTCAGGGCCTGAGGAACTATTTTTTGTCTTTTGAGAACATAAAGCTACCCAATTTAGTTTTCTGAACAACCTGTATGTAAATAATAGCTACCATTTATTATGTGCCAAGTAAAGTGCAAGAGCTTTACATGAAATATATCTCAGAAAATTGTAGGACAGTCCCAAAAGATGGTGATTATTATCTTAAACTTACAGATAGCAAACTAAAGCTCAGAAGAGTTATTTGCCTGTTGTCATTAAGCTAATAAAGACTGACTGGAGCCCAGGTCTGCATTACCCCCACAACCGTGTACTTTCCACTGTCTTACGCTGCTTCCCAAGTCTACTTTATGCAGAGGACTATAGTAATATGAAGAGACATTCATTGAAATATTACTATGTGTCCATGGGCTAAATAATTAATCTTTGTCTTCGTTTTCTAATCTTTAAAATAAGGATAATAAAGATTCATACCTCATTAGTTATTAGTAGTTATTACATGTAAAGTGAGATGAGTGCAATTGTGCAGTAGTTTGAGCATTCTTTGGCATTGCCTTTCTTTGGGATTGGAATGAAAACCGACCTTTTCCAGTCCTGTGGCCACTGCTGAGTTTTCCAAATTTGCTGGCATATTGAGTGCAGCACTTTCACAGCATCATCTTTCAGGATTTGGAATAGCTCAACTGTAATTGCATCACTTCCACTAGCTTTGTTGGCAGTGATGCTTCCTAAGGCCCACTTGACTTCACGTTCCAGGATATCGGGCTTTAGGTGAGTGATCACACCATCATGATTAACTGGGTTGTGAAGATCTTTTTTGTACAGTTCTTCTGTGTATTCTTGCCACCTCCTCTTAATATCTTCTGCTTCGGTTAGGTCCATACCATTTCTGTCCTTTATTGAGCCCATTTTGCATGAAATGTTCCCTTGGTATCTCTAATTTTCTTGAAGGGATTTCTAGGCTTTCCCATTCTACTGTTTTCCTCTATTTCTTTGCATTGGTTGCTGAGGAAGGCTTTCTTATCTCTCCTTGCTATTCTTTGGAACTCTGCATTCAAATGGGTATATCTTTCCTTAGCTCCTTGGCTTTTCACTTCTCCTCTTTTCACAGCTATTTGTAAGGCCTCCCCAGACAGCCATTTTGCTTTTTTGCATTTCTTTTCCATGGGATGGTCTTGATCCCTGTCTCCTGTACCATGTCACGAACCTCCATCCATAGTTCATCAGGCACTCTATCAGATATAGTTCCTTAAATCTACTTCTCACTTCTACTGTATAATCATAAGGGCTTTGATTTAGGTCATACCTGAATGGACGAGTGGTTTTCCCTGCTTTCTTCAATTTAAGTCTGAATTTGGCAATAAGGAGTTCATGATCTGAGCCACAGTCTGCTTCCGGTCTTGTTTTTTGCTGACTGTAGAGAGCTTCTCAACCTTTGGCTGCAAAGAATTTAATCAATCTGATTTCAGTGTTGGCCATCTGGTGATGTCTATGTGTAGAGTCTTCTCTTGTGTTGTTGGAAGAGGGTGTTTGTTATGATCAGTGAGTTCTCTTGCACTTACCTCACATGCTAGTAAAGTAATGCTCAAAATTCTCCAAGCCAGGCTTCAACAATATGTGAACCATGAACTCCCAGATGTTCAAGCTGGTTTTAGCAAAGGCAGAGGAACCAGAGATCAAATTGCCAACATCTGTTGAATCATCAAAAAAGCAAGAGAATTCCAGAAAAACATCTATTTTTGCTTTATTGACTATGCCAAAGCCTTTGACTGTGTGGATCACAATAAACTGTGGAAAATTCTTCGAGAGCTGGGAATACCAGACTACCTGACCTGCCTTTTGAGAAATCTGTATGCAGGTCAGGAAGCAACAGTTAGAACTGAATACAGTTAGAACTGAAACAACAGACTGGTTCCAAATAGGAAAAGGAGTACATCAAGGCTGTATGTTGTCACCCTGCTTATTTAACTTATATGCAGAGTACATCATGAGAAATGCTGGGCTGGTTGAAGCACAAGCTGGAATCTAGTTTGCTGGGAGAAATATCAATAATCTCAGATATGCAGATGACACCACCCTTATGGCAGAAAGTGAAGAACTAAAGGGCCTCTTGATGAAAGTGAAAGAGGAAAGTGAAAAAGTTGGCTTAAAGCTCTACATTCAGAAAACTAAGATCATGGCATTTGGTCCCATCACTTCATGGCATATAGATAGGCAAACAGTGGAAACAGTGGCTGACTTTATTTTTGGGGGCTCCAAAATCACTGCAGATGGTGATTGCAGCCATGAAATTAAAAGACGTTTACTCCTTGGAAGGAAAGTTATGACCAAATTAGACAGCATATTAAAAGGCAGAGACATCACTTTGTCAACAAGGTCTGTCTAGTCAAGGCTATGGTTTTTCCAGTGGTCCTGTGCAGATGTAATAGTTGAACAATAAAGAAAGCTGAGCACTGAAGACTTGATGCTTTTGAACTGTGGTGTTGGAGAAGACTCTTGAGAGTCCCTTGGACTACAAGGTGATCCAACCAGTTCATTCTAAAGGAGATCAGTCCTGGGTGTTCATTGGAAGGACTGATGTTGAAGCTGAAACTCCAATACTTTGGCCACCTGATGCGAAGAGCTGACTCCTTTGAAAAGACCCTGATGCTGGGAAAGATTGACAGCAGAAGGAGAAGGGGACAACAGAGGATGAGATGGTTGGATGGCATCACCGACTCAAAGGACATAGGTTTGGGTGGACTTGGTGATGGACAGGGAGGCCTGGCATGCTGCAGTTCATGGGGTCCCAAAGAGTTGGACATGACTGAGCAACTGAACTGAACTGATGCAGATGACACCACCCTTATGCCAGAAAATGAAGAAGAACTAAAGAGCCTCTTGATGAAAGTGAAAGAGGAGAGAGAAGAAAGTTGGCTTAAAGCTCTACATTCAGAAAACTAAGATCATGTCATCTGGTCCCATCTGCTGCTGCTACTGTGCTCAGTGGCTTCAGTCGTGTCTGACTCTGTGTGACCCCAGAGACTGCAGCCCACCAGCCCCTTCATCCCTGGCATTCTCCAGGCAAGAACACTGGAGTGGGTTGCCATTTCCCTCTCCAATGCATGAAAGTGAAAAGTGAAATTGAAGTCGCTCAGTCGTGTCCAACTCTTCACGACCCCATAGACTGCAGCCAACCAGGCTCCTCCATCCATGGGATTTTCTAGGCAAGAGTACTGGAGCGGGATGCCATTGCCTTCTCCATCTGGTCCCATCACTTGATAGCAAATAGATGGGAAAACAGTAGAAACAGTGGCTGACTTTATTTTTGGGGGGCTCCAAAATCACTGCAGATGGTGACTGCAGCCATGAAATTAAAAGACACTTACTCCTTGGAAGGATAGTTATGACCAACCTAGAAAGCATATTAAAAAGCAGAGACATTACTTTGCCAACAAAGATCCATCTTGTCAAGGCTATGGGTTTTCCACTAGTCTTGTATGGATGTTAGAATTGGATGATAAAGAAAGCTGAGCACCAAAGAATTGATGCTTTTGAACTGTGGTGTTGGAGAAGATTCTTGGGTGCCTTGGACTGCAAGGAGATCCAACCAGTCCATTCTAATGGAGATCAGTCCTGAGTGTTCATTGGAAGGACTAATGCTGAAGCTGAAACTCCAATACTTCGGGTACCTGATGTAAAGAGCTGACTCATTTGAAAAGACCCTGATGTTGGGAAAGATTGAAGGTAGGAGGAGAAGAGGATGACAGAGGATAAGATAGTTGGATGGCATCACTGACTCAATGGACATGAGTTTAAGTAAACTCCGGGAGTTCATGATGGAGAGGGAAGCCTGGTGTGCTGCAGTCCATGGAGTCACAAAGAGTAGGACACGACTGAGTGAATGAACTGAACCTAATGTAACATGTAAAGTACATATAATACTACATAGAAGATAATAAGTGAGTTGATATGTTACTAGGAACTGGAAATATATCAGCAAACAAGACATAAGCCCTTGTCTTCATAAAATCTCATTCTGGAGAAAAGGAAAGAACAAGTAGACAAATCAGCAAATAATGTGTATATCAGTTCAGTTCAGTTCAGTTGCTCAGTTGTGTCAGACTCTTTGAGACCCCATGAACCGTAGCACACCAGTCTTCCCTGTCCATCACCAATTCCCAGAGTCCACCAAAACTCATGTCCATCAAGTTGATGATGCCATCCAACCATCTCATCTTTTGTTGTCCCCTTCTCCTCCTGCCTTCAATCTTTCCTAGCATCAGGGTCTTTTCAAATGAGTCAGCTCTTCATCAGCATCAGGTGGCCAAAGTATTGGAGTTTCAGCTTCAACATCAGTCCTTCCAACGAACACCCAGGACTGGTCTCCTTTAGGATGGACTGGTTGGATCTCCTTGCAGTCGAAGGAACTCTAAAGAAGTCTTCTCCAACATCACAATTCAAAGGCATCAATTCTTCGGTGCTCAGCTTTCTTTTTAGTCCAACTCTCACATGCATACATGACCACTGGAAAAACCATAGCCTTGACTAGAGGGACCTTTGTTGGCAAAGTAATGTCTCTGCTTCTCAATATGCTGTCTAGGTTGGTCATAACTTTCCTTCCAAGGAGTAAACGTCTTTTAATTTCATGGCTGCAATCACCATCTGCAGTGATTTTGGAGCCCAGAAAAATAAAGTCAGCCACTGTTTCCACTGTTTCCCCACCTATCTGCCATGAAGTGATGGGACTGGATGCCATAATCTTAGTTTTCTGAATGTTGAGCTTTAAGCCAACTTTTTCACTCTCCTCTTTCACTTTCATCAAGAGGCTCTTTAGTTCTTCTTCACTTTTTGCCATAAGGGTGGTGTCATCTGCATATCTGAGATTATTGATATTTCTCCCGGGAATCTTGATTCCAGCTTGTGTTTCCTCCAGTCCAGTGTTTCTCATGATGTACTCTGCATATAAGTTAAATAAGCAGGGTGACAATATACAGCCTTGACGTACTCCTTTTCCTATTTGGAACCAGTCTGTTGTTCTATGTCGAGTTCTAACTGTTGCTTCCTGACCTGCATACAGATTTCTCAAGAGGCAGGTCAGGTGGTCTGGTATGCCCATCTCTTTCAGAATTTTCCACTGTTTATTGTGATCCACACAGTCAGTCTTTGGCATAGTCAATAAGGCAGAAACAGATGTATATACTTGATGTAATGCCATAGTATTTCAGGATGTAATAAGAACCGCGAAGAAATACAAAGGAAAAATAGGAGATAAAGAATGCTAGATTGGGGTACTATTTTAAATAGGACCTTCATGGGAGGCTTCGTTGAGGTAACCTTAAGCAGTGACATGAAAGGGATACAGTAGTGAGCCATGCATATATTTAATGGTAAAATTTCCAAGCAAGGGAAAAGCAAGAACAAAGGATCAGTTTGCCTGAACCTTTTTTTAACTTTTTATTTTATTTATTCTTAAACATTTTCACTTTGTATTGGGGTATAGCTGAATAAGAATGTTGTGATAGTTTCAGGTGGCCAGCAAGTGGATTCAGCCACACTGATACATGTATCCATTCTTCCCCAAACTCCCCTCCCATTGCCTGGACTTTTCAAGGAACAACAAGGAACTAGAGTAGAGTGACCAAGGAGAGTGGTAGAAGATGACGTCCTGGTGAGTGGGGAAAGGGGGAGATTGTGCAGGATTTCATAGGTCATTGTAAGACATCTGAGGGTTCTGAGCAAGGGGTAACATTATATGGCTCATTTTTTTTTTTTTTTTTTTTAAGAACAAAGACTTTATTTCAAACAGATTCAGTGGTATGTCTACTACAGCAAAGTCTGGTTGTAGCAAACAGTTTCCTTTCAAATCTGCACTGATGTATAAATTAGACATTATTTGGGAATGGTTAATTTCTGGTAAAATGTAGATTCAATCCAACATGATGCTAATTTCTATATTTATTGTAGGCTCTATTTCAGTACTAGAGGTTAAATTTTCATCACCAAAAAATGAGAATAATCTTACAGCTACTACTAAGGTAATGAGCTGTGAAATTATTTTCCCACTACTGTTCTGAAAATATACCCCTAGATTGTTAAGAGAAATTCCAGCTTCATTCAGATCTGTTAGTTAATTCTTCAGTCATCATCATATACCCCTAGATTGTTAAGAGAAATTCCAGCTTCATTCAGATCTGTTAGTTAACTCTTCAGTCATCATCATATACCCCTAGATTGTTAAGAGAAATTCCAGCTTCATTCAGATCTGTTAGTTAACTCTTCAGTCATCATCTACTGTCGGCTTGATTGTCACTCCTCTTCTTATTTGACCCCAACCAATTAAACGCCAGTGTTTCTCACCTCTTCGGCTAAGTGCAATCTTTTCTCCTACTTCTGTGCACACAAGATTAGTCAAGACGATTTTACCCAAATCAGCCTTGACTGGACTAACTCTTCCTCCTGTCGACAGGGATCCTATATTCACCATAAGCACTTCATTCTTAGACAGCTTTTGTACTTTCGCTGCTTTCTTGTCTCCTTCAGTGCGAACACTTAGAAGCCTTCTAAGCAGGAAATAGGAAATTTCCAATTCTGTGAAGATCTCAGGTAAAGCTCCAACCGCACCAAGTACTTGCCCCACCATTCTGTCAGCCCGGCACAAAGTGGGGTCAATTTTTGTTCCAACTCCAATAAGACCTCCTGGGGCAGCATACTGAAGATCATAATGCTCTGCGAAAAGCGATACAATTTTGGAAAAGATAGGTTTACACATGAGTTTTCCTTCACTGTCTTTGGAAACAATACCAGGTCTGACTTCTATCTCCTGGCCCACCTTTAATACTCCTTTTAGAATACTACCACCAGCTACACCCCCCTTAAGGTCATCAACTTCACAGCCAGGTTTGTTGACATCAAAGGATCTAATAACAATAAGTCTGGGTTCTGAAGTAAAGTCTCTTGGGGGTACTGGAATTTTCTTTACTATGTACTCACAGACAACTTCAATATTGTATTTTAGCTGAGCAGAAATTGGGACAATAGGAGCGCCTTCTGCTACTGTACCTTGAACAAATGCAAGGATCTGTTCATACTGTTCTTTAGCCTGGCTTTCTTTTACCAAATCAATTTTATTTTGTAGAATCAAAATATGCTTCAGTTTCATGATTTCTATAGCAGCCAAGTGTTCAGATGTCTGAGGCTGAGGACAAGACTCGTTACCCGCTATCAACAGAAGAGCGGCATCCATCACTGCGACACCATTCAGCATAGTAGCCATCAGAATATCATGGCCAGGACAGTCAACAAAGGAAACATGCCTGACTAATTTGAAGTTCCCTTTGGTCCCTGGAATGTCTGTAGGAAACTCATCAGGTGTGATACTTCCACAGGATCTATAACATTCTGGCCGAGGACAACTTGGGTCATCAAGTTTATAAATCTTAGCATTAGCATAGCCAAGTTTGATTGTCATATTTCTTTCCAGTTCGTTTTTGAAACGGACAGTGTGGACTCCAGAAATAGCTTTTACAACTGTAGATTTCCCATGAGCTACGTGACCAATTGTACCTATATTAATTGTGGCTTGTCTGCTGATAACTTCATGTGAAAGTGGCGTCAACTTGGAAACATCCAAAGTGGCGAGATCTTGCCGAGAAAGGTGCGGCTGCCCTAAAGTCACACCAGCCTCGCCCCCCGCCATCTTGCCCGGAGAGGTGGCTCATGTTTTTAAAAGGATCTCTCTGGCAACTGTGTTAGGAATCCATGGTAGAGAGAGCAGCAGTAATTCAGGAGAGACAAGATCTTGGCAATAATCAAGGAAAGAGTAGCAATGGAGATGGTAAGCAGTGGCCAGATTCTGGAAATACTCTAAATGTAGAACCCCGAAGATTTCTTGAGAGATTGGATGTAGAATGTGAGTGGAAGACAGGAGTTAAGGACTGGCCTGAGCTGCTGAGATGACAGAGATAACATTAACTCAAATGGAGAAAACTCAGGGAGAAACTGTGTTTAGAAATCTTCTGCATATCATTTAAAATCCTTTCAGCCTCCCATAGTCCAGGTGTTGCTGCAGTGATCAATTTTGTGCAGGCATCAATCTGAAGATCATCTCTCAAGAGCAATATTCCATCCAGCATCTTCCCTCCCTCTCTTCCTGCCTCTAACATGGGATACTGCAGAAACTAGCCCTCCATGCACATGTGTAGTTAGAAGCATGTGGTGCTTCTGACCAATGGCAGACAGGAGCCACTGGATAAATGCCTCCTCTTTGTTCTTCTTCACTATAGTAAAGAATATAAGACACGTTTCATAAGTATTCTCAGAAAGTTCCACAGTATCAATCAACACATGGCATTTGTTAACTCAATAATGCATCCTTGTATTGGGCTTCTGTGACTTCTTTGTTTCCCCTGAGCCCCTATTCTATTCCCTGAACTCATATTCTCAAACCAACCACCAGCATATAAGCCTTTGTTTGGGGCTCTGCTTTCAGGGGAAGGCTTCTCTTGTGGCTCAGCTGGTAAAGAATCCACCTGCAATGCGGGACACCTGGGTTTGATCCCTGGATTGGGAAGATCCCCTGGAGAAGGGAAAGGGTACCCACTCCAGTATTCTGGCCTGGAGAATTCTATGGACTGTATAGTCCATGGGGTTGCAAAGAATCAGACACGACTGAGAGACTTTCACTTTCACTTTCAGGGGAACTCTGGTCATCGAAAGTGACTCCAAAAAGCAAAGCCTCTGTATGAGATTTTGGAGGCAGTTCTTACAACACTGATTACAAGACAATAAGGACCCCTGCTGGTGGTTAAGTGGTTGTTGATAAATTGCAAGTGGTGACAACTCCTGCATACAGTAGTAGCAAAGCTAATTATCAAGACTTTACTGTAGTAGATTAGAATGAAGAGCAGATAGAAAATGAAGCATTGAATTACACAGTGGCTATGGTACTTGAGCATTGTGGAAGCAATGATACTGTGGGCTAACAATGACAGGGCTAACAATAATCAAATCATGGCCCATTGTGAAAGCCAGAAGCCTTTAGCGCACAGTAACCACCGAGCAGACTGTGCTAAAAATCAGCTTCAGTATATAGTCATAAGGGTGGCAGGGCTGCAAAGCAGTCTAAATGCACAGCCTTGAAATATCACCCATGTCAAAACTACAGCCCTCGTAGGAAAACAATGAAATCTTGAGATCTAGAATGGGGATATTTGTGTGCCCATGTCTTATAATCTTAAATGCTCAGATTTTTTTGTCATCCTCTCTGTCAACAGTCTTTCTTTTAATAAAGGAAAGCAGCCTCTCCTTGTCCAGAAATACGGCAAAGAGTATATCGGAGGCAAGTGCCTTATTTATGGCCTTATTTTCCCCAATATCCTCCCAACTGCCACTGCTTCAAGCCTGTAACCAGCGTCAGATCTCAGCCCAATCTACATGGAGATTGCAATCCCTGCTCCAGGGGGAATCGGACCAGAATTATTCAATCTCAGTTCTAGTGACATTTGGGGCTGGATAATTCTTTGCTGCGGAGGCTGTCCTGTGTATTGTAGGTGTTTAGCTATATCCCTGGCCTCTACTCATTAGATGTCAGTAGAACTCTCTCAGTAATGACAATCAAAAATGTTTCTAGACAGTACCAAATGTCTCCTTGGCATCAAAATCACCCATTGAGAATCACTGACCTATAGATAAAGAACTGCACAACTGTCTAACATAACCAATAGAAACCAGGGGATTATATGCAGGAGTAAATATTTAGAGTGTTAAAACACGGGAATGAAGTTGTAAGGCTAGGTAACAAAGAATTTATGACATGGCACCATTTACTTGTGATTCTGGATTTAAAGTTTGACAAGGATACCTGGAATCAGTCCTAATACAAACCCTTCATGCCTCCTTAAAGCTTGGCTATGCTGATGGCCTGTGCTAAATGAGATGTCAGAACAACTCTGAATGAGTATTGAGAAAGGAATCAGAAGACTCAGGGGAGCACGAGTGTTAGAATGATTTTATTATGTGAGACAAAAGAACCACCAGAATATGTTTCCCAGAAGTAAGGATGTTGAAACAAACTTATTGTAAAACTAAAGTACCTATCAGCTGGCTATGTTACCCAGAAGGGCCATGATGCACGTTGCCTAATGTTCAGACTATTTGTTCCTGCAGATCTAATGGTACTTGAGGGATCTGTGATGGATAAGAGCCCTGTGTGAAATTTCTGGAAAGCTCCCAGTAAAAGAGTTGCAGCACAGATCCTGAGTATTCTGCAAGGCCATGCCTGAGCCAGAAAACTATTCTCCACTGGGAACACTAGCGCTATCTATCATGAGCTGGATTTTATCAGATCCACTAAGTCATAAGTGCATGAATACAGCAGCAATTGGTTGAAGAATATAAACAGTGTAGGGCTGCGCCTGAACAGGTCCAGAAGACACAAGTAAATTACACGAAAGGGTGACTCAGACTTCCATGGAACATCCATAGCACTGGCACCTCTTCCTCAACTTACTCCTCTGCCCTCCTGGGGCTCCCTACAACTACCAATCTCTGAATAAAAAGCTTAAGTGTGGTTCACAGATGTGTTAGTGTGTAGGAAAAACTGAACTGTGGCTGTGCAAAGCCCTACTCAGAGATGGCTTTAAACAACAAAGGTGAAGGGAAATCTTGCCAGTTGGCAGAGCTTGGGGCAGTATTCTTCATCGCATGCTTTTAGAGAGAAGTGGCCTGATGTACAAACATCCAGAGACTCCTAGGTTTGTCTTTCTTGCCTGAAGTGACTCTGCCAACATTCACAATCACCAGAATTATAGCATTCCTGATTGTTACCCTAACCGAGGAATATATTTTATAGCCGAAACAAAAAGTGACAATACACACATGACCATAGACTCCACTGAGATGGTCATATCCCTCATCACTCAGAAGCAGCCAGCTTCTGATGTGGCAAATGCTTCCAATCAACCAATAAAGACAGAGCTAAAGACATAGCTCTGGAAAGCCCGGAATGGGAGCAGGATTAGCCCATTTTATCATCACTCCCAGTGACTCACAGAATTTGTGTTTCCTGCCTCTCAAATCCAGGCTTTGCTGGATTATAATAATTAGCTCTCCAGGGGTTGGGTGGGGGCTTCCCTGCTGGCTCAGTGGTAAAGAATTCTCCTGCCAATGCAGGAGAGGTGGGTTTGATCCCTGGGTTGGTAAGATCCCCTGGAGAAGAAAATGGCAACTTGTTCTAGTATTCTTGCCAAGGAAATCCCACGAACAGAGGAGCCTGGTGGGCTACAGTTTGCAAAAGAGTCACAGAACACTGGACACGACTTAGCAATTGAACACCAGTACAAGCACGAGGGGTTGGGTGGAGGAGGCTTCACTGAACGTGAAACTCCCTATCATTTGGTTGCTTTGAGTTTCTCATGATAGTAGTCCAGCCAGCAAAGGGAGGAGTGACTGCATTGGTGGGAGTAATCAACTGTGATTAGCAAAGGATCTGGGATTGTTGCTGTACAATAGCAATAGGGAGGGTAAATCTAGAATCCAAAGAATTCAACAGAGGCTTATCTTGGGATAAGTTGAACAGGCAATCACACAATCATGGCCCAATCAGAGGGACGGAAACAAAAGCTGAAGGTTCCAGTTGCCTCACTGAGCCAACAACCTAGATCAGGTGATGTGCTGGCCAAGGGTGAAGGGAGGTAAGGATGGGGAGTAGAGCGGGGAGCTCAAGAGAACAAGTACAGTCTTGGCATCAGTGTAGCAGCAAGGACTGAAGCTTATTGCATCAACTCTTATATTAAGTCTTTGCAATGATTGCAGGTATCCATCATCTTGAAGGGGACTGTAAAGGACTAGACTTAAATGGCCAAACAGATATGAGTGGTACAAAGACTGGACTAATGGACACCATCTGTGTATCTTCTGTCACCATTTCAAATCCTTCAGCCTCTTATTCCAACCACTGCTGCAGAAACCTGTTCTAAACAATCCGATAAACTGTGGGCAAGTACAACATGGTAGGCCTCTCCTCTTCCTTCCTGCCTCAGGACTTCTCTGATGTGGCAGTCAGCTTGGCATTCACAACTGTGCATTTGGGAAGTGTGGAGTAGTTAATGGCTAGGGGCCTTAACGTTTGATCAAAGGTAGACCAGAGCTAACAGATAAATGCTTCTCCCACTCTTGGTTTCAGTGGACAGTTTTGAGCCTCACCTCATGACTTTTCCAGAAGGTATTAAGGGATCAAGAAAACAGACATGGTGGCAACCAACTGAACAATACATCCTTATACTGCCTCTCTCTCTTCCTTGTTTTACTTCCCCTCCCTCATCTCTCACTCTTACTGCCTGGGATCAAAACCCCAGATAAAATACTGTGCCTCCACTTTGAGAGGAATCCGGGAGAGGAAGTGAGAAATGGCAATTCACTTCTCAACTCTGAAGCGGGCTGTAAACATACAAGTTAAAATAATAATAATAATATGACAAAATAGCATGTGCAGTTGTCATATAAAAAGTGAATACAGTAAGTGTTCTGGGACTGAACAGGAAGGACCCAAGAGGCCTGTTTAAAGATCAGATCAGATCCTGCTCTCAAAAGGGAAGTCATTCAATGAAACTGAAAAGCATTTCAAGTAGTATTGACCAGAGTATATTGATTTCAGTAGCAAACAGGTCCCTACTATTTCTGCAGATTTTTCCACCAAATTATATCTTCAGATACACATTGAAAGATACTTTGCATATCTCATTTTGTCCCTTTCTCAGTGAACCCATCTTGAAAGAGTGAGTTACACATTCTTTTGCATTTCCATGGTGTTTCATCTCTTTTTTTCCTTTTATTGTTTGGTTCACCACACTAGACTGTAATTTATCCATCTATTTAATTCTGTCTCTCCAATGACCGTGGGAGAGACAGACCCCCTTCTCAATGGGATCCCCGTCTTTGTATCTCCAGTCCCTGGCACTTAGGTGGCTCTGTTTCTCAAATAAACAAATGCTTGCACCAAAGGGTTCCTGCAGAACCCTTGCAAAGGATGGTATTGAGCTGAAGTAAAGAAATCACTCCTTTGAAATACCAACATATTTATCTGGCCTGTATCTCTCTTTGGTCATTTATTTTGTCTTATTTTATATGTATTTTATACGCACCCCACTCCAGCACTCTTGCCTGGAAAATCCCATGGACGGAGGAGCCTGATGGGCTGAAGTCCATGGGGTCGCTAAAAGTCGGACACGACTGAGCGACTTCACTTTCACTTTTCACTTTCATGCATTGGAGAAGGAAATGGCAACCCACTCCAGTGTTCTTGCCTGGAGAATCCCAGGGACGGGGGAGCCTGCTGCGCTGCCGTCTCTGGGGTCGCACAGAGTCGGACACGACTGAAGTGATTTAGCAGCAGCAGCATACGTATATCTTATTTGGCCCTACCATACCATGAACTTCTTCAGGGTAAGAGTCATATCAAGTCACCTCCACACCTCCATCAAAGTATCTGGCATAAAACAGGTGCTAAGAATATGGACTTAATAAATCACTTGCCTTGCAACCAACAACACTGGCATTATCTGTGCTTCCTAAATTTACACCTGCATAGGTGTCATCCTGTTAAGACATAGATCACCATTCAGTAGCTCTGAAGTAAGCCTGAGAGCTGCATTTTCTAAAGAACTTTCAGATGATCCTCAAGAAGCTGCTCTACAGAACAATTTTTAAACGTCAGTGTCACTACATCAGTGGACCTCTACAGCATATGAGACTCTTCCTGCTGCTGCTGCTGCTGCTAAGTTGCTTCAGTCGTGTCTGACTCTGTGTGACCCCATAGACGGCAGCCCATCAGGCTCCCCCATCCCTGGGATTCTCCAGGCAAGAACACTGGAGTGGGTTGCCATTTCCTTCTCCAATGCATGAAAGTGAAAAGTGAAAAGGAAGTCACTCAGTTGTGTCCGACTCTTAGTGACCCCATGGACTACAGCCTACCGGGCTCCTCCATCCATGGGATTTTCCAGGCAAGAGTACTGGAGTGGGGTGCCATTGCCTTCTCCGGAGACTCTTCCTGGAAGATATTAAATGTGCTGGTGGGGACTTCCCTGGTGATCCAGTGGTTAAGACTCCATGCTTCCACTCCAGGGGGTACAGGTTTCTTCCCTGATTGGAGAAGGAAGATTCTTCATACTGTGGGGCCTAAAAAAATTAAGAAAGAAAGAAGAAGAAAAAAGTGCTGTTATCTTGGCCCCAGCAAGATACCTCCTGCCCCCTCCCCCATTCTGATTTAACTCATTTAAACTCTCCATGCTACAACCTGTAAGTATCTAGATTTAGATTTAAAGCAAGAGAGTTTGAGAAAAATATCTACTTCTGCTTTATTGACTACAACAACACCTTTGACTGTGTGGATCACAAAAAACTGTGGAAAATTCTTTGAGAGATGTGAGTACCAGACCATGTTACCTGACTCCTGAGAAATCTGTATACAGGTCAAGAAGCAATAGTTAGAACCGGAAGTAGAACAACAGACTGTTTCCAAATTGGAAAAGGAGTATGTCAAGGCTGTATATTGTCACCCTGCTTGTTTAACTTATATGCAGAGTATATCATGTGAAATGCTGCGCTGGATGAAGCACAAGGTGGAATCAAGAGTGCCGGGAGAAATATCAATAACCTCAGACACGCAGATGACACCACCCTTATAACAGAAAGCGAAGAGGAACTAAAGAGCCTCTTGATGAATGTGAAAGAGGAGAATGAAAAAGCTGGCTTAAAGTTCAACACTCAGAAAACTAAGATCATGGCATCCGGTCCCATCACTTGATGGCAAATAGATGGGGAAACAGTGGAAACAGTGGCTGATTTTATTTTGGGGAGGCTCCAAAATCACTGCAGATGGTGATTGCAGCCATGAGATTAAAAGATGGTTACTCCTTGGAAGAAAAGTTATGACCAACCTAGATAGCATATTCAAAAGCAGAGACATTACTTTGCCAACAAAGGTTCATCTAGTCAAGGCTATGGTTTTTTCAGTGGTCTTGTATGGATGTGAGAGCTGGACTATAAATAAAACTGAGTGCCCAAGAATTGATGCTTTTGAACTGCGCTGTTGGAGAAGACTCTTGAGAGTACCTTGGACTACAAGGAGATCGCACCAGTCAATCCTAAAGGAAACCAGTGCTGAATGTTCAGTGGAAGGACTGATGTTGAAGCTGAAACTCCAGTACTTTGGCACCTGATACAAAGAACTGACTCACTGGAAAAGACCCTGATGCTGGGAAAGATTGAAGGTAGGAGGAGAAGGGGATGAGAGAGGATTAGATGGTTGGATGACATCACCGACTCGAAGTACATATGTTTGAGCAAGCTCATGGGGGTTGGTGATGGACAGGGAAGCCTGGCGAGCTGCAGTCCATGGGGTCGCCAAGTCCATAGGGACACGACTGAGCGACTGAACTGAACTGATCTAGATTTAACTGAACTTTAGGCGTGCAAAAAAGAAAACATTTGATCAGATCTCTTCGTAAGTGAACTGTTGAAAACAGCTGAATAAATAAGTCTTCTAGAGAAAGGAATACGCACACCAAATCCCCCAGGTCCGCAGTCAGTCTCCAGCGACAGGGGCCGCTCCTGCAAGTCCTAGACACGCCCCCTCCGGAGAGACCTGACCCCACCCCCTCACCAAGGCCAAAGCCGCGACTGCTTCCTTCTCAACCCAACAGACTTCCGGCGAGGAGGTGTGTCACGTGCCCGGATATAGGAAGTTGTGGCCGGACGGCTGCTTCCAGTTCACTGCTTAATTGAGCGGTTCATCCTAGTAACGGTGGCCGCCCCCAGGCCTGTCCGGTCTCCGTGTTGGAGGACCCGCCTCGGCACAGCCGGGCTCGGTCCGGCCTTGCGGTAAGCCTTCGGCCGCGGCTGCCGGGCGGTCCTGGCGGCAGCGGACAAATGAACGGAGGGGTGGACGCCAAGGTCTCAGGCGGCTCCTCAGTCCTGGTGCTGGTCCAGCGCCGGGGGTTGGGTACTGCTCCCTCCGCCGTCAAAGCCCCCTTCTCTTCCCAGCCTTTCTGGGTAAGGCGGAGAGGCCGGTGGGAGGATCCCGTTACCCCTTGTTATCCTGGGGGACTGGGAGGGCAGCCCAGACATCCTTTTCCGGTTCCGCCCATGAAAATCAGATTTCATCGTAAAAAACGGTCTTGAACAGTTTCTTCTTTGGCTTGGACCAGGAGGGGAGGGCGTGGCAGTACCTTTCCCTTCTTTGTCCAAATCCTCATTTTCTTCTAAATCTCATAAGTGCATTTCCCTGTTGCCATGCATGGCGTGTTCTCTTCAGTGCTGCATGCACTAAGGTGTCTGGATAGCAGACAGGGTACTTACCCACACGCACTCACTCTCATGACAGTACTGCTTACAAGTTATCTGTCACATCCTGTAGATCTGGCTGAATTTAAGGAAACAACGACCAACATAGAGTATTGTGGCTGACTGCCTCTGGAACGTGGTCAGACATGGGTTCTTATACCTGGAAAATAGTTTTAAAGAACCTCTAATGACTTATTCACTGATTTACCAAAAGAGTATTACAAACACTGGAGAGTTTCTCACGCCATGTTCATAAAGTAGATGCCGTTGGAGGCAAGAGTCTTCGTGGATATGTCTGTCATATTCACCATGATAACCTAAAATTTTGCCTGGCACTTAGTGGGCATCCGGAGAAGGCAGTGGCACCCCACTCCAGTACTCTTGCCTGGAAAATCCCATGGACGGAGGAGCCTGGTGGGCTGCAGTCCATGGAGTCGCTAAGAGTTGGACACGACTGAGCGACTTCACTTTCACTTTTCACTTTCATGCATTGGAGAAGGAAATGGCAACCCACTCAGTGTTCTTGCCTGGAGAATCCCAGGGACGGGGGAGCCTGTGGGCTGCCGCCTATGGGGTCACAGACTGAAGCGACTTAGTAACAGCAGCAGCAGCAGCAGTAGTAGGCATCAGTGTTTGCTGAATGTGTAGTGCTTTTCAAGCAAACTCCTTTATCAACTGTGCCTATTTCCTCTCTTGTTTTTACCACTTACCATATTGTCAGTCCGTGCTTTTGACCAAAGAGGGATTGGGTGAACCAGTTTTTATAATTCAGCTTAGATTTCCTCAAGAGGTATTTGTTTAGTACCTACAAAGACAGAATATGAAACTGCTAAAACACCTCCTCCCCCAGCCATCCCCCCTGCCCCTTGAAGAGAGTTCTTGAGATCCAGGAACTTGTGACTTAATGAACCAGTTGGATAGCAAGTACTGGATGTTTAACAAATACAGTAAGTGGTATAGCAGTTGAGAGGAGAAATCAATTTGGATTAAGGTCTGTATTGAATCAGTTCATTTTATTTGCTCAGTCATGTCCGACTCTGTGACCCCCATGGACTGCAGCATGCCAGGATTCCATGTCCATCACCAACTCCCAGAGCTTGCTCAAACTTATCTCCATCAAGTCAGTGATGCCATCTAACCATCTCATCCTCTGTCATCCGCTTCTCCCTTCAACCTTTCCCAGCATCAGGGTCTTTTTCAAGGAGTCAGTTCCTTGCATCAGATGGCCAAAGTATTGGAGTTTCAGCTTCAGCATCAGCCCTTGCACTGAACATTCAGGACTGATTTCCTTTAGGATTGACTGATGAATCAAGTTCATGTAAATTATGGAATGTAGTTAGGATTTGGGTAGATAATACCCTCTGCATGGAAAATCTCCTGAGCAAAGATTTAAAGGCTAGAATGATCAGAGGGCTTGGAGTGAAAGGTTTGTCTTTGGGAGCATTAGAAAAGTGTTGAGCAAGGGCATATTATGATGAAAGATATGTTTTAATATTATTTGTTGAGAGTTTTGGGGTTATGGAAGCTTGCAAAGAGGTAACCAGATGCTATGGTGTTAAATAGATGTAGTTGGTGTAAACCTGGATTGTACCTTGGCAGTAGGACCAGAAAGGATAAATTATGTGTAGATGAAGGAAAATTAGCAAAATGCTTTAGCTGTCAGGTTATTTGGTACCTTCATTTTGGTGAATTTATTAACTGTCTGCTATGTCTTTGCCAAGTTCTGGGAATATAAGGATGAATAAGACACAGGCCTTGCCTGCAAGGAAATACTCTTACTGGGAAAAGAATACAACTAGCTGGACAATATGGTTTGTAAGTGCTGTGTTAGCAGAATAGAGGGGAAATGTTAGAGAAGTAGGAAAGGAGTTTTGGGGTTTTTTTGGGTGTGTGACTATTTCACAAAAGAGGTCTTATTTTAGCAGATTGAATTGGAATTTCCCAGGGAGAAAAGAATTTGAGAAAAAAGAAATTACACGAACAAGAGCCTGGAGATAGAAAAGCAAACTGGCCAGTATCCAGGGTGGCTTCAGCAAAGGATAGAGTTGAGCTTTTAGCATAGTGTAGGATCTAGAACATATGAAGAGATAGTAACATAGACATTTTATAATGGGTGGAATGGAGGTTAAAATGGAATGTAGAAGGATGAAGAAAGCAGTTGGGGAAACTTGCTCTTCATGATTTTATATTCTTTCCAGGGTAGATGGTGAAGTCATTTGCAGAGAGGGAGTAGACAGAATTGGGGGTTGAAGGAGAGAAATAAGGATTTGCAACACCGATGGAGTAGGACGAGGGAATCAAAGAAGTGTTAAGGAATGGCTGAGCAACATTGAAAGTTTAGCATTGATTGGATTTAAAAGTTGTAATGAGTACAATGGACATGGATATGAGACCTTCTTAAGTGCCATATGGTAGCCCAGGAGAAGGAGAGAAAAAAAGACAGTTTATAGAGATTGATGAGCAGGGTGAACTGGTCTACACGTGGAACATATCATTGAAAGGAATGGTGTGGGTGTATGGAAATAAACACTGCCTCCAGGCTAGACTGGGAAAGAAATTAAGCTTGGAGAGGCCAGATGTTCTAAGAGAACAGGATGGAAGGGGAGGTCAGAAGACCGGAGGCTGAGATGAGGGGGAATAGGGATGGAAATGGGAAGATGTGGTTTTTCTGAGAAAAGCAATTTTTTTGAGTTGGAGCAGAGATAAAAATGTTACAGATTGAGTAAAATTGAGGAGTTTTCAAAAGAGTCATAGTTTTATAATACAATGTTGTATTATTGACTCTTTTGAAAACTCCTCAATTTTACTCAAAAGAGTCATTGTATTATAAAAATACATTAAAAGTCATTTATTTAAAACTCATAATTCCTTCATTTTCCCATAGAAACAGTATTAGGAGTATAAATTAATTTCCTAAACCAGCTCACATGTATTAAATACTATACACCTGCATTGGAAATAGTAATACACACACATACACACACACACAAATATGTATTCGGTATATTTAACAAATAAAATTGAAAAGAGATGTTTAAAAAATATTTAAGTTGATATTTGAAAAAAGACGTTGAATTAGATGAGAAAAGGAAGACGAGTGGAAAACTATTTTCTAATAACAGCTTTTTTGAGATATAATTAATATACCATAAAATTCACCCTTTTCAAATATATAATTCAGTGCTTTTCAATATATTCACAGGGTTATACACCCATCAATACTGTCTCATTGAAGGACATATTCATCATCCCCAGAAGAAGCCCCATACACATTAGCAGTCACTCCTCACACCTGCTTGCCCCCCACCCCTGGCAACCAGAAATCAGTCTGTCTGTGTGGATTTGTCTGCTCTGGACATTTCATATAAACGGAATCATGAAATATGTGGCCCATGGCAACTGACTTCTTTCACTTAACATAATGTCTTTAGGATTCATGTGTGTGTCAGTAGTATGTATCAGTACTTTGCTCCTTTTTATGGCCAAATAATATGCCACTGTATGGGTACATTTCATTTTGTTGTTCCCCAGGACATTTGAGATGTTTCCACTTTTGGCTATTGTGAATAATGCTGCAGTGGACGTTTATGGGCATGTTTTTGTGTGGACATACATTTTCAGTTTTCTTAAGTATATACCTAGGAATGGAATTGCTGGATCATGTGGTAAATTCACATTTAACTGTTTGAAACCACCAAATTATTTTCCAGAGCAGCCGCAGTATTTTACAATCATCAGGAGTATATGAGACTTCCCTTACCAACACTTGTCTTTCTAATTTTAGCCATCCTAGCAGGTGTAAAGTGGTGGGTATCTCATTATTTTAATTTATGATTCCCTAATGGCTAATGATGTTGAGCATCTTTCCATGTCATTTTTAACCATTCATATGTCTTCCTTGGAGAGATGTCTCCCAAATCCTTTTCTCAATTTTTAATTGGGTTATTTGTTTTTTTGTTGTTGAGTTGTAAAAGTTATTTATATAGAGATTTATATTTAAATATTGGTAATGGGCCTTTTAATTTTTCTTAAATCTTTTAAAAATATTTAGTATTTGGTGAGCACTTCAAAAGATCTTCAGTTCAGTTCAGTCAATCAGTCGTGTCCAACTCTTTGTGACCCCATGAATCGCAGTACGCCAGGCCTCCCTATCCATCGCCAACTCCCGGAGTTCACTTAGACTCACGTCCATCAAGTCAGTGATGCCATCCAGCCATCTCATCCTCTGTCGTCCCCTTCTCCTCCTGTCCCCAATCCCTCCCAGCAACAGAATCTTTTCCAATGAGTCAACTCTTTGCATGAGGTGGCCAAAGTACTGGAGTTTCAGCTTTAGCATCATTCCTTCCAAAGAACACCCAGGGCTGATCTCCTTTAGAATGGACTGGTTGGATCTCCTTGCAGTCCAAGGGACTCTCAAGAGTCTTCTCCAACACCACAGTTCAAAAGCATCAATTCTTTGGTGCTCAGCTTTCTTCACGGTCCAACTTTCACATCCATACATGACCACAGGAAAAACCATAGCCTTGACTAGACAGACCTTTGTTGGCAAAGTAACGTCTCTGATCTTAGAGTTTGATAATACTGGTTCTCTAATTTCTTTTCCAAACACACAGCTTTTTATCTTTATGATGTAGGTGTACAAATGTATGAAATTATTTCCCCATGCTTATTAACCATAAATAAGGTCTTTTCCTAATCCTAAATGGAACAATATAAGAAGAATGATTTTGACAAATGTAATATCTATACTCTGAATTTTTCAGCTGAGTAAAGATGACAGCAATCAAGCATGCATTACAAAGAGACATTTTTACTCCAAATGACGAACGCCTGCTGAGTATTGTCAATGTCTGCAAGGCAGGAAAAAAGAAAAAGAACTGTTTTTTGTGTGCCACAGGTGAGTATTTAATAAGGAAAGATTTCTTTTATTCCTTGGAGACATTTCCTGGTTGTTTATAAAATATTCTCATTGTCTCTATGATTGGAAAAACTGTTGGGCCAGCACATTCATTTTTTTCAGTTGTCTTTAATTAAATCTTAAAAAGATACAAAAGCACTTCCATAATATATAAAGGTATGAACACTTGTGTAGCCACCACCCAGGATAAAAGGAATATTACCATTACCTTTGAAGTCTCTTGTGTGCCCTGCCCTGCTCCCATTCCCTTCCCTCCCTCATTAAGAGGTAATGAGTATCCTGAGTTTTGATTTACTATTTCCTTGCTTTTCTTTATCATTTTGCCATATATGTTTGTAATCTCAAATAATGTATTGTTAGATTTGCTTTAAACTGAGCATAAATTGGATTGTAACACATGTATTCATTTGTGACTTCCACTCATCAGTAGGTTCATGTTAGTGAGTGTTACGTCTGTGTTTCTCCCATGCCTATTGAGTCTTTTATTTCCACTGCTCTGTAGTGTTCTGTTCTGAGAGTACAACTGTTTACTTACCCATCCTACTAGTGATGACCAGGAGATTTGTCTCCAGATTTTGCTATTCAGGCAACAAAACATGCTTGTCCTTGTCTGCCAGTGTATAGGCAAGAATTTTCTGGGGTAGATAGTTAAGTATGAGATTGCTGGGTCACAGGCATATGAATGATCAACACTATAATAACAAATTATTTTCAAAAGTAGTTGTATTGATTGCACTCCCACAGGCAGTGTGTATTTTGGGTTCTCCACATCTTAGTCTAAACTTGGTTTTGACGCTGGGTTTTGACAGACTATCAGTTGTTTCCAATCTGGCGAGTGTGAAATAGAATCTCATTGTGGTTTTAAACTGTATTTCCCTAAATAAAAATGAGACTAAGTCTCTGTTCATGATTTTATTAGCCATTTATTGCCTAAAGTTGCCTGTTTAAGCCTTCTATTCATTTTTCTACTGTGTTGCTCGTCCTTTTTGGTTGGTTGATTCTTTGAGGTCTTTATATAATGTGGGTGCTAATTTGTTGGTTATATGCATCCTGGTTTGTGGCTTGTGGTTTCACTTGTTATGATGCCTTTTGATGACATTTATGATTTAAATGAAATCAGATTAATCAGTCTGATCGTTTATCTGACCATTTATGGCCTTTTGTCTCTTGTTTAAGATGTCCTTCCCTACCCTGTCATGTGTCATGTCGTGTGTTAGTTGCTCAGTCGTGTCTCACTCTTTGTGACCCCATGCGTTGTAGCTCACTAGGCTCCTCTGTCCATGGAATTCTCCAGGCAAGAATACTAGAGTGGGTTGCCACTCCCTTCTCCAGTGGATCTTCCCTACTGAGGGATGAAACCCAGGTCACCTGCATTGCAGGCGGATTCTTTACTGTCTTAGCCACCAGGAAAGCCCTTAAAAGTATTCTCCTGTATTACCTTCTACAAGTTTTATAATTTTACCTTTCATATTTCAGTCTTTGATTTACCTGTATCTATGTTTGTAGTGATAAGTGTTTGTTTTTTTCTGGTCACTTTCTTATATCTGGTTTTTATGTTGTTTTGTGGGTATTTTGTTGTTTTATCTAAATTTTGTAATCAACCTGTCATGTTCCAAATTTTGTCAGGATTTTTATTGGAGTTGTTTTAAATCTATAGTTCACTTTGGAGAGAACGTGCATTTTTATATAAAATCTTGTTCATGCATATGGTGTGGTTTTCTTGGTCGTCTTTAATGCCTTTCAACAAGGATTATAGTTTTAAAGACTTTCAGTAAGTTTTATAATTTTAAAGGCTTTTGCACATGTGTTGTATTTACTCCTAGGTATTTATTTATTCCTAGATTTTTTATACCATCATAAATGATAATTCTTATTAGCATTAATACATTTTAAGACTTTATTATTTTTTAGAGCAGTTTTAGGTTTACAAGAATATTGAGAGGAAAGTACAGAGAATTCCCATATATATCTTTACCCTTACATGCATAGCCTTTCTCTACCACTCACCACAATGATACATTTGTTACCAAGAATAAATCTACATTAACAAATTGTAATCACCCCAAATCCATAGTTTACCTTAGGGTTCAATCTTGGTGTTGGTTTGGACAAATGGATAATGACATATATCTGTCATTATAATGTCATACAGTATTGTCACTGCCCTAAAAATTCTCTCTGCTCTGCATGTTCATCTCTTCCCCAATTCCTGGTGACCACTCATTTTTTTACTGTCCCCATAGTTTTGCCTTTTCCAGAAGACCAAATAGTAATTGGAATCAAATAGTATGTAGCCTTCTCAGATTGGTTTCTTTCATTTAGTAATATGCATTTAAGTTACCTCCAGTGGTTTTCATGGCTTACAGCTTACTTGTTTTTAGCATTACATAACATTCCATTGTCCAGATACACCACAATTTATTTATCCATTCACCTACTGAAGGACATCTTGGTTGCTTCCAAGTTGTCAGTTTTGAGTAAAGCAGCTATAAACATCTGTGTGCAGGTTTTTGTGTGGACATGTTTTCAGATTCTTTTAGTAAATACTGTGAGAACATGATTGCTAGACTGTATGGTATGAGTATATTTAGTTTTGTTAGGAAATTGCCAGACTGTCTTCCAAAGTGACTATACCATTTTTAGTTCCCACCATCAGTGAATGACAGTACATGTTGCTGTACATCCTCACATGTGTTTGGTATTGTCAGTGCTCTGGATTTTGGCCATTAAGAAGGAAATGACCACCCACTCCAGTATTCTTGCCTGGGAAATCCCATGGACAGAGGAGCCTGGCGGGCTACGGGCTGTGGGGTCACAAAAGAGTCAGACACGACTTAGTGACTAAGCAACAGTAGGTGTGTAGTGGCATCTCACTTGTTTTCATTTGCATTTTCCCCATGAGAAATGATGTGGAGCACTTTTCATATGTTTATGTACCATCTGTGTATTTTCTTTGGTTGGATGTCTGTCAAGGTCTTTGGCCCATTTTTTAATCAGAATATTTTGTCTTATTGTTGAGTTTTAAGAGTTTTACTTATTAAGGAATCTGCCTCTGACCCTCTAGTCTGATTTAGATTCTTCTTTTAGTAATCTGTGTATTCCTCAGTCATAGCATTTGTTATGAAATACTATTCCTGCTTTAGTATCGTGTGGTGGCAGTGAAGAATCTGCCTGCCAATGCAGGAGACACGCATTCAATCCCTGCATCAGGAAGATCCCCTGGAGAAAGAAATGGCAACCCACTCAAGTATTCTTGCCTAGGACATCCCATGGACAGAGGAGCCTGGCAGGCTACAGTCCATGAGAGTCAGAAACCGCTAAAAGGGTCAGAGACCACTTAGCAACTAAACAACAATAGGCATCTGACAGCTGTTTGCAGTGAATGAATGAATGAAGAATGAAGAAATGAATAATGTCTCTAATGAAAGTGTATGTTTTATTCAACAGTGACAACTGAACGCCCTGTACAGGTGAAGGTGGTCAAAGTCAAGAAATCTGATAAAGGAGATTTCTACAAAAGGCAGATTGCTTGGGCCCTTCGAGACCTGGCTGTGGTAGATGCCAAGGATGCTATTAAAGTATGTTTTTCTTTTTTTCTTTGACGTGTCTTTCATTTTATAACATAGTATGTTGACTTCTAAGATGATCTAAATTTATTTTGTGACCCAGTGGTTCACCACCTAACCTTGAATTAGTCTACAGTGTATTGTCCAGCCTTCCATTCTCCCACTTCTCAGTCTTAGGCTACTAAAAATAAGTAAATATGTAAGCTTGTTTCATTGTTGGTGGGTTTTTTTGAGCTGCAATTACGTTTGTTCACAAGCTACATAATTAGAGCAAAATAACCTTGACTGTACATTTCTTGTTTAGATTAGGTATACTTAGTATAGAATCCATGAATTAGTATGGATTTTAAGGTGGTTTGTAGTGTGAGTTTTTAAAAAAATCATTGTTTTGGTAAAACCTCATTCAAAATCACATAAAATATAATAAAAGTGAATCTTCCTCAGGTAGCCCTCACAAATTAATGCAGAATCATCAGCTGAGGCAGCTGAGCTGGCCCTGTGAAGCCATGGTTTGAATATTGTGGCTCAAGTGATGGCACTGAGTTACACCCCTTATTCTAAGGACTTTAAAGAATACGATTGTTGTTGTTAAGTCACTAAGTCGTGCCCAACTCTTCTGCGACCCCACGGACTGTAGCCCACCAGGCTCCTCTGTCCATGGGATTTTCCAGGCAACAATACTGAAGTGGGCTGCCATTTCCTTCTCCAGAAAGAATAAAATATAAGATATTAAAGAATAAGATATCACACCTTCTGCTTAAGTCACTCTCAAATTCCAAGAAGGTTGAATAATATGATAATCGTGATAAAGGGGCACCTTTATTCCTGACAGTTCAAGGCTTTTCACAGCAGTACCCCTTAAATAAAAAAAAGGAAATCAAGTAGAGCTCTTCAGGTTAAAGCATGTGCCTCCTCCTCCTCAGCCTCTCTAACCCTGCCCTCATCTTCCTTCATAGCCCAGGGGCCCTTCCAGAGCTCTCGGGGGTGCTTTGCAGCATATCCTCTATACTGTGGATGGGGCTGTAAGCAAGGCTTATAGTACTGTAACTGCAGGTGCCCTATGAGTGAGCTCTTCAAGTCTTTACACTGATTCAAAAGGCACAGAGAAGTGAAAATTACCTTTGTAGAGCAGTCTGATAAAATAAAAGTCTGGTTTTAGGCTGACCCTGATTCAGACCTCTGAGGATCTAAAAGCTGTTCAGAATGACAAGCAGTTGAGTCAGGTGCAAACAGAAATTTTTTAAAGAAACAAAAACAAGTTTAGGAGAGTTCTGCGTATCTGTAGAGTTGTGATTTCTTTCAAAGTGGAGAGAATGCCTTTTCTGTAAGTATTTTAGGGAAAACTGGGCCTTTGTTGATTTCTACAAAGCACCCAATTTTTAGAAAAATGTGGAATGTGGAAAACGGGGTCTAACAGGTGCTTTGAGTGTGGGTGCATGTGTATGTATTTGAAAAGAACACAAAAATGAGATTTTAAAAAACACTTTGCATTATATAATAATTTCTGTTATTCTGGGAAGGATCAAGAGGAAAGATTTTCTGTTTAAGACAAAATACTTTAAGGCCTTTTTAGAAACTCGCCTTTATTAAAAAGCTTTCTTCTCTTCAGTAGTTTTACATTTCATAAGCCCATTGACTTGTGTAATTCACTAACATTGCTAAATGCTTATTTGAATGCATTCCTCAGCTGACACCTCATTGCTGACTTGCTTAATGGATTTTTTTTTCATTTTATGCAAGCACCTTGGTGTGTGTATGCTATATATGGATATAAAACATAAAATTTTTATACATAGTCTAACAGCCATTTAGCATCACACATTGATTTGTGTGAGTGTTGCTGCTGGAGCACTCAGCTTCTTTTATGGCATTATGGGAAATATTCCCAAGGAAGAGATCATTTCCCATCAAGTTTCATGTTGGTTGCCAAGACTGTTAGATTTCTTTATAGATACTAATGCAATTACCTTTTTTTTAAGTGTATTTTACTGAAGTACAGTTGATTTACAATGTTGTGTTAATTTCTGCTGTACAGCAAAGGGATTCAGTTAGACATATATATACATTCTTTTTCATTTTCTTTTCCACTATAGTTAAGCACAGGATATTGAATATAGCTCCCTGTGCATACAGTTGGACCTTGTTTATTCATTCTCTCTCTCTATATATATAGTTTGCATCTGCTAGTCCCAGACTCCCAACATATCCCTCCTCCCCTTTTCCTCCCCCTTGGCAGCCCCAAGTTTGTTCTCTGCGTCTGTGAGTCTGTTTCTCTTTTGCAGATAAGTTCATTTGTGTCATGTTTTATAGTCCATATATAAGTGCTATACGGTATTTGTCCTTCTCTTTCTTCACTTAGTGTGATAATCTCTAGTTGCATCCGTTTGTTGTAAATAGCATTATTTCATTCTTTTTATGGCTGAGTAGTATTTCAATCAGAGAAGGCAGTGGCACCCCACTCCAGTACTCTTGCCTGGAAAATCCCACGGACAGAGGAGCCTGGAAGGCTGCAGTCCATGGGGTCGCTGAGGGTCAGACACAACTGGGCGACTTCACTTTCACTTTTCACTTTCATGCATTGGAGAAGGAAATGGCAACCCACTCCAGTGTTCTTGCCTGGAGAATCCCAGGGACGGGGGAGCCTGGTGGGCTGCAGTCTATGGGGTCACACAGAGTCAGACATGACTGAAGTGACTTAGCAGTATTTCAGTGTATATATGTACCGTATCATCTTTATCCATTCATTTGTTGGTGGACGTTTAGGTTGTTTCTATGTCTTGACTATTGAAATAGTGCTGCAGTGAACATCGGGGTGCATGTATCTTTTCATACTATAGTTTTGTCCAGTACATGCCCAGGAATGAGATTGCTAGATCATATAGCAACTCTGTTTTTAGTCTTTTGAGGAACCTCCTTACTGTTTTTCATAGTGACTGCAGCAATTTAATGCAACTACTTTTTCATTGTAAATGAAAGTTTTTAATCGCTTGTCATTTTAGTTCTGTTTATTGAGCTATAAATTAATTAATACAACCATCCTAGTGTAATATGTCAAGTCTTAATCCTTAAATTATCTCAGATCTTCATAATAAAAGTCTGGTATCACTTTTCTTCCATGTTTGTGGTCTTTATTTACATTTTATCCCCCTAAACAACACTTTAAACTAATTGAATGTATGATTAGCCTTCTATAGAACATTAAAAACATTTGAGACTATTTTTTAATTCCTTAGATGTAAAGAAAAGTGTACATCTATATGTTTTCATTTTTTATATAGTAATCAAGTAGTTCTGCATTCAAGGGAGAATATCAAGGCATGAAATTATTGCTGTAATTTGACTTAAGAGACATGTAGAGAGCATACTGCAGTTCTCTCACATCAGTTGAACTTCTTTTTCATTAAAATAAGGCCACCAGTATTTTCTACTTTTGAAACACTCTTAATTATTCTGTGTTTTCAGAATTGAAAACAGGAGCAGTCCCTGCTTTCCACCTCATGTATTCTTAGAAACCACACTCGGGTATAGGTTGTATTTTTTCTCATATGTTATAAGGAATTAGTGTCAAATCACAGTTATGAATAACAGCACATTATTAAAGAAAAAGTGTAACTCTGAAACCCCCAAAGGCAATTTAAAAAGAAAAATCAAAACTCAAGACCACTGTCATCTTACAAAGTAGGAAGCTGAAACACATGCCGTTAAGTAGACATCCTGTACTTTCACGTATAGACCTAACGGATATAGAAGGGAAATTGCCAACTATGTTGTTTTTAATCCAGCTTCTTTTGGGAAGCAAATAAATTTTTGCTATAAATTGAATTTTCTGAACCATTTTCTACAAGTCACTTAGTTGATTTTTAATGGTGATTTTAGCTTTTTGTTTTATTGAAATATAGATATCTATTATGTGTTTTTATTGCAGGAAAATCCTGAATTTGATTTACATTTTGAAAAAATATATAAATGGGTTGCCAGCAGCACTGCTGAAAAGAATGCATTTATTTCATGCATTTGGAAATTGAATCAGCGATATCTTCGGAAGAAAATTGATTTTGTCAATGTCAGCTCACAACTTTTGGAAGGTAAAGTTAAATAAAAGTGTATATGTAAAATAAAATATATCTGTAAGTGAATATATAATTTGGCATTCTTCAAAGTAATTAAAACTCTGAAAGATCTTTTTTAAAAAATAATTTTCCTTATTGCAGCAGTGATGCTTATTTGTTATAGAAAATTGATTCAGTCACTTAATAAACTTAATCCTGAAATATAACTACTGTTAACATTTTGTTAGATGTTCTTCTGGTCTTTTTTTCTATGCATATTTAAATACTTGTTTTTAAATAAATTTATGTTGTTACCTCCCATTCTTTTTCATATAATGTATCGTGAACATTTTCCTTATTAAACATTTACTCAATAGTATTTTTAATGGCACCATAGTATTCCATTGTATTAGATATTTTTTAAGTAGTCACTTTTTAAAAGTTTTCCAGTCTTTGCTTGTTTTAAACAACTCTGAGATGAATATCTTTATAGCTGTATTTTTGTGTAGTGTATTGGTATAGTATTTAAGAATACAAGTCTGGAGTCAGACTGCCTGGATTCAAATCTTGGTTTTGTCCCTTACTATAGTTTTGTGACCTTGGTTTACTCTTTGTTTCAATTTCTCTTATCTCAGAAACAGAGATAATAGTATCAACTCCATAAGATTATTGTAAGGATTAAATATATGAACATGATGAGAACAATGCCAAAGCTGTAGTAAGTACTGTTGTATATTAGCGATTATTATTCTTTTATCCAGGGTAAAGTCCTTAGACATGAAGTAAATTAAGGTATTTTAGATCATACATCTTCAGGAATATTACTAGGGATTATTTTCTGTTATAAGACAAAAAATCTACTGTTATTGAAAATGTACAATGAGGTTTTTTTTAACTTGAAAATTTCTTTTATAAGGGCACACATGTTGTGAGAAGATGGTTCTGTGTGCCTTGCAGATAGAATTTGTTGTATTCCTCATCTCAAAGAAAGTAATTGAAGTGGCAGCAGATGGACAGAGTTGTAGCCCCTCTTTACTAAGGGGAAAAAAAATAAGTAGATTTGTCCTAAGTTGTATATTAGCATTTAAAAATAGAATCTTCTGTTCTGTCAAGTTGAAATATCTGAAATTGCCAATATTCAACCGTTTTGACCTATAAAAATGTCAACTTCAGGTGCTTCAGACTGTTCTTTGGCTTAGCTACTGGCCTCTGTCCTTTCTCCATTTTGTTTTACTTAATTCCTTTGCTGTTCGGCCGCCTGTCTTTCTCTCCTTAAATGTAGTGTTCTTGTCCATCACTTATTAATTAGTGAGCCCGTTACTGGTTTCAGGCTTGATGCTTGGAACTGGCAGGGGCATCTCTCAGGCCCTGTGCTCCTCCCTACAGTGGGGCTGGCCTTGTGTCTGAGGCCTCAGGGCTTCCATCTCGCCAACATTCACCTCCGATGACCGTTAAGAAATTTATGGTAATTTTCCGTGCCTTGAATATTAGCTTAATGTGCTCTGACTGAAAGTGAAAGTCATTTAGTTGTGTCCAACTCTTTGCAACCCCATGGACTATACAGTCCAGAATTCTCCAGGCCAGAATACTGAAGTGGTTAGCCGTTCACTTCTCCAGGGGATCTTGCCAACCCAGGGATTGAACCCAGGTCTCCCGCATTGCAGGTAGATTTTTTACTAGCTGAGCCACCAAGAAAGCCCAAGAATACTTAAGTGGGTAGCCTATCCCTTCTCCAGTGGATCTTGCTGACCCAGGAATCAAACTGGGGTCTCTGGCATTGCAGGCAGATTCTTTACCAGCTGAGCTATTTAATTTTTTTTTTTTTCAGCATTTCAGGATTGAACATTCTGGTCAGTGAATGATTAATAAGCTTTCTGTTCCGTTTTCAAATATTATATATATTTCAAGATGTTATTTATTGCCTAAAATATATTTTAAACCAGTATATTTTGTTCAGTCAACAATATGGGAAAATACATACCCTACCTGTATTTCTCTCATTGAGGAATAGCACCAAAATCAATAAGAGTATTGCTGTTTTTTGAGAATAAGGTGACTAGCTTTAAAAAAAGAAAAGACATTTAATTTTTTAGAGCCTTAAGCAAAGGTGTAGACATTTTTATAAACATTAACCTAATTGAGATCAATTTTAAGAATACTAAGATCCTTAAGGATCTCATTTTGAAAATCACTTTCTATAAATCAGTAACTATTGCTTTGATTTAATGGAGTTTATATAGTAGCTTTATTAATAATTATAAACTAGTTTAATGTCTTACTGGACTTTAAAATCATGGCCACTAATTGGTTTTTTTTTTTAAGTCTCTAAGCTTTGGGTTATGTTAGAAAACAAATGCGAAATTATCACCATTTCCTTTTAAGAGCTAAATAATCATTCAAGTAAGACTGTTCATTGCAGTAACAGCTTTAGTAGTTTTCGTTGGTGACAACTGAATGTTCATGCTAGTAACTGGGGCTTCTTGGTAGAATAATATTTTTAAAAGAGCTTTGTTAACAGGTTAAGTCAGAAAATTTTGTTTGGCCTTTTCTTTTTCATTCTTACAGCCTGATTTTTTTTTTTTTTTAATCTTTGACTTGAATTCTTAAAAGCCAACTTGAACTGATATCTTGTGTGTGTTTTAAATTGGTTCCATCTTGTCCTTTCTAACAATTTTTATGACTAATCCATTGTGAGGGAGTGTCTGGGTAAAAGTTTTGGGTCTTGAGAGAAAATAACTAGACTAAATGCATGAGTCACAACTGACCTAAAAATAATCCCCAGGAAGTAATCTGTTTTCCAGTTTTCTCCTCCAAGGTCTCAGCAGTACTGTATGTTACTAAGAGAAAATAGAAAGATAAATGTATTTTTAGTCACTGTCAGAAAATGAATAAGAAAAATGAACTCTGGAAATTTAGCTTCTTATGAATATTTCCAGTTGGTAGTTGTATTTGCCATTGTCTTTTAAGCTTTAATTTAGCATGAAGTTCAAATGAGATGTGGGTAGTATTTTTAATATTTAAACCTGTGTACATTTCTACCCAGCTAATATTCTTTGCTTACTTTCCTCTGCTTTTTTCATACCTTTTACTCTCCAGAACTGCCTAAAGTTACAGAAGGTGCGTAACACCTTTTCTTCTTATTCTATTCCATATATTATATTCCATAATATTTTATTACTTGCCATTGTTCTTTACTATTGGTTGCATATTTTATGAAATTGTGTGCAGGGAAAGATGTATTACAACAAAATCCATATGGTAATAAAAATTAATGATAGTATTCATTATTGACTTCCAAAGAACTGTTTATGGAAGAGAAAATACTTCTGAAATAATTACGATCGTTTAAAATATTTATTTATTTAAAATATTTACTTGTGTAAGGAGTGTATAGAATGATTTGGGCGTTCCCTGCCCCTAGTGGCTAAAAGGCTGCACACAGGACACTAACATTTCCAGAGGGACTGTTTCGAAGGGCCAGGAGCTTGGTGATGCTATCTAAGGAGCTTGTATTTGTGTACTGCAATCTGTAATTTCCTGTACCAAAAGTTTCAGCCCCTCCTTTTTTTTCTGGTACGTTATCTAAACCTGCCTAATTAACATTCTTAAGAGTAAATCATTTTTACTTTGAATTAGGTGTATTTTGTTCAAGGACAAGTTAACATATGTCAAGTCATGCTGAATGAAGATTCTCATTTTCATACAAAATAATGAATATTTAAAACACTTGGAATTTGTGTTTTAAATGGTGTCCCATGAATTATTGAAAATCAGTAACTTTGTTTCGAGGTTTATTTAAGGGTAAAATTATTTTTTTCATTTTATGTCTCTTAACCTCAAGATTTATATAAAATCCCGTATGCTGAGTGTTCTTTCCAGAAAATGAACTGAGACATTTATCTAGAAAACATCTCAGTTCTGACCTCATGGTCTTTTGTTTTGAAGCAGGAAGACAGTTGAAATTTTTGTAGTCTTACATGGCCATGTTGTTGTTCTTACTATAGAGATATTGAGAAAGTTTCTATTAGCTGATCCTTAGAAATTTTATAAATGCATGTGAAAATTTTTTAAAGAAAGAAATGGAAAGTTCAGTTAATATTTTCATTGCCCAAAATAAATTATGAATTGTAGATACATTTTTAAAATTTCAATTGAAAGTTATTTGGAGGAAAACACAAAACATAACAAAGACAAAAAGAACAAAAATAACGGAAGAAGATGTTACCTGGGAAAAAAAGGAAAGCAAATTGTTTCTCATGTGTCCTGAATTCATAAGCATTATTGTATTAGAGCAACAGTTACCTCAGGTAGGAAAAAAAAAAGCTAGGTTTGTGCATGTGTTTCGTTTCTGGTTTTATATTTGTTTTATAGTTTAATTATGTTTTGGGAAAGTGTGACTAAGGCCTGTTTTAACACAAGTCAATAAATTAGACTGCATGCTTTTGTTATACTAGACATTATGTTAACGTAAGCAGTTCTTCATAAAAATAAGTCTTTTTTTCATATACTTTGAATCATTTTTTTCCTATTTTTCAGCCACTAAATGTGACCTGTGCTTATAACTGACCTTATGTAGAAGTACAATGCTGTTACCCTTCCTAGTTTTTTACTACTTTATTTTTAATTTTTACCCTCTTTTAAGAATCTGTTCCAAGTGGAGAAAATCAGAGTGTGACAGGAGGTGATGAAGAGGCAGTCGATGAATACCAAGAGTTAAATGCAAGAGAAGAGCAGGATATTGAAATAATGATGGAAGGCTGTGAATATGCAATTTCCAATGCCGAGGCCTTTGCAGAAAGGTTGTCCAGAGAGCTGCAGGTGCTAGATGGGGTAAGCCTCTGTTGTAACGTGTGACTAGTGATGTGTGGTGAACTGAGACTGGTGATGTTCATATTCTACGGCCTCTGCGCTTAAGCCTGGATAGTGTGATTACTGCTGTCTTTCCCTAGAAGCGCATTACCAGCTGCCCTCCCTCCATCTTTCATTGTTCTTGTTCCAAAGACAGAACCATTTCTATTAGGCCAGTGAAGGCAGTTGGCTGAGGTTCTGAATTTGGGGAGGTTCTTGATATGAAGTGATGGAAATAGAAAGTAGCCAACCTGAAACCACCCTGGGGGTTGAATCCCCTGCCTCTGAAACACTTCAGAATAGTTCAGGACAAGAGAAAAGCATTTTTGTGGTTTGGGGGGAAAAAATAGGTAAAAGTTAGAAAGAGAGAGAGTGAGCTGAAAGAAGTGAATCCTTTACCCAAAGAGAGCAAAATAGTGTAGTGAAAACAGGAGAACCAGGGCAAGAGGATGTTTGACTCCTCTGAACTACTTTGGAATAGATCCTGTTCATTTGTGTGCAGGTATATGAGCTTGTATCTAAATGTACATCTTTAGGAAGTAAAAAGCTACAAGTGGCACCTCTCCTGAGAAAAATCTAAAATGAGAATGTTTTGGTGGGGGGTGGAGTGTGGTTTTGTTAGGCAAAGTATGCATTTAAGAAGAACTCTCAGAAAATAAGGAATGTTTTAAAGACTTTAAAGAGTGTTGGCATTTTATACAAGAAAGGTACAGAAGTTGTAAGGTTGAACTGAGGTCCAGAGATTACAATAGTCCAAGCTTACAAATTTGTAAAACTCTCAGGAAGTAAAGCCTAGAAGAGACTTCAAGATGTTGAAGTGAAAATTGTCCTGAATCAGTTCAAGTTCCAGCTCTGCTGCTTAAGATGTCAGTGGGTCTGAGCTCTGCTGCCTTTACAGTTGGGCTGCACCTACAAGTGAGTTATTATGAATAGTATATAAAATAACATGTGACATTTTAGCATCACTCATACAATGACATTATTTTAATTCTTTATCCAAATTTTTTCCCCATATCATGTTATATGCCTTCTTAATGTGGCTTTGTGGTTTGTGTTTTCTAGTTAATGTTGCATCTGTGTTCCAAGTCATCATATTACTTTGCAGTTTAATTTTGGATTTGAAAGCTTCCATATTTCAGGGAATTCAGAATCAATAGTCAGAATCTTTAGAAAATATTAATAAGGGGTTGGTGGTTTGTTGCTGCTTTGGGGAAAGAAAGTAGTTGCAAATGAAAGAGAAAAGAAAGAATACTGTAAAAGGATCTATCTTATGGCAATAGGCTCTTCCACATCCTATTAGTACAAATCATGCTACAGTTATAAATTAGTTCTATGTATCCATTAAAGACTGGCATGCTTCTGCTACCCTCTTAACTAAGGTAGTAAGACAGATGATTATTATGCTTTTGTTTACCCACTCCAGTGTTCTTGCCTGGAGAATCCCAGGGACGGAAGCCTGGTGGGCTGCCGTCTATGGGATCGCACAGAGTCGGACACAACTGAAGCGACTTAGCAGCAACAGCAGCAGCATGCTTTTGTTTAGGGTTTTACGTAAATAGTGCAGATTATAGAAAATGTTTATAGTTGATAGAGCTAAAAGAAGTGTCAGAGATGGTATAACCTAATGCCAGTTAGTTTACAGAAATGAGAGTACACCATTACTGATGATACATCATGGGGCATACCCTAAATAGGCAGTATTGAGGTCTGGTCCCTAACCTCCATGTAAGGGAAAGTGTGCTTCCCTGAAATACTATGTACAAAAGTGGAATGCAAACACAAAGTAGCAAATTAAAGTAGAGGTGTAGGTGTGTATGTCAACCTTTGTGGCTGCTGCTGCTAAATCACTCTGCTGTCAAAGAGATTAATGGATATTTCATTTAAAGCATATGAAGTATTACTTCTCTTTTTAACTTTGTAGGCCAACATCCAGTCAATCATGGCCTCCGAAAAGCAAGTCAACATCTTAATGAAGTTACTGGATGAGGCTCTCAAGGAGGTGGATCAGATTGAATTGAAACTGAGCAGTTATGAGGAAATGCTCCAAAGTGTAAAAGAACAAATGGATCAGATCTCGGAAAGCAACCACCTAATTCATCTTAGTAACACTAATAATGTAAAACTCCTATCTGAGATAGAGTTCCTTGTGGTAAGCATGATTATAAACTATTAACAACAATTAAAAAAAAAAAAACAACTAATGATCTCTAAAGCCCATTTGTAAATATTTTCTAATTTCCTTAGGAGAGCAAGATTTAAGAATACTGAAGTTTCAAAGACCCAGTAATAGGATTGAGTAGCATCTTACCTGTAAACTTCCTAAGAGTAAACAGACAAATGGTGTGTTTATTTACATTCCAGAACCACATGGACCTGGCCAAAGGTCATATAAAGGCACTTCAGGAAGGAGATCTTTCTTCTTCCAGGGGCATTGAGGCCTGCACCAACGCCGCAGATGCCCTACTGCAGTGCATGAATGTGGCTCTTCGACCAGGTATGACCATAAAATCTGCCCAAGAACCTGGAACTAAGCTTCTGCCTTAGTGTAAAGCTGTTGACAAGAAGTCCACAAGGCAAGTGGTTTAGGGTTAGATTGTTAGCTATTGAAACAAGTTTCACTTACTATCAAACATAATTTATATTGGCATGAAGAACTTTTTAGTTTCAGTACCTTCTGATTGACCATCAGTGACTAAGTTAACACCAGGATTTTTCTTCAGTGCTGTTCACAGGACCTAGGACAAGGTAGATGCCATAAGGCTTTGCTAGACCAGTGGTTCCTAAACTTGAGCTTGCATCAGGATCACCTAGAGGGCTTTTTAAAACACAAATTGCCAGGTGCCACCACAGAATCAGTAGGTCTGGTCTGAGGCCTTAGAATCTATGTTTCTGACCGTTCCCAAGTGATACTGAGGCAAGACCACAGTGTGAGGATCGCTGAGTTATACTGTTTTTCCCCCTTACTTTTCTTTTATAAACACATGAATAAACCAGTAAAACTTTGAGTTCTTCAAAACTGAAATATGGCTTCTGTTATAAATGTACTCATTAGACATCCAGGAGCTCTTTAACCCATTAAATAAGTTGTTACAATTTCAGGCCATGACATGCTTCTGGCAGTTGAACAGCAGCAGCAGCGTTTCAGTGATTTGCGAGAGAATTTTGCCCGGAGACTGGCCAGTCACCTCAACAATGTTTTTGTTCAACAGGTAATTTTATTTTATTATATTACTGTCATGTTCCTGTAGCTTAAAATGAAATTGTCACAGAAAAAATTTTAATGTATTTAATTGGGAGCACAGTATGTTCCTTTATATATTTATTTGATTTTAATATTTTTAGATATATATGTATTTGCTCACAGATGTATTTGGAGCCTCAGTGGTCTCCTATGAAGACAGTTCCTTTTAGCTAAAATTCCCTAAGTTTTAAATAATTATGCTTACATATTACATATACCCCATTTAGACAATCTTGTTTACAAAAATAAGTCCAAACTTGTTATGTGTTTAATGTTTGGCCTGTTTTATTTTTCAATATTTTCAAGTGAGAACAGGGACTTGATTCCATGTTTTAAGTGTTTCATTGGCTTCATGTACTTATAAATATGAAAAAATGACTAACTCAATTATAAATTCTAGTTGATTTAATCTTATATAAAACCTTTGTCTCTATTTTTATGTGGAAAGGGTGTTATAATTAAGGTTGTGGCAATGCTATAAATGTTACTATTAAGTATACCTTAGAGGGATTTGAATAGAAGGTGTTTTATTTAATAAATAATAAATTATACAATATTTATCAAATAAATTAGGTGTAATAAATTAGATTTTGTGTATTTATCATCTCTTTAATAGGGATTTGGGGCAAAAAAAAAAGTTGAGTGAAATTTTGTTCATCAGAAATTCTGTCTGAAATTCTAGGTTCTTATTTGTTTTCACTTTGTAGTATTCTGAAACAATTGTGTTTATTTTATCTCTGACTAGTTTACTCAGGCCCTCCTTCAGCTCTATAACAGGTCCTACTTTCTTTCGGTGCCTGTGAGTACATCAACTTTGGCTCCAGCTTCTCTGATTCTTTTTTTTTTTTTTCCTGTAAAGTTTACTAAGCTTAATAGCAGCAGAATCTTTATAGTTATAATTTACTGATTTAAGCTACCTGTTAACCATATTTGTGGCAGTTTTTTTAATGTCCCATAACAGAAAGTTTATTTAGATCCAAAAGGCATTTAATCTCATTCTGCTTGCCTTTCTTTCTGTCGTTCTTTTATTCACTCTCTCATTCCTTTATTTGGAAGTCATTTGCCCAGTGATTAAAAATGCATTCCAGACATTTCACTGGAACAGATGAGAGGCTGATTCTTCCCTCTAGTTGCTCACGGTCTAGAGAAGGGACACAAACAGACTGAGGGAGGGTATATGTTATGGTGGTACCATGGGAGCATAAAGGAAGATCAGCTAACTAAGCATGCAAGGGGGAAACGGGAAGACTCTCTTAACATTCCACTTGACTTAAAAAGCATGAGGAAAAAAGTAAAGCTAGGAATCACATAGGAAATACTAACGCACATTTTTATTACACTATTATTTCAATAATATCTATTTCTACACAACTCCCTAGTTTTTAAAAATAATCCTGTTGGCAGGGGTGTAGTCCACATTTGTAGATGGTACTGAAAATACCAGTCAGCAAGTGATAATCTTTTCTCCACCCTTAATTGTTATAACATGCTATTATTTGTGATTTTGCTTCCTTGCCTTATAAACTAATGGCTTTGTTTAAAATGAATGCTTCCCAGTTCTGAAAATCTAATATGCATTGTTACATGTGAGTAATGCATGTTAAAAACCAGAATGTTGCAACAATTTGGAATGTGCTGAAGAAGATGAAAGATGATGTCCCAAGTACAGAAAAGAGATTTTGTTTGTGTTAAATTTAATACTTTGTGTCACCTAGCAAAGAGTTGGGAAACAAGGGTATTTCTATTCCTGGTTGTGGGGCACACTGTCCGGGAAGATTTGATTACCTCATTGTGTCACATGTCTTTGTCTGTCATCAAATTCTGATTGTGTGTCTGACTTGTGTGGCACATTGTGTGACAGTACTCACTGTCCTCCATATGTAATAATAAGAAATGGCTCCTACCCTCAAGATGCTTGTGTGGATGTGTTAAAAGGAAGGTACTTAAAACTCTACAGCAGTGTGTACGGGATACCTTGGAGACACCACAGTAAAGCGAATATGTCAGTAAAGCAAGTCACCAAAATTTGTTGGTTTCCCAGTGTGTAGAAGAGTTATGTTTACACAGTATTGTAGCCTGTTGTGTGCAATATCATTATGTCTAACAAAAGAATGTACACACTTATTTAAAAAATACTTTATACTAAAAATTGCTAACCACCATCTGAGTCATAATCTTTTTGCTGGTGTAGGGTCTTTCCTCAATGTTGATGGTGCTGGGGGACCAAGGGAGTAATTACTGAAGATTGGGGTGGCTATGGCAATTTTTAAAAATAAGACAACAGTGAAGTTTGCTGTAATGATCAACTTTTCCTTTCTCAGACAGTTTCTCTGTAGTATGCAATGCTGTTTGATAGCATTTTACCCACAGTAGAACTTCTTTCAGAATTGGCGTCAGTCTTCTCAAATCCTGCCACTTGCTTTATCAACTAAGTTTATATATTACTTACAGACTAAATCCTTTGTTGTCATTTCAGTAGCCTTCACAGCATCTTCACCAGGAGTAGATTCTATTTCAAGAGACCAGTTTCTTTGTTCATCCATAAGAAGCTACTTCTCATCCATTAAAAAATCTGTTAAATGAGATTATAACAGTTCAGTCACATCTTTAGACTCCACTTCTAATTGGAGTCTCCAATTAGAGAACTCCACTGGTTCTCCTGCTTTCTACCACATCTATAGTTACTTCCTGTACTGAAGTCTTAAACCTCAAAGTCATTCATGAGGGTTGGAATCAGCTTCTTCCAAAACTCCTGTTAATGTTCATATTTTGACCTCTTCTCATGAATCACAGTGTTCTTAATGGCATCTAGAATGGCCAGTCCTTTTCAAAAGGTTTTCAGTTATCGTTACTAATTTATTTATCTATAATAAGAAATTTTAAACAATGTCTTAATTTTTAAAGTATATAAAGAGTCAAATTCTTAGCACAACTGAGTTCTAGATATGATAGTTATCTATATTATTGATTGAATTAAGCAATTTATGTATTTGATTTTCCTTCTTCCTATATATATTTTGGAACCAGTTTCTCTAAAATCTTTCTGTTAACACTATTTAATATATCTTAATAGTCTGAAGGTAATGATGTTCTTTATATCAGTGAATTTTCAGATGATGGTGATCTGAAAATGCTACTTGAAGTAGAAAGCTTCGAATAATAATATATGTAAAAGAGCTTTGTTAAACTGTAAAATTCTTTATAAATGTTGATTCTTCCATTTTGCAGAAGAGGTGAAGGTTTTTAATTGAAGAGCTTTCCTGACATTAAATAATATAACTTAACATGCAGTGACCTGAGTAAACAACTATTGAAGAACATAAACCATGATTTTGAGTCTTGAATCATTGAAAAAATTAATGAGGAAGAGTGGGATAATGGAAATATATCTAATATTATTATTAATAAGGGCAAAATATTTGAAAAACATTTATCAGCAATAATAAGTTTGTCAAATACTCCTTCCTTTTAGTCAGTGTAACTTAGTTAAGACACAATTTGGAGACATTAGCAGACTTAAAACTAATCTCTATCTGTGTACAGTATCTAATATCTGTGATTCAATGGAATCTCAGTCATCCTGATGTGGCAAACATTTCTGAAATGTAATGTTTGTATTGACCTTCAGCAATTTTTGAGTCTGGTTAAAATGATTTTGTTTGGCATGTTTTTAAAAGAAAACAAGTGAGACTCACATGACTAAGGTTCAGATTCTAGCCTTCCTCCTGTGTGACCTGTGTAAATCACTTAACTCTTTGAATTTCAGTTTGTTCTATTGGATAAACTGATCTACTGGATCCATATACTCTAAAACAAAGTCAGGATGCATCGTCTGTCTCAGGCTGTTTGAAAACTTACTAATTTATATAAGTCATGTCAAGGATTAAAAACAAAATTATATAGTTGCTTGTTTAGCAAATTAATGGAAAAATTAAAATTACATTAATATTAGGGATTATCCTGGAAAGGGCTTCCCAGGTGGCTCAGTGGTAAAGAGTCCACCTGCAGTGCAGAAGACATAGGTTCAGTCCCTGGGTGGGGAAGATCCCCTGGAGGAGGAAATGGCAACCTACACCAGTATTCTTGCTGGGAAATCCCATGGACAGAGGAGCCTGGCAGGCTTACAGTCTATAGGGTTCTCAAAGAATAGGACATGACCCAGCAACTGAGCACCAAGTGCTATCCTGGAAGGCCCAGGAAACAGTCATCTATAGTCCTTCCTAGTTCTGAAATTCTGTATCCTGTGTATTTTCATCTGCTGTTTTAAATATTGTAGACTCTAATGAAAATATCATAGATGTAGACAATTTGTTCTGAATGACTTCCCCTGTTTGGTGTGTGTTTCTTAGTAACAGTTTATATCATGATATTTATTTGCTTAGTAAATTGTAAAATGATAGGGGAGAGGTAAACTTAATTAAAACATTCATTCTCAGCTACTTTAAAAGATAAAATGAGTCGATTTATCAGAGAGTCATTCTTGTGTGTTTATGACTGTTTTATGGTGGTGATGTTCAGTTTGTATACACACATGATAAAGACAAGTAAGTACTCAGTTCTTATATTTCTATGTTGTTTTTGCTTGGCCATGCTTGATGATTATTAAGGATGTTTAGTTACAACAATGTTTCTTTATACTGTCAGTGATATTTATGTACTTATTTATTCACTCTAGGGTCATGATCAGAGTTCAACTCTTGCTCAGCACTCTGTTGAACTGACTTTACCTAATCATCATCCATTTCATAGAGACTTACTGCGATATGCCAAGCTGATGGAGTGGCTAAAGAGTACCGATTATCGAAAATATGAGGGACTAACAAAGGTATGGATTTGACGTCAGTTACTCACTGAGTATAGAGCATTATCTTTTAGAATCGAGGGGTCATGTGTTCAGTTCCGCAAGTGACATGAAACACTGTTGTATATTCTTAGAAAAGCAGCAAGTAGTTGAATTTCTGAGTGCTCATTAGCTAGGGAGAACATTTATTTTATTTACTTGGATGGAGAATAGCTATATTTTGAACTTCAGTATAGTATTAGGCCATACTGCAGCTTGAAGCATCATTCAGTTTAAATAATTATTTCCTGAGTTTCTTTATGTGCAATATAAAAACTAGAGAGTATGAAGATATTTTCAGTGAGGCATTTGCTTTCTAAGAATCTGTAATTTATTCTTTTAAGCACATGCAGTATGCCTCTTTATTAAACAAACACTCCACTGTTCCAGGCACATAGAAACATAGGTATTTCTGTTCCTGACTGTGGAACACACTAGCTGGAAAAATTGGATTATCATATTATGGTACATCTCTTTGTCAGTCACCAGATTTTCACTGTGTGCCTCTTTTGTACTCACTGTAATCCATATGTAAGAATAAGAAGTGGCTCCCACATATGCTCCTACTTCCAGAGAGCATCAGGTCTGCCAGGGAAGAACAATTATACTTAAAACAGCTGGCCATAGTTAAGTGCTAAACTGGAAATGAGTTTAAATGTATGGCAGTTTAGAGAAAGGAAATTCATGACCTGAAGCCACAGGAGAAAACTTCATAGAAAACATTGGATTTGACCCTTTTCCCAGGACTTTAAGAAGGCCAGGCTGACTGAAGCTGAAATTCCATATTCTAGAAGAATGAGAAGTTAGGTTAAAAAATCTGAGCTGTGAGTCCTAATAGCATTCTTCACACATAGGAAAAGACTTGATAGGGGAAACTAATTAAGAACCTAATATAATAATGAACTGAAATGAAATCTTGAATGAGGAAGATGATAATAGGAATAGAGATTATAAATCACAAGAGAGAATCCAAAAACAAGGGACAGGACGGTGCCAGACTTGTGAGACGTAGAGGTTAGAACAGTGATAAATACCACTTGGGCTTCCCAGGTGGCGCAATGATTAAAAAAAATCCACCTGTCAATGTAGGAGATGCAGGTTTGATCCCTGGGTTGGAAAGATCCCCTGGAGAAGGAAATGGCAACCGACTCCAGTATTCTTCCCTGGAGAATCCCATGGACGGAGGAGCCTGGTGGCCACAGTCCACTGGGTCACAAAGAGTTGGACATGACTGAGTGACTGAGCACACACGTACACACAGATGTCTGCAGTTGGACAAGAGAAGAGTCATTCATACATTCACTTAGCAAATGAATTGAGCATCTATTGTGTGCTAACACTGTTGTATGCGCTAAAGATAACAGCACTGAAGAAAATAGGCGAACGCTTGACTGTTGAGAGTACGTATTCTAGTGGAGAAGGGTCAACACAAAAGGCAGTTTGTAGTCTGCTGGAAGGTACTGCTGAGAGCTCTAGAGAAAATAAAGCAGGGAATGCTGGGACATCAGAAAGGTTGCAGTTTCAAAAAGGATGGTCAGAGAAGGCAACATTTGAGGACACATTTTAAAGGTAAGCAGGGGTGAGCAGTGGGAATTACTGAGGAAAGCTTTCCCAGCACAGCACAAGTGCCCCAAGGCAAGAGCAACCTGGAGCACTGGAGGAGCAACCAGGAGGCCGTTGTGGAGGGAGCACAGTGAGCCAAGTTCAGGATTAGAAGGGCGGGCAGGTGAGGTGAGAGGTGAGGTGGGCAGGGCAGATCTGGAAGGCACTGTGCACCATTGTTAAGAATTTGGTTTTTACTTTCAGAGAGATGAGGGGGGGAGGGTGTTGATGGGCTTTGAGTAGCAGAATGACATGATCTCACTCATTTATATAAATGGCCATTGTAGCAGGAACCCATGGGTTCAGTACTCTACTGTTGTGTTGTATTCTGATTTGTTTTGAGTCAGCAGAATTCTGATTTGGAGATAGCTTACAGAATAATATTTGTGTGACTGGAATCTTTGCCTTCTGAAGTTTTAAGGATTAATACTGTATTTTGAATAATTAAATATTGTTACATCTTAAGAGTTTTGTGCCAACAAGCGCTTTGTCCCCTAGTGAATATTCAAATGAGTAAAATAATCAATAAGCTTTTTGCCTGATTGTGTTCTCAGTGAATATTATTGCCCTATCTTTATATATATATGTATCATTCATGAATGTAATATAAAGTGAAGAAGCAAGACAGTAGCCAATCTAGCACTGAATTATGGAATCATTCTCTGCTCACAGTATATTTTAAATTGACAATATTGATGTGCTTTTTTAAATGAAATTATCTTATTTCCAAGGAATCTTAATTTATCTTGTGTTTGATCTTGTGACAGACCATGCAGTTTTATGCCTGATACTCTAATTTGGTTGCTCAAGTGTTTTCAAAAATAGGAATTTTATTAATATGACAAAGAAAGGAATGAAAGGAAATGGAAAGAAAGGAATGAAAAAAGGAACCTGACAAATCAGTGTTTCTTTGGTAAGAAATAGTAATTAAATCCAGATACTGTTTATACGTCATACTTCCCAGGTAGTGTGCTAGTGGTAAATAACTCACCTGCCCGCACAGGAGACATAGGAGACCCAGGTTCAGTCCCTGGTTCGGGACGGTCCCCCTGAGAAGGAAATGGCAACCCACTCCAATATTCTTGCCCGGAGAATTCCATGGACAGAGGAGCCTGGTGAGCTATATAGTCCATAGGGTTGCAGAGAGTTGAACCCAGTTGAAGTGACTTACACTCACCTTTGTACTTGGTTAGTTGTACCCAGCTCACACTTTTTGGCAGGACCAGGAAAAGCTTGTCTTCATTTCTTTAGGGATAAGAATAACTAGGCTCTGCCCCAACTCTACTTATGGCTGAATCTAAGCAAACCCCTGATCTGGGGTATATGTAATTAGAGCCTAAGGAAAATACAGGTGCGTTGGACATGTAATGAGCTTGGCTGCCCAGAATCCCTTCTCCCTAGCTGGGGCTCTGAGTTATGCATGTAGAGCGGTTGATCAGGTCCATCCATGTTTAGGTAGGAACGATCTTTCCTCTCCTAATAGTCCCCTGCGGCCAACAGTCTTGAAGACTGCTCAGACATCGTCTCTCAGCCTCAGTCCTATATTTGTAAATATAGAAAATAAAACATGGTGTTATCCGTAAGACTCTACAGTGAGCACAAAGTAAAGTTGGAAATACTGCCTGAGATAACAGTATTTAAACTCAAGATAGTTGGATTTTAAGTTAGGTGCTGTATACAGGGTGCTAAGAAAAATACGTACAGTGAGAAACATCTTTCTGAATTTAGTAAATGAACTGAGAGTCACACCTGTCTGTGGCCTTTCCCACCCCTGAGTTCTGTTGAGAACCTGGGGGAAGGTATTCAGTCATTTGAATTGTATTGAAAAAGAAGGTGATTTTCGGTAGTCTGCTCAAATCACTGTTTTCAAAATAGCAAAATAGCTGTTTTGAGACTGTTTAAATTGCTTGGATAGTAGTGTGCACTTAATTTGGGTATTGGAATGCAGTCTGTTATATTGAGTGAGTTGAGTAGAAATCTAATGATTTTATGAATTATAGGTTGATCAGTCATTTACATTGATTTCCAGTGATCAGTGTTTTTGTGAGAATTTAAAATTCAAAGAATGAGATGCAGAAAAAGTGAAATAGGAATAATTTTAGGGTCTGTTTAACTTTAGATTTGCTTTTGAAGTTACACACAAAGAACACAGGAAAAAATTTCCTATTTAACTTTACTTACGGAGAATCTGTGGGAAATGTATGTGGCATACAAATTGGAATAAGCAGGCTTTATATTATGTTTCATCCAAAAATTTTTTATAAGGACATGTCTATCTATAAAATATCTAAATATATCTAATATCTAATATATATTTATATATTTATAAAATATCTTAAAAAATCAATGATGAACTATGAATCAGTATACAGATAATTTAAATGATATACCTTTGAAAGTTACATCTGATGTTTAAAGCAAAGTAAACTGTTCTAAAACTGGATGTGTTTGAAATTGAAGTGTAGATTCCGTGATAAATTTAAAAGAATAACTAGGCATAGAAGTTTTTCTGCTGTGGATTTATTTAAATTTAGTGAAACTCTACATAAGGCATTTAACATAGGATTTGGAAAAATACATGGTCTCCCACTGTTGAATCTTTTGTAAGGGTATAAAATATTTTTGTATGACAGTAAGCATATATGATGAGGGAATGAGTTTGCCTATTAAATAATAGATGTTTTCATTTGAACTAGAATAAATTTTGTTTTTTAAAAATACATTATTTGATTATGAAAACTGTAAGATGTAGTAATTAAATTCTTATGAAAGTAACCTATTTTGGGTTAATTTAATACCCCATGCTGGCAAGGTATGGTAAAACTCAGTGTACTGCTTCAATGTCATTGATACTGTCTGTTGGTATAATAATTTTTAAAACAGCATGGCAACATGGAGGAAGAGTTAAAAGATCCCTTACTCTTTGGCACTGTAATTTTACCCTTAGGAAATTATTCCAAGGAAGCAGTTCATTAGAGATGAAAAGCTTATTGTAACATTGTCCATCACAGCAAAACATCGAAACCACTTAAGTAGTCTGTATTAGGAGGATGGTTTACTAAATTGAAAACATCAACAGAGCGTAATACTGTGCAGTCATTAGTGTATGACACTGGAAAAGCCTGATTGTGCTGACCCAAATACCCTATATAGTATGAATGCAGCTATATTTAAAATACATGAAAGGTAATGTGTAAATTACCATTGGATCATTGAAAAAACAAGAGAGTTCAGAAAAACGTCTAATGCTGCTTTATTGACTACACCAAAGCCTTTGACTGTGTGGCTCACCACAAACTGTGGAAAATTCTTCAAGAGATAGGAATAGCAGACCACCTTATTTGCCTCCTGAGAAATCTGTATGCAGGTCAAGAAGCAACAGTTAGAACTGGACATGGAACGACAGACTGGTTCCAAATCAGGAAAGGAGTATGTCAAGGTTGTATATTGTCACCCAGCTTATTTAACTTATATGCAGAGTACATCATGTAAAATGCCGGGCTGGATGAAACACAAGCTGGAATCAGGATTGCTGGGAGAAATATCAATAACCTCAGATATGCAGATGACACCATCCTTATGGCAGAAAGCAAAGAAAAACTAAAGAGCCTCTTGATGAACGTGAAAGAAGAGAGTGAAAAATTTGGCTTAAAACTCAATATTCAGAAAACTAAGATCGTGGCATCCAGTCCCATCACTTCATGGCAAATAGATGGGGAGACAGTGGAAACAGTGAGAGACTTTATTTTTGGGGGGGCTCTAAAATCACTCCAGATGGTGACTGCAGCCATGAAATTAAAAGAGGCTTGCTCCTTGAGAGAAAAGCTATGACCAACCTAGACAGCCTATTAAAAAACTGAGACATTACTTTGCCAACAAAGGTCCATCTAGTCAAAGCTTATGGTTTTTCCAATAGTCGTGTACAGATGTGAGAATTGGACTATAAAGAAAGCTGATCACCAAAGAATTGATGCTTTTGAAGTGTGGTGTTGGAGAAGACTCTTGAGAGTCCCTTGGACAGCAAGTAGATCCAACTAGTCAATCCTAAAGGAAATCAGTCCTGAATATTCATCAGAAGGACTGATGCTAAAACTGAAACTCCCAATATTTTGGCCACCTGATGCGAAGAAGTGACTCACTGGAAAAGACCCTGATGCTGGGAAAGATTGAAGGTGGGAGGAGAAGGGGACGACGGAAGATGAGATGGTTGGATGGCCTCACCAACTCAATGGACATGAATTTGAGCAGGCTTTGGGAGTTGGTGATGGACAGGGAAGCCTGGCGTGCTGCAGTCCATGGGGTTGCAAAGAGTTGGACATGACTGAGCAATTGAACTGAACTGAATGTATAAAAGTGAAAATGTGAGTTTGATTATTCAACTTCATATTTTTATAAATTGTTAATATTATGATGCCAGTTCAGTTTTTTAAAAGATGGAAAATAGCCTTCTTATGTCCTCTGAAATGCATCAAATATTTTAAGACCACAAATTCAAAATAAGCACAAAGGATATGGGGGGATTGAGAAATGGAAATTGTCATATTTGTTTTATTAATGAGTATGTGTTGTTTTCACTTTTAAGAATTACATGGATTATTTATCACGACTCTATGAGAGAGAAATTAAAGATTTCTTTGAAGTTGCAAAGATCAAGATGACTGGCACAACTAAAGAAAGCAAGAAGTTTGGTAAGCTTAAGCATCTCAGTCCCCTTGTTTGTTTTCTATTCTATTAAAAATTGGTTTATTTGTGACAAATAATTTTAAGACTTTTTAGACAAGATGGAAGGAGATACAATAGAATTAGTAAAAGAATAAATCTAATGCATTGGTTTATAGGTTTTTCATGGAAAAAGTATGTCTCTAAATAGTTACTTTTACTGATTAAAATTCTGCAGTATGTGAATTTGACAGCAATTGTAAATACATGCCATGTCTCATAAAAGTACAGTGCACCTCATATCCGCAGATGCGGAACCCGTAAATGTGGAGGACCACCTATGGGACTTGAGCGTCCATGGATCTTGATATCCACGACAGGTGCTGGAACCAACCCTGCACAGATACCAGGGACAACTGTATATAGTCACAGAAGAAGCAGTTGGCCAGAAAATGAAGTGCAGTCTGGTAGAGAAAGTACTAGATTAAGAGACATATGTTGAAAGTTCAGTTTCTGATTTCCTAAAAGACCTTTTATAACAGTTGGAGGCAAGTCTGTGATCTCTTAAGTCATTGCACTCCACAAGGAGGTGAAAGTGATTCCTAGCTTCTTACTTCTCACTGGCTATTTTGAATCAAAAAGAAAGTTTCTAAGTGTTTTCTCCCCTGTGAAGGGGCTATACAGATGTCACCAAAGTTTCTCCTGTAATTATACTTTATTTTTCTGAAGAGTTATTTTTGAAACAAGAAGTTTTTTTGTTGCTTCTAAATATGTTAAATAAACAAAAAACTTGATTTAAAAGGATAACCAGTGAAAGTATCAAGTTGCAAGGAAATGATTTGCCGAGGCCACATTCTGCTCTTGCATGTACCCATCTCTGGACTTCTTTTTGGATGGAGTTCTGTGCCTATTGGAGTCAAAACCTGGCCTTAAAGGGCTACAGTGTGTCCTCTGTGTCTGCATAGTTCCCCTTTAGAACCATGAGTTTAGCATTTGCTTGTTGAAAGGAGCCTGTGCCCTGATTGAAATTGATAGTTCATCTTTCCATTCTTTTCTTTAGGACAAAGAAGACTATCTTTAGTAGTGGGTAATTATTTTGTGATTCACTGGTTTGTGTTTTTTTTTTTTAATACAACACTAATATATTGGTGATACTAGTTCAGATTTTTTAAATGGTTTGAATCTGTGTATTATACTTTGGTAAAGATACTGATAAAAATATTGGGACAATAGGCTTTTGGAAACAGAAATGCTAACTCATCCTAAAGGTTAATTGTTCTTAAACAGTGTGTTTATATCCTTGTTAATGTTTCACCATGGATATGTTAAATCAATTTTTCTTTTTAGTAAACAACATATTAATACAGTTACGTGTTTAATGTTTTCATTTAGTATATTTGTCATCACTTGTTACTGCAATAAAAGGGAAATCTTTCTAAAACTACCTCCTTGGGAGGTTATTAATGCCACTATCATAATATTAATTTATCAAGCCTAAGATTCTCATTGAGATAAATGACATAATTGAAATATAATTTAAATCAAGTACAATAGTATCTTAATGGTATCATTGCATTAACCTAAAACCTTGATTTTTTTTCTTATCCCTTGAAGTTCTTAAATTATCTTGTTAAAAAAATTTTAATTAACCTAAGACAAGTTTAGAAGATACTTTTAAAACAGGGTTAAAATTACATCTCTTGTATGTATCTATTAAGCAATAAGGAATAGGAGAGTAACCAAAAAATTACAGTTTCTATTACTTTGATGTTATCAGTTACAAGAAAAGAAAAACTAAATAATAAACAGAATTCAGAGGATAAAAACTATTTTGTTCATCTTTGAAAATGTAACTTGTTGGTCAACATTTAAAAATAAATTTCAAGTAAATACAAATGACTTCAGAAGTTCTAAATAGGTAGAATGTAAACTTTTTAAAGATACCTTTTCAAGGATTCAAATTATGTTTAAATCAGTTCTTAATAGTAATTACAATTAAAAGAGAAACCTAAAATTTGGGGAAGATAACTTTTCAGTGGATCAAAATTAAGTAATTATGAATAAAATTTAAATTTGTTTTGTTTTTTCCTTGCTCTGAAAATGCTGCGTCGTAGATACTAATAAGAATAGAAAGTCAGATTGAATGTGTTTTACAAAAGGAAATTGTGTAGACAAAATATAATCGTAGAGATTTAGGGGAATTCTCTCTTTTTGAACCATTCTTTACTCAAGTCTTTAACATTTACTTAGTTCAGATAATTTAAAATAATGTTAAAATGCCAGTAAACTACTTTTTCTTTGTGGTAAGGTTTTTATAAAGTCTTTGCCTTTTTTAGATCTGAAGGTTTACCCTGATATCTTCAGAGGTGTGGGATTGTCCCCCCAAGATTGATACTTTGGTGTTTTTTCTTTTGTGCTCCTCAGATGTACTTAATGAAAAGACAGGCAAAGGATATTTAGTAATAATTTTTTAAATCGCTCATTTTTTTCTTTCTACTACTAAGATAAGACACACATGTGTTAGTTGAGCCCATTTACATAATAACTTCCTTATCTTTATTAACCCAAAACTTAAAAAATGATATGCCAGAAACTTTTTTTTTCAGTGTTTCTCCACTAAATTAAGAAATCTTGTTGATTCCAAAGAGAGTCTTGAACACAAGACTAAATTCAGTCCTGACTGGAAGATTCATTCAGTAAATATTTATTAATTACCTATTATATGATAAGCCGGAGAAGGCAATGGCACCCCACTCCAGTATTCTTGCCTGGAAAATCCCATGGATGGAGGAGCCTGGTAGGCTGCAGTCCATGGGGTCTCTACGAGTCGGACACGACTGAGCGACTTCACTTTCACTTTTCACTTTCATGCATTGGAGAGGAAAATGGCAACCCACTCCAGTGTTCTTGCCTGGAGAATCCCAGGGACGGGGGAGCCTGGTGGGCTGCTGTCTATGGGGTCACACAGAGTCGGACACAACTGAAGTGACTTAGCATAGCATAGCATTATATGATAAGCACTGCTCGGTACTGAGAATGCAGCATAAGCAAAGACCCTACCCTCTTGATGCTTATACTCTAGCAGAAATTGTTTAAGGATATTTAAAATTTATCGGAATATTGTTACTTCTTGCTGATAAATAATACAGACTTTTTTATGAGTCCAAATAGGGCGCTAGTAGTATTTATTAACTACTTTAAAAAAGAAAAATATATGCAGCATTAGGCTTTGCTCTGAAACTGGTGAGCTTAGTAGAGTGACACCTTAAGGCCACCAGAAGGTACTGTTCAGATTGACCAGCTAGTGGCTCCAGCGCATCCCTCCCTACTGGTCGCTGTAATGTCCAGCCTTATCATTTCATATTCCTTTAAACTTCAGGCAGACAAGGCTGGGAAGATTTACATGTTCTTGCTGTGGCAGATTAGTAGTTTATACTCGAGCTTTTGCCTAGCGATAGCAGCTATCACTATCCCTGTTTGGCAGGAGTTGACACATTGTTTTCTATTTCTTAAATATTTCTAGAGTTATATTCATTAATTTTCTGTTTTATTCTGTAATTTCTTTCTTTGCCTTTCAAATTAGCTTCTCATTTGGGTTTAGAATGTTTCACAAGACGATCTCTACAATTGATCTAACAAATACTAAAGAGAGGTTTTAGATAAAGGAAATACCAGATGACTCTGAAAGAGCTCCAGTTCCCACATTAGACCTGTTCGCTCAGCTTTACCCTTCTACCTACCCATCTCCCAATAATTAGTATTTTGATACATATGTTTTATTCTGTGTTCACAGAGCCAGTTAAGTTACTAAATAGTTTAGCTTATTATTCTAAAATGGTTTTAAAACCCCACTCATAATTTTTTTATCAGAGGGAGTATAAAATTATTTAGTACAGTGGAGATTCCTTCCAAGAGCTTTCAGTGAATACAGGATTGTTAATGCATTTAATGTTTAAATGTGCAACTTCATTCTACTAAATTTTCACTGTATTAAATTATTTACTTGAACTCTGTTTTCTTCAGAAATCAGAACTTGCAAGTATAGTCTTTAAATTTAAGTACATCAGCTTAGGAGACTTAAAAACATCATTTAAAAGTGTGGGGGAGGTTTACAAATGTAGATATTTTTACCTGAATATTTGCATAAAATAGTACATTAAAAGACTAGTAAAGTCTTTTCTCTCATGTAATTTCTCAAGCAGTAGCTGACCAACTAAACATACGTTGCATCTCTCGTTACTTGATGCTCATGGTTCTTTGCATGTGTCTTTTAAACTAGAGCTTTAACTTCCTCTTGTGCATGGTTTGTGCAAATTGCAGTTTATTAACTTGTCTTTGTCTTTGATGCTTGCAACCTAATCCATCACAGCTACACTGCCTCGAAAAGAAAGTGCTGTCAAACAGGAAACAGAGAGTGAGTATGCTTAGTGTATTAGTAGGTATTCTCAATGCATGTTTGTTTAATGTCTAGAAATTAGTTACTTATCTTGAAAAAAGTTACACCAGAAATATTGATTGCTCTGGGTTGCCAGGTATTGATGAAAGAAAACCAACAGAAAGGAAGTGGTATGACTACATCCAAGAACTATGTAATATGGTTAAACATGTATGGTGGGTAGTCAGAAATTTATATAAAGTCTTAACCATTATACTTTTGTTTTCAGGCTGTGTTTAGAAACTATAAAATTTCTTGTATGTGTGGTCAGATTTTGCATAATGAAGCCAAAGTTTGTCTCTAACTAACTATATATCATATTTTTTATCACTTATTTTATTATTTGTCCCTTCTGACCATTAGCAAATAATACAGGTTAGCTGAGAAATAGTCAAGAAGAATAAAAATGTTTTACTGTTTAAATTTAATTCTGAATAAAAATATCACATTTGCTTGTAAAAATAAAATCCTTTAATTATTTGATGTATGTAGGATATTGTCCAGACATATTGTTCTCATTTTTCCTCATGGCTATTATGGATACCTGTGTTTATACCTAAACTCAGATGTCCCTTATTAATATAGTTAATACCGTATGTGTTATATTTTAGTTGTATTTTAAATACAACAAATATTCAGGGTTTGTTTTTTTTTTTTCTTTTCATTTTGTTTAGTTTTTAAAAGAACTTTAATCAGTTCACTTGCTGAAAAAACAAGTGTCTGAGTTCAGGAATGTATTGAGTCATGTGTAATTGACATTTTTAGTAGGGCAAAAATAATTGAGTGTTGGTAGTTTCATATGGTTCAGCCTAATATGTTGATTTAATGTAGAGGCAAATAACATTGGAATATGGCGGTTTTTTTCTAGAAATACAATCATCATGTTAGCTAGTATTCTAGGGGATCAGTGACTTTCATCCATAGTCATATCTTCTGAGTGGAAAAGAAATCCTCATCTACTTTAGAAAAATCATCAGGCAACTGTAATGAGACTGGGCAGGGTACAGTGTGATCTTTAAGATCCCTTTCAGTCTTATTCTGTGATTCTGTATGATTTCACCTATCTTTACATATGCTCAGAAGTAGAACACAAATCTTAATGAAAGAGAAAGACACTCTACATCCTTTTCATATGGTAGAGTTGTGCCCTAACTAATATGAGCCCTGGAAGACCAGGACAGTAGAAGAGAGCCCTGATTTATGCCATGGATCTTTTATTCATGAAGGTCACAACTTTTAAAGTTTTATCATTTCTTAGGTCTTCATGGAAGTTCCGGGAAATTAACTGGATCTACTTCTAGTCTAAATAAACTCAGTGTTCAGAGTTCAGGGAATCGCAGATCGCAGTCATCTTCCTTGTTGGATATGGGAAACATGTCAGCCTCTGATCTCGATGTTGCAGACAGAACCAAATTTGATAAGGTAAAATAAAATAACACATGTTTCTTAAACATTACTGTCAGTTTTCTAGCACCAGTTTGTTATTGCTTTCATTGTGTTCAAAGATTTGGGCTATATTGACTCTTTTAATTATCCATGTCTTACTTTCCATTTCTGAATCTAAAAAAAAAAAAAAATACTGGTCAAATGGCAACTGAAATGTGATTCATCAATTAAATGACATAACAGCTTTATTAAAATTTGTTATAAATCATAAAGAGCTTGCATTGTCAATCCAGTTATTTGAGTGACTACAAAGAGGAAACAACTTTTATGAAGCTAAATTGCTTATAAATAGTTTTATCTCTATGTTCCTCTTTTCAGATTCCAAGTGAATAATTGTTGTCAGTTTTGTTTTAGGTATGTTCTGACCCTGTTATGCCTCATTAATACTGCATTGTCCTGTCAATCTTGGAAGTATTTGTTTGGGGGATTCCATTAAGATTATAGATAAAGCTTCCCTGGTTGCTGGAGAAAAGTAAATGGGGAATGTTATTTTAAGCATTTTGTTCAGTTCTTTGTAGGATCATTTTGGTTTTCTTCAGATCTTTGAACAGGTACTGAGTGAACTGGAGCCCCTGTGTCTGGCAGAACAAGACTTCATAAGTAAATTTTTCAAACTACAGCAACATCAGAGTATGCCTGGAACTGTGGTATGGGTGACATTTATTTATTAGCTCATATTTATGCTCTGTATCATAATTAGCTTAATCAATATGTTGTCATAATTTCAGTATCAGAACAGAAAACATTTACATTGTAAGGATATTTAAAATAATTTTTATCATACAAGACAATAAAAAAAGGGATAGGGTTTGGGCATCTAATCTAATATTCTAGACTATCTTAGGCCTAAACATTCTCCAAATTGATGAATGGGGGAAATGTCTAAGTTTACTTGGCAAAATATATTTTTAAAGAGCGAATGTATTGTTTTAGTGATCAAGAAAAAGTAAATAGAATTAAAAAAATTATGTTTTAATGTATATTTGTTGTTATTTAGTCGCTAAGTTGTGTCCGACTGTTTGCGACCCCGTGGACTATATAGCCCACCAGGTTTCTCTATCCATGGGATTTCCCAGGCAAGAATACTAGAGTGGATTGCCAGTTCCTTCACCAGGGGATCTTCCCAACCCAGGAATTGAACCCGTGGCTCCTGCATTGGCAGGCAGATTTCTTTACTGCTGAGCCACCAGGGAAGCCCCCGTGGTCTTAAAAAAATAAATGAAAGCAAGAAAGAAAAAAATGGTGAGGCCTCAAATCAGAATCTTTCTTACGGCTTTCTTACTCTGAGACCTTAAACTAATTATTTAATCCCTATTTTTCCTCATCTGTGTAATGGGTATAATAATGCCTATTGAACATGGCTCTCTGGTAGCATAATGTAAGAAAATAAAATGAGACATTTGCTAGAGTATTTTAAAGAACTTAAAAGCACAATGCAAATCGAGTGGTTTTTTAAAAATTAAGATGATCTTTAAAAGAACCAACATATAAAAACAGTCCTCAAATGACTGAGAAATTAAGTCTTTCAAATGGTTAAGGGATTTGTTCTTATAGATGGTATTGCTAGTAAATTTGTTAGTTTCTATAAGAACTTCTGGCAGCATTTTTTATGCTCGAGTTTTATTAGAATGATTTTAATTTTCAAAATTCTCCCTTGAACACGTTCCTAGATGTTTTCAGCTCTTTATTAAGTTGCCCTCTCATTCCTACACTCCCTCTGAGTCTCCTCTACCTTTCTCTCCCACCCCCCCCACCCCCCCCACGAAATGTGCTCACACACAAACACAACTTCTCATTCTCGGGTAAAATCTAAAAACAAAGCTTTTCCTGAATATTCTGAAACAACATATTAAATTATATAATTTCATTGATAATACTACCTTTAAAAATCATTATTTCTCATAATATATTCTCTCCTAAGAATTTTAAGACTGAGCAGGCTATTGCTATATAAACTAAACTAAACTCGTCAATTTGTTAGTCTTTTATTATGTAAAGTACCTGAATAATTTTTGCAGACTGAAGCAGAGGACACAGATGGAGGAACTTTGTCACGGCAACATAATGCTGGCACACCACTGCCTGTTTCATCTGAGTATGTGTTTGTTACTATCTGTTATTTATTGTAAAAAAAAACAAACTTTCAATTGAGCAGAAAGGAATACTGCCCAGTGAGGAGTCCAGATTTCTGTCCATAACTGACAACACTCAGAGCACCGATCTGTGTGCCCAGTGTCTTACAGAACATCTCAGTGAAGTAAAATTGGTGCTATTTATGGCTCTTCGGCTTTTCTTTGCTCTTGTAATCACACAAATGCAGTCAATTTTGATGTTTGCTGGTAGGAAGTAGCATTTGAATTGTAGTATATTTCTCAGAAATCACAAAGCACGTTTCAGGACCCAGTTCTACAAAGGACAACGTTATTTTGAGTGATAAAATGCAACCTCAAAAAAATATGTTTATATTGGAAACCATTCTAGAATAATTAACTATTTGGACAGTGTTAGTTGAAATATCAAATTTTAGTCATTTGTGTATACTGAGGGGATTAAAGTTAAAGGTGAATACACCTGAAGCTTGTAATAACTTTTCTGTTTTGTATTTCTGAACAGGAAAGATATGATCCGCCAAATGATGATTAAAATATTTCGCTGCATTGAGCCAGAACTGAACAACTTGATTGCATTAGGAGACAAAATTGATAGCTTTAACTCCCTTTACATGCTAGTCAAAATGAGTCATCATGTGTGGACTGCACAAAACGTGGACCCTGCTTCTTTTCTGAGTACTACATTGGGAAATGTTTTGGTGACTGTCAAAAGGAACTTTGACAAATGTATTGTAAGTTGAGTTTTTTTTTTTTTTTCCCCAATAACTTAGAACTCTTAACCATTGTAAAATATCTGTGTGTGTGTGTGTGTGTGTGCGCGCGCGTATGTGTGTATATATATATATATATATTTAAAAGATTTCCAGGTTTCCACCAGGGGATCTACTGTTCATATCCCCCAAGCCTTGAAGCAGGTATTGGCTGCAATATACAGGAGCAGGGTTAGTTGGATGGTGCTGTGCCAAGTAGTGTCCCGTCTACACTGTGAATCATGGCACGTTCTGGAGTAGCTGGCATAGAGGCAGCAGTTATTACACTTGAGATCCACTAAGTAACTGAAATCCCAGTTGACTGAATAGTGACCATAGATTTAATGAAACAACTGAAACTTGAATTTATTGTTTTTCTTCTTTTAACATATTACAATAGGATAATTAATATTTGGATTATTTAAGTTGATTAAAGTATTTTTTTTAGTTTAATAGCTTTAGTCATATTGCTTTAAGAATAAATTGTTCTTATGACAACTTTTGGCAGTTATCATTTTTCTCCTTCTAATAGGAAAAAAATCATTAACTTTATTTTTTCTGTTAGGTTTTGGTAAGCTCATAGATATGAACAGGATTGGGCCAGGTTCTAAAAAGAGTTTCATTTTACTAATATATTTAGTATTAATATGTAAAAGTAGGTATTTATCATCTGAATTATTCTACTATGTAACCTCTAAATTAAATCCAGTGCTTGAATAGCCATAGAATAATGAGTGAGTGAAAGTCGCTTAGTCATGTTTGAGTCTTTGTGACTCCATGGTCTGTAGCTTGCCAAACTCCTCTGTCCATGGAATTAACCAGGCAAGAATACTGGAGTGGGTAGCCATTCCCTCCAGGGGATCTTCCCAACCCAGGGATCGAACCCAGGTCTCTCTCTTTGCAGGCGGATTCTTTACCAGCTGAGCCACCAGGGAAGCCCATAGAATAATGAGAGAATAATAAAAATATTAAGGGTAATTAAAATCCACATCATCTTTTATACTTTTTAAAAATAATATTTACTGATTTCTGAAAGTTTAAAAGCCATCCGTAGAAACTTAAATGTCACCTCAACAGACTTGTTAACCCTCCTTCCCCTCCAAATGATTACACTGGCATTTGAAATATTATGAAATTTGGCCACTTATCCTCTTCCCTACTCAGATTTCTTCAGAAGTGATGATAAACCTGTAAGGTCTGATTGTAAGCTGATAGCCAAAAGGAACATAAAGAATTACTAAAGTCTAAGATACTGAGTCCCATGTGACATAGAATAAGAATAGCTAGGACACTAATCATGAGAACACTATACATTTTTAGACTATGAAGATTTTGTTGCTCTTATCGGTGAAATAAAACTATTATATGAAACTTTAATGTAATATCTCTCAATCCAGTTGAATGTAATTATTAAAAGTGTAAGATGTAATAATGTCAGGTAGATGTAGACATGGGTTCAGATGAAGTGCTTAGCACATTGCCTGGTACAGAACAAGAGCTCGTAACTGACCAATTGTAATGGTGATGATGGTGACAGTAGTGAAAGTGAGGTCGCTCAGTCGTGTCTGACTCTTTGCGACCCTATAGACTGTAGCCTACCACGGTCCTCCATCCATGGGATTTTCCAGGCAACAGTACTGGAGTGGGGTGCCATTTCCTTCTCCAAAGGATCATCCCGACCCAGGGATCGAACCCAGGTTTCCCACATTGTAGGCAGATGCTTTACCATCTGAGTTACCAGGGAATAACAGTAGTAATTATAGTTTGCTGAAGAATATTCATGTTACTCTCAAAACTGGGAAGTGAAGAAATTTAGTAAAATTAACCTAGACAAAGGTATAAAGTCATCTTTTTTCCCTAAATTGCATGTATTTCTGAAAGATTTTGGAGAAGGCAATGGCACCCCACTCTAGTACTCTTGCCTGGAAAATCCCATGGACGGAGGAGCCTGGTAGGCTGCAGTCCATGGGGTTGCTAAGAGTCAGATACGACTGAACGACTTCACTTTCACTTTTCACTTTCATGCATTGGAGAAGGAAATGGCAACCCACTCCAGGGTTCTTGCCTGGAGAATCCCAGAAACGGGAGAGCCTGGTGGGCTGTCGTCTATGGGGTTGCACAGAGTCGGACTCGACTGAAGTGACAGCAGCTGAAAGATTTACCTTTTGTCACTAAAGGGAGAAGGATGGTTCCTTCTGTTGGTTGTCATCAATCTGTTTCTTATTTTAACTCAAGTCTTTTCACAGTGTCCAGTCAGTTGTGTGTGCTCAGTAAGTGTTACATGTTTTGGTACTTGGGACAAGATCTGGACCTGAGGCATACGTTGAAAAAGTAGTGAATGGTTCTGTGTGTATTGAGCCAAAGAATGAATGTCAGACAACTGCAGAAAGTGGAATAGATAGCATCTGAATTTAGTACTTTCATCTGGTGGCCAAGCCCAAAGTGTTCTTCAAGGAACAGGGCTAAAAAGATTAGCCTACCAAGAACTAGAGATAAAATTAGAAACATATCAAGTAATACCAGGCTGGACACTGCACTCCAGTACATTTCTTACCTGCATTTACTTTGCTTTTTAGGATTCCTCACACTATAGTGATGTGGTTTTGTACTCTTTAACCTTTGTAAATGATATGATGTGGGTGTCTCTTCCTTATTGTATATTCTTGCCTTTTTTGTCATAGATTAATTAACCATAGAAGGATGGGTTTATTTCTGGGCACTCTGTTCCATTGATCTACATGTCTGTTTTTGTACCAGTACCATATTGTTTGATGACTATAACTTTGTAGTATAGTTTGAAATCAGGGAGCATAATACCTCTGATTTTGTTCTTCTTTCCTGAGCTTGCTTTGGCTATTATGATCTTTTGTGTTTCCGTACAGGTTTTAGAATTATTTGTCCAACTTGGATTCCTTTTATTTATTTTTCCTGTCTGATTGTTCTGTCTAGGACTTCCAATACCATATTGAACAAAAGAACAATTACTTTTCTAATCTCTACATGTCATATGGTTTTCAGGTTATACCCCCAGAATCTCAGCACAATGAAATTTTAGGTAGGAGTTGAAAATGATTCAACACTTTGGCAATGTACTTCTTACTGGGGATAGAACTAGATCCCCTGGAAGTACACAGAATCGTAATTGATTATTTTGAACCAAAGTGTCTATTCTGTCTATGTGTCTATTTGTAATTTGTATCCATCTTACACAAGTACTTTGCTATACAGATTTAGAGTAAACAACTAATAGATACATGGAAAACTATATAATGCAAATCCACAGTAGAAATACCTATTCTCCTTCTCTGTTCTCATACCCCCAAAATATAGAACTTCTCTATCCAAACGAATTTTAGGCTGTTGAGATTTGGAAATGGTTGTGGTTCTCAACTTGACTTATATAGCCACCAACCAGAAATAATCTTGAGAGATCTTGTGTGTGCTCTGGTATCTGCTCTGCCCCAAAATGGGCAATCACTATATACTTACCTTTTATAAATGGTAGAAGTGTTCATTGGTTGTTTTTACTTTAAACAAAGACCTGATGTTCACAAGCTTTGAGTGCATTTTGTTTTGAAGAATTTGGATTTTTTTCCTTGATTTTAGTTTCTTAAATAATATATATGTACTTCTTAATCTCTAGAAATAGTTTTTCTTAGTTATCCATATTGTATTAATCTTTGATTAGTAAATGTCCAAAATGTTCTAGGTATTACATTATGCCTTTGTGGTATATATATTTGCTTTTAATTGTATGTTCTTTCTAGGTTGCTTAGCTATTTTTCTCCCTTGTTTTCTGCCTAACTTTAGAGTAACCAAATAAGGCAAATGGAAGAAGTAAAGATCTCAAAGAAGAGTAAAGTAGGAATTCTCCCATTTGTTGCTGAATTTGAAGAATTTGCTGGACTTGCAGAATCAATCTTTAAAAATGCTGAGCGTCGTGGAGATCTAGATAAAGCATATACTAAACTTATCAGAGGAGTATTTGTTAATGGTAAGCTTTTGTTATATTATGAAGAAGTTTTTGGTGGTGGTTTTCTTTATTTCTGGTATTTTTGGTTGGTTGTTTTCATTATTTCTGATTAAGTTAGAAGTTGGGGGACAGATGTGTTCATTATTTTCCATAGTCTATAGTCTTTTTTGTTTTCTGAAATTAAAGATTTCTTAAATTTGAAAATCAAACAGTATGTAAAACCCATTTGTATTTACCAGGAACTACTCATATTTTAGGGTTCATATGGGCTATCACTATGTAAATTTTAAATTCATTTTTTAAACACAAAAATGACCTCGTGGATTACATTTGCATTTTAGCAAGAGTCTTCTCGAGATGATCAACAGTGATGTCTGTATGTGTGTGTGCTTAGTCACTCAGTCATGTCTGACTCTTTGCAACACCATGGACTATAGCCCACCAGGCTCCTCTGTCCATGGGATTTTCCAGTCGAGAATATTGGAATGGGTTGCAATGCAATCTGCCAGGGGATCTTCCCAACCCCAGGATCAAACCCAGGTCTCCCACATTGCAGGTGGATTCTTTACCATCTGAGCCACCAGGGAAGCTCAAGAATACTGGAATGGGTAGCCTATCTCTTTTCCAGGGCATCTTTCCGAGCCAGTAATTGAATCTGGGTCTCCTGCGTTGCAGGCCAATTCCTTACCAGTCACTTCAGTCGTGTCCGACTCTGTGTGACCCCATAGACGGCAGCCCACCAGGCTCCCCCATCCCTGGGATTCTCCAGGCAAGAACACCGGAGTGGGTTGCCATTTCCCTCTCCAATGCATGAAAGTGAAAAGTGAAAGTGAAGTCGCTCAGTCTTGTCCGACCCTCAGCGACCCCATGAACTGCAGCCCACCAGGCTCCTCTGTCCATGGGATTTTCCAGGCAGAAGTACTGGAGTGGGGTGCCATTGCCTTCTCTGAGCTGAGCTACCAGGGAAGCCCAAATTAATGCTAAAATAGTGTAATTCATCATCTATGTCACATCATACAGTTAAGTTACAGAAACAGTGTGGATGTGTTTAATTTGAAATAAATGATCTGACTGCATCAATTCAGGAATTTTTAAAGCTAAAAAAAATGACAAAAATAGAATTATCTCAACAGTTACAGATAATACATTTTTGGTGGAAACAGATTTAGGGGAAAGATGATAAATTATATGACTGAATGTTTATATAGTTGATATTTCTTTTAAAATTCAAAGTAGCTTTGCTTTGTCTGATTATAAAGTAGTATATGCTCATTACATACCCCCCCAAATCAGCAAACTGACTTTAAAAATCAAGAAGAAAGTAAAGGTAATTTGTAATCTCATCATACAAAGGTAACATTTAATTTTTACCTGTCTAAACTTTTCAGTATATCTCTCTCCCTGGTATATATGCACATATGGTGTGTTCTCTAATTTTAAAATGTTTTATCATACCTTACACACTGTTTTGGAACCTGCTAGACTCTATGATTCTAGTGTCTTTCCTTGTCTACTAATGTAGATAACCATAATCACTTTTAATGATTACATAGAGTTACATCTTTCATTATTTACTTAGCAGATCTTCTGTTACCAGGCATTTGGTTTGTTTCCAGTTTTCTGTGTATTTCTGTATATTGTCCAATAATTTCCCTAGGATCAATTACTAGAAATAATTACTGGGTCGAAAGTTTTGTGTCTGTTGAGTTTCTGCCAAATAACCACACAGGAAGATTATACCTGTTTAGTCCTTTGAGCATTTGGTGAAAGTTTCTATCACATCTGCCTCGATACCCAGTATTTCTCGGTATTATCAGTCTTGTTATCCTTCATTAACCTAGAAGGATATAAATCAGTTTTGCTTATGGTATGTTTTACTGTGTAAGAGCTTCCAAATTATATGTCAAGTTTATTCATCTTTCTCTTTATGACTTCTAAGTTTTGGGCCATTCTTAGAGAGTTCATACTGTCACAGAATTATTTTTTTAATTAGGTTCATTTTTCTTAGTACTTAAGATTGCATTCATTTATTTGCTTTTAACATTTTAAGCACCTGAACCATTTAGAATTTGTTTGGCTAAAAGATGTGAAATAGGAATCCAAATTTATACATATATATATATATATATATATATATATATATATATGACTGTTTTAGAATGATATTTTATTTCGGTTTAGGTTGATCCTTCAATACAGTATGTTTTATTTGATTAAGTCCAGAAATGTGCTTACTTCTTAAACTTACAAATGAAAAAAATCATGTAATTTTTCCATAGCTAAATGTGGTCATATTCATACCAGGGTATTGTTATATTTTTTCCATTTTTGTTTTAGTGGAGAAAGTAGCAAACGAAAGCCAGAAGACCCCTAGGGATGTAGTCATGATGGAAAACTTCCACCATATTTTTGCAACACTTTCACGTTTGAAAATCTCATGTCTAGAAGCTGAAAAAAAAGAAGCCAAACAAAAATACACAGATCACCTTCAGTCTTATGTCATATACTCTTTAGGACAACCTCTTGAAAAACTAAATGTAAGCATATTTTCATTCAGTATATTTTTCCTGGTTTTGAACCTGTGTTTACATGTGAGTAACACAACAGACATTTGTTTTAAGTTTGCTCATTCATTGGTGCAGGAGGATAAGGAAGGATGGACTGAGATACTGAAGTTGCTCAGACACTGCTAGATGTTTTATATACATTATTTCTTTTAATTCTTGTAAACCATGATGTGGGGTAAGATATCATTATCCTTGTTTTACAGATGAAGAAACTGAAAGTAAATAAAAGGTTAGCAAAGCAGGGGGATTAACCATAGATTTAGCCTTTTCCATTATACCAGTCTTCCATTTCTTACCTCATAAATAGCTAACCTTTATCCCTAGCTCAGATGAAGATTTTGAAAACTCTATCAAGATATAAAGAAAATAAAAAATTGTTTTATTCATTGCCTTTTCTTTATCCTTCCTTTCTTGATTTGTCATTTCCCAGAGCAAATCTGATCTTTAAACATGAGAAATGGTAGTTTTAGAGAACTTTGCAACATAGTAGAAGCTTAAATGGACCCTTCTAACAAATTATGTCCACAGTGTGATTAGTCACCTTCTATGTTTTGAAATTAGAGGCAAATAAAAATTGTCTATCTGTTGTCAAGCAATTCAAATGCAGAACCAGTGCCTTATAAACTGAAGAACAGACAGATATTCCTTTAGGGTAAAGGGTCTGTTTCAGACCTAAAGCCTGCATGATAATGTAACTGCAACATAAAGGAATTTCCTTTGAAATCAAATTTAAAGCAGAAACATTGATAAATCCTTTATTATTTAATATTGTTATAGAAGCTCTAGCCAATGCAGTAAGACCGAAACATAAAGATATGTAAAAAGAGAATCATACTGGGATGGATTGCCATTTCCTCCTCCAGGGAATCTTACCAACCCAGGGATCGAATCCGTGTCTTTTGTGTCTCCTGCATCTGCAGGCAGAGTCTTTGTGACTGCGCCACCTGGGAGGTCCTCAGGGTTATAATTACCTGAATATAATATGTTGAGGTTATTTTATCTGGTAAAGTAAAATAGGTTTTTTAACCTAGTCAAGATATATATATATATCAAAAAACAATTTGTTTCCTATATGTTATAATAACCAATTAAAAATCTGTATAGAAAAATAAATAAAAAAATAAAAATCTGTGTAGAAAAAAATTTTTAAATATCCAGAACAGATTTGTCTAAAAAATTATTATTAAAAATGTAATAATTTAAGAAGAATAAATAAATAATTGCGTAAGAAAATTTTAGAGAATAGTAGTGAGGGGATTTGACTTGTATTAAATCCTGTTGTACTCAAGTAAAGACTTGCCAATCAATATGCATGTTAAAAAACAAATTACACTTAAAAGGCAACCTGAGAAGAATATAACAGCACAATAGTCAGTATACTTAATATAAAAGACCTTTTTAAAATCAATCAGGAAAGCACTAAGATCCCAATATAGAAATGGTAAGAGTTCTGAATGTACTTACTGAGCATATGAAAAGCAGATAAACTTCATTTCTAGCTGAAGAATATTGAAATAAAATGACAAACCTTTCTTACTTTTTTTTTGGCTACACCACTTGGCATGTGGGATCTTAGTTCCCCTTCCCATCTCTCCACCGGGGATCCAACTCATGCTGTCTGCATTGGAAGGGCAGAGTCTTAACCACTGGACTGCCAGGAAAGTCCTACTTTTCAAAATGATAAAGATTTTTTTTAATTATGATAATGCTGATGATGGTATGATAAGATAAAATAGTCTCATACACTGCTGACAGAAGTATAAAGTGATTGAAGTTTCCTGGGAAGCAATTTGTGTATATGAAGAATCTCCAGAATACTTAACAATTACACTCCTCAACTGAGGAATTATAGTCCTAGAAATGTATGCTGGACAGTCATCAATAATGTGGGTAAATACCTATGTATGAAAGTTATTTGTAACTGTATTTATAATAGATTTTGTTTTTGATGAATAGATTTTGCCAACTTCAAGAAAAAAAGTAAAAAATATTAATACTGGAGGAATGAGTAAACATAGTATAGTCATTGGATGGAACATGATGCAGCCATTGAAATATATATTTTGGGGAAAACATAAAATATTAAATGAAAAATGTAGCATACAAAATTATAATCTCATTTTCATACTCACACATCAAAAGACTAGAGGGAAATCTAGTCTTTTGACAGTGCTTATCTCTGAGTAGTTTGATAAAAGCTGATGATTATTTTATCCTTTATATTTTCACACACTGTCTGATTTTTACACAGTGGATATATAGTATTTTGTAATCAGATTTTTTTTTAATTTAAGTGGTAATGAGAGCCGTTCTTAGCCATTGTTACTTTTCATTTCCTTGAAGCATTTCTTTGAAGGTGTTGAAGCTCGGGTAGCACAGGGTATAAGAGAGGAGGAAGTGAGCTATCAACTTGCGTTTAACAAGCAAGAACTCCGAAAAGTTATTAAAGAGTATCCTGGAAAAGAAGTGAAAAAAGGTCTCGATAATCTCTACAAGAAGGTTGATAAACATTTATGTGAAGAGGAGAACTTACTTCAGGTATGCTTTAGTTCTTTTAACCTACCTAGATTGCACATCCTTATATATATCTATTTCCCCCAAAATATTCGTCTAGAAATGCTATACATTTTCTAATTGTAGTGCAGGAGAAAAGCGCCATATAAAATGCAGACAAGATTAATAAATTGTGAGGAAGAAAGGAATATTTATACAAGTTTATATGGCTATCTGTGTATTTTATATTTCTGTTGTATCGTTTTGAGACATTAAGTTGTTTTGCTTTTGTTTGGGGATGGGTTTTTCATTAACTTTTTGTGTTTTGTTTTAGTTTGGAGGGTAGTAAGGGAATGGAATGGTGTATGGTACGGTGGAGTGATTCTGAGCATAGGAGCCTAGATATGGGTTCATAATCTGCCTCCAGGTAAAGCTACCTGGTTTGGAGCAAGTTAGTTAACCTCTCTGAGCCTCAGTTTCCTTATTTGAAAAGCAGAAATAATACCTCTACTCTGTAGGTGGGCACTAATATTATTTCCATTGCCATTTTATACATGTGAAAATCAGAGCTTAGAGAGGTAGAGTAATGTGACCATGATCCCATACTTAATGTATGATAGAGTCAGATTTAAACCTCAGTTAGAAATGAGTAAGAATTACTCTGACTTTAGCATCATGGAAGGCTTCCTGAAGGAAAGCATTTATGTTAGTCTCTGGAAGTCAGATACTAACTTAACAGATAAAGTAGAAGTGGCATTCCCAGTGGAAGAAATACTGTGAGCTAAAAGAAGATAAGCAAAAAGTGTAAGTAAAGCTGTTTAGTAAAATAGTCTTAAGCTGACTATTAGGAATTTAAGATTTGTGACATTTAAGATTTACAAGGAAAAATCCTAGAAGGCACTCTTTGAACTGGCAGATAGAAATGGTGTTCGTTCATAGTACCCACCCTCACCAGGTTGTCATGAGACTTAATAGAATAATACATACATAAAGCACTTTGTACTGTGCTGATATGAAATAAGTCGAATAAATGTAAACTATTGATATTACTAATATGTCAGTGTGTGTGTGTCAAATTCTGTCTTGATAGTTGTCTAAAATTTATTTTTTTATGGGACTGTTCATTCATTTGCTTTTTTTGACTGAAATATTTTTGATTTACAGTGTTGTTGATTTCTGTTTATATCTGTCGGCATTTTAGTTTCCACTTCCCGATTATAGAATCCTTTGATTGCTCATGATTAGTCTGACTCATCTTGGTGTCCTCCATGTCATCAAGAAGTGTTTTGCATCGTTAATTTTAGATAAAGAAATTAAACCTTCATCTGATGTGAAATTTCATTTAATCCTTAGTCTTATTTCATACATAGTTGTACATAGCCACATCTGTGTTGGATATTGGAACAGATACAATAACAGCTAAAATGTAATAAACATTACTGTGTCGAACACTATTCTGAGCACTTTACATACATTCACTCATTTAATCTCATTTGAACCTGTGAGGAAGGTATTATTATCACTACCCAGTTTATAGATAAGGGGCTTGAGGCACAGAAGAGTGGTGTAATATACTCAAGGTCACTTGAGGAGTTAGGAATCTCGCTTCAGAATGTACATTCTTAACAGTTGTTGTTCAGTCGCTTAGTCCTGACTCTGTGACCCTATGGACTGCAGCACACCAGGCTTCCCTGTCCTTCACTCTCTCCCAGTTCAGTTCAACTCAGTCATATCTGACTCTTTGCGACCCCTTGGACTGCCCAGAGTTTGCTCAAATTCATGTCCATTGACTCAGTGATGTTACCTAACCATCTTATCCTCTGCCACCGTCTGTCTTCTCTTCCCACCCTTAATCTTTCCCAGCATCAGGGTCTTTTCCAGTGAGTCAGCTCTTCGCATCAGGTGGCCAAAATATTGGAGCTTCACCTTCAGCATCAATCCTTCCAATGAATATTCAGGGTTGATTTCCTTTAGGACTGACTGGTTGGATCTCCTTACAGTCCAAGGAACTCAAGAATCTTCTCTAGCAGTTCAAAAGCATCAATTTTTTGGCACTCAGCCCTCTCTATGGTCCAAGTCTCACATATGTACATGACTACTGGAAAAACCATAGTTTGACTCTACAGACTTTTGTCAGTGAAGTGAAGTTTTTGCTTTTTAATATGCTTTCTGGGTTTGTCATAGCTTTTCTTCTAAGGAGCAAGCATCTTTTAATTTCATGGCTGCAGTCACCGTCCACAGTGATTAACTATTATGCTATCCTAAATGCTTAGAATATGTCTTGACAATATTTCTACATTCTTGTTTACGTATTATTTCCATTTGTAGTTTAGTGACTCTTACTTTCATTGTTTATAGGTGGTGTGGCACTCCATGCAGGATGAATTTATTCGCCAGTACAAGCATTTTGAAGGTTTGATAGCTCGCTGTTACCCTGGATCTGGTGTTACAATGGAATTCACTATTCAGGACATTCTGGACTATTGCTCCAGCATTGCACAGTCCCACTAAACCTTATAAAAGAAGAAAAGATAAACAAAAAGTAACACTCTGAGTACACCAGACACTATTCAGAAATACCAAGCAACCATTTTGAGAACTCAGACTTGAAGTTTTACGTATCACTTAATGTCAAACAAATGGGTAATGTGTGCATGCTCAGTGTGTCTGACTCTTTGCAACCCCATGGACTGGAGCCCACCAGGTTCCTCTGTTCATGAAATTTTCCAGGCAAGAATACTGGAGTAGGTTGTCATTTTCTTCTCCAAAATGAGTAATACCATACCACGGATATTCAAGAGCAAAACTACCAACCTATGTGGCAGTTTTATTCGCCCAGTAGGTTGTGTACTAACAAAGCATTTATCTCATCATAAATGCCTTCATCATTTTTCTATGACTGAACAGAAAATTTTCCTTTATTGTCTTGCTTCTTGTATTTGGGAGTGGTCATCCTATGTAATTCATTGAGAGTTCTTCAGCTTTCAGTAATTCAGTATTGGTTACAAATCATGTAACTACTAAAATACTGTATCGAATTTTTCCTTCTGAATAACTAATGTTTATATGGATAAGGCTCTTGTGAAGATCAGTTGTAAACTTGAATTTTGAGGATCACGTGATTCTGTGTAACAGTCCGAAATACATTTTCCAAAAAGTTGAAATGTGGTAATATTATTCTTAAATTTATCATGTGCTTCATTTGTATGAAAGCAAGTTCTTAAAATCAATATATAAGAATTATTACATGTCATTTACCGTAAAACATAGTCAGTGGTACTCAGGACTGAGAATCACTGCTATAAAGAGACTCATGTCCTTAATGCATAAACACAAAGACCCTATCAATACATTGGCTTCATTTTTTTTTTTTAACATTTATTTTTGGTTACATCAGGATCTTCATTGTAGCCTGTGGGCTTCTCTCTAGTTATGGCGCTCAGGCTTAGTTGTCCCATGGCATATGGGATCCCAGTTCCTGGACCAGGGATCAACCCACATTCCCTGCATTGGAAGGCGGATTCTTAACCACTGGGCCACTAGGAAAGTCCCTCAGTACAGTTTTAATAGCAAAAAGTTGCAAATAATCCAACTTCCCATTAATAGTAGATGGATAAATTAAGGTATATTCATTATTTGCCAGTACAGTAGTGAAAATTAGTGAATTTTGTCTACAAAAAATAGTGCAGATAAATACCACGAAAATAATGTCAGGTTTAAAAAAAAAGTCAATCACGGAATGTATACCATATGATTCTATTAATATAAAAGTTCAAAATAAGTAGTATTTAGAGTTACAAGTGTGGTATAACTGAGAAAAAGCAAGGAAATGATCATAAAATTCTGGAGTGATTAGAGACCAGAAAGGGAAGATTATGGTATCTAGCAGGGGCAGGATTTTAAAGGTATATTATTTTACTTAAACTGGGCAGTGGCTACATAGATTTCATTGTACTATGATACTTTATACCTTACACATACCTTATAAATCTTATTTTATGTTAGCTCAACATTCAATTTAAAAGCAAAATCAAACTCATATATGTGTGTATATATTCTTTATTGACATAGGAAAAAACCTTAACATTTGTAGATGATCTGGAGCCAAAGAAGATCCAAGGTTGGTTGGATTGCTCAAGGTTCAAGCCAAGTATTATCAGAGCTGATATTCCACACAATGGTAACCTCCCTCTCAAGAATGTTACAGATATAAATATATTTAAACATCTAAAGACCAAACATTGTCTAATATTTCTGTTAACAGGCCAAGGTTAATTTTACCTGACGTGGTATGGCTCTTATTTAAAGAAAAGGCAGATAGCAAAATACTTCTTAGAAAAGAATCCAAAAAAGTAAGCACCTCAAATAACAAAATTATCTAAATAACTGGATAGAAATTTGAGAAAGTAAGATATACATGATTCCTATTAAAGATATACATTGGTTAATTAATATGTCTCAGTTCATATTTGTGTTAGTATCTGTTTATTCTAAGGAATTAGAAACTAACAAAGTTTAATACATACAGCTTTTCAAAATTAAATAATAAGATGAATGAAAAAAGAAAAGGCAGTGGATGACTCTAATCAGCTACAATTTTCTAGATCTTAGAGATCTATAATATTGTATGCTACAGATGGGATAGGAAAAGAGCAACATATGATAACTTAGAGAATATAAAGAAATGAAAAAGTGCTGAGAAAGCAAAAATGGCTATGCCAAGAAGGTTAACTATACAGTGGTGTCTAAGAAGTAAGATTGTTAATTCTCATAACCCTAATGCTGGGAAAGATTGAGGGCAGGAGGAGAAGGGGATGTCGGAGGATGAGATGGTTAGATGGCATCACCAACTCAATGGACATGAGTTTGGGTGGACTCCGGGAGTTGGTGATGGACAGGGAGGCCTGGCGTGCTGCGGTTCATGGGGTCGCAAAGAGTCAGACATGACTGAGCAACCGAACTGAACTCTGTTCTGGGATCTTCTGCATCTGCAAGTCCCCAACTTTAATGTACATATGAAACAACGAGGAATCTTGTTGAAATACAGGTTTTGTGTGATCTAAGACTCTGCATTTTTAGCAAGATCCCAGGTAATATCACTGCTACAGGTCTACAATTCACAGCTGAAGTTGCAAAGTTTTACAGTGGTGTCAGTTCAATTCAGTTGCTCAGTCATGTCAAACTTTTTGCAACCCCATGGACTGCAGCACACCAGGCCTCCCTGTCCATTGCCAACTGCTGGAGTTTACTCAAACTCATGTCCATTGAGTTGGTGATGCCATCCAACCATCTCATCCTCTGTTGTCCCCTTCTCCTCCTGCCTTCAATCTTTCCCAGCATCAGGGTCTTTTCAAATGAGTCAGCTTTTCGCATCAGATGGCCAAAGTACTGGAGTTTCAGTTTCAACATCAGTCCTTACAATGAACACTCAGGACTGATCTCCTTTAGGAGGGACTGGTTGGATCTCCTTGCAGTCCAATGGACTCTCAAAAGTCTTCTCCAATAACACAGTTCAAAAGCATCAATTATTCGGCACTCAGCTTTCTTTAGAGTCCAAATCTCACATCCATACATGACCACTGGAAAAACCATAGCCTTGACTAGACAGACCTTTGTTGGCAAAGTAATGTCTCTGCTTTTTAATATGCTGTCTAGATTAGTCATAACTTTCCTTCCAAGGAGTAAGCGTCTTTTAATTTCATGGCTGCAATCACGATCTGCAGTGATTTTGGAGCCCCAAAAAATAAAGTCTGACACTGTTTCCCCATCTATTTCCCATGAAGTGATGGGACTGGATGCCATGATCTTTGTTTTCTGAATGCTGAGCTTTAAGCCAACTTTTTCACTCTTCCACTTCCATCAAGAGGCTCTTTAGTTCTTCTTCACTTTCTGCCATAAGAGTGGTGTCATCTGCATATCTGAGGTTATTGATATTTCTCCCAGCAATCTTGATTCCAGCTTGTGCTTCTTCCAGCCCAGTGTTTCTCATGATGTACTCTGCATATAAGTTAAATAAGCAGGGTAACAATATACAGCCTTGACGTACTCCTTTTCCTATTTGGAACCAGTCTGTTGTTCCATGTCCAGTTCTAACTGTTGCTTCCTGATCTGCATACAGGTTTCTCAAGAGGCAGGTCAGGTGGTCTGGTATTCCCATCTCTTTCAGAATTTTCCACAGTTTATTGTTAGCCACACAGTCAAAGGCTTTGGCATAGTCAATTACAGTGGTGTAGGCGACATCATTCATACCTCTGAACAAATTAGTATAATTTGGGGTTTTGTTTTTGTTGTTGTTTTGTTTTTTTTATTTTTTTGGTCATTTGGAAGACAGCATGTGTGCTTGTGGTTTTGAGTTCTCAGTTTTTAATATTTGGCAGCATCATGATATGATATGCTGGTATGCACAGGTGCTTAGTTGTGTCCATCTCTTTGCAACCCCACGGGCTGTAGCCTACCAGACTTCTCTGTCCATGGGATTTTCTAGGCAAGAATACTAGAGTGGGTTTCCATTTCCTTCTCCAAGCATGGTATAATGCTAACTTAATTTCTGAGTGAGTATAGGACTAAGTGCATTTAGGAGTAATTCATATTTTGAAAAAAGGAAGACAAAAGATAATAGAGCAGATGTAAAGGGGGAGAGGAATATATGAAGAGAAGGGAAATCAGGTGATAAGAAAAAATGGAGAATATAGCAAGCAAGACAAAGAAACATCAGTCTATGAGCACATGTCTTGCCCAAAAATCTTGAGAAAGCAGCTTCTCTGAGATAACATCTCGATCAATTTCACTTGCAAGATGGTGAGTCTTTCAGGAAGTTCCATCATAGTCAGCTGGAGGAGAAGGTAGTGGAAAAGAAATTAAGAAATTGAAGGAATGTGCTTTAATCTGAATTTTATATTTGTCTCCATCTCACATTAAACAGTTAGTCTTTTGGATCTCCTTTGATTTCAATTATATTGCCCTGTAACTCTCTCATAAGAGCCTATTCTTTTCCTTCATGGCACTTAGTATAACATGAAATATGTTTATCTTTCAACTTCTTTAGTATATCTCCCCTATATCTAAGCCTGCAGTCTTTATGACTAGAATCATTTTGTTTAACAGTATCTGTCTAAAACATGTATGTACTTAACAAATGTTGAGTTTAAAAAGTGGAACGTGAACAGGCAGACTTGAATTGTTAATTCATGGAAGGAGGAAACCATCACATGTATTTCTTTACAATTCTCTTCAATGTTTAGAGCACAGCTGTATTCTTGAAAGTAAGTTGCATTAGGGCAGAGGCTCTGTTCTCTGCTTGAACCTAGCGCCTAATGTAACTAGATGTGGATCTCATTCCAGGTGCTGAGTGAAGGTTGTTACAAGGAGATTGGACTTACAAGATAAAGTGTGCTCTACTCCCAGCTTTTACCTTATACATATACAGGGTCTTCACAGTGGTATACATTCTATAAAGACTGATGAATTAAATTCATGGAAGGCCTAAATGAACAATGTCTTCTGTAGATTTCAGATATGCTGTCTTAGGGAGGTGGGTTTACTTGATCTACTATCAGTTCCTCTGGTAGACACTGTGAGCTGTGGGGTCTGCCTGCTCCTCCTTGCTAACAGAGCTCTGCTTTTTACAGAGTAGGAACAGGCCAGACAAAAGTGAAAAATCAAAGCTGGCATAGACCCTTGGATCCCAACCTGCTGCATATTAGAGGAGTTGGGGAAAGGTTTAAAAATCTTGATATCTGCACCCTACTCTAGCCAAATAAATATGAATCTCTGAAGATGGGGCCCAGGTTTTTACAAACCTCCCAAATCATAATGGGCAGCATGCTTGCCCTGGTCTCAGCTGGCCATGATAGTCCAGCTCTCCTTTGCCTGTGTTTGATTGAGGAGTACATATTTGTGTAAACCCAGCTCTAGTCAGTGAGATCTAGGAGGAAGTCTGCTAAGAGATCCCCAAAGAGATTGTCCATCCTGAAAAAAACAGAAAGTTCATAAGACATACAGGGTCTTTAGCCTCTATATCTTCTTTCTTCTTGGTATGTTGTGATAGGAGATAATGAGAGCCATGGCTGCTGTGATCATGACGTAGGAGGATTATCTGAGTCATAAAAGAAAAAGATTAAACATGGAATGATATATGTGTATTAAAACATGCAAACGTCAAAAAATAATATGTATATAAACAGTAGGTGCAATTGTATGAAAATTTAGGTTATTGAATGTAATTTCTTTAATGATTATCCATATGTTACTATTAATCTTTAGAGGTTTCTATTTTCATTACACAATCATGATCATTATAGTTTTGCAGATGATTTAAAAATATGTGCAGAAAGGTCTGAGAATTGCTTGGCAGAAATTTTATATTGTTTTGTTAGAATATAATATATCCTGCATTTGCTATAGTTTAAAAGAACCCTTTATCTTGGGTTGTTTTTCTGGACCAACAGCTCTTATCTTACCTCCCAGTCTTTGCCAAGCTGTAACTAAGCCAACATCGATCCTCTACAACTACTTTGAGGTCAGGTTGACCAGTCAATACTGTAGCACTTAGGGAAAGAGAACTTTCTAAAAGGATTTCTAAGTAGTGGAATAATACAAAATTTAATCCAAAACACCACCTGCTTTCCTAAGACAGTTTGTAGGCCCTAAATTTAATTTGGAAAAAAAAAATCTTAAAGTGGTATGTATTAAAATTCACTCATTATAATTTTACTTAGCTTTTTAAAAGCCAAGTTTATTTAACTACAGCTATAAATGAAATGAACTACATATAACGTTCATAAAAATTCATTTCCATATTTGTTTATTCAGGAGGAGTAATCTGCTGTAAGATTGTTCAAACCATAAAATTTATCACAGGGAATAGTTCTCTAGAAGAGAGCAGAGGAACAGCCAAGAGAGTGCAATAGATGAATACTTTAACTTTTACTGATGGAGGCTGAAATTATGTCCTCTTCCTAGGGCATCATCATCCTAAGAATTGTGATTTCTCTGCTTATTCTCTGGGTCCCTTGCCTTAATAATTTCCTGCCTCTTAGCCTTGTCTTTGTACCATAGATTGTCTTTTCTGCCTGATAAATTATAATATTGCATCAGGGGATATAAAATAATCACAATAATCTAGACATAGATTGTGTCTCTTCCTATATCACAGTAGGATAATTTGGATCCTGTAAGGTTATCCATCAGAGTCCCCATGCTCTACAAAGATTAGGCAGATGATTGGACTAGCTGGGCCAATCAGACTGTCCATCTCTGCCAGGAGTGTGAATCTGGGCAGGTGACACTGCTTGAATGAAAGTACTTAAGAGTTAAATCATGTCCATTTCACACCAAAAGAGAACACCCATAAAAGTCTTCTATAAAGATCTCCAAAGTTGCCCTTGTTTTTGATCTTCCCAAGATCAAGTGGTTCTCTTCTGATTCTGTGAATCACCCAATATTCTTCCCATATTACAGTCAGAGAGTAGTAGGGAGCCCTTAAGTTAGTTGAAGTTAGTTTCTATAGCTTGCCACCAAAGATCCCCAATTAGTGCAGACAATAAACTGTGGAAAATTCTGAAAGAGATGGGAATACCAGACCACCTGACCTGCCTCTTGAGAAACCTGTATGCAGATCAGGAAGCAACAGTTAGAACTGGACATGGAACAACAGACTGGTTCCAAATAGGAAAAGGAGTACGTCAAGGCTGTATATTGTTACCCTGCTTATTTAACTTATATGCAGAGTACATCATGAGAAACACTGGGCTGGAAGAAGCACAAGCTGGAATCAAGATTGCTGGGAGAAATACCAATAACCTCAGCTTTGCAGATGACACCACCCTTATGGCAGAAAGTGAAGAGGAACTAAAAAGCCTCTTGATGATAGTGAAAGAGAAGAGTGAAAAGTTGGCTTGAAACTCAACATTCAGAAAACTACGATCATGGCATCTGGTCCCATCACTTCGTGGGAAATAAATGGGGCAACAGTGGAAACAGTGTCAGATTTTATTTTGGGGGGCTCCAAAATCACTGCAGATGGTGATTGCAGCCATGAAATTAAAAGACGCTTACTCCTTGGAAGGAAAGTTATGACCAACCTAGATAGCATATTCAAAAGCAGAGACATTACTTCACCAACAAAGGTCTGTCTAGTCAAGGCTATGGTTTTTCCAGGGGTCATGTGTGGATGTGAAAGTTGGACTGTGAAGAAAGCTGAGTGCCGAAGAATTGATGCTTTTGAACTGTGTTGTTGGAGAAGACTCTTGAGAGTCCCTTGGACTGCAAGGAGATCCAACCAGTCCATCCTAAAGGAGATCAGTCCTGGGTGTTCATTGGAAGGACTGATGCTGAAGCTAAAACTCCAATACTTTGACCACCTGATGTGAAGAGTTGACTCATTGGAAAAGACCCTGATGCTGGGCAGGATTGGGGGCAGGAGGAGAAGGAGACAACAGAGGATGAGATGGTTGGATGGCATCACCAACTTGATGGACATGAATTTGGGTAAACTCCGGGAGTTGGTGATGGACAGGGAGGCCTGGCATGCTGTGATTCATGGGGTCACAAAGAGTTGGACATGACTGAGCAACTGAACTGAACTGAACTGAAAATATGTTTATATGCAGAGTCAAATAAACTGTATAAGACAATAAATTATATTTGCCAAATAAATGATACAGTGTTGTAATAGCTCAGAGGAGTTAGATGTATCTGCGGTCTGATAAAGGAATTGAGACATGCATGAGGAGTTACTGCCACCCACCCATTGGGCAGCACCCATGAAGATCAGTTAATAGTGTAACACTGAGCTAAGAGTTCAGACTCTGAAGTTAGAACAGGGCTCAAACCCTGCCTCTCTCAGGCTATCTGATCTTGTTCAGTTAGGTTAGCTTTTGTGCTTCAGGTCCTAATTTGTAAAAAGGAAAGAGTAGTGCTTCTCTCATAGGTTCATCATAAGGACTAAATCAGATGATGTAAAATGTTTAGCACGGTGCTAATAAGCATTCAATTTTAAGAAGTGAGTCAACAATGCATTTCTTAGCAATGGTCGAGCAATCAGACTCAGATCTCCAGGGTGAGTGGATGAAATGGAGCAACATGATTGGGCCACAAGGTGACAACACCTGACACGGATCCGTTCCTCACCAGGACCCAGTCACCCACCAGGCATGCACACACACATTTTCTCAGGATAGAGGAAGTCTATCAAGGCCTTTGTGAAGCCATTACCCACAAAGTCCTTAGTAACTTGCTAATGTTGTTTCATTAGCCTTTCAAAATCCTGTGAGGCAAAGCAGAGATGTCTTCTAGCCTCAACCACGGAGAAGGCAATGGCACCCCACTCCAGTACTCTTGCCTGGAAAATTCCATGGATGGAGGAGCCTGGTGGGCTATAGTCCATGAGGTCGCTAAGAGTCGGACACGACTGAGCGGCTTCACTTTCACTTTTCACTTTCATGCATTGGAGAAGGAAATGGCAACCCACTCCAGTGTTCTTGCCTGGAGAATCCCAGGGACGGTGGAGCCTGGTGGGCTGTCGGCTGTGGGGAGTTGGACACGACTGAAGTGACTTAGCAGCAGCAGCAGCAGCAGCCTCAACCAGCCTTCTAAGAAATGTTAATAAGGTTAATATCTTAGACATTATCAACAAATTCTGCTAAATGACCTGGGAAAGAATCTCATTCACTGATCCTGGAAACTAGATATGAACTGGGTCCTGTTTCTTACTCATAAGACCAGTAGTCTGTTCACCAGATTGGTATGTCTCTTCCTTCATTTTAATCACACTGCCAAAGTTATGTCTTTTTTAATTTAGAATTCTATTACTACTTTTTAGAACACTGACAAATCCAAATGATCAATCATCACAGTTCATTTTACTTGAGCATATTAGATAACAGAGTATGCATTGGCTATGCTTTATAACACATCAAAAATAAAATAAGCCATGAAAGCTCTGGGCATTACTGCTACGAGATCAGATAGTCACATAAAAACACAAAAGCCTTAATGAATTGCCTTGTCATCATCCAAACTTCTCATTCTGTTGGGGGAAGCACACTGATTGAAACTGCCCACCCTGGCCAGGCACCATAGTAACTGGTTTGCATGAGTTGTTTTATGACAGGAGATCCTCGTAAGGAATATGGAACTGATAAGCCACCACCAATCAGAAGAGTTGGGGAAAGGTCGAAAGGAGACACCGTATGTCCGTCCACTTCCCAGAATCCCTCTCACTAGCACTCATCTTGGCTGAGCAATGCCTGTGCCACCAGAAAAGACTCTGAATTAGAATGATTGGCCAAAGACCACCCGGAAACTAATCCTATCACCATAAAATCCGAGACATCGAGCCACGCGGCAGAGCAGTTCTCCTGGGTTCCCTTACCCTACTGCTCTCCACCGGGGTGTCAGCACATGTGTCTCCTCGGACAATTCATTTCTGAGTGTTAGACAAGAGCCCAGTTTCGGGCCCTGGAAGGGGCCCCCCTTCCTGCAACAATTCTATTACTCAGTATAAGGTTCCTGAAGCATCATGGGAAGCATTTAAAAGAAAACTGTATGCAAAGCATCATAATTAAATCGCTGTTGTATTTGAATCACATGTAATCCTATGAAGAAAGTCCAAAAAGTAACTAAAGTAGCATTTTAACAAATTTACATAACAATACATTTTAAAGATATTTCATTTACTTATATGATAATTCTTTATTCAATCATTTATTCATTCATCAAACACTAATGACCTGTGAGGCTACAAAGACAAGATCAAAAACTCAGTGTAATGGTAGAGATGGGCAAGTAAAAATATCCAACCAAAATGCTTACAGTCATTGTTTTTAGAGAAAAGTGTAAAATAGCAGAACAGAATAAAAGAAATTTTAAAATTTTATTGGGACTTTTGTAATCTCCTATATATTTTGAATTCCTCTACAAGCATATACTAGTTGATAATTTTGAAATATGGTAAAATGAAATGTTAATAAGGTTAATATCTTAGATATTACTAACATAATTTTTCTCTCTCGCTTTTCCTAGCACATATTCTTCTATGTGTTGGCCAAAGACATCAACCAGTCTCAGGATACTAAAAGATCTATTACAGAATGAGAATATTGATTGCTTACCAGGCACCAGGCACTGCTGTAAGCAATTTACATGTAATGCAAAGAGAAAGACATAATTAACACTCAGTTTCTGACCTTAAGGGGAGTCCCAGGTGGGACTAGTGACAAAGAACCCACTAGCCAATGCAGGAGACGTAAGAGACGCATGTTCGATCCCTGGAGAAGGAAATGGCAACCCACTCCAATATTCTTGCCTGGAGAATCCCACAGACAAAAGAGCACAGGGTCGCAAAGAGTCGGACACAACTGAAGCGACTTCGCATGCATGACAACCTTCAAAATAAGATTGTGCAGCTAAACAATAGTTTAAAAGCCAGGCTATTACATTGAGAGGGGATTTTCTAAATTCTTTTATCTGCCTTCATCCTCCATTCATTTGATACTAAGCCTAGATGACATGGCTCAGTCATTTCTCTGCTGGAGTGGAAGTGAGGTGTGTTACAAAAGAAGAGAGAGGGAAGCCATTACTCTTCAGCCCCAGGACTGTGGGAGAAAAGAGCAACAGAGGAACAGTGCTTCCAGACACAGCCTGGGCACGTGGTATGAAATTGGGGAAGGTATCTAAGGTGGAAGGAAGTTCTTATCTCCACTCCTCATTTGAGACTGAGAAGAGGCCTCATTTCAGGCTGCTTCATATCAACCCTAGAGGGTCCAGCATGACCAGACAGAGGGAGGTCATAAGGTTTAACTTTAGAATTGGCTAGTCTCTCCTAACTGGGTCCTGTGACTGAGACTCTCTGAGAATCTGGTGGGGATCCCCAGTGCCAGTGAGGTAGGTGGAGGCCTGCAGGATGGGCTGGGATGAGGCGGGAGTCACAGCCGAAAGTCAAAGGAACAGGTTGTTTTGGGAGAAGCCCTGAGGAGGCAGAGAGAGTCAGAGAGGGCCAACTAGGAACAGAAAGAGACCCAGACACAGGCATCAGCTGCAATGCCAAAGACACCAAGAACAACCAGGCAGACCTAGCAGAGGTTCCCATGGACCACAGTCTTCCTCAGCTACAGGGTCAGGCAGCCTTCCACCCCCACATGCACACCCCTGTTCACATCTTAGAGCCCAGAGGGTGAGAAATCTGGTGGACTGTGCTCTTATCTTCCTAGACATTCAAACATCCCTCATGAATGTACTTCAATTACTCAGTTAGATTTAGTTAATTGTTTTTACTCCTTACCAGCAGGTAGGGACAGGGGAAGAAGGCTGGACTAGTTAACAAGGGACCACACTCGCTCCAAACTTCTGAGATGTGATGTAAGTTAAATGCACAGTCCTGCTAAGTAAGTCTAAAAATCAATTAAGATTCAGCTCCCTGTGGGAGCTCTGTGCACAGAAATAATTACTGTATCAGATCAGACCCACAGAATACCCCCAGGATTTGGTCCTCCCAGTGAAATCAACCCACATGTGCTGAGGGGCTGGGAGAGAGAGCATAGTTGATTTTGAAATGACTGGGCATGCCATCAACTGGAAACTTAAAGGGTATTCCTTAAAATATCACTGGTTTGGCCTCCACTGATTTGTAAAACTCTCCTTGAGCATTTTTTTCCCTTGAACATTTTTATACATCAAAAGAAATCTGAGCACTGATGCTTTCTGAGAACTGATGCTTTCAAACTGTGGTGCTAAAGAAGACTCTTGAGAGTCCCTTGGACGGCAAGGAGATTCAGTCAATCTTAAAGGAAATAAACCCTGAATATTCATTGGAAAGACTGATGCTGAAGCTGAAACTCCAATACTTTAGCCACCTAATGCAAAGAACCAACTCATTGGAAAAGACCTTGATGCTGGGAAAGAATGAGGACAGGAGGAAAAGGAGAAGGGGGCAAAGAGGATGAGAGGGTTGGATGGCATCATTAAGTCAATGGACGTGAAAGTGAAAGTTGCTCAGTCGTGTCTGACTCTTTGCAACCCTGTGGACTATATAGTCCATGGGATGCTCCAGATCAGAATACTGGAGTGGGTAGCCATTCCCCTCTCTAGGGGATCTTCCCAACCCAGGGCTCAAACCCAGATCTCCAGCATTGCAGGTTGATTCTTTTCCATCTGAGCCACCAGGGAAGCCCAAGGTTACTGGAGCAGGTAGCCTATCCCTCTCCAGAGGATCTTCTCGACCCAAGAATTGAACTGTGGTCTCCTGCATTGCAAGTGGATTCTTTATCATCTGAGTTACCAGGAAAGCCATGAGTTTGAGTAAACTCCAAGAGAGAGTGAAGGACAGGAAAACCTGGCATGCTGCAGTCCATGGGGCCGCAAAGAGTTGGATGGGACTTAGCGACTGAACAACAACAGTAACGCTTCTTTGAGACCATAAATCTCTGTAGAGGATATTCCTGAAAGTTCTATTCTCTATCACCCAATTTCGGTGAGTTAGGAAGAGTGAGGTAAGGCAGATTTTCTGTGTATCAGACACTTCCTCTTCACATGATTTTTCCTGACTTTGAGGGGAAAAAAAGCCAAAAGAAGTCACCATGCTTATTTATATCAGAGGTTTAGATAAGAAGTATATAGTTTGCTCAGAAGGGCTCAAAATATAAGTTTTATTTCCTCACATCCAGTTCTTCTTCTTGCCCCTGGATAATAACTGGGGCAGAACCCATGATTTTTTTGGTGTCTGTGAAGTGGAATAAGTCCTTGGTCAGTCATTGAAATGCCTATGGCAGTTCCCTGTCATAAGCAGAACTTGAAACATGGCTCAGTAGTCAATGTTCTCACCCTTTGCCAGCTTGGGCTCAACTTGGGCAGAGAAAGAAGGGGAAGGGACCCTTGCTTTCTCTTTCCGCAGGCCTACTTCAATTCCTCCTCTATTCAAACTGCTAAAGTGGGGAGAGGAGCAGAGAGGCTGGAAAGTTCTTATTTGACCAGCATTTCTGGGCACCAGCTTCTGCTCTCAGGTGTTTAAACCTGACTCTTTCTTTGTTGTTCCGAATGCTTTGGAGACACTCCTCCCTTCCCTGAGTGTCTGTCACCTGCAGCTCACCTGCCAGGAGTCAATGCATCTCATTGGTCTCTTACTCCTTCCTCTGGCCCCAGACAGGCAGCAGCCCCAGCTTCCCTCAGCACAAGACTCCTAGTCTTCCTGCACACCTTCCTAGATGGGACCTTTTTCTGTTAGGGTTTAGTTTTAGGCCAGGGAAACCCCTCTATATCCCATTTCAATGGAAATGGACTTAAAACCAGGTTGTTAGAGACTTACAAAATTGTATGCAAAGGTTGGAAGAACAGGCTCTAGGAAAAGCTAGAAACAGCTCCCACTCCCAAGATCACATCTCCTTTGTGGTCAGGCAGTCCTAAAGGAAATCAATCCTGAATATTCATTGGAAGGACTGATGCTAAAGCTGAATCTCCAATACTTTGGCCACCTGATGCAAACATTTGACTCATTGGAAAAGGCCCTGATGCTGGGAAAGATTGAAGACAGGAGGAGAAGGGGATGACATGGTTGGATGGCATCACTGACGCAATGGACATAAGTTAGAGCAAACTCTAGGAGATGCTGAAGGACAGGGAAGCCCGGTGTGCTGCGGTTCATGGGGTCGCACAGAGTTGAACATTACTGAGCAACTGAACAACAGTGCTGCCAGCAGTGTCTGAAGCTGCCTCCTCCACCACCCACGCAGCCAAGTGGATGCCTCCATCCCATGCTCTCCCTCCTCCATCTGGTTCCTAAGGCAAGTGTCACATAGCTGCAGGTGACGGTGGGACCCCTACTGAAGGCAGTCCTGGAAACACGACCCTCAGCTTTCTAGCCTCTCAGACATGTCAGGAGCCTGGAGTGGATGCCAAGCAACCCAATCCACAGGATCTGGTACAGGAACCAAGATCTCACATCTTGTGTGGAAAAGGTACCACGAAGTCTGAGAGGGCACCCTTTACTGAGGATTCTCTCCTCTGTTCTGCTGCTGCTGCTAAGTCGCTTCAGTCATGTCCGACTCTGTGCGACCCCACAGACGGCAGCCCACCAGGCTCCTCCATCCCTGGGATTCTCCAGACAAGAATACTGGAATGGGTTGCCATTTCCTTCTCCTTTGTTCAGGGGGGCACAAATTTATGTCTCCACTCTCTTGATTTGAGATGAAGAGAGAAGTTCTCCAAAAATTCATGGATCACTTCTAACACTTGTTAATAGAACCCTAGCTTGGTGTGAGACCACGTCATAACCGATTCATGTTTCTTTGCCAGCGACTGCTCTAGGGTTGGGCCTGGAACCTGGTTCTGGCCCATAAAGGAAACTCCACCAGTTGCTGCTGGGAGACATTTCTCTTTGATGAGAAAGAGGCCTATGAGGAAAAAACCTTGTCATGAAATCCCTGTTGCCTGCCCTCACTTCTTGTTTTGGGTGCTGATACATGCAGACCTGTTTCTTAGACTTGTGGCAGCTGTCTTGTGACCAAGGGGCAAAAGGTTCGAGGATGAAATTCACCTACTGAGAAGAAAGAATGGAAGCATGACAGCTGTCAGGTCCTTGATGGCTCCATTGAACTGCAAACCAAAGCAGGGCTGGCTACTGTATTAAGCTATACTCGCTACTGTATAAAATACTGGAGGTATTTTGTCAAGTGGGCTTCCCTGATGGCTCAGTTGGTAAAGCATCTGCCTGCATTGCAGGAGACCTGGGTTTGATCCCTGGGTTGGGAAGATCCCCTGGAGAAGGAAATGGCAACCCACTCCAGTACTCTTGCCTGGAAAATTCCATGGACAGAGGAGCCTTGTAGGCTACAGTTCATGGGGTCGCAAAGAGTCAGACACAAATGAGCAACTTCACTTCACTTCTTCATTTTGTCAAGTGTCAAGCATTTTGTGTCATTATGTCAAGCATTTTAACCACAAAATGCTTTTATTACCTAACCACTAATAAGTATCAGGCATTCTGATACTTATTAGTCAAATGCATGTTGACTAGTGAAAAGTGAAAGTGTTAGTCACTCAGTCGTGTTTGACTCTTTGTGACCCCACAAACTAATAGCCCACCAGTCTCCCCTGTCCATGGAATTTCCCAGCCAAGAATCCTAGAGTGGGTTGCCATTCCATTCTCCAGAAGATCTTCCTAACCCAGGGGTCAAACCCTGGTCCCCTGCACTGAAGGCAGATTCGTTACTGTCTGAGCCACTGGGGAAGCCCATATTGATTGGTACTCAGGCTGAATCCCTGGAAGCCATGAGAGGTGAGAGAGTGACAAAGAGACAGGGAGAGACAGGCAGATTTGGAGTCCAAGTCAGCAAGTATTTTCACATTTCTGCACAGTTAGGACTTTCCAAGCAAGTCTTACCAGAACCTAGCTTAACAAGCATTGGAAGTTAAATTATGACTATGACAGAATAGTTAGTGAGACGACTCTGGAAAGATTTACCTCTCTGGAGGTATATGTTTACATTTCAAATGGGGGCAAAATCTGGAATCAGGACCTGTAAACCAGAGGAAGACAAATCACTTGTCTTCCTTCCCCCAGAGACATCTATTTATATTCCAGAAGGTAAGAGCACCGGAACTTTCCCTTATCTTCCCAAGGGAAATTAGTGTTAATTAGGCAGAAGAGCTTTCCCTCCCTTTCTCTCCCTTTCCTCTCATCCCTGAGATTCTTATTGGGGTATGGTGTTACTCTCCTGCAGTACAGAGTCGGGTACGTACAGGGGAGCATCTGACTCCATTCATCTTAACCTGGGCAAAGATAGTTATTGATGTAATAAAAACTTATCTCTGCTCCAGAAACCCCATATTTGCATTCAGGATAATGTACATAAATATAGATATTAAAAACCGATCAGCTGTAGAAAGAGGCTCATGCATGGTTCTTCACTGGAGAATGTGACTCAGTGATACTGGCACATTGGAACAGGTTGAAAGCCCTAATCTGATTCAATCATTTCTGGGTAAGAAAACCGAGAAACTAGAGTATTTCTGATCTTAAGGAGATAGCTGGAGAAGTGATGGGCTTGGAAACCATATCATATGAGCAAAGGTGGAAGAATCTGAGTACTCTGGTAGGTCATCCTACAGATAAGGGGAAAGATACACTTTCTTTTGATTTCTCACATGCAAGAAGAGGCATATTTTAGCATCGTATAAAGAAGACTTTTTCTAACAGAGATTTCAGCAACACAATGAGCTGCCTTGAAAAGTCGTGAGTCCTCTTGTCTTTGGAAATAGTCAGGTGGCAGCTGCGATGGCCATCTGTTGGAGGATTTGCAGAAGAAATTTGCATTTGATTTAGAAAGTTGGTCTGTTTGAGATTTTAGGACCCTGACAATTCTATATCTCCACCAAGTTTAATTGATCACCATCTGAATATTCTCTTTCTAGCCATTATCCTGTAGAGTTCTCTTCCTTGATAGTCTGCCAAATTCAGAGTTGTTTTAACTTCTGGAATTGAAGTCAAGACTTTATCACTTACATTGTGATTTCTAGTAAATTTTTTAATCTTGTTTGTAAAAGGTGGATATCAATACTTCCTATTTTATTGGGTTATTATGGTGATTAAATGAAATAATACCTGTAAAGCATGCATAGCACTTAGAACAGAACCTAGCAAGCACTCAATACCCAATGGCTATTATTAGTTTATTAGCCTCTTCGCTTGTCTTACTCCATCCTTCATTTGGCTACCTACTCATCCTTCACATGTCTATTGTTTAATTTATATCTCTTACTTTCAGTGAGTTTCTCTTGTCACATGATTAAAGAACCACTTGAGCAATTGAATTTTCATACCTTTCCCATTTAAAAATTGTTTTCCTGATAAAATCTATCATGTTAGTCATTTTACTATCAATTTATAGGAGTTTTTTATATATTAGATCTATGGAAATAGTTGGAACATTTTCCCCAGTTTATCCTTTGTCTTTTGGCCATAGAACAATTGAAGGTTCTTTTGAAAGTTAGAGCATGTGGAATATTTTCAAAATATATAATGTTTATCAATCTTTTTATTCATGCAGAACCCCCACTATTATCTTTACTCTTACTGACTCCAAAAGGGAATTTTTTTAATATATATTTTTTTTACTGAAATATAGTTGACTTACAATGTTTCAGGTGCACAGCAAGATGATTCAGTTACACAAATACACATTTATTTTTAAATTATTTTCCATCATAGGTTATTATAAGATATTGACTATAGTTCCCTATGCTAAACAGTAAACCTTTGTTGCTTGATGCATATCTACAAAAGGGGATTAAAAGAAGTAGCTCCTTGCATTAACATTATGAAATGAGCATTCTGATGTCTTACAAAATAAAGTATTCCATCATCAAAATGCTTTGGCATCGTGCTTTTAAAAGGGGCTCACCCTTTTTGACAGTAATTTTCCCAGTGTCTCTGCTGCTGAAGAATAGCTTTTCTTAACATTTTGTAGCTAAGTCACTACAGAGGCTCACTGCAAGTCTCCAGACAGACTGGAACTATTGTAACCATTATCCTTCAGTTCAGTTCAGTCACTCAGTCGTGTCCGACTCTTTATGATCCCATGGACTGCAGAACCTAAGGCCTCCCTGTCCATCACCAACTCCCGGAGTTTACTCAAACTCATATCCATCGAGTTGGTGATGCCATCCAACCATCTCATCCTCTGTCGCCCACTTCTCCTCCTGGCTTCAGTCTTTCCCAGCATCAGGGTCTTTTCTAATGAGTCAGTTCTTTGCATCAGGTGGCCAAAGTATTGGAGCTTCAGCATCAGTCCTTCCAATGAATATTCAGGACTGATTTCTTTTAGGATGGACTGGTTTAATCTCCTTGCAGTCCAAGGGACTCTCAAGAGTCTTCTCCAACACCACAGTTCAAAAACATCAATTCTTTGGCATTCAGCTTTCTTTATGGTCCAACACTCATATCCATACACATCTACTGGAAAAACCATAGCTTTGACTATATGGACCTTTGTCAGCAAAGTAATATCTTTGCTTTTTAATATGCTGTCTAGATTGGTCAAAGCTTTTCTCCCAAGGAGCAAGCATCTCTTAGTTTTATGGCTGCAGTCCCCATGTTCAGTGATTTTGGAGCCCAGAAAAATAAAGTCTCTCACTGTTTCCATTGTTTCCCCATCTATGTGCCATGAAGTGATGGCACCGGATGCCATGATCTTCATTTTTTAAATGTTGAGTTTTAAGCAGCTTTTTCACTCTCCTCTATCACCTTCATCAAGAGGATCTTCAGTTCCTCTTCACTTTTTGCATAAGGGTGGTATCATCTCCATATCTGAGGTTATTGACATTTCTTGTTAAGTACCATTATCCTTAACTGCCAGGAAATAATCAGATTGCCAGCCAAACCTATACCTGTGGCAACAGGGAAATTAAGTCCCTGCTGCTTAAACAAAAGGACCTGAATTAGTTGGCAGTAATGCTGATATTTTTTAGGCCCATCTTCAGGCCAGTCACTGAAAGAAGGCAGCTGTGCTATATGCTGGACTTGTATGGAGGCCAGGTTCACCCAGTTCCATTCAGTTCTGTTCAATGATCTCTCATTAAGTGCCAGACACTCTGCCTGAGTTATGGACACAAAGAAGAACCCGTTAGTCTTCTGTATACTGTCAGGAGCTCACAGTCTAAAAGGGGAAACAGAATAATCTGTGACAACATTAGAGTCAGCAACATCCAGTTATATAGAATATGTTTCAGAAATATAGAGCAGAAACCTGAAAGAGAAGCCTCAGTTTACTTCTAGATTTCTCCTTAATGTTACCTGCATACAGCCAACTCTTTCCTAGTGAGTTATCTTTACTCACAACATTTTAAACACCAAATGAGACTTTGTTTTTTTTTTTCTCCTCCTAACATCCAAATACATGGTATCTTTTCCAAAACCACATCTCCAATTCTCTGAACACCAACTGGTCCAAAACTCAATGTCAATTGTGACATTTACTACTTGGAGTTAGTACAGACCCCACAGGTTAAGGGCTCAGTTCCACAGGACAGTCCTACTTCAGATGCCTGTCACAAGTTCTGGGGCCCACATACCTCTCACTGACCAGCTATAAATTGGGGGTTCCCATAACCTCCTCTTGGAGAAGGCAATGGCACCCTACTCCAGTACTCTTGCCTGGAAAATCCCATGGATGGAGGAGCCTGGTGGGCTTCAGTCCATGGGGTCGCTAAGAGTCAGACACGACTGAGCGACTTCACTTTCACTTTTCACTTTGATGCATTGGAGAAGGAAATGGCAACCCACTTCAGTGTTCTTGCTTGGAGAATCCCAGGGATAGGGGAGCCTGGTGGGCTGCCATCTATGGGGTCGCACAGAGTCGGACACGACTGAAGCAGCTTAGCAGCAGCAGCAGCAGCATAACCCCCTCTCAGGTTAGATAGTTTATTAGAACAGAACTCAGGAAGACACGTTCCTTACTATACCAGTTTATTAGCAGGGATACACTTCAGGAACAGCCAAAATGGGAAAGATGCACAGGGCAAGGAAGCGGGGAAAGGGCAGGGAGAGCCCAAGCCGTCTCCAGGAACTCTGCCCTTCCTGTTCCTGATGTGTTCACCAACCTAGAGGCTTTCTGATTCCCAAAGTGTTGGGTTGTTACAGATTTCCAGTAGACAGGACTGATTGCTTAAATCATTGGCTCTTGGTGGTTAACTCACTCTCCAGCCCCTCTCTCACTTTCAGAGACTAGGAGTGGGGCTGAAAATTCCAAGCTTCTAATGGAGGCTTGGCCTTTCTGGTGGCCAGCCCCATCCTGCAGCGATGGAGAGTCCTGCTGGAGTCATCTCATGAGAACAAAGTTGCTCCTGTTACCCTGTCACTCAAGAAGTTCTAAGAACTTTAGATGCCTTGTTCCAGGACTGAGGGAAAAAACCGAACATCTTTCTCATTGTGCCATGCGGGGACATTTTTTGCACTACATTGAGCCTGTTACCTCCCAGACCACACTTACCATCCACCTCTTACCCCTTTCCTGCCCCAACACATTTGTTTTTCTTTTTCTAAAAAATTGATTAATATTATTATTATTATTATTATTTGGCTGTGGTAGGTCTTTGCTGCATGAGAACTTTCTCTAGTTGAGGCGAGTCAGGGCTGCTCTTCATTGCAGTTTCTCATTGCAGTGGCTTCTCTCGTTGCAGCTCACGGGATCAGTAGTTGTGGCGCACAGGCCTTGTTTGTTGCCCCACGACACCTGGGATCTTCCCAGACCAGGGAATCTAAACTGTGTCCCTTGCATTGCAAGGCAGGTTCTTAACCACTAGACCACCAAGGACGCCCCCCATCACATTTCAAGGTGGCCTCCTGACACATTCTTCAGTTTCTGAAACTCAAAACCTTAACATTTGCCTGGATTCCTTCCACTACTTCTCTTCGAGAGGCTGACCCCTCACTGAGCCCTGCCCACTCTTTCTTTGTAGTATTTCTCACTTTTCCCTCAGGCCTTAATCTCATCGTTAAAATAATCTCTTGTCCTAGATAATATTATTCTCTACACCATTCACCCTTTGATTCTTCTACTACGCAGATTCACTTTCCCCAGACTAATTTCATCTTGTAATTTTCAGTTTAAAACATGTTGAATAATTCTCCACTGTATATTGGATAAAATTCAAGCTCTGAAATCCGTCCACAATAGTGAAATGGACAGGAAATTCCATACGGATAGAGAGGAAGGGAAGCCTAAGGAAAGTACTGGCAGTCTCTGCTTTTCCACTCAGAATGGATGGAACTGGGCCACTGGTGGCACTGAGACAGGAGGAGGTGTTTAAAATATGTGTAATAGTGAAAAGATGCTTATAATGGACACCTGAATATGTATGTCCTCCAGGCTCTGTAGGACATCCTCATGGTTGATCCCTAGGGGAGCAGAAGATGGCCTCACGCAGGTGGGAATAGATGGGCTCCACCTTCAGGTAAAGGGCACTGAGCCCCAGTCCTCAGTGACCTGGTCACAGGCGGCTCACCACACAGCTCGCCCCTTATTCTCTATAGCATCCCACCACTCTCCTGGTTTCACGTGAAAATCACCCTTGGTCTGGGCTTCGAGTGTTTGCTTTGTTTTAACATTAAGATAGAGAGTATTTGGGGGTACACTGGAGCAAGAATGGATATTCTGTGCTAAATTTACCAGATTCTCTAATTTTGAAGTGTCCAGGGATTTTGGTTTTAAGCACTGGCAAGCACTCTCTTTGGGAATTTCAGTGTGGCCAAATGACTATCCAGCATTACAGCACCTCTCTGCCAGCCTCCCACTCGGAAAGGTGGCAGGGTGAGAGCTTTCGCTTTGCTTTGTTTTAATGGAAATAACAATATTTTGTTAGCTTCAGGTGTACACCAAAGTTATCTGTTTTTATATATATGTGAATCCACATTTTCCTAATTCTTTTGCATTATAGTTTATTACAAGATATTGAATATAGTTCCCTGTGCTACACAATACACCCTGCTGTTTATTTTATATACAGTAGTTAGCATCTACCAATCCTATGCTCCCAATTTATCCCCCCTCCCCCACCTTTCCTCTTTGGTAACCATAAGTTTCCTTTCTATGTCTGTGAGTCTGTTTCTGTTTTGTAAATAAATTCATTTTTACTATTTTTTAGATTCTACATGTAAGTGATATTAGGTAGTGTTTGTCTCTGACTTACTTCACTTAGTATGATAATCTCTAGGTCCATCCATGTTGCTGAAAATGGCATCATTTCATTCTTTTTTATGGCTGAGTCAGGATAAGAGTTTAAATACCCCAGGACATGTGTTTCGACTTGGTAACGTTTTCCATGGGGCATTCATACAGAATAGTTTGATGGGGCTGCACCACAGACTGAATCGAGACTTGAAAGACTCCTAAATCTAAGCTGTGTCAAAAGACATCCATCTCCAGAACCAGCCCAGAGGAAGGAATTTAAACTCCAGAGTTTGGGGAAGTGACGTGAATGATTATTTGAAAAACCAAGAACGTGTCAATCACCCTCAGAGTCTTCAGTAAGAAGTGTCTGTGAGAGACTGCTTCAAGGAACTCCAATACTAGATGGAGAAGCCGGAACTAGAACCGGAAATGCCCCCAGGGTAGAAGTATTCTGAAGAACCATGACCCAACAGCTTCAAGATCTGATTTTATCTTTTATTAAAAAGTGAGAGGTAAAGGAGGGGGGCGTATAATCAGACTCCCTTCAAAATCCAGATAGAAATTACCCTCTTAAGAAACAATGCTTCTTTAAAAAATTTTTTAAATTTATTTGGCTGCGCCAGGTCTTCATTGCAGCATGCGGCATGTGAACTCTTAGTTTCAGCATGAAGCCGCATGTGGAATCTAGTTCTCTTACCAGGAATTGAACCCTGGCCCCCTGCATTGGGAGTGCAAAGTCTTAGCCAGTGGCCCACCAGGGAATTCCCTTAAATTTTGTGTTTTTCAAATTTTTTGGTCTCACTGTGCAGGATATGGGATCTTTAGTTCCCTGACCAGGAATCCAATCCGTACCCTCTGCGTTGGAAGGACAGAGTCTTAACCACTGGATCATCAATGCTTCTTTTTTATATTTCATTTATTATCAAAGTATAGTTGAACCACAATGTATTAACTACTGCTGTACAGCAAAGTAACTCAGTTACACACATACACATATATTCTTTTTCATAGTCTTTTCCATTATGGCTTATGACAGGATATTGAATATGGTTCCCTGTGCTATACAGTAGGACTCTACTGTCCATTCATTCTATATTTACCAGCTCTCATCTTCTAATCCCAAACTCCTACTTCTACCCTCTCCCATCCACTTCCTCCTTGGAAACAACCAGTCTATTCTCTGTGTCCTTGACTCTGCTTCTGTTTCACAGACAGATTTATTTGAATCGTATTTTAGATTTCTTATATAAGTGACATCCTAGGGTATTTGTCTTTCTCTTTCTGACTTACTTCAAAACAATGCTTCTTTAAAACAAACGCTAGCCTCTCCCAGTGGGTAAGTGATTAGGTTTCACTGATTAATAAGTAGCTATGCATATATATGCAGTCCAGAAATGTGCCAGGAAGGGGAAGTTCCAAACCAGATAGAGAAAGGCAGTGGACCTTTTCTCTAAAAGGGAATGCAAACAGCCAAGACTCTTGATACCCCATGAAGCATCAGAGATGGAGAGAATGGAAAAAGATTTTCTTTCTGGGGTTTGCTGCCAACACAATGAGCCCCTGACACCAGCTGCTTTGATTCAAAGCAGACATTCATTCTGCACTAGCTGAACTATGAACTTTGAGGGGAAGCCCCCAGAGCTAGCAGCCTGCTTTCTAATGGAAATGTTTGAACTGGGACAGTAAATTCTGAGAGTCCCCAAAACCTGGTACCCCAAACAGCAAAAATAGAAAGACTATCTATTCATTTGAAAGTGCTTAAAGATGAGTTCCTGACTTGTAGAAGTTACTCTTCTTTCTTCTTTTTTTTTTTTAATAAGCTGCTTCAGCAGCAGTGTTTCTTATTCAAGTATTTTCTAAAGCAAGCAAGGCTATAGATAAGGCTACTATGGTAGAAGAGGCAGAGCGTCAATCCAAAGAGAAGTGTACATCTTTGGGATGTCTGAAATCTCTAAAAACTTTGTTGGTCATGGGAACCAGAAATACAGGAGACATACACTAAGAATGTGTTGAAATGACAGGCCTCATCTAAGTTTCTCTTGAGAGTGAAGAACATACTTTCCACAGGAAGCCCAAGGCAAGGAAGACCCACAAAGTTAACCTGCATACTGGATTTAAAGAAGCAATCAAGCACAGTCATTTCTAATTCCCAGATGTTCCCTACTTTTTTGAGAAGTGGTTTCCCAGATGGGAGCACTGGCTCAAGATCATTTAAGCTAGTGTGGTTGGAAGGACCAAGTACCCAGCATTGATTCTGGTGGGGATCTGAATTCCAGATACTCTCATCTATTTCACCCAGAATCTGAACTGTGAACTCTTCTTCAGCCCAGTAACCTAATATCTAATTCACATTTTCTCCCTTTGCTTGACAATCCTGACTCCAGTTAAATCAGCTTTAGTGGTTCAGGTGTGGTGGTGCTGGTGCTCAGTCACTCAGTCGTGTCCCAGTCTTTGTAAACCCATTGACTGTAGCCCACCAGGCTCCTCTGTCCGTGGGACTTCCCAGGCAAGAATACTGGAGTGGGTTGCCATGCTCTTCTCCAGGGGATCTCCCGGACTCAGGGATTAAGCCCACGCCTCCAGTGTTTCCTGCATTGACAGGTGGATTCTTCACCACTGAACCACCGGGAAAGCCTGCTTCTTGTGCCTTCATGTTGTCTTTTCTCTGCATGTGTCTATTTCTCTTCACATAGTGTGTTCTTTTTATCAGTACACCAGGCATACTGGATTAGGGGTCCATCCTATACCAGTGTGACTTCATCTTAATCAGTGACACCTGCAATGACTCTATTTCCAAATAAGATCACACTCTGAGGGGCTAGGACTTCAACATATGAATTTCAGGGTAGACATAATTCAACCCTTAACACTACATAGAGTTCTATCACAAAGCACTCATTTAAATTCATTGAAATGCTCTCAGCCAAGAACTATAAAAATAAGAAGAAAGGAAAAACACAATTTGAATAATCTGGGCAGTTTTGCCCACTATTTTACAATACTTTATGCTATCCAGGGGAGACTGAGATGGAAGATGAGATTCTGCTGTTCACTCAGTCAGATGCAATTTCCTTTGACCTCTTGGGAACTCAGCATGAAGTCACTCAGAATATGATCTAGTGTTTAAGAATACGTATTTGATAATATGTGATATTTTCCCTAGAGGCTGGCTTTATTATTTCACTTTTGATGAGAGGCTATTTCATATTTTGCTGGGCTGCTCTAATTCGCTCTACAGGGATGGTAGGAAAATGCTTTTACACTTCATTGAATTCTTTCACTTTTACCTAGACTGCCTCCTCCATCCCTCTCTCACCTCAGTCATAACTAAACACATAAGCCAAGGTGGAAAGCTTTCAGCTTTTCAGTGAAACAAAGAGGGAGTGAAGGAGGAAAAACAAGAAGGAAACAAACATGAAAAACCTTTATGCAAGTGTAAGGCTCTGTAGGGTATATGATACGGTCTTTTGTCTTCCTGCTCACCCAGACTAAATAAAAATGTCAAAAACTAGGGCGATATGGTGGTGTGAATGGTAGCCCCCCAAGAGATATGTCCACATCCTAATCCCCAGAACAAGTAAATGTTACCTTATTTGGAAAAAGGATCATAGTAGATGTGATTAAGTTAAAGACCTTGAGGTGAAGAGATTACCTGGATTATCTGGGTGGGTCCTAAATCCAATGATAAGTGTCTTTATAAATACCACCCTTATGGCAAAGAAGAACTAAAGAGCCTCTTGATAAAAGTGAAAGGTGAAAAAACTGATTTAAAATTCAACATTCAAAAAATGAAGATCATGGCATCTGGTCCCATCATTTCATGGCAAATAGATGGGGAAACAATGGAAACAGTGACAGACTTTATTTTTCTGGGTTCTAACATCATTGCAGATGGTTATTGTAGCCATGAAATTAAAAGACACTTGCCCCTTGGAAGAAAAGCTATGATCAACCTAGACAGCATATTAAAAAGCAGAGACATTACTTTCCCAACAAAGGTCCATCTAGTCAAAGCTATGGTTTTTCCAGTATTCATGATGGATGTGAGAGTTGGATAGTAGAGAATTGATGCTTTTGAACTGTGGTGTTGGAGAAGACTCTTGAGAGTCCCTTGGACTGCAAGGAGATCCAACCAGTCAATCCTAAAAGAAATTAGTCCTGAATATTCATTGGAAGGACTGATGCTGAAGCTGAAACTCCAGAGCTGAAACTTTGGTCACCTGATGCGATGAACTGATCCATTGGAAAAGACCCTGATGCTGGGAAAGACTGACAGCAGGAGGAGAAGGGGATGGCAGAGGATGAGATTGATGGATGGCATCACTGACTTGATGGACTTGAGTTTGAGCAAGCTCATGGGAGTTGGTGATGGACAGGGAAGCCTGGCCTGCTGCAGTCCATGGGGTCGCAAAGAGTTAGACACGACTGAGTGACTAAACTAACAGAAGATTTCTCTGATGGTCCAGTGGTTAAAACTGAGCCTTCCAATGCAGAGAGTGCAGGTTCAAGCCCTGGTTGCGGAACTAAGATCCCACATGCCTCAGGGCCAAAGAACCAAAGCAGAAAACAGAAATAATATTGTAACAAATTCAATAAAGACTTTAAAAGTGGTACCCATCAGAAACATTAACAAATCTTAAAAAAAAAAAACACATGTGGGAGATTCGAAGATACAGAGGAGAAGAAAAGGTGTAGGCAGAAATGGGAGTGATGTTGTCACAAACTAAGGAAGCCAGAGAATGCCAACAGCCACCATGAGCTGGACAAGGGAGGGAAGGACACCCCTCCAGAACTTCTAGAGGGAGCTCAGCCCTGACAACACGTTGATTTCAGACATCTGGTCTCCAGACCCCTGAGAGGATACATTTCTGTTGTGGTAAGCCACCTAGTTTGTGATCATGTATAAGGGCAGCCATAGGCTTCCCGGGTGGTGCTGATGGTAAAGTACCCGCCTGCCAATGCAGGAGACACAGGAGATGTGGGTTTGATCCCTGGGTAGGGAAGATCCCCTGGAGGAGAGCATGGCAATTCATCCAGTATTCTTGTCTGGAGAATCCCACGGGCAGAGGAGCCTGGCGGGCTACAATCCATAGAGTTGCAAAAAGTCAGACATGACTGAAGTGACTTAGCACGCTCGCAGGCACACAATGGCAGCTGAGGAAGCTAATACAGGGAGTAAAAGTATGGAAGGGACAAAATGGACTTACACCAAGCAAGCGAGAGCCATACACACCAAGCATGTGTATCACTGTGTCTAGAAGCTTTCTCAGCCGTCTTTCTCCTTACTATTTGGAGAGCTCACACATTGATAGCAGTCAGTAAATAACTTGCTGATGTCCAGTATGAATAATGCCTGTTTGTTTTACCCACAGAGTTTGCTTAGCCTGCAACTGATCCATCCTGCTGGTGGACCTGTAATGAAGTAACAAAGGTCAGTAGGCAAAGCATCTACTCCTGGAGAAGGTGAAACCACACAAAACCAGCTCCAGACTGTCTATGGAGCAAGACAGTAGGAAGCATTCTACCAAAAACAGCTGTGCTGCTGTTAGCTCCAGCAGGGCTACCTGGTGCCACCAGTCCCTGGGCCTTTGAGGTTTCTGCAGAATAGTTAGGTGGCTTCTTCACTTTCCCCACTGCTGGTTGGAATTCAAAATTTTCAAGGCTGAGAAGTCAGTTTCCTGTTGACAACTGCTTGCCAGCCCCGAAATTTTATTGATCTCATCTCCACTGCTATTCTCTTTGTTCTAAAGCCTTTTAAAACGTATCTTTAAAATTCCTTTATCATCATTCTAGAAGGATGAAGGTGGGAGGGATGGAGAGAAGGAAGCACTGAGGGAGGGAGGAAGGGAGAGAGGCTAAAGTTAACGTATACGTTTAATCCGCCATCTTTAACTAGAATGATGCAAATTTTTCATCTGAAGATTCAAATTTCATCTGAAGATTCAAATTTCATCTGAATCTGTACCTTGATTCAGTTCTGGAAAATTCTTAGCTATTATCTCTTCAAATCTTGCTTCTCTGCTGAGTCGTTTTTTCTCTTCCTACAGTAACAAGTCACCATAAACATAGCACCTTAAGACAACACAAATTTATTATCTCATAGTTCTGTAGGTCAGAAGTCCAAGTGGGCTCTGCTGTCAAAATCAAGATGTCAGCAATCTGAGTTTTTATCTGGAGGTAAGAAAATAAAGGAAGAAATCTGCTTCCTCGTCCATTCCAGTTGTTGGCAGGCACTCAGTTCCCTGTTCTTGGGGCTGAGGTTCACGAGTCCCTATGGGCTGTTAGCCTCCTTCAGCTCCCCTAGGATCCCTGCACTCATCACATGCACCCACCATCTTCAGACCCCCAACATCTGTCAAGTCCTGCTCACACTTGTTTGCTTTTAAGGGTTTGTGTAAATACATTGGGCCCACCTGAAAAACTCAGGACAATCTGCCTATTTTTAGGCCTTTAACAACCTTAATTACATCTGTAAAGTCCCTCTTGCCAAGTAGTATAAGATATTCACAGGTTCCAGAAATTTGGGTGTGGGTATCTTTGGTGGGGAGGTCTGCCTGCCATAGCTGCTATTCCCTCTAGTGCCTCTTTTGAGTCTCTCGAGCTAGTGTTTGTATTTCTTAATTGTGTTCTAAATATATGTCTGCAAAGAAATGGGTTCTAGGTAAATTCTCTGGTTCTTTTAACTATAATCTACATTTCATTCCACTTAATAATGTAAAGTTTTTGATGACTGTAATTTTAATTTCCAGATTTTCTGACTGGTTCCCTCTCATATGCATCTGTTCTTGTTTCATTTAACAATTCTTGTTCTTTCTAATGGCAGTTACTTCTTCCATCTATCTAGACCATTGATTCTCAACCAGGAGTGGTTTTGCCTCCCAAGGGACAGTCAGCACTATCTGAAGAGATTTTTGGTTGTCACAACTTGGTGGATGGTACTGGCATCTAGTGGATAGAAGCCAGGAATGCTGCTCGACATTCTACAACACACAGGACAGGCCCTCTGAAGCAAAGAATTATTCAGCCCAAAGTGTCCAAAATGCCAACGTTGAAAAACTTTGATCCAGATCACCTTACATATATGCATTTTAAAAGCTTCATCAGCCTCTTTCATCTAGAGAGAATTCATGGGTTTTTAAAATTTTATTTATTGTTGGCTGTGCTGGGTCTTTGTTGCTGTGCAGACTTTTCTCTAGTTGTGGCGAGTGAGGGCTACTCTCTAGTTGCTGTTGGGGCTTCTCACCAAGGTCCTTCTCCTGCTGGGGAGCACGGGCTTGAGGACACACGGGCTTGAGGACACATGGGCTCGAGGACACACGGGCTTCAACAGCGGGGGCACATGGGCTCAGTAGCTGCATCTCCCAGGCTCTAGAGGACAGGCTCAGCAGTTGTCGCGCATGGGCTTAGTTGCTCTGAGCTATGTGGAATCTTCCTGGATCAGGGATTAAACCATGTCTCCTGCACTGACAGGCAGATTCTTTACCACTGAGCTACTAGGGAAACCCAAGAATTCACGTTTTGATGTTTTATTTTGTTGGCTTTGTTAGCATCAGATTTCTTGATTGTTTTTGGTTTGCAAGCTCATTTTCAGTGAAAGGTTCTTTTTCTCTGGGGCTTCCCTGGTAGCTCAGCTGGTACCTGAAATGCAGGAGACCCCCATCGGATTAGTGGGTGAGGAAGTTCCCCCAGAGAAGGGATAGGCTACCTACTCCAGTATTCATGGGCTTCCCTGGTGGCTCAGACGGTAAAGAGTCTGCCTGCAATTTGGGAGACCTGGGTCCAATCTGGCTCTACCTCCTGATTATTAATTTTGAGGGTAGGCCTACCAGGATTGACCCCAGTTCAGGACTCCTGTCCCCTGGTGATTTGGGGAGAGCCCAGAACAAGCTCAATTTCTACTTCTTTCTGCTTCCCTAGCCCTGATGCTCCTCTGAAGCCAAGGACCTGGGTGGTGAGCAGCAACAACTTTGGGTGTGCACCAGGGACCCTGACCCCAGGCCTTGCAACAGTGAACTTGCTCTGGTCTTCCACGTTACCTGGAGCAAAACTGGCCTATAACTTCAGTATCCTACTTACCTTTTAAACTTTCTTTGACTTTGGTTCTTACATTTTCTAACTGCTATGCATTTGGGACAAAGAGTTATCTGGGCTGGATGGCCACTGCATAGTCATTTTGCTGTGATTTTAAAAAGATATTTGTTGTTCAGGAAAAAAATGTATTTAAATGTACGTCTTCGAGACCACAAAAACCATCTACAGAGCCTAACTCACTTCCTCTTAGAAATTCCACAAAACAACTTTTTTTAAAGCACGCTGGAAGGCAGACAAGACACAACAGAAACGGTTAAAACAATACATGAATGGGTACAAAGTATTCACAACCCACAAAGCAGTTAGGTAATCGGCAAAAACAATACATTTTCAGAACGAAAGTCCTACTTGCTAGAGCAGTAATCAGAAAAGAGGAAATGAGCTCCTCTCTGATCATCTACAAGGTTTCACACGAGAAACAGAATTCTACACTTTGACCATGTGTTTTCTGTTTATGAACAAGCTCTGTAAAACGAGTTGATTTGAATTTAATTCCATTCACAAATGTTTATTGCGGTTAGTGCTAGAGAAACGTGGCTGAGTAAAATAATGTCTGACTCCAGGAATTCACAACTGGGGACGGCAGGGAGAGACATACAAACAAATAATTAAGTTTTTTGAAGGGATGAGTTATAACTCACGGGATCAAAACATCAGGATGTTATATCATCATAGCGGGTTGAGTATATTATGAGGGTCTACACATCTGGGCATGGGTGTGGGAGCAACAGTTAATTGTGTTGGGTGGTTGACAGGGAAAGTTGCAATTGTGCCTGTCGTTGGAGTTTAGGTGAAGGCATCCCCCTAACGGGTGAAGGCTAATCCGCGGCAGGGACCAGGACTGGGCAGGATTTTATCCCCGCGCCGAGAAGGTCTAGCAAGGCACGCGATCGACTTGCTGCTGCTGCTGCTTTTAAGTCGCTTCAGTCGTGTCCGACTCTGTGCGACCCCATAGACGGCAGCCCACCAGGCTCCTCCGTCCATGGAATTTTCCAGGCAAGAGTACTGGAGTGGGGTGCCCTTGCCTTCTCCGCGCGATCGACTTGGAGGAGTCCTATCGCCGGCACACGCTGAGGTTAGGGGTTCGCCGGCCGCCAGGGGGCGCCGCGGCCTCGCGCCGTACGGGCCGTTGCGTTTCCGGGCACCGGGGCCCAGCGCCGCCATCCCGGTCGGGCGCGTCCCCGCTGCGCGCGGCGAAACGTCGGCCGCTCCCGTTACCGAGGCAACCGCGGCACCTCCTCCGCGCCGGCCCTGATCGTCTCTCCGCGCCATTTTCAAACTGTCCTAGCGCCAGAGCCGGTGTCTGGGCGGAAGGAGCCAGCGAGGGAGGCGAGGCGCGAGGGGAGATGCGACCGGAGGCGGAGGGAGCGGCGGCCCGGGCTGCGGGTGAGCGCGGCGCTGGGCGGGCGGGCTGGGCAGGGCGGCGCCTCCGCCTCCCGGGCGGTCCCCGCGGACCGGGCCCGGGCGCTGGCGGGAGGGAGGCCGCGCGGCCTCGGGAGGAAGTGGGCCCCGGGCGGGGCGCGGAGCCCGTGTCGCCCCGCTGCGGACACCTCCTTCCCTTCTACAACCGACAGCGGAACTGCGGCCCGGAGGTCGGCCTGGGGTTTCCCGGGCTCCTGGTTCCTCCGACCCCGCTCGCCGCGGGGTCTGTGCGGTTCCAGCAGATCCTCCTCCTACAGACTGATGGGTTGATTTAAAAGTTAAAATACCCTTTCATATAAGAATCATACAGGCCCTTTGTAAAACAAAAGTGCCCCAAAGCCTAGGACGAGTCATTTATTAACCTTTGTCCAGCATGTTAGTAAACACCCCCTCTTCCATCTCTACTATTTTTAGTTCAGTCAGGGAGGACTTGCGAGATAACCTAGTTAATGTTGGTTTGGGGTGTTTTGTTGTTCTAGCCCTTGTGCGTATGTATTATATACATAGGAGATTATATATACACACACACGAGCGCACAGGATACTTTTGTAAAAATAAGATGCACTGGCTTTCAGACGTATCTCTCCAGAGTTAAGCAAGTGGGTATGCGTGGAGGACCTCCAAACCTTACCTTTTATGTTGTTCTGCTGGGAAACTTTCAGTATGGCCGCGGTGTTTGGATGATGTAGACGGGCGTGTTGTGTTGGTGGTGAAGGACAGCAGCCCATGCATGGGTGGGGAAAGCCTAATATATGTTTTTTTGTCCTTCCTGGGAGGATTTTTAATCTTTTTCATCTGTCGTATGTGTTGATGATTTTTTTTTTTTTTTAATATTTACTCATATTGTCTCTCAGAAGGATGTGAGGATGTATTCTTTCTGGGTAACCAAAGTTGGTACCAGACAAAAAAGAGACAAGTTTGAATTGTGAGGCCCTGCTAGTTCTTGGTCTGACAGGTGCACTTCTGACTTCTTCAGGACTTTTTCTAGAACACCCTGCATCAGTCAGGTCCCTCTTGTGGAAGGAACCTAGAAAGAACCTAGTATAGAATGGGGACGTCATTCAGAGAAAAGGCTAACAAGAATGTGGAGAAGGAGAGATTTGTAGGAAGGAGTTATCAAGGAGCAGTACTAACTTAGGAGTCATCTGGTAAGTTGAGGCGGCATAATACAGAAACCTGAGCGGTGGGTCAGGACTCAGGAGACCTGACTGCCCACCTACTTGGTGGCCTTGTGATTTGGAATAAGTTACTCTCTCTAGGCAGCCTTTCCTCATCTTTGAATGTGGAGGGTGTCCTTGACCCTTTTCCCCTCATAGTAGTTGTGAGGATCAAATTTTGCATATATTCATATCCATTCATGTTTTATATAAATTGTGAAGAGCAATACAGATGTAAAACAAAGTTTTTGTTTGACTTAGAAATATGAGTACTAGGACCACATTTACCTGACAAAGGTTAGAAAAGAGAGCATGTTTTTTTTAAAGAAGTGGTCTTTGGATAACTCCATTTTAGGGCAGATTGATAGATGATATATTCACAGATATTTAAAAAGACAAAGATAAAAAGATACCCAGAGATACTTACATGTTGGGGTCTTGCTTTTTTAATCTAAGTAAAATTTACATATGCTATTTGAAAAGCTTTGATAAATGTATACATTGGTGTGGTGTCTGTCCCCATCACCACAGTATTTTCATTACCCAAGAAGCTCCCTCATGCCCTTCCATTCAGGCTCCAACTACCCCCATCGCCCTAGGTGACAGCTGTTCTCATTTCTATGTACATAGTTTAATATTGCCTGTTCTTGAACTTCATATAATCATGGCTTCTGTTGCTCAGATAATGTTTTTAAATTCATCCATGCTGTTGACATGTACCAGTTCTGTTTTATTCTTGAGTGATATTACATTGTTTAAGTATAGTGTACTTATCCTTCTTCTGTATAGTTTTTTTTCCAGTTTGGAGCTATTATGAATAAAGATGCTTTAAATATTCTTGTAGAGTCTCTTTGTAGATGTTTATTTTCATTTTCTTGAGTAAATACCTTGGAGTAGAATCACACAGTCATAGGCTAGAAGTGTGTTTAACTTTATAAGAAACTGCCACCCTTTTAAATTTATTTTTAATTGGAGGATAATTGCTTTACAATGTTGTGTTGGCTTTTGCTGTACAACAACGTGGATCAGTTATGAGTACTTATATACCCTGTCCCTCTTGAGCCTCCCTCCCACAGACTTTTTCCACAATGATTTCACACTCCTGTAGCAACGTGAAAATTCCTGTTACTCCAAGTCCTTGAAGACATTGTACCTTTAATTTTAGCCATTCTAGTATGGACAAAATTATATTTCATTGTGGTTTAGTTTGTATTTCTCTGATGTCTAGTGGTGTTCAGCACCTTTTCATATGATTATTCTCATTCAGATATCTTTTGCAAATCTTAGCCTTGCATTTCTTATTGGGTTGTCTTTATTAATTGTAAGGGTTCTTTCTGTATTTTATATACAAATCCTTTGTTAGATATTATGAATATGTTTCTCCTAATTTTTTAAGTTTTTGTTTTGTCAAATAAAAGGATGTATTTTGATGAGCAGACATTTTTAATTTGAAGAAATCCAATTTATCAAGTTTCTCTTTTATATTTAAAAGAAAAATTTTAAAGAGGCTTCTCTAAGTATTCTCTGCCTATCTCAGGCTTGGAAAAATATTCTTCTTTCTTTTTTCTAGCGGTTTTATTGTTTTAACTTCTGCATATTAAGTTTATGAGGGGATATTTATTTTAATGCAGCAACATGGATATCATTAGCATTGGATTTAAATCAATCTAAATATTCTAGAGGGCTGTCTGCCTGAAAAGAAACAAAAAATAATTGCTTCATATTAAAATAATCTTTTTTTAAAACATTAAATAATAATAGTAACTGATAATAGAATAATGTTCACTCTTTTTTTATAGGATTTTAATTTTTGGAAGTGAATAAACCTAGTTTGGAACACAAGATGACTACAGCTGCAGAAAGAAAGTATCTTAATATTAGGAAAAGATTGGATCAGTTGGGATACCGCCAGACTCTGACAGTGGACTGTATACCTTTGGTAGAAAAACTTTTCAGGTAAAGATGAAAAGACTGTTGCAAACCTGTGTGACCCTGAATCCTATTTATCTAGTTTCTGATTGAGCTTCATGCTTTAGTACAGAAATAGGTAGACTTTTTAAAAGTCCTTAAAGCATCTGAAGCTTCTCTCTTCTCCATGTTGCAGAACTCTAAGGTCACCATTCACACTATACTATTTAAAGTAAATGTTTCTGAGAGTTTTGTCTGTGAGTAAAAGTACAATTTTTAATGTGATTTTCTGATCTAGTTAGGAGTTCTGTAGCTGCTTTATTCACTGGTTTTTATTGAAATGCAGTTGACATGATATTATGTTAGTCACTGGTCTTTAATTGCTACGCATTTATAATATTTCTCTAAGGTGGTTGATCATGACTTTAGCTGTTAACATGTTAATTTAACTGAAAGATTCTTTGTTATTTTTATTCTTTTCCACATAAATCCTATTACTGTGATTTGAGACTAACTAGAGCAGAGAAATGGTCTAGGAAGTTTTTGCAGTAGGACTGTATGTGATAATGATGAAAAGAAGCAAATGGATGAAAGATACTTTGTGGTCTCTAGTATGGCCTCCAGAATCCTTCATGATCTAGTTCTCGGTCAGCAATTCAAAAGTATAGGGTGGAAGTATGTTTAACTTTCCAAGAAACTGACATGCATTTTCCCCAGTGGTTTTATACTCCCTTCACCTTCCCTGTATCAACCACCTGAAGCTCCTGAACACATGTTCGCTCTCACCCTTGGTCTCTCCATGTGCTGTTCTACCTGCCTGTAAAGTCTCTTTCTCCTCTCCTTCCTGCTTTGTCTTTATGCTCAGTTAGCTGTGTGGCCTGCAGCTGTCTGTCACATATGCTGCACGTTACCTTAGCTGTTATTATTGTTGGAAATTTGTTTTACCTTCCCATTAGAATGCAGAGTCCAAGAAACTAGAGACTGACTGTTTCACTGCCATACCTAGGAGAGGCTGAACACATGGTCCGCACTAAAATATTTATTGAGTTTATCACATAGTACTGTAACTTTTGACAAATTGTTAGTAGGATATAAGCTCCTTGTCAGTGGGTTCTTTACCATGTTCCCTGCCCAGTAAATGTTGATGTAGTGAATATTCTGTTCATCTATGTTCTTAGAGGTAGGGAACTGATCCGTGTTTGTTGCGTCCCTGACACTTAGTGTGTAGCAGGCATTCAGTAAATGTTAAATGACCAAATAAGGTTCACAGATTCCACAGGATCAGGTGACTAATTAAACATGGGGGATGAGTGAGACCAGGTTGAAAGGTGATTCTGCCTATGTATGTATGCTTTATTTCTTAATTATGCCAGGAAAGTTTTGAGACCTTCCTAGTACCTTAAAAGACCTCTAGTGTTTGTTTTTGTATGTCTGATTTTCGATTTGATCTCAGTATTAACATTTAAGTCTTTTTAGAAATCTGTTTTTAGTTATTAAAAGTTAATAGAATGTTTCCTTGTATTTGCATTTTCCATTCAATATTAGTGATCTAGTTCATACAACAGAAAGTCTTCGGAAATCAAAATTATCTGCTGTGAAAGCTGAAAAAGAGAGTGCCAATTTTGATTTTGTATTGGAACCTTATAAACTTGAAAATGCAAGATTGAGTAAGGAAAATAATGAATTATACCTGGAATTAATGAAACTGAGAGAACAATCAGGTCAACATATTAAAGGTAAATTTTTGTGACTTTTGAAATTTTTGCCCTTTTTATTTTATATGTGGGAAATCCTAGTCCACCTTTGAAACTATTGATTAGAAAATGTGATAGTCTTCCTACTGACAGTTCCTGAAATATAGGGTATGTTGAAGAGCTCCCAAAAGAAAAATAAATCTGCATTCCACAACTATATTCATCTTCACTGAATGTGGATTAAATTTTTAGAATTAAAATTGCTATAATGGTGGTGGTGTGCACTCAGTTGTGTTCAACTCTTTGTGAACCTGTGAACTGTAGCCCATCAGTTTCTCTGTCCATGGAATTTTCCAGGCAAGAATACTGGAGTGGGTTACCTTATACTTCACCAGGGGATCTTCCCAACCCAGGGATTGAACCCGCGTCTCTTGTGTCTCCTGCATTGGCAGGCAGACTCTTTACCAACTGTGGCCCCTGGGAAGCCCAAAAGTTGCTGTAGAAAATATTAAATACTGGTACTGAAGAAAAATGTTCTTATAACAACTTCTGTGTTTCTGAGAAAAAGCCGTATATCTATTGTTCTGATTCTTTTATACCCTGTTTTTGATCTAGAAGATAGAATGATTTCAGAGGTACTAGGCAAAGGGTAAATTATATGGCTAACTTATTATAAAATCTTCTTGTATTTAGTAGAAAGCCCTGGCTAATATTTGGCATGAATTGATAATCCCTTAGCTTCCTATCCAATTTACTGGATCAAAAGCTCATATTAGGCTCACCACAGAAGAAAAATATAATTCCTTTTTGTGCTTAGTGACTTATTTGCAATTTTGTTAATGGTGGTAGAAAAGTTATAATGTTCTAACAAAGCATATAAGAACCAGGTGGAGCCTTTCAAATTATTGTGACTTTTTTTTTGTTTTATGGAATGGAAGGACTTATTGATGTATAAAATACTCTTTAAATCTTTTTCATTTTAAGAGTTGAAAACCACATTGAAAAAGTGTGCACGTGAAACAGCTGATCTGAAATTTCTAAATAATCAATATGTTCATAAACTCAAACTTATGGAGAAAGAAAGCAAAGCTAAGAATGAGAAAATTCAACAGCTTCAAGAAAAGAATTTGCAAGCTGTAGTTCAAACTCCAGGTGAATCTGTTCCCTCTCAAAACAAATTATGTACATCTAATCTTTTATTAATTAATTTATTTTTTTACATCTAATCTTTTAAAGATGTTAAAACTGTCGACTGAAATGGGACTTTCGGTATTCATGCTTTAGACTTTAGTATTTGAAAAGATGTATTTGGATAGCCACAAAATCTTTAAATTTTATTTCTGAAGACCCAGCTTATATTTCTATGCATGTGCTGAGAAACTTACGTTAACAGTAACTTCTTAGGTATAAGTCATCTAACCTCAGTGCCTAGGGTTTTATTTCCTCTATTATTAGTTTGAATTCTTTTTTCTATTATTATTATCACCATTATTAATTATAAAAATACTTCATACTCTAAAGACTTTGAAAATGATATACCTTGTTATTTCTTAGTTTATTTTACTCTTCTTAGCCTTATGCTCAGTAGCTCTCAAGGAAGAAAACAGAAATGATGGGCCATATGCAGAGTTAGTGGTTGTCCAGGCTCAAAGCTGATGGAAGAATCTCCAGATCATGGAGGTGTCTAAACCATGAGACTTAATGTTATGGAAGCAAACGAGGTGAAGGCAGGTCCTGAATTATGAGACTTGGTAGAGACTGAGGGATTAAAGAACGTGGTGAGGACCAGTAGTAATTTGGTCAGAATGAAGATTGCCATCAGAAGAGAGTTGAAGACCGGGAAGCTGGCTCAGTTCTATCTGGTGACACAGTCCAGGCTTAATCATGTTACTATGTGCCTGTAGCTGAGTGAAGAGGAGACTCTGAGAATTGAAGAATTGCAAGCTGGGAGGCCAGGATCAGGGAGGAATCTGTGGGACTTGAAATGGCAGAAAATAAGCTGGGAGAGGGAGGAGTGTGAGCCAAAGGCAGAAAAGCTGGGGAAATGTGGGAGAGGATCTCAGAAGTAACTAGAAGATTAAGAAAACAAAAAAAGGAGGATAATTAGATTTTCTGAGAAAAGAGTGGGCCTAAATCAAGAGTGATTTAGGAGGTATAATCTCTAAAATTTAGTGATGGATAAATTTAGTAAACTTGGGATGTAGAGGAATTTCCAAATTTCTGTTTGAAGTGATTGAGTGGATGAATGAGGATATTAATACTATTTCTTTCTTTCTTTTTTTTGGCTGCACCATGGGGCATGTGGGATGTTAGTTCCTTAACCAGGGATCAAACCTGTGCCCCTAGTCTTAACCATGAGACCACTGGCAAGGATTCCCTGGTACTATTTCTTAAGATAGGGAATATGGAAAACAGAACAGAAGTCCACCGTTTACAAAGGGTTTGTTGAGTATGTTATATCCATGGGACATTCACATTGAAACTCCTAGTATGCAGTGGAATATGTAGATCTGTCCTCAGAAATATGGTCCTAGATGGAGATTCACATTTGGAAATCATTGGAATATCCTGAGAACAGAAGCTTTGAATGTGGTAGGAGTTACTAGTGAGATTATATATAGATTGGAAAGAGAGGAGAACCAAAGACAGACCTTAGGAAATTGTCTTTTAAGGCACAGATGGAAGAAGAGGGTCTTTGAAAGAAACTGAGAAGGAGCAACCAAGGAGGAAAACCAGGAAATAAGGGAAGAAAGTGGTTTACCTTGTTCAGCTGTGTAACTACAAGCAGGCCATTTAAATACTTTTGACCTGGTTTCTTCATCCTCAAAACAAGAGGTTGTTGCTGCTGCTGCTAAGTCACATCAGTCGTGTTCAACTCTGTGCGACCCCATAGATGGCAGCCCACCAGGCTCCCCTGTCCCTGGGATTCTCCAGGCAAGAACACTGGAGTGGGTTGCCATTTCCTTCTCCAATACACGAAAGTGAAAAGTGAAAGTGAAGTCTCTCAGTCGTGTCCAACTCTCCGCGACCCCATGGACTGCAGCCCACCAGGCTCCTCCGTCCATGGGATTTTCCAGGCAGGAGTGCTAGAGTGGGGTGCCATTGCCTTCTCCGAAACAAGAGGTTAGGAGTATAAAAAAACTTGTTAGGATTCTAAGGCACACAGAGTTGTGGGTTGTGTTTGTTCTTTGTGAGGGTCAGTTAGTTTTTCAAGTACATGTCTAATCTTGGCCAGGTACTGGAAAAGGTAAATTATCCTTGTGGTTTGGGCCAAGATGGGATATATCTAGCCATCAAAAGAAATTATACCTACTAGTTTTAAGGATAATTAAGAAAATTCCCCATTAATTCAGGATACATATTCTTCTCTATACTAATTTTGATTCTTAAAGGCCTTGCTTAATAAACATGTTTATTTTAGTTAACATTGACTTCAGCTTCTCATTTGACAGTTTTCTGCCGGTGATGACGTCTTGAGCTCTGTCATGTACAACAAGGCACACTCAGCTTTTAATCTTGCCAGAGTTTGGTCCCCATCTCATGAAGGAACAGATTAAATCTGGGCATATATACCAAGCATGCAGAAAATAAAGCTTGCTTTCTAACCATGTCTTGTTGAGTTTTTCAGAAATGAGTTGTTTAGTTAAAGATCAGGTGGGTATTTATATATAAGGGAGAAAACATTTGACCTGGCTCTTATGTAATAAGAGCTAGAGACATACTTTATAACAAAAAGGCTAGCCTTCTAAACTATTTAATTCTAAGACAGTGTTTTGTTGTCAGTTTTTTGAAATACACTTTTTTTTTTTTTTTAGGTGGCAAGAAAAGAAATATTGCTTTTAGGCGCCAGCGCATGCAGATTGATGAACCAGTCCCTCCCTCTGAAATCAGTTCATATCCGGTTCCTCAGCCAGATGACCCTTACATCGCAGACCTCCTGCACGTGGCTGATAACAGGTGCATTAAAGAATTCTCTGTTGGCTTTAGTTACATGATCACTTGGTTAGCCCTAAGTTTCTTGGTAGTAGGGTTTTGTCTTCTTAACTAGCCTATCTCTGGTATGTAGCATAGAACTTTGCACAAGCATTCAGTAAACGCTTTCTGAATATATTCTGAATATAAAAGGTTTTCACTTGTTTTGAAATTTGATTTCAAGTAAATCATATATCTGGGGTTTCTGTCTATATTTGCTTTAAAACTATTTAGTGTCACCTACAGCCTATTTCAGTAGAGTTACTTTGACATTCAGCTTTATCACCCAAGCAAATCTTCTACAGACTCTCTATTACTTCAGATTTTTCTCTAATGCTCGTAGCATGAGTAGACTTGTAACTGGCTTTGATATTCTTGCCTCATGATTCTCTGGCTCTGTATGTTGGTGTTTCCTTAACTTGGAGTCAGATGTAAATTCTATTTTAATTATTAACTTCAATAAACTCTTTGGAAAAGGCTATGTAAGTGTTCTTGGGATGTAAAGATGCAACTTTTGAGACGTTTACGACCCGGTAAGAAGATGAGACAAGGGGAGATACACAGAATGCTGTTAAGAACATCTTAAACAGTGCAGAGGAGTAGAAGAGCACTAGTGACGGCCTCTCTGGTCACGGCTGCAGAAACAGTGTAAAGTACAGAATACACCAGTGCAAATGGTTAGTGCAGCTAGCTTTTTACTTTGTAGATTATGTAGACAATATGAGAGAGTTTTCTACTTTATTATTAATCTCTATAGCAATTAAAAAAAAAAGACATTGGTTGGGGGACTAATTAGGGTCTTTAGCTCAGTTATTCTCACACAATATTTTGTACCTGTATTTATATACTTACTTGACTTTACCCATGAAATATTTTGTGTTTTGTTTTTCTGGTACTTATAAACTAGGACTTAGACAATGTGTTAGTATTATTTACTGAGTTTTAGAGGGCTCTGTATGTATTCGATTCAATGGACATGAACTTGGGAAAATTCTGGGAAATGGTGAGAAACTGAGGCCTGGGATGCTGCAGTCCATGGGGTCGCAAAGAGTTGGACACGACTTAGTGACTGAACAACAACATGTATCATTTACTGTCTTTTTCTTTCCCTTAATATTCTTCTTTTCTATCAAGCCATCATAGGTAGCATTAGTCTCTTGATTATCTTGTTTGTTGAATTTGCACATGCACATTTAACTTTATTTAGAGTCATTCACGCATATGTGAGTGTGGTTGCACACGTACTGCTCTCCTACTCCTGGATTAGTGGGTAGTATTGGTTCTAGTAATGCTAATAGCAGGTACAAGCAGTGTTCAGCTGTACTCTATCTACCCTATGGAAAAGCTCTCTTAAAATTAAACCTGGCTTCAGGCTTTATTTTTCCAGTATGAAAGTGATTGTGACTTGTTTTGTTAATGCTTGGCAAAGTTTGATGTAGTACGGTACATTTAGGATTCATATAATTCAGATGATTTAGACAAATCTTGATTCCCTTGGAATTAACAAGTTCCAGGAAAGAGTAGTTTTTTTTGCTGTAGTTACCTGGAAAATTGATATTTCTCAGTATTTTTCTTCTCTCTTAAGATTGTAAGATAGTTTGTTAGAAAATACAGGGTCATGTGGGTTCAAAAAACATTTAGTCCCTTATTTCACTTAATAGTATTGTGAGTTTTGGACTCGATGCTTAGTTCCCTGAACCTAAGAATTGGCAACAGTACCCAGAGGAATTTGTCCTAAGGATCAAGATGCAGTAGGAGACATAATGTATCTGAGTTTCAGATTATTTACCACTCAGTTTTGTATCTGTTCTTATAAAATTAAATCTCTAAGATGATGTACTCTGTGCTGTGGCTTGGGACCCCTTTGGCACAGCACCTCCTACCTCACTGAGAAACAAAAGTTGAGGGTTTTTTAAAAGAAGGTAATCTAATTTCACTTTTGTAACTTTGTATTTCTTATCAAAAATATATTGACATTACTTATAAATATGTTTCAGAATTCAAGAACTTCAACAAGAAGTCTGCCAGTTACAAGAGAAGTTAGCAATGATGGAAAGTGAACTGAGAGATTATAACAAGCAGGTAGGATTTTTTATTTGCCTAGTTGGGATTGAGGTGAGTGTGCTGTGACTGTGAATAGAATTGGGTTATGTTTAATATTTCTGATACCTGAGTTTTTAATACAGCTTTTCTTTTTAGTAAATTCGTTAATAGAATTAATAGATGGAATGGCTTAGATGGCTTCAGAGCCTTCAGTCCATTCCCTGCATTATGCATTGAGGTGAATAGTAGTTTTTTTTTTTTTTTTAAGGTGAATCATCTATCTCCCCAAATATTATAAACATATTAACTGTTTCCATCTCAAGAGGTATTTTATTGAAGTGTACTATGCTTTATAATAGTATTTTTAAAAACTTCTTTTACCCTTTCTGTAGATTTTATCATTTTGAATATGTCTTTGAAAGTTACTCTTCCGAGTTGCCATGCTTATTGAATATTTTCTCTATAAGCACTAGTACCCCATACGACAGTTTTCTAAAGAAGCAAGGGAATGAATAAATTCAGGGTTACATGAAAACTTTGAACAAGCTTTGTTCTTTTATACTTTTGGTGTCTTGGCTAAATTCTGATTTGGGTAATTACAGGCTTGCTTTCTTAATATGCTTACTGAAGTTTAAATCAGGTAACACGTTTTCCATATTCTGCACATAACTATGTTTTTTTGGAGTGAAGAAATCTGCACATACCAATATAGATGTAACCTATGTATTGGTATAAGTGTTAAGTTTATGAAGTACTTTGAAGATCACTTGGATAAAATGGAGTTAAAAGGAATTATAGTAATGTCATCCAAAAAACTTATTTTATGGAGAGATGTTGAACATATCAAATATGCATATGAGATGAATATTAATTGATATTTTTCAATTTATAGTCAGTCATTCTTTCATCACACTTTTTTCTAAGTACTTTATGAACACAGACTGACCAGTATTGTCTCCGTGAGGTGGCTGAGGTGTTTGAAGAAAATAGCCTGACCATTCTGATTGAAATCACCAATTTAATGTGGTTATCAATATTGATTGAGTCTACTCTATTCTCTATCAGTTTTTTTTTTTTTTTTTGTGGGAGTTTGTTCTGTTCTTCTCAGCATATATTCCAGATTTTACTGTTCTCTTCAAGCTCTTTCCATGGCCTGTAACACCCTCCTCAGGATATCATCTTCTTTTTCAGTTTCCTATCTCTGCCTTTAAAATGAGCAGTATTCACAGGTTCTCCTTAAGACTTAATGGGTAAGATGGTATTCTTCCTGTTTAAGGTTTCATGCACTTGGCCCCATTCCCTCTCTTCTCCTTAGGATATTGCTTTAATCAGTTATTCTTTAATAAACTTATATGGCCATTTTAATGGCTATAAATTTTTTCAGTCTTCGTAACAGAACTGTGAGGAGATGCTTTTATCATCATCACTAATACCCCTTAAAAAATATTTTAATTACCTTTCCCCTCTTGCTAACTAAGGCCTTCTTCTCCCTCATGCATACTTCTCTAAAGGGTGTCTTACTCGTCTTTCTCTACTTCTTCATGTCCTGTTCACTTCTTAACCTTCTGTTGGCTTCTGTCCCCAACTATATAAGTTGATCTAGTTACTGTTGACATTAGTTGCTGCATCCAGAAAGATACTTTTAAGTCTTCATTTTCGTGACTCACTCTGCAGTATTTGACATTATTGATCATTCCTCTTTGAAAATCTTCTGTGGCTTCATTTTCTTTTGGTTTTCCTTTCCTTGCGTTTTTTTTTTTTTTTAAGCCTCTTATAATATCGTCTTTGCTCTTTTGTCTGCCTGCTCCCTAAAATATCACCGATCCCTAAGATTCTTTGACTTCTCCTTTCCATGTTTTCTCAGATAGTCTCATCTACTCTCTTGGTTTATTAGCTGAACGTTGATGACTCCCCAGTCTCTCAGGCTGACACTTTCTGCTGAGTTCCATTCTGATATGCCCAGCTTGACACTGGCATTTCCACTTGGATGAATGCTGTCTGTACACATATGCCTAGTGCTGAACTTTCCGGCTTCTGTCTCACATTTGTTTCTCCTCCTGTATTCTCAACTTTGATTGGAAGCTTCAGCATCCACCCAAGCCAGCATTCTGTAGTCTTTATATATCTCATTCTCTGCCTGTCACATACCACTCACCATGTTCTGCCAGTTCTTAAACTTACATACTCTGTTCTGTCCTGTCCCACTGTTTCTTAGGCTCTAATCATCTCTCATACGTTCCTACAGTAGGTCTCCTTGCTTCTGGTCCTGTTCTTATCACATTCACCCTTTACTCTTGAGTAATATTTCTCCCTAGTGAAGTATACAGTGCTTATCATATGCTATGCTATGCTATGCTAAGTCACTTCAGTCGTGTCTGACTCTGTGTGACCCCATAGACGGCAGCCACGAGGCTCCCCCGTCCCTGGGATTCTCCAGGCAAGAACACTGGAGTGGGTTGCCATTTCCTTCTCCAATGCATGAAAGTGAAAAGTGAAAGCTCAGTCGTGTCCGACTCTTAGTGACCCCATGGATTGCAGCCTACCAGGCTCCTCCATCCATGGGATTTTCCAGGCAAAAGTACTGGAGTGGGGTGCCAGTTCCTGCCTAATTCTTTGGACTCATCTCCAACTATTAATTTCCCTTGCATGTTATAATTCAGTCATACCGAGTCATTTCTGCTCCCTTAAACATACCGTGTTGCCTAGTGCTTCTTTGTCACTGCCGGGAATATCCCTCCTTTCTTCTCTGCCTAGCATATGTTATAACTTTTTTGGACTTATTTATTCCCTTGACTACTTTGGTACTGTGTACCTATTTCTATTATTGTATCATTGAACAACATATTAAAGCAATTATTGGTTTATTTTCTTGCTTTTCCTGTAAAGCTGTGTGTTTCTGAAAGTAAGGGATCATGTTTTATTCATCTTTGTATATTTAGAACTATGCTCAATAATTGCTTGTTAAATTGAATACTTGGTTTTTGTTTTCATTTTTTTTTTTTGAAAAGAAAACCAAAGTTTGAAAGTGTGTGTGTGTTTTTCTAGATTCTTGGGTGGGAATTCATGGTTGGTAGTGATGTTTTTGATTGTATATCTGTTTTTTTCTACATAATAGTAAAGCAAATTCATTCTGGCCTCATATCCTTTTTAATACTGAATTTCAGTAGCAAATCATTTCCTTTTTGTTTTATATTCATTTGTTTATCTCCCAGTTATTTCACCAGGCACTGAAGTAGTTCAGACTCAGTTCCAGGACTTAGTTTCTTTTTGTATAAACATTGCCTAATCTTAGAGGAGAGGAAAAAAAAAAACATAAAATTGGAAAGAATCTCTTCAGTAAAAATACTTATGAAACCTGTGTTGACAATTCTTAGGTTGAGATTTTCTGTGTATATTTTTGCTCTGTATAAATGGATCTCATAATACCATTTATGTGTCAGTAACATAACAGTGTTAATCTTTTGTATACATTGTGGGGCATAAGAAAAATGGAAGTATATTCAAATAAACGTTTGTCCAGTATTAATCATTTCAGTTCAAAACCATATCTTTAAAAATGATAGCAGAACTTTATGTTTTCAGATTGAACTTAGAGAACGAGAGATAGAACGACTGTCGATTGCATTGGATGGGGGTCGCTCCTCTGATATCCTTTCTCTGGAGACTAGAAATAAAGCCAACGAAAAGCTTATTGCTCATTTAAATATTCAGGTAACGACTTTATATATTTCACTGAGCATATAAAGTTGTAAGTGTTTTTAATGGTCTTGGGTTTGTAAAGGTGAAAGAGTTGTTTACTTGGGTATTTATAGCAGAAAAGATTTCATAGAGTCAAAGTATCCAAAATTGGGTACAGCTGTTGAAAAATCCTGTTTTTATATTTAATGAGGTGCAGGAATTGATATACCACAGTGATACGTGTTTAAAAGAAAAGAATAAACTGAAGGTAAGAAGTAATCCTCAGTTTGCTTTAAAAATTGTGTATATACATTCAGAGAGAGAAAACACTAGAAGAAACTATGCCAAAATACACTAATAAAGGTTTATCTTTGTGTGGTGACATAGTCTTCTCTATGATTTTCTCCATTTTCAGAATTTGTATTTCTTTTATAGTGTAAAAAATATTACTTAAAAAATAAATATAAAAATTAAACATAACAGTTTTTATTGAACTATGTAGTAGTTTGCCTTGCCATGCATTTGACCTAAGAGTGAAAGAGCAAGAGACTTCTGTGAAACGTGACAAATGACCTTTAGAAATTTTTTTTTAACTGAAGTATAGTTGAGTTACAGTGAATGTTAGTTTCTGATATACAGCAAAGTGATTCAGTTACCCATATTATATATGTATTATTTTTCATATTCTTTTCCATTATGTTTTTTTGTTTGTTTTTAACTGCACTGGGTCTTCTGTGCTGCACGTGGGCTTTGGTTTTGACGGTCGGGGCTACTTTCTAGTTGCAGCGCACAGGCTTCTTGTTGAGGTGGCTTCTCTTCTTGCCAAGCTTGATCTCTAGGGCACACAGTCTTTTAGCAGTTGCAGCTGGTGGGCTCAGTAGTTGCCTTTTTCAGGGTTAGTTCCCCCGTGGCATGTGGGATCCTAGTTTCTGGATGAGGGGTTGAACTAGTGTCCCCTGCTTTGGCAAGTGGATTCTTGACTACTGGACCACTAGGAAAGTCCTTCCATTGTGTTGTATTACATGCTGTTGAATGTAGTTCCCTGTGCTATATGGTAGGACCTTGTTTATTTTATATACAATAGTCTGTATCTGCTAATCCCAAACTCCTAATTTATCCCTCCCCAATCCCCTCTCCCCTTTGGTACCCATAAGTTTGTTTTCTGTGTCTTCGAGTCTGTTTCTGTTCTGTAAATAAGTTCATTTGTATTTTTTTTATTCCACATATAAGTGACATCATGGTGTTTGTCTTCTTTCTGACTTCATTTAGTATGATAATCTCTAGGTCCACTCATGTGTCTGTAAATGGCATTATTCCATTCTTTTTTATGGCTGAATAATATTCTGTTTTGTACACACACACACACACACACACACACACACACTGCATCATCTTTATCCATTCATCTGTCAAGGACGTTAGGTTGTTTCCATATGATCTTTAGACATTTAGATATCACTGCTGCCTGAACTGTAGCCAGAGTAGATTAAGTCCCAAATATTAGCATAGCAAGAGAGCAGTGCTGTTCAGTAGAAATAGGATATGAGCCACATGTGTCATTTAAAATTTCCTAGTAGTCTAATTAAAAAAAGTAAAAACAAAACAAGTGAAATTAATTTTAATAATGTATCTACTTAAATATATCCAAAATGTTATTTCAACATGTAGTTGGTGTTGTCAAATATCATTGGCATATTGTACTATTTTTTTGTACTAAGTCTTTGGACTCCTCTTTGTATTTATAGCACACCTCTGGACTAGCCACATTTTAAGTGCTTAGTAGCCATATGCAGATCTAGTGGCTTCTGTGTGGTACAGCACTCCAGACTAATATTATCATAGTGGTAATCTTGTCATATATTTAGAACTCTATGTTGGGAAAAGGTTCACACAAATTTCTTACTTATCCTTTCCTTCCATGCTTGAAAACTGAAGACATATATATATTTTTACTAAACCACACATCAGCAGTTTTACAAATAAAAACAATATAAATTTGAAAATGTAAAATAGCTGGAGTTTTAACTTTCAGTATTTTAAAAAACACAGTATTTTGAAATATTTTGAAAGTTCAGTATTTGATAATTTTCCGATTTATTAACTTATGAATTACAAATTCAATTTAGGTTGACTTTCTTCAGCAAGCTAATAAAGATCTGGAAAAGCATATACAAGAGCTTATGGAAACCAAGGAAACAGTAACATCTGAAGTTGTTAATTTAAGTAACAAAAATGAAAAACTCTGCCAGGAATTAACTGAAATAGACCAGTTAGCACAGCAGTTGGAAAGACACAAAGAAGAAGTGCTCAAGACTGCTGACAAAGAACTTGAGGAAGCAAAGGTACATCTAGGCTATGGGGGTGCTCGTCAATTCTCCTAGAGAGGAGTGAGCTTGAGTTCTTTTGGTATCCTATCCAGGTCTTTTGGTTTGTTTTGTAATTCAAGTTTTTTTTTAAGTGTTATTTACATGCTCTAAATGTTTGCACTTTCTCCAGTTGTTCGTGTGTCTTTCTGGAGCAAATCTATTTTTATGGCAATTTTCCAGATTCCTCCCTCTTTTCATTCAAGATTTTCATCTGTCCTTTCTCTACATTATAAGCAGGCTTCTGAAGTTTGTCCTCTAGGTCATTATGTGCTCAGGAGCCCTTTAAAGGTATTTTTTGAAACTATATATGTCCTTGCACATTTTTAAGTTGGTAGCTAACATTTTTCATCTTTAAATAGATGCAAAGGATGTAATTTCTAATCAGTTGTTAAGATTGATCTCTTAAAATAAAATTGTCATATTGTTCTTATAAATATAACCAGCAGAATCCAAATGACCCTTCTTGAAATCCCCACAAAATTGTATCTTATTGTAACATATTTTATGCTTGAATATCTTTTTATGATAACTATCAAATGTCTCTGCAATTAAAAATACATGAATTGAAATTTTTTTAATTTAAAAATATCCTGTGACTATAAGGTTCAGAATGTTAGCATTTTCCTGTAAAACGTGTTATTATAATTATTAGTAGTCAGTGGATCAAAGTGACAGATGTAGCACAAATGTTGGTAAATACTTATCAAATAAAAAAGTAAAATTGTACTGAAAGTACATCTTTTAGTAAGATATAATGGGAGAAAATAGCATCTTAATTAAAGGCTTTGATGAGCCCCAACATTTCAGGTGTTGTCTGGTACTTCAGAAGTTTTTTATATGTAGAGGTATAGTATGAAATTAGAAGCTTGCCTTTCTTTTGAAAAGTGGGTAAAAGGCAATTGTGGAAGGGTAGGTGGGAAAGAAGAATTCACATGATACCTAGACCACAGGTTTTCAGGTATATAATTTTTAAGAAGGATATTTTCAAATTAATCCAGATATTGATTTCATAAAACTGTATGTATATGATAGTTTTGCATAATACTTGGATAATCTTTATATTATCCCAAGCATGAGTATAACCTATTAATAGTTTTAAGGTCACTACTTTATATCAACTAAATAAAATGAATTAATCTTATACAGTGTCATCTCCATTAATTAGTAGAATAGAAAGAAACTACCTCAACATAATCAAGGCCATAGTGAAAAGCCCACAGCTAACATCATACCCAGTGGTGAAAGACTGAAACCTTTTCCTCCAAGATTAGAAACAAGACTAGGATGTCCATTCTCCCTACTTCTGTTCAACATAGTACTGAAAGTCTTGGCCAGAGGAAATAGGCAAGAAAAAAGAAGTAAAAGCCATTCAAATTGGAAATAAAGAAGTAAAGTTTTGTTTCCAGATGAAATGATATGTGTAGAAAACCCTAAAGATGCCAATAAAAAAAAAAAAAAAAAAACAGAACTAATAAATTCAGCAAACTTGCAGGATACAAAATCATTGCATAAGAATCTGGGTGCATTTCTATATTAAAATCCAAAAAGAAAATTAAGAAAATAATCCTGTTTACAATAGCGTCAAAAAGAATAAAGATCCCAGGGATAAACTTAACCAAGGAGGCAAAAGACTTGTATACTGAAAACTATAAAACACTGCTGAAAGAATTTAGAGACAGAAATAAATGGAAAGATATCCTGTGTTCATGGATTGGAAGACTATTGTTTGAATGTCCCTACTACCCAAAACAATCTGCAGATTCAGTGTGATCCCTCTCTAAATCCCAGTGATTTTTTTTTTTTTTTTTACAAAAATAGGAAAAAAATCCTAAAATTCATATGGATCTCAAGGGGCCCAGAATAGCCAAAACAACCTTGAAAATGAAGGAAACATAATTAGTGCAATTTTTAAAAATTGTTTATTTTACCAGGTCTTAGTTGTGGCATGTGGGATCAAGTTCCCTGAGCAGGGATCAAACCTGGGCCCCCTGCGTTGGGAGCATGGAATCTTAGCCATTGGGCCACCAGGGAAGTCTCAGTTAGTGCAGTTGTAATTTTGCTTTTATGACTTTAGTTTCTTTGCAGTGTTTCTGTGTCTCATTGCTTTCCTTTTCCACTTTCTTTTGCATATTCTCTCATGTGTGCACAACATACTGAACACTGTCACACGTCACGTTGAAAGTAGTTGAGAATGACAACTTGGCTCAGTAAAAGATTCCTGTTAGGTCATAATATTTTAATCTTGGCATTCAGCACTCTTAGTTGCCATTTAGAGGATCCAGGTTGATCGTCTCCTGGATGAGGGCATGGCAACCCTCTCCAGTATTCTTGCCTGGAGAATTCCATGGACAGAGGAGCGTGGTGGGCTACCGTCCATGGGGTAGCCAAGAGTTGGACACGACTGAGCGACTAAGCACAAGCACAGGGTGTTAGTAGTGGGTGGTGAAAGAGCAAATAGGATGGGAAAGTCAGGAAATGACAGGGCTGGAAGAGGAGTCCTAAAAACCAGGGCTCAAGGAAAGTCCTACAATTATACAGACAGAAGAAGATTTTCAAGGGCCTCTCTTGTTGCACATGTTACAAATAGGTCCCTATAAGCATTTAGGATACCAGAAATTGAAGAGAAACCTAAACTTTGCCTCCTCTTCATTGAAACTGAGGCATAGAGCTGGCTAAAACTTTTGCTCCCCCTGATGACAGGGAACATGAATTACTCAAAAATGACTTGGCTTCATTTTCACTGTCACTTAGTGTTAAGTATCCTTGACTTTTAGGTATGTACCTAATAAGCTTTTTATTCCTAGAAAGAGATTAAAAAAAAGCTTTCTGAAATGCGGAATCTTGAAGAAACAATGGGAAAACTTCAACTGGTGAGTAGGTTTTGTATTGAATTGCCAGAATTTTCATTAAGAAAAATTTTATGTTTTATTTTACTTTTTTGTTTACTAATTATAATTTACCTATCATAATGTTTACTGTTTCAAGTGTACAGTCCAGTGGTTTTGATATAGATACAAAGTAGTGCAGCCATCACTACTAATTCCAGAACATTTTAATCACTCCAAAAAGAAACGTCATACCCATTAGCAGTCACTCCTCATTTTCCTCTGCTCAACCTCTGACACACACTAATCTGCTTTCTGTCTCTCTAATCTATAATTTGCCTATTCTAGATATTCTATGTAAATGAAATTATACAATATATAACCTTTTATGTGTGACTTCCACTTAACCCATTGTTTTCAAGGTTCATGCGTATCATAGCATGTATCATTACTTCTTTTTTATGGCTAGTAATATCCCATTGTATTATATATTTGGTTACATTTATATTTTATAATTCTTTTTTTATATTTCTAGAAATTAAAAAAAATTTATTGTAATAGAGTTGATTTACAATGTTGTGTTAGTTTTAGACATACAGCAAAGTGAGTCAGTTATACATGTATCCACTCTTTTTTATAGATTCTTTTATATATATATATATAGGCCATTACAGAGTATTCAGTGGAGTTCCTTGTGCTATACAGTAGGTCCTTATTAATTTTCTATTTTATATATAGTAGTATGTATATGTCACTCCCAGTCTCCCAGTTTATCCCTCTCCCTGCTTACCCCCAGCTAACCGTTAGTTTGTTTGCTACATCTATAATTGTGTATCTGTTTTGTAGATAAATTCATTTGTACTCATTTTTTAGATTTCATATATAAGCCATACCATATGATATTTGTCTTTCTCTGACTTATTTCAGTCAGTATGTATATTTGTATACTTCTTTAATCTCATATATAATAGGTAGCAAGTTACACTCAAATTTGGAAAGCCTGTTAGGAATTTTATATTATTTAAATGACTTCATGACTCATCAGTTTACTAATATTAAAACTAAAAACTGATAATTACTTGATAAAATTGTTGACCTTTATTAAAAAGGACTCAGTTTTCTTTTAATTATTTTTTTTGGCAGTACAAACCATCTTACTAGTCATTTTGTTCATTCTCGTGGTCTTCAAATGAGACAACTAGTAATCATCCCAGCATAAACCTGGATTTAGCCTAACCTAGATGTAATCTTATAGTCTAGAACCGGCAGAAAGAATGTCTTGCGTACAGGTAGAAATTCCTAGGTGGTCACCTGATAGATTATTGAGAATTTTTTAATAGCCTGTTAAATTGGATGAGTCTCCATTAATATTGGAAACAAAGACTAGTACTAACTTCCAAGTTTTCTCATTAATTATACTCTTTTTACAGTCTAGTGGTAATATTCTGGTGGCAGTCATGAGGCAAATTAAGCGAAGCCTTTTGTGATACACTGGCTCATAACTGAGCCATAACACCAGTTAGGTGTTCAGTAACTGGTTTTTGTATGTTCACTATGAACAGCGTATCACAATGACTTTCTATTTCATCCAACTGCTTTATCAGGTAGTCAGTTCAGCTGAACACTGCTAAACATTAGCTAAACCTACTAGATGTTGCCCACTCTTGAGTTTCATAGATATGTAAAATTGTCCCATAAAGTCAGAAAATGTAAAATAGATGTTTTGATGATGTTTTCACTATAGTGTAAGCTCCGTGAGGACAGGGATTTTTGCTGTTTGTTCACTGCTGTTTGTAATGCACACTGTTTGCAGTTGTATGTGATTTATAATACTGTCTCAGAACTGTGACCAAGTTTCAATATTGTTGCCTGACAGCAAGATGTAGTTACTTTCTGACCTTTCTTATTTTTTCCATTGGTGTTACATTTTATGTATTTTTAAGATAAATGTTAACAATATTATTAGCTGCTGCTACTAAGTCGATTCAGTCGTGTCCGACTCTGTGTGACCTCATGGACTGCAGCCTACCAGGCCCCTCCGTCCATGGGATTTTCCAGGCAAGAGTACTGGAGTGGGGTGCCATTGCCTTCTCCGATATTATTAGCTAACATTTATTAAGTACTTGCCATGTGCTAGACACTGTACGGAGTGTTTCACATTCGTAGAATCATCCATAGATGAATCTATAGATGAATCATTCATAGATGAATCCTCGGTGTCCAGGTGCTGGTCTTATCCCCATTGTGCAGGTGAGACTGAGAATAACCCTGTGCTTATATATACCTGTGGTAGTCTTAGAGCACTGTCTTTACTTTTGCTTTTCTTTAAACATAAAAACGCTTTAAAATTTTTTATTGAACAAGTCATATTCACTTTTTTGAAAGACAATATGCTAAACAAATTAAAAGAAAATAAAATCCAATAATTCTACTACTTTAGAAGGGAGCACTATTGAGTTTGGGTTTTGTGATGCTTTTAGCCTCAATTGAGAATTAACTTTAATTGAAATGGTATATATTTGACTGACTAAAAGTGTATGTATGTGAATTACTCTTGAATAAATGTGTTTTCATGTTTTGTAAAGTTGCTAGAAATCTTAATTTTAGTATTAAAATTTTCAGGAATTAAGCTTATGTCATAAAGAAAAGGAGAGGCTGAGTGATGAACTCCTTATAAAATCAGACCTGGAAACTGTTGTTCATCAGCTTGAACAAGAAAAGCAAAGACTTAACAAAAAAATTGAAAGTTTTGCAGTTACAGGTAAAATATAAAATGTTAATAACTTAAAAAGTGTGATTTCCTCTTAATGTTTTATTTTTAGCAGTAGATGATGTTTCTTTTTCATTCATTCATTCAATAAATATTTGTTGAGTGTTTGCTGTGTATCAGAAACCAGACTAGGCATTGAGATATAGTAGAAAATCTGTCTCCTTCAAGAACCTTACAGGAACCTTTTATATTCTGTCTAGTTGGTACAGGGAACCCCGGTTGAATATTTTCTAATGTAAATTTATCTTTCTTTGAGTCACATGATAATAGAATTAAGACTATGAGGAAGACCATTATGAAATAGTGGGAAATTGAAGTACAGAATCATTTTAAGTAAATGCAGTTTTATCACCTTCAGGTACACACACACAAACACACACACTTGAAATAGGCTAACTTTCACATACACACACACACACACACACACACTTGAAACAGGCTAACTTTCTGCCAGGTACCTTATCCTAAATGAATTGGTTTAAGAAACATGTAAGAATCCATTCATTCATTCATTTGACAAATGTTTATGAGCCTGTAGTGCTGGGATGTATAAGGTAAACAAGATACACAGGCCCACTGCTCTTGTGGAGGCTATAATCTAGTCAGAGAGACAAACTGGTAGCACATAAGTGAAGAAATCAATTTCAGATGGTAAGGGTATTAAATAAACTGGGAGGGTATGCTAGAGATCAGCTGATCAAAAGGCTTAGTGATGGACACCAAGCCATATGACAATCTGGGGCAATTTTCCAGGCAGAGGGGATGGCAAGTGTAGAATCCTGGTACCATCAAACTCCATGTGTCTGAGAAAGTGAAGGAAAGCCAGTGTGCTATTTTAAGAAAATGCTGTATCCTGGGCTCTTCAGCATCTATGGGGATAATCTATCTGACCCCTTCTCTGCTTAACCAGCTGTATGACTTGAACATGTTACTTAACGTTGCTTCAGTTTCCCTATCTGTGTGGTTAAGATGGCACCTAACCCAAAAGGTTGTTATGAGGATTAAATGAGTTCATATATTATTAAAGTGCTTAGGCCTACATTTGAAAGTTTGCAGTTTTACTTCTTTCATGCTATCTCTATCCTGCCGTTTCAGCATAATCTTTCACATACCTGAAACTCCCTTGTTTCTTTGTGTTTTGAATGCATCCTCCTACCCAAAATCCAGCCATGGATCAACTAAAACATTTACACGTGAGCAGCTAAGCACTGCTTGCATGTGCCCCAGTTGAGTTCAGTTCAGTCACTCAGTTGTCTGACTCTTTGTGACCCCATGGACTGCAGCACACCAGGCCTCCCTGTCCATCGCCAACTCCCGGAGTTTACTCAAACTCATGTCTATTGAGTCAGTGATGCCATCCAACCATTTCATCCTCTGTCGTCCCCTTCTTCTCCTGCCTTCAATCTTTCCCAGCATCAGGGTCTTTTTCCAATTAGTCAGCTCTTCGCATCAGGTGGCCAAAGTAGGAGTTTCAGCTTCAGCATCAGTCCTTCCAATGAATATTCAGGACTGATTTCCTTTAGGATGGACTAGTTGGATCTCCTTGCAGTCCAAGGGACTGTCAAGAGTCTTCTCCAACACCACAGTTCAAAAGCATCAATTCTTCGGCACTCAGCTTTCTTTTTAGTCCAACTCTCATACCCATACATGACCACTGGAAAAACCATAGCTTTGACTAGACAGACCTTTGTTGGCAAAGTAATGTCTCTGCTTTTGAATATGCTATCTAGGTTTCTCATAACTTTTCTTCCAAGGAGCAAGCATGTGCCCCAGACAGTAGCAATAGCACTGGAAGTTACATGGCCCTGAACCACAGCGCCCCCTTCAGTGAGGTATGGAGATCTCACTCTATATTCCTTACAGCTTGATCTCCTACTCTGCAGGGAACATATTCAAGTATTTTTCATTCTCAGTAAACCCATTCTGAGTAGATGATCTTACCTCCAGTTTTGCTAAAAGAACAAGCCGTCAGGGAGGCATTCCATGTTTCGTGTCCCCAGATCTTTAACCTGTCCACCCTTATCTTCCCTGTTAGAGTGGAGCCATTTGGCTTTTATGATAGGCCACTGCCTCCATCTGTTCTCTAGGTCCCATTCTCTCTCATTTTAAAATGCTACATATTATCTCTTTTTGATAACGTTAGCCTTTGTACTGTTTTTTCCCCATTGGTATTCAAACATGCTTTTCCCTTTTCCCATTCTAAAGCAAAAACTGTGACCCATTCCTATCCAGCTACTCTTTCCTCCTCATTATAGCTTTTACATCTTAAAAAGTCATTCATACCTGCTTTTCTGCTTGATCACTGTCTATGCTTTAGCACCTCTGCTGCTGCTAAGTTGCTTCAGTCGTGTCTTGACTCTGTGCGACCCCATAGACAGCAGCCCACCAGGCTTCTCTGTCCATGGAATTCTCCAGGCAAGAATACTGGAGTGGGTTGCCGTTTCCTTCTCCATTTACCACCTCAGTCCACTCCAGTTTGCTTCTCTCCTTCTACTTCACCAATAAAACTGCTCTCGTTAAGGTCACCAGTCACCTCCATTATACTAAATGCAGTGAACACTTTTCATTCATCAGTTTATTTGACTTACCATTTAAGGCATTTGCCCATTCCTTCAGCTCTCTTGCTTTCTTAACCTCTCTGGTCACTCTTTAGAATGAATTCTGCTATTCATCCTCTGGATTGTATTGCATGCTGTTCTTTTGTGGCTCTTGCCCTGCTACAATTAGAATAATTATTTGACCTTGGACATGTTTTTCGTACTTGTATTCTTAGCTCATGCTGGACATACAGTAAATGCTCAATAATTATCTGTCAAATGAATGAAAGAAGATGGTAAGTGAATTGGAATATGTCTTGAAAATCACTTCATGCTTTTGAATTGTAAAGAACATCAGTTAAATTAGATTGAGCTATACAAAATTGCCAATATTAGGTATATTCCCAGGTGGTCCTAGAGGTGAAGTACCTGCCTGCCAGTGCAGGAGACATGAAAGATGGGGGTTCCATCCCTGGGTTGGTCAGATCCCCTGGAGGAGGGCATGGCTACCCACTCCAATATTCTTGCCTGGAGAATCCCGTGGACAGAGGGGCCTGGTGGGTTACAGTCCATGGGGTTGCCAAGAGTCAGACACGACTGAAGCGACTTAGCATGCATGCACGTGCACAGGCTACTTGTGACTCCTGAAAAGGTAATTTCTGTGGTAAAAGTTAATAATTGTGCTTAATTGAGGAAAGACTAGTTGTTTTGTGTATACTATGTTAAATTTAAGCTTAATGTTAAAGTCACTCATAACCAGTTTTAACAGGTAAATTTTCTTTTAGTGCATTTTCAGGTCACCAGAGAGTAAGTACCATGTGATAATTTATTGTTCACTGGGTAATATACTAAATAGTACCCAGACTTGTATATGACAAAAGCAGGACTTGACTTATTGGATTTTATTTAAACTTTTAATATAATTTTGGGGTTTTTTTTTCTCTTTCAGCACTTACCTCTTTGATATTGGGCAGTTGTAGGTGATATGCAAAACAGCTAATGATTTTTAATAGCTTTCATTGTAAAAATTATTGATATAATTTATTTGGCTGATTATACATTTTATATGCAACATTGTTTTAAGATTTTATTACTTTAATTTGCAGAAAGAGAACTTACTGTGGAAGTTGAGAGGATGAGACTAGAACACGGAATAAAACGACGAGACAAGTCACCTTCTCGTTTAGATACATTTCTGAAAGGTATAGAAGATGAACGAGATTTTTATAAGAAAGAACTAGAAAAACTCCAACATATAATACAGCGAAGATCTTGCTCTAGAAGTCATTCTACATGTGAAAAAACGCCAGTATTTAAAACACTAGAAAAGGTAATACCTCTTTGTGAGTGTTTGATAAGGCAAGAAAGATCTTTATGAGCAAACTTTTGATTTATTATTGTAATAATGTAATGTTATTCATACTTATTTTAAGAAGTCTTTTTTTTTATTCTTTTTTTTTAAATTTTATTTTATTTTTAAACTTTACATAATTGTATTAGTTTTGCCAAATATCAAAATGAATCCACCACAGGTATACACGTGCTCCCCATCCTGAACCCTCCTCCCTCCTCCCTCCCCACACCATCCCTCTGGGTCGTCCCAGTGCACTAGCCCCAAGCATCCAGTATCGTGCATCGAACCTGGACTGGCATCTCGTTTCATACATGATATTTTACATGTTTCAATGCCATTCTCCCAAATCTTCCCACCCTCTCCCTCTCCCACAGAGTCCATAAGACTGTTCTATACATCAGTGTCTCTCTTGCTGTCTCGTACACAGGGTTATTGTTACCATCTTTCTAAATTCCATATATATGCGGTAGTATACTGTATTGGTGTTTTTCCTTCTGGCTTACTTCACTCTGTGTAATAGGCTCCAGTTTCATCCACCTCATTAGAACTGATTCAAATGTATTCTTTTTAATGGCTGAGTAATACTCCATTGTGTATATGTACCACAGCTTTCTTATCTATTCATCTGCTGATGGACATCTAGGTTGCTTCCATGTCCTGGCTATTATAAACAGTGCTGCGATGAACATTGGGGTACACATGTCTCTTTCCCTTCTGGTTTCCTCAGTGTGTATGCCCAGCAGTGGGATTGCTGGATCATAAGGCAGTTCTATTTCCAGTTTTTTAAGGAATCTCCACACTGTTCTCCATAGTGGCTGTACTAGTCTTTCTTAATTTTCATTTTTGTAGTCTTCTGTGACTTTCTGTGACTTTAGGAACACTGCATTAATTAGGAAAACTGCTTAAGAAAAAAGTATAACATACTGATTCCTGGAAATTAAGGAAGATTAAATAGCTAATTATATATATGGGAAGAGTGCAGGGGCATCTGAGCTTCCAGAAACTGGATCCAGGAACTCATGCTACTGGATACCTCCTCTCTTTCTAATCTTTACTTTTGGTATCAGCTACATTTTCTTTCTTTGAGTAGAGTGGCTTTATCTACATGGCAGGCTATGTGGCTTCATGCCATTCCCAGCCTTGGACCAGTCAGAAAGGCAGGCCACATTGTCCAGACCAGGCATCTTCCATGATAACTGTGCAACAGGAAAGGGTAAAAGATAGCAGTGAGCACTGGACAGATCATCCCCTTTGTCCACTAAAACCACGTTTGCAACTTGATGGTCTAAAGATGTATAAGGTTAATGATAATGCATAAGAGAGTAAAAACATGTCCTCATTTTAGGTCTTACTTATTTTCAACATTTTATGACTATCATTTGTGTTTAGATTTTTCTTTCTTTTAAACATTGGAGTTAGAGGATTCCTGGAGGCTTCTATGACCCTAACATTATCTACATACTGGATAAAATTAGAGAAGTTGGAAGTGCAGTCATTAAAACTCAGGACATTTGATTTTAGAGTTGGCTGCATTTCCCAATGCTGTCATCTTTTTCCTGAAGATCTTCTGCCTATAGCCAAATGGTTTTGAGACATTTTCTGATTAGACTGCTTTTTAACCTCCTTGGCTCGTGACTAAATTTGATTTAGAGTGTTAGTTTAAACACTGTGCTTTGTTATCTGTTAAGAGCACAATGAATTGGTGGGAACATACAGTGTAAGTTAATTTATGTGTACTGAGTTGGTTTTTAAGCTCCATATATACTTAGGAATCAAGAAAAATAAATCAGTTGATCACCTTCATTGTGTGGGACAGTCTTCTTCAAAAATGTTGATTAGTTTAATCAACTTATTAAGTAGAACTGAGTGGATAAGTGTCTCAGTACTTTTAAATATTGGATTTGTTTGCTTGGTGTGAATTCATGGTTGAAAGATAACTTGAGATACGGGTAAGGTACTGGTAAAATTAGGAGAGGCCTTCCCCCTTCATCTTATTTAGTTTCTTGAAATGTTCTAATGATACCTGACATAATTCATTTTGTAAAGTTTAGAAAGTTGGGACCTTGGTAGCATTTTAGAGTCCCAGTAGTAAATTTCAGGCATGGTAGGGAATAATGGGTGATGTATATGAGTGAAGTAGGTGGAGTGTAAGACAGTTGTGAGTGCTGTGAACTAAGGAGTAAATTCCAGCCTAAAACTGGGTGTTTTAAACATGTTTGGAAACAGTTGTTGGCAGACAACATAGACCTCTCTCAAGCTAGATTTAGTACAGGCTGAGTTTTCAACCGCTGCTTTTTATAGCAAATTGTTGGGCAGAGTTTCCTGGGATTGCTGCAACTCAGAAAAAATACTGACATTTTTCATATCAGTGATTTTTATCAACAAGATACCCATTGGTTCTTTGTTGTCTGTGTAGGGACAGCACTGGTCTCTTTGACCTTGTACTCACCAGACTTCCAGATGTGAGTTTTGGGTATAGTGTAATGGGAAATGCTTTGGAGTTGGAAACCTTATAGAAGCTTCAACTCCACACACTGGCTTTATGACCTTAGACAAGTTACCTATCTCATGGAGCCCTGGCTTCCTCATTTGCAAAGTGAGAAATGTGTCTATAACCTCTTATGAAGATTACATTACATAATTGTATAAGGGTCCAACATAACACCTAATTCCTAGTAAATGTTTTATTTCTTTATTATTTGCTGGTTCAAAGCACATCTGCTGCTGCTAAGTCTCTTCAGTTGTGTCTGACTCTGCGACCCCATAGATAAAAGCCCATCAGGCTCCTCTGTCCCTGGGATTCTCCAGGCAAGAACACTGGAGGGGGTTGCCATTTCCTTCTCCAAAGCACAGGTGCAGGTAGAAAGTTAGATTTAATTCAGTAGATGTATACTGAGAGCATGCTACGAATGTGGCATCCAGGATACAAGATACAGAAGACCTATTTCCTGTCCTCAGTCTAGCATTGTGGGTATGTGTGCATGAGTTTGTGTGCTTGTGCGTGTGTGTTTAGGAAAAATGGAGTGATAAAAGGGAATTATTAACACAAATACATACATAAAGACATATTTAGAGACATGGGGAATTCATTCATTTTACTGAATTATATGCTAAGCACTGAAGATGTGGTGAGAAGGACCTACTGTGTCTCTGAGGGCATTTGCATTTTAGTGGTGGTGGTGGTTGTTCAGTCCTTAAGTCACGTCTGACTCTTTGTGACCCCATGGACTGCAGCACACCAGGCTTCCCTGTCCTTCACCATCTTCTTGAGCTTTCTCAAACTCATGTCCGTTGAGTCAGTGATGCCATCCAACCATCTCGTCTTGTCATCAGCTTCTCCTCCTGCCTTCTGTCTTTCCCGGCATCAGGGTCTTTTCCAATGAGTTTGCTCTTCACACCCGGTGGCCAAAGTATTGGAGCTTCAGCTTCAGCATCAGTCCTTCTAGTGAATATTCAGGGTTGATTTCCATTAGAATTGAGTGGTTGGATCTCCTAGCTGTCCAAGGGATTCTCAAGAGTCTTCTCCAGCATCACAATTCGAAAGCATCAATTCCTGGGCTCTCAGCCCTCTTTATGGTCCAACTCTCACATCTGCATATGACTACTGGAAAACTAGCCTTGCCTATACAGACCTTTGTCAGCAAAGTGATATCTCTCTTTTTTAATACTCTGTCTAGGTTTTTCATAGCTTTTCTTCCAAGGAGCAAGCATCTTTTGATTTCATGGCTGCAGTCACCATCCACAGTGATTTTGGAGCCCAAGAAAATAAAATCTGTCACTCTTTTCACTTTCTCTGCATCTATTTGCCATGAGGTGATGGGACCAGATGCCATGATCTTAGTTTACTGAATGTTGAGTTTTAAGCCAGCTTTTTCACTTTCTTCTTTCACCATCATGAAGAGGCTCTTTAGTTCCTCTTCACTCTCTGCCATTAGGATGGTAACATCTGCATATCTGAAGTTGTTGATATTTCTCCTGGCAGTCTTGATTCTAGTTTGTGAGCCATCCATCCTGGCATTTTGCATGATGTACTCTGCATATAAGTTAAATAAGGAGGGTGACAGTATACAAACTCGATGTAATTCCTTTCCCAATTTTGAACCAATCCATTGTTCCATGTCCGGTTCTAACTATTGCTTCTTTACCTGCATACAGGTTTCTCAGGAGACAGGTAAGGTGCTCTGGTACTCCCATCTCTTTAAGAATTTTCCACAGTTTGCTGTGATCCATATGATCCATACATACAATCAAAGGCTTTAGCGTAGTCGGTGAAGCAGAGTTTTTTTTTTTTTTTAGTTCTCTTGCTTTTCCTATGACCCAGTGGATGTTGGCAATTTGATGTCTGGTTTTAGTGATAAAGACACATTAAATATCCGGTTGTGTAAATAACTTTATAATTTCATTTATAGTAAGTGTTAATGAAGAAAGAATACGGGAAATATTCAGAATGCTATGAGAGTATATAGAGGGAGATCTAAATTAGATTGGAGAATCTGGAAGGACTCCTTACGGAGAGTGGCGTTTAAGCTGAGACCGAGACAATGATGAAAACAGACTGTCAAATCCTTATTCATTGAGCTGTCCTTTTCTAAAATCTAGGCATACCACCTCCTTTCTGTAAAAATATTTTTATTTAAATATGGTTAAGTTATAGGTTTTCTTTTATCATTATTTAAGTGTTAATTAAGTCCTCACCCTAATTGCTTTTATCCTGTACAGATACATTTTACCCTTTAAGATGTCCAGATAGCTGTTCTCATTCATTTTTCCTTGACTTTTCTTGCTTAACCAAGAGGATAACTTATTTCCAAGTGGCAGGTGAAGGATCTTCACGGATATTTACCATTTACCAAGTGTCCTTTGGACATGGCATGTGCATAGTAGATATTGACCTAGATCAGGATGCTTTCCAATGTAGCAGAATACCAGATTGTCACTATCTGGGGCTTCTGCATATAGTACTTGAACATTAATATACCACAGACACCAGGTATACATTTACCATATTTATTTTCTACAGGAGGAAGTTAATGGTTTTTTTTTTAAGTTATAATGAAATAATAGGCATAATCTTGTTTTAGGAATGTTGGAAGTACTTGCTTATTCAGTGAATATCCTAATGTACACCGTCTGGTAGAAATATTTATATTTATCTGATTGCATAAAAAAAAGACCTCACCTAGGTTTGGTGCTGGGACAGTTGGGGGATGGTATGCCTGGGAAATTGATCTTGGATTTAGTCTTAGGAAACGCTGAGGAATGTGCTAGGCTGTTAGAGTTACTTGTACTGGGTGAGCAGGTAAGCAGGTATACACATACCCTCTTGATTCCTCCCTTGGAGAGGGTTATAAACTAGTGATTCCCAATTCCAAATGAATCAGAATCACCTGGAGGGCTTGATAAACCAGTTACTGGGCCCTGCCCCCAAAGTTTCTGATTGAGTAGGTCTGGGATATACCTCAAAATTTGCATGCCTTGCACATCCCCAGATACTGCGTGCTTCTGGTCTGGGGATTATACTTTAGTTACAACACCAGTATAAACAACTGGGGGAGAATGACAATTGAAGCATCTGATGGGATCTATTTAAGTAGCATCAGTGGCAGCTGGGTCTCTTGCTGGGAACTTGAAAGCCTGGAAATTTGCCCCAGTATTGCCAGCATTCTCTCTCCTGCTCTCCTTATAGATTAATAATTGTATTCTTTAATTACATTAAAGGAAGTTGTGTTCTTTTTGTCTGTTCACATCTTTCAGTCAGTCTCATCATCAGCATCCTTGTGGCAACCATGTGGTGATAATTACAACAAATGATAACTTCTGTCTTGAATTATATTTCAGGGTGATTACGACTCGGATATCCATCTCATCACAAGAGAAAGAGACGAACTTCAGCGTATGCTAGAAAGATTTGAAAAGCACATGGTGGATATACAGTCCAATGTTAAATTATTGACAGCAGAAAGAGATAAACTAAGTGTCTTATATAATGAAGTAAGATATTGATTATGTAACACCAGTTAACTGTAATGGAACCAGTATATATCCTTTATATTACCGTAGTGTATGGATCTTAGGGCTATTCCTTCATAGTTAGTAGTTTCTACTATCATCCTGTTCCCAAAGCAGAGATTTCTATTGTTTTTTCGTATTTATTTTTCCTCTTTTCTAGCCTGTCTATAGGTCACTTTGGGATAATTCCCTGTTTCTCAAACTGCTGAATGGGTCTCAGCCTGACTCTGAGTCAGGTGTGTCCTTGGGATTCACTCATGTTGGATTATGTGTATCTTACAGTGGGTAGCACTAACTAATTGGATACATTGGATATTAAGGACTTAGCTTCGAGGGATAGGGAGGGGAAATTCACTGTAAGTTGGACCAGTTACAAGCCGCAGTTGTTAGAAGGCAAGGTGAGTCTGAACAAAGCATGGTGTTTATCACCAAAATTTGTTCTCATACCAATCTCCCATGAAATCCTATTGCTATTTTGAGAGGAAGAGAAAGATATATGAGTTAAAAGGCCAAGTTGAAGAAGCTTTTTTTACTTTTGGAGTTTTTTTGGGATTCTGCAGTACAAATTGATCTACTTTCTGGGCTTTTCCTGCAGTTGGCTTAGATTTCAGCTTTCTTGGGTCTGCTTACTTAATTAGTAGTTGTCCATCTGCTATTTGGCTTTCAAAATTTTGTGGTTGGCACTTCTCTCCATCTTCTTGTCTTTTTGTTTTAATTATTACTATTATTACTCAAATCCTTTTACTCTCATTTTGGTGGCATTTGGGAAGAGAGCAAAAGTAGCATATGTTTAGTTTTCCTTTTTTTAACTGGGAGTATATCCAGTGTTTTTTAATTTATATCTTTTACTACTTTAAGGCTCAGGAAGAATTATCTGCACTAAAACAAGACTCTACCCAAACTACAGTTTCACATAATACTATTAGTCTTATAGAAAAGGAAAAAGAACTTGCATTATCTGACTTAAGAAGGATTATGGCAGAAAAGGAAGCTTTAAAAGACAAGTTAAAAGTAAGTAATTAGATTGACTTATTTTTAAAAGGTAATTTATTGAGAAAAAAGGAGGTCCTTTTTTATGTTTTCCTGTGATATAACTATTTTGAATCTAAATCAGGAGTTGGCAAACCATGGCCCATCAGCCAAATCCAGAACACTGTTTTTATATGGCCAACGTGCTAAGAATGGTTTTTACATTTTAAAATCATTGAAAAAAATTGAAAGAAGAACATTTCATGACACATGAAAAATTGTGAAATTCAGATTTCATTGTTGATAATACTTACTAGTGGGAATACTCATTCATGTACATGCTGCAGTGGCAGAGTTGAGTAATTGCAGTAAAAACTGTTTGGTCCACAAAGCCTAAAACATTTATTAACTGTTTATTTATAGAAAAGAACCAACTCTGATCTCAATAGGAATTCCCTCATATGGAGGGAGATTATCTTTTTTTTTTTTCCTTAAAAAAAGCTTCATTGAGATATTCACATATCATAGAATTTACCCATTTACAGTGTATAATTCATTAGTTTTTAGTATATCCACAGACTTGTTCAGCCATCCCCACAATCACTTTTAGAGCATGTTCATTACCTCAAAAAGAAACTCTTGTACTGGTTAGCAGTCACTCTTAACATCTCCCAGCCTCCTCAGGCTTAGACAACCACTACATTCTCTCTCTAGATTTACCTCCTCTGGACATTTCATATAAATTGAACCATTCAGTATGTCTTTTTTTTTGTTTTTGTCTGGCTTCTCTAACTTAGCATAATGTTTTCAAGGTCCATCTGTTAGGTCATATGTAACAGTACTTTATTACTTTATATTATGGGGTAATATTCCATTGTATGGATAGACAACATTTTCTTTATCATTGGGGTGGTTTCTGCTCTTCAGCTATTACGAATAATGGTGCTGTGAACATTTGTATACAACTTTTTGTGTGGGTATGTTTTCTTTTGTCTTAGATGTATACCTAGTCATACGATAACTTTAATCATTTGAGCAACTGCCAGGCTGTTTTTCCAAAGTGTTTGTGTCATTTTTAGTCCCACTGGCAGGGGTTAGAGTTCTAATTTCTCTGCATCCTTACCAATATTTGTTACTATCTATCTTTTTTGTTATCATCATGCTGGTGAGTGTGAAGCAGTATCCTTTTTAATTTTGATTTGCATTTCCCCGATGACTAAAGTGCTTATTTTTATATGTTTATTTGGCCACTTGTATATCTTCTTTATAGAAATCTCTATTCAGATCCATTGCTCATTTTTTTTGAATTGGATTATCTTACTGAGTTGTAAGAATACTTATATATTCTCAATACAATCCCCTTGTCAGATATATAATTTGCAGATATTTTCCCTCCCTCATTCTGTGGATTGTCTTCTCATTTTTCTAGTATTGTTATTTGAAGCACAGATATTTTAAAATTTTGATGAAGTCCAGTTTAATTTTTTTCTTTTGTTTGTGCTTTTGGTGTCATATCTAGGGGGCAGTATTTTATTTCATAATCTCTCCAAAATGTTAACATACATAAAGCACTTAACAGTGCTCAGTACATTAAAAGAACTCAGTGTTAACTATTATTGTTACTATTAAAGCCTCCATAGTTTACTTCCAATAAATATTATTGAATTAATGTTTAGAAATTAGTACCTAAAGTTAAGAATAAGAACTTTTAAGTATTATAAAGATGGTCTTTATGTCATAGATTTTCAGTTCAAGTTTTGCCCCAACAGAGTACTTTTAATTTGAATCTTCTGAAAAATTACCTTCTAGAAAGTGCTTTTTTATAAAAATAAGTGTCACAGTTACCAAATGGAAAACTTCTGTGCAATATGGCAACTTTTAGTGCAAGCTACTGATTTATCCTTCATATCTATTGAAATGACTAAGGAATGTACAAGTAGGATTAAAAAGTACAGTAGTACCAAAAACTCAGAAAAAGTGACATTCATATTACCAGACTCTTTCTGGATTACAGGAGGCAGGATTTATGAGTTTACAACAGATTTTTTACATAAAAACTCAACTAATCCTCTCAGTCATTAAGTCTCCTCTACTAGTTTCCTGTTATTTCACTGCCCACCCAGTTTTTGAACCCAGGCATCATCACTGAGTCCTCTCTCCCTGAAAACTCCTATCTCTCATTTAAGCACAAAGTCCTACTGATGCTACTTCTAATAATATGTAACATGTGTTACGCCCTTTCCATGTGGGAAACTGTTCTAAGTGTGTTTTACAAGGGCTTTGTCAGTAAGTCTTCACAGTTGCCTTTTCAGTTGGCAGTGTTTACAGATGCAGTATCTGAGTTACAGTGAGTTTAAATAATTTGCTGAACCAACAGACACATGAAAAGATGCTCACCATCGCTAATCATCAGAGAAATGGAACTCAAAACCACAATGAGGTATCACCTTATACCTGTCAGAGTAGCTATTGTCAAAAAGACCACAAAGAGCAAATGTTGACAAGGATGTAGAGAAAAGGGATTGTTTGTACACTGTTGGTATTATAAATTCATGTGGCTACTGTGGAAAACAGTTTGAAGATTCCTCAAAAACCTAAAAATAGATCTATAATAATATATGATCCAACAATTCTACTCCTGGGTATATGCCTGAAGAAAGTAAAAAACAGTGATTTGAAAGATATATGTTTATAGCAGTGTTATTTATAGTTCCCAAGATATGAAAGCAACTGAAGTGTCCATCAATGAATGAGTAAGGAAGCTGTAGTATGTATTTTCAATGGAGTACCAGTTGGCCATAAAAAAGAACTAAATTTTGCTATTTGCAACAATGTGGGTAGACTTGGAAGGCATTATGCCTAGTGAGATAAGTCAGAGGAAAACAAATACTTTATGTTATCACTTACATGTGGAATCTAAAAAATGAAACAAGCTAGTGAATGAAAAAAACAAATACTGTATGTTACCACTTATATGTGGAATCTAAAAAAATGAAACAAGCTAATGAATGAAGAAAACAAATACTGTATGTTATCACTTAAATGTGGAATCTAAAAAATGAAACAGGCTAGTCTGAAAGACTCAGACTCACAGATACAGAGAACAAACTAGTGGTTACGGGTGGGGAGAGGGGTTGGGGGAGGGGCAAAGTGGAGTAGGGAATTAGATTTCCCTGGTTGTTCAGTGGTTAAGACTGCACTTTCAGAACAGTGGATGTGGATTTGATCCCTGGTCTGGGAACTAAGATTCTATATGCTGTGATGTGGCCAAATAAAAATTAAAAAAAATGTTTAAAAGAGGTACTAATGAGTTTGTATAAAATAAACAAGCTACAAGAATATATTATACAGCACAGCAAATATAGCTGGTATTTTATAATCATAAATGGAGTAAATCTTTAAAAACTGTGAACTATTATGTTGTATACCTAGGACCTATGTAATATTGTGAATTAACTATACCTTAATAAAAAAATAGTAATAATGATTTGCCCAAGATTACCCAGCTAATGAAGTCACAAAGACTCTGGCTCCTGAGCTCACAGTGGTTTCTCTTGCATCACTTTGCTTGTTTCTATTCTCCTATTACCATCCTATTCTGGCCATTATTCTCTCAACTGCACTAGTGTATCAGTGGCCTCTCAAATCTCTATTTTACAGTGAAGTCAGAGTCATTGTTCAAAGATGTAAATCTGCTTACTTCACTTCCTGTTTTAAAATCCATTAACTGTTCTCAGGGGCTTCTGTGATTGGTCCTTGCTACATCATGGTCAAGCTCAGCCCTCCCCACCCGCTACTCCCCACCCCTCATTTTCTCAACTCCAGGCTTAATGGACTTTCTCGTGCCCCTGTCTTTAACATAGGCTATTGAAAACTCCTTTATCCCTTTCAGTCTCCTCACCTGGTTGATTTCTATTCACCCTTTAGAGCCAGGTTAGTCATTTCCTTATACAGGAAGTGAACTCTGGATCCCTGATTCTCTTCCAGTACGTTGCCTTCAAGTTCCTTTTCCTAGCAAAATATTCATGAATTTTATTTTAATATCTTGTTTAAAGGTTTATCTTTACTAGACTATAATGTCTATGACACCAGAGACTTTATCTGTTTTACTGTATTCCTCACACCTTACTTGGTGCTTGGTATATAATATGTACTCAGTACTGGCTGAATGATTTAGTAAATGAAAAAAGGCCTCCAGTAGAGTGACTTTTTCAATGAAATATATAATCCAAACATCAGATGTCTTAACTTATTTTTAATAAATAGTAGTGAAAGTGTCAGTTGTGTCCACCTGTTTGTGACCCCATGGACTGGAGCCCGCCAGGCTCCTCTGTCCATGTAATTCTCCTGGCAGAGATATTGGAATGGATTGTCATTTCCTTCCTCAGGGGTCTTCCCGATCCAGGGATCTGGTTCTCTTGCATTGTAGGCAGATAGATTCTTTACCATTTGAGCCACGAGGGAAGCCCATTTTTAATGAATAACATGGATGGAAGTAAGAATTGGCGCGAAAAATTCTCGTAGAGCACAGCATATCATTTGTCCTGGACTTAGCATCAACAAGAGTCAGACAAGTTAATATAACCAAAAATAACAACACTTGTGTTTATATTATTGACCAGCTCCCTCTTGAAACTTTGAACTCTTGCATCACCCTGTAGTATTCTGTTTTCTGTGTCTTCCTGATCCCATCTGTTGTTCCTTTGTAGTCTGTTCCTCTTACGTCTCCTCTCACGAGGGCATACTTCTGGGCTTACTTAATTTGCTGGGTTTTTCCCTTTATCGTTGTGCTAATGGATTGATCTGTATAAATCTTTATAAATGAACCCATATCAGTCTGTGTCTTCTGTCACAGTCACACATGGAGGTGGAGTGTAAAAGATGAAGAACTCTTGTTTTTGTTTTCAACCAAAAGCATCATTTTTGTAAAATTTCTAGTGATTTTCTTTCTAAAGCATTTCTGTGTTATAAAAAGACAAAATAGTACTGTAGAATTGCATTGCTTATGAACATCTTCTATAAAATTCTCTTACAGCATCTCCAGGAAATGAGTGTTTTTGGAAAATCAGAATTAGAGAAAACTATTGAGCATTTGACATGTGTTAATCACCAGGTAATTTATCAAACTGGATTTGGGGTATATTTTTTTGTATGAATGACTATTTCAATTATATTTTAATGTACTGTATGTTTTTAAAATTACAAAATAATATTTTAGAGAAGCTGTTTATTGGTGACTGACTAGGAGTATGTACTCTGAAGATTGAGTACCTGGGTTCATATCAATACATCTCTGTCATCTGTTTACTGTAGGCAAATTTCTTAAACTTTTTATCTGTTAATTTCTTTGTTTGTAAGATAGAAATGGTACTCAAACTTATTTCTTAGAGTTTTTGTGAAAATTAAATGAATTAATACACATCAAGAACCTAGAATATTCGCTGCCATATCATAAGCATCCATTAAGTGTTAGCTATGATAGTTGTTTGCTCTTTTGTTTTTTTTTTAACAAAAAATCATGTAATATAGGCTTAGAGTAAAAGTGAAATTCCTTTTCATTCCTTATTGCTCTCACTAGAGATAGGGTTTTTAACAAATTGGTAAGTGTTTTGATAAATTTTTTTTTTCTCACTGTGTTTTCTTTTGGCTAGTTTCCTTTTCCATGTCTTCACTGTTTTTATTTATCTACTAATTTTATCATCTGTTTCAATCAACCTTGGGCCAGTTGATTTTTTTTCCTCTTCCACTTGGGTTGTATTTTCCTGCTTTTTTGCATTCCCAGTAATTTTAGATTGGATGTCAGACATTGTCTATTTTATTTTTTTGGTTGCTGGAGAGCTTATATTCCTAGAAACACTCTTGAAATTTGTCCTATGATACGGTTCAGTCAGATGGAAGTAGCTTAATCCTTTTTGGTTTTGCTTTTAAGCTTAATTAGGTGGGACTAGAGGAGCATTTAGTTTTGGACTAATTTTGTTTTACTGCTGAGACCAAATTTTTTTGGGTACACTCGCTACCTGTTGCCCCGTGAATTACAAGGTTTTCAAATGACTGATGGGAAAGAAACTATTCCTGACTTGGCATGAGCCCTCAGTACAGTTCCCTCTAGTTCTTTGATGGCTCTTTCCCTGGCCTTGGGTAGTTTTTTGTGGGCTGAGCTTCTGCTCAGCTGAAGATTCAGGGGGAACACTTTGTAGATCTCTGGAGCTCTAACCCTGTGCTCTTACTCCTCTAGTATCTGCCCTACAAATTCTAACTGCTCTGGCCTCCCTTGACTCTCAGTCCTGTAGTCTGAATTTAGGGGAACCACCAAGTCCAGCTGGGTTCCTTTTCCTGTGCCACAGCCTAGAAATTCTTCCAGCAACAAGCTGGAACAGTGATAGGACCCGTCTCATTTATTTCGTGTCTCTTCAGTTCAGTTCAGTTCAGTCGCTCAGTCATGTCAGACTCTTTGCAACCCTATGAATTGCAGCATGCCAGGCCTCCCTGTCCATTACCAACTCCTGGAGTTCACCCAAACTCATGTGCATCGAGTCGGTGATGCCATCCAGCCATCTCATCCTCTGTCATCCCCTTCTCCTGCCCCCAGTCCCTCCCAGCATCAGGGTCTTTTCCAGTGAGTCAACTCTTTGCATGACGTAGCCAAAGTATTGGAGTTTCAGCCTTAGCATCAGTCCTTCCAATGAACACCCAGGGCTGATCTCCTTTAGGATGGACTGGTTGGATCTCCTTGCAGTCCAAGGGACTCTCAAGAGTCTTCTCCAACACCACAGTTCAAAAGCATCAATTCTTCGCCACTCAGCTTTCTTAACAGCTCAACTCTAACATCCATACATGACCACTGGAAAAACCATAGCCTTGACTAGACTGACCTTTGTTCGCAAAGTAATATCTCTGCTTTTGAACCGTTGGTTATAACTTTCCTTACAAGGAGTAAGCGTCTTTTAATTTCGTGGCTGCAGTCACCATCTGCAGTGATTTGGGGGCCCAAAAAAATAAAGTCTGACACTGTTTCCCCATCTATTTCTCATGAAGTGATGGGACCAGATGCCATGATCTTAGTTTTCTGAATGTTGAGCTTTAAGCCAACTTTTTCTCTCTCCTCTTTCACTTTCATCAAGAGGCTTTTTAGTTCCTCTTCACTTTCTGCCATAAGGGTGGTGTCATCTGCATATCTGAGGTTATTGATAATTTCTCCCGGCAATCTTGATTCTAGCTTGTGCTTCCTCCAGCCCAGTGTTTCTCATGATGTACTCTGCATATAAGTGAAATAAGCAGAGTGACAATATACAGCTTTGACGTACTCCTTTTCCTATTTGGAACCAGTCTGTTGTTCCATGTCCAGTTCTAACTGTTGCTTCCTGACCTGATATAGGTTTCTCAAGAGGCAGGTCAGGTGGTCTGGTATTGCCATCTCTTTCAGAATTTTCCACAGTTTATTGTGATCCACATAGTCAAAGGCTTTGGCATAGTCAATAAAGCAGAAATAGATCTTTTTCTGGAACTCTCTTGCTTTTTCAATGATCCAGCGGATGTTGGCAATTTGATCTCTGGTTCCTCTGCCTTTTCTAAAACCAGCTTGAACATCTGGAAGTTCACGGTTCACGTATTCATGTCTCTTAAGGGTCACTATACATTATTGCCTGATGCACAGTGTCTTTAAAACCATTGTTCCATGTATTTTGCCTAAATTTTTAGTAATTAAGGGTGTCTTATCACTCTAGCCTGCCCAGAATCGAAAGCATGACTTAATAAACTGGAAAATATATCTGAAGTACTAGAAGTCATTGAAAAGAGAGTAGGAGGTAGAAAATATAAAATAAGTTTAAACCCTTAGAGAGTAAAGTGTCCAACATTTATTTAGTCAGAATTCTAGGAGATTATAATAGAATATGGGAGAGGCTGTATTTCATGATATAATAACTGATACTTTTCTAGGTATTATGGAAAACACAGAAATCCTCTGATTCAGAACGCACAGTGAATTACAGTAGCATGACAAAGCAATATAGATGAAAAGAAAATCCATACCATTTTTATAGCAAGAAATAATACAAGATGCCTGTGTATAATTTTGAAGGATCTTAATAGAAAACATTTTATAACCTTATTAAGACATTAAGAAAGATCTAAATAAATGGAGTGAGGTATCAGTGCCAGGGTCCAGCCCCAGCAGGATCCAGGGGTACCCTCAGGATGACAACCTAGGCGAAAGGATAGCAAAGCAGAGATCAGGGCTTGATCTTCCTTGATAAACACAGAAAGCCAATAAAGCTCCTGGCGCAGAACTTGCTCTGTTCACGGAGGCCACGGGCGCCCTCTTGGTGGGGTGAGGACGCAGGACGCCCCCTCCCTGGCGCCTTCCCGATCGGGTCTTAGAAGCCCAGGCAAAAAAGTGAACTCAGAGAGCCCTGTGCCCCAAGGAGTCATCCTGAAAGAAGAACAGAGAGAGAAAAGGAGGGAAAAGGAAAAAAAGAATGACACGGGGAGACAAGCTTCGGTGAGCGAGGCCCATAACTTTATTTTCAAAAGGAACTTTTATACCTTGACTTGTACATAGAGGGAAATGAAAGATGCAAAGTCATACAGAGTCAGCCCAAACATTACATCTGTTTTGTCTTTATCAAAACCAGGATTTTTTCTGCATACCTTTCCCATAAACAGTGTTGTGTACGATATCTTCTGGCCTTGGAGGCCTGTGGACATTTTATGACCCTTTTTTGATAAAGGCTGCTCAACCAGAAAACTTATTTTCCCTTGAAGTGTTTTTTTTCTTTATTTCTCCCAGCCTCAGAAAATACTAAATAAAGTTACATTCTCACGGAGCAAAGGTGCAGTGGGTCACAGCAAAGAAAGAACCAATTAGCTCAAAGGTCTGATGTGGTTAATTCCAAGGCTGCTGCTTGTTTTTCTTACATTCCAACTATGTTAACTAATGCACTCCCAGGTGCACAGTGGATAAGGGATATGGGCACTTGGCAGCAAGCATTGGCCCAGTAATGAAGCCCTTTACCAGTGCTATCTATTCTAATAATTTTTCATCCCTTAAAGGACTCTATGCTCATTAGGACTTTAGAATGTTTTGGCTTCCCTTGCCTTTCAAGGTTAGGGAGCTGTGAACAATCACATGTGTTAATTGCAAGAGTATGGATAAACCTGTCAGGCAAGCTAGAATGCCAACAGAGGGGTTTGAATTGAAACACTCCTATCATGCCCAGGAGACTTATTAACTAAAGCCCTAAGTTGATTTTTTCCAGAGAAAGGTGGTCGGGGATAGCCCCCTGTTAATGACAGAAGAGTTGGTGAAAGGCACAAAATAGTAAGACAGACAGATTCTGGTTTTGGGGTAGATGCTCGAGCAGATTCAGGGGGTCCCTTGAGTTCTGATCAGCCTTGCTCGTCAGATTTCTTCCACATGACCTTGACATGGGTGGGATCTCCCGTGGTGGCTCCTGGCATATCAGGTTTATTAAAAAGGTGACAGTTCATTAAAAAGTAACAGATATCATGTTTGTAAAAAAAAAAAAAAAAAAATGTAAATCCTCCCCAGATTCATCTGTAGAGTTGATGTAGTTTCATCTGAAATCCCAAGAACATGATGTTGTGTGCGTGTGTGAAAATTGACAATAGATTTAAAAATTTACATGGAAGCAGAGAGTAAGGAATCACAAAGAAATTTTAAAGAAGAATACACTGTGGAACTTGTCCTACTAGATATGAAGGGATTAAGGGACTAATTCTCAGGGATTAAAAGTGGAGAAGGAAATGGCAACCCACTCCAGTACTCTTGCCTGGAAAATCCCATGGACGGAGGAGCCTGGTAGGCTGCAGCCCATGGGGTCGTGAAGAGTTGGACACGACTGAGCGACTTCCCTTTCATTTTTCACTTTCATGCATTGGAGAAGGAAATGGCAACCCACCCCAGTGTTCTTGCCTGGAGAATCCCAGGGATGGGCGTGCCTGGTGGGCTGCCGTCTATGGGGTCACACAGAGTCGGACACGACTGAAGTGACTTAGTAGCAGCAGCAAGTGTGATAAGATCAGTGGAAAGCAAACCCACAAATTATGGAAATTTGATATATAGAGGACTCAGATCAACAGGATAGAGAATTATTCAGTAATACTGTTTCTGGGATGGGCTTCCTTGGTGGCTCAGCTGGTAAAGAATCCACCTGCAATGTGAGAGACCTGGGTTCGATCCCTGGGTTCAGAAGATGCCTTGGAGAAGGGAATGGCTACCCAGTCCAGTATTCTGGCCTGGAAGATTCCTTAGACTTGCAAAGAGTCGGACACACCTGAGCCACTTTCACTTCACTTGTTTCTGGGACAATTGACTTTATATATATGTATGTAAAAAAAGAATTGGATCCTACCTAAAATATATGCCAGACCCAAAAATCAGTTCAGGGTAACTTGCATCCTTGTGTTCAAGAAATCACTCTAAATTTTAAAGGAAAATACAAGAGAAAATCTATTTTACCTTAGCAGAATAATAATAGCATTTATATAGCATTTACTGTGTGTCAGGTAATTTTCTCAACATTTTATATATATTCATGTACATATAATTTTAATTCTCACAACAACTATAAGCAGTAAGTGCTAATATTATCCTTATTTCACAGATAAGAAAAGTGAGGCAGAGGGGAAGCTTGCCCAAGATCATACAGCTAGCAGGTATCTGATTCCAGAGTGTTTGCTCCTAAACAAGACACAAACAAGTTTATTCCTTTAAAGAAAACAGATGAATAGGACCACACTGATAGGAATATCTTTATCAGTTCAGTTCAGTTCAGTCGCTCGGTTGTGTCCGACTTTTTGCAACCCCATGAATCACAGCACTCCAGGCCTCCCTGACCATCACCAACTCCTGGAGTTTACCCAAACTCATGTCCATCAAGTCGGTGATGCCATCCAGCCATCTCATCCTCTGTCGTCCCCTTCTCCTCCTGCCCCCAATCCCTCCCAGCATCAGAGTCTTTTCCAACAAGTCTTCGCGTGAGGTGGCCAAAGTATTGGAGTTTCAGCTTTAGCATCAGTCCTTCTAATGAACACCCAGGACTGATCTCTTTTAGGATGGACTGGTTGTATCTCCTTGCAGTCCAGCGGGCTCTCAAGAGTCTTCTCCAACACCACAGTTCAAAAGCCATCAATTCTTCAGCACTCAGCAATATCTTTATCAAATAGCTATAAATTGAAAAGACAGCCACTAATTGAGAGAACAACTTGCTGTACATTTAATCTTAAAAAACGCAACAGAAGTTGTAAATAACTTCACGGTAGAAGAAATTATAAATGGTTAATATAAAAAGATGTTCTACCTCAAAAATAGAGGAAATGCCAATTAAAACCAAAATAAAATCATTTCACATCTTTCAGGTCATCATAAATTAACAAGTTATAGCTAGTTTTATTAGTATGTGAAGCTTCTGGGAGTACCAGCTGGTACCTTTTTGAAGAATAATTTGGCATTGTTCTAGGTTGGCCAATAGATTACTCTTATTAGTCAACAAATCCATTGAACCCTGAATCAAAGTCAATAAACTATGGCCCCTAGACTAAATCTGGCCTCCAGTCTGTTTTTGCAAAATTTTTATTGAAACACAGCCATGCTCATTTGTTAATACATTATCTACAGCTGTTTTTGTGTTATAGTAGAGTAGTGGCAATGGGCCATAAGGCTCACAAAACCTAAAATGTTTGCTCACTGACAGAAAATAGAAAACAATCTAGATGTCAGTTGTGAGGAAAATAGATAAAGAGTGGTAAGTCATACAATGGAGTGTTACAGAGCAGCAAAAATGAAAAACAGTAGGCACAACCATCAGCACGCATGCATCTTACAAATACGTTGAAGAGAGCGTGCAGGAGCTTCCTTGGTGGCTCAGTGGTAAAGAATCCACCTGCCATTGCAGGAGATACAGGTTTGATTTCTGATCTGGGAAGGTCACACATGCTGCAGAGCAGCTAAACCTGTGTGCCACAAGTATTTGAGCCTGTGCTGTAGAGCCCGGGAACCACAACTACTGAGCCCATGTGCTGCAGCTACTAAACCCCGTTATGCCCTAGAGCCCACGCTCTGCAGCAAGAGAAGCCACTACAGAGGGAAGCCCGAGCACCTCAACTAGAGAGTAGCCCCTACTCTCCACAACTAGAGGAAAGCCCACACAGCAACAAAGACCCAGTACAGCCCAAAATAAATTATTTTTCAGAAGAAGAAAGAAAACATGCAGTATGATTCTTTTCATGTAGAGTTCCAAAACATGCTCACATAAACTGTATGTTGTTTGGAGATTGATACAGATGTGGTGTGCTAAGACAAACAAGAAATGAGAAACACGAGACCCAAGATAGTTGTTACTGTGGGCAGGGGTTAAGGGATGTGATTGGAGACTGCTCACAGTAGTTTCAAAGGTTTGCGTAGTGTTTTTTAAGCCAGTGATTCATGTTTTTAATCTTTATACTGTATGTACTTTTGTTTGTAGTATAAGAATTCTGGAATTTTTAGTGCAGTTTTTTTTTTCCTTCTCACTTCCCTATCCCACACATTACCATCCACAGCTGTTTAACTTCTTTTCCTGGTGTTTACCTCCCTGTTTCTAAATAACTGCTTGTGCTGTTTATGGATTTAAGATTATTGAGTGAGTCTCCAGGATGTTATTGATTGCTTAGCACTCCCCCTTTTTTCCCCATTTATGTTAACATAGTTTAATTAGATGTTTTACTGTCTTTAATAGTTATTGTTTATATTGTTAAGACTTCTCATGGTTTATGACTCAGCCAAGTGGGACAATATTACTCTTGCCTTTTTTCTTGTAGACCACTTTCCTAGAGTTATTCATCGCTTTTGTTTTATTTTGTGTTGTGTTACTTCTCTGTTTTTCATTTGCTATTTTTTATCAAGGACTTTATTTCTGCCACATGCCTTTCAATATTTTTTTTTTTAAACCTATCAGTTCTGGTCCTTTCCCCCCTAAAGACCTTCCTTCTTGAGCTTTCTATCTTCTTGCTTCATTATGGACTATGTCTCTCCATAGCTGTCCTCATAAGACTTTCCCTGTCTGCCCCTTCTTTGTTGAACCTCATGTTTTTTTCTTTCTTGGTTTGTTCCTTCTTCTGGCATAGTACCTTCTCCAGCAGTTTCCTGAAAAAGAACACATGGGAGGAAATTTTGTTGCTAGTCTATTTGTTTGAAAATGTCTTTATTCAGCTTTCAAATTTATGATTTGGCTTCGGCATATGGCATTCTCAATTGGAAAATTATTTTCACTAAAAATTTCGAATACTGTCCTTCATTTGTCTTTCAGTTTTCTTTGAGATGTCTGATGCTGTTCTGTTACCAAGTCTTTTGTACATGACATGTCTTTATTTCTGAAAAGTTTTAGGGTTTGCTCTCTTTATCTCCTGTTTTCATTTCTTTGGTAATTTACTATACTATTCTATTCTCTCTCTCTGAAACTATTATTAGTTGGTTTTAGACTTCCTAAAAAGATCTGATGTTCTTATCCCTTCTTATTTTCTCTTTGACTTTTTTCTCACTTTCTGGGAGATTGACTCAACTTTATCTTTTAGCCCTTCTATTGATTTTTAATGTACATTTGATTTTCTAGAAAGAGATAACTGATAGAGGAATAAAGAAGATGTGGTACATATATACAATGGAATACTACTCAGCCATTAAAAAGAATGAACTAATGCCATTTGCAACATCATTGGACGGACCTAGAGAGTGTCATACTAAGTAACGGGAACGCGCATATGAACATCCCAGTTATAGACTTGCAGCCAGTCTCCTTGTTCAGTTTTCCTTGTGGCCCTCCCCCACCACTTCATGGCTTCATGTGTTCAGCTTCAGTGTAAGTCAGCTGACCTCTCGTTGGTATTCCTGACCGTGGTCATTGTAGGTCAGTGATTATCAACTGGGGTCAGTTCTGCCTCCTAAGAAATAATTGGCAGTACCTGGAGAATTTTGTCTGTCACAATTAAGGGGGAAAAGCACTTCTTGAATCTAGTTAGCAGAGGGCAGAGAGAACTGCTAAACAACCTACAATACACAGGACAGCCCCCACAACAGAGAATTATTTAGTGTCAACATCATTAGTTCCTAAGTTCAGAAACTGCTTTAGATTGCATTTTTTCTTCCACTCTGAACCACTATTCTGTTTTTTGTCTTCCACAATTTTTTTTTTTTCCTTCAGACTTTAAACTTTTTCCTTTGTATTCGGGTGTACCTGATTAACAGTGTTGTAGTCGTTTCAGGTGAGCAGGGAAAGGACTCAGTCATATATACACACGTATCCATTCTCTCCCAAATCCCCCTCCCGCCCAGGCTGGCACATAACATTGAGGAGAGTTCCATGTCTATACAGTAGGTCCTTGTTGGTTATCCATTTTGAATATAGCAATATGTACATGACCTTCCCAAACTCCCTAACTATCCCTTCACCCTGGCAACCATAAGTTTGTTTTCTAAGTCTGCGAGCCTCTTTCTGTTTGTAAGTAAATTCATTTGTATCATTTCTTTTTAGATTCCACATATAAGGGATGTCATACAATATTTCTCCTTCTCTGTCTGACTTACTTAGTATGACACTCTCTAGGTCCATCCATGTTGTTGCAAATGGCATTAGTTCATTCTTTTTAATGGCTGAGTAATATTCCATTGTATATATGTCCCACATCTTTATTCCTCTATCAGTGGGAATGTAGGTTGCTTCCCTGTCTTGGCTACTGTAAACAGTGCTGCAGTGAATATTCCTACAAGTTATTGCAGTCACCGGTTCCCCCTTGTTTTCTTTCTTATTCTCTTTGTCCTTAAGAGTATCTTATTTAACCTTGTTTACTATCATTTTAGCACTGTTTCTAGAGGAAGAGGAGATAAAAATGTGTGCGGTCAGTCTGCCATCTTAACTGGCAGACTTAAATTTATCACTAGTATTTCTTGGTTTTGAGTTTTATAGATAGAATTTGTTTTTGTATATAAAATGAAATAGAAATCTAGGATTTGTTTTTATATAGAAAATGAAATAGAAGTCTAGCTTATTTTTTGTCTCCAATGAGTGGCTGTCCCAACTCTAGTTTTTAAAGAGTTTATTCTTTTCCCACTTTCTTAAAATGCTACCTTTTTAAAATTTACATCAGGGATATGTTTACCTTGTCCACATGTGAAATTCATACTGTTTTAATTATAGTAGCTTTTAAATTTATTTTGATATCTCATAAAACAAGTCTAGCTGCATTCTTTTTCCCCCCAGTTTTTACTGTTTTTTTCTTAACTTTCTTTTCCCCTAAATAAATTTAAGAATGAAATCTAAGTCACTTATCTAGTTTAAAAAGATTTTGTTAGGATTCTTACTGAAATTTCATGGAATTTACAATTATTTTAGGAAACTTTAATCCATTTCCAATACTGTGTTCCCCTTCTGAAAGATGGTGTGTCTACATTGTCAGGTTGTGTTTTGTGCTCTTGAGGAAAATGTTCACTTTCTTTATATAAGTCTTGTCCATTTTGTGTTGAGTTATAGTATTTTCTGTCCTGACTTTTCTTCAATTCAGTCCTATCTACTTTTTTTAGAAATTTTTTTATGCTGGTGTTTTCCCTTCCTGTTTCATTGCTGTTATGGACATATTCTTTTCTTCTTTTCTTGCCTTTCCTTTTATCTTTGATTTCAGTGATATTGAAGAGGAGAGATAAATTTGTTTACCTGCTCTTACATCTAGAACCTAAAGTATAAATACATTAAAACATGACTTTTAATGTATTTTTAAATAAATCCAATTTATTTCCTTAGTTTTCATCCAGAAATATTATTAAAGAGTGCTTAAGGAAAAGAAACTGAGACATATCCCTATTAATTTTTAAAATTATAGCTTGAAAATGAAAAATGTGAATTAAAGTCTAAAATATTTATAATGAAAGAAACAATGGAGTCTTTAGAGAAAAAAGCAAAATTCCAAGCTCAGAAACTTAGCCATGTGGCTGGTGACTCATCTCATCAGAAAACAGAGATGAACTCCCTTAGGTAAGTTTACTGAAGTTTTATTTCACTTCTGAGAATTAGCTTGTGACTATTTATGGTTTGTAACAGAGGTGTTTTGGGCTAAGTCTTTGAAAAGCAGTAATTCTCAAAGCTGCCCTTACGACAGAATGACCGGGGGAGCCTTTGTAAAGTATGGATTGAGGGACTGATCTCGGGAGGTTTTTATTTACTGTATGAATCTGGGTAGGTTTTGAGTACCTGTACTTTTAAAGACTCATAGATTGATATGGTTGCAGGCAAATTTTTGTATCTGCCTCCTTCAAACATCTCCCTAACAGATACAGACATACTTTGTCTTATTGTGCTTCAATTTATTGCTCTTTACCGATGTTGTGTTTTTTACAAATTGAAGGTTTTTGGCAGTCCTGCGTCAAGCCAGTTTATTGGTGACATATTTCCAACAGCATTTGGTCACTTTGTGTTTCTGTGTCACATTTTGGTAATTCTTTCAATATTTCAAACTCATTATATTTGTTATGATGATCTGTCTTCAGTGAGCTTTGACTATTACAGCAATTCACTGAAGGCCCAGACCATGGTTAGTATTTTTTAGAAATAAAGTTTTTTTTAATTAAGGTATGTGCATTGTTTTTTCAGATGTAATGCACACTTAACAGACTACAGTATAATCTAAACACAGCTTCTTAAAAAATTTACTTATTTTTTAATGGCTTTGAATTTTAATTTTATTTCCTACTGAAGTATAGTTGATTTACAATGGTGTGTTAGTTCCTGGTATACAGCAAAGTGATTCAGTGTACAGTAAAGTGATTTAGTATACATATATATTTATATATACACATATATATTTCATATTCCTTTCTTTTATGGTTTATTATAAGATATTGAATATAGTTCTCTGTGCTATAGGACCTTGTTGTTTATCTATTTTTTACATACTAATTTGTAGGGCCTTGTTGTTTATCTATTTTAAATATACTAGTTTTTATCTGCTAATCCCAAACTCCTAATTTATCCCTCCCCCTTTTCCTTTGGTAGCTATAGTTTTGTTTTCTATGTTTGTGAGTCTTAAACATAACTTTTATACACCCTGAGAAACCAAAAATCCACATGACTCACTTTATTGCCATATTCTCTTTACTGGGGTGGTCTGGAGCCAAATCTACAATATCTCCAAGATATGCCTGTATTTCATATTATTGTGTTGGCCAAAAAGTTCCTTGGGGTTTTTCTGTGGTATCTTACGAAAACCCTAACCGTTTTGGTCAACCCAGTATTTGTACTCCATAGTGTGGAATTGCTAAAATTTTTGCTACCTGTGTCATTGTCATTGTTATTCTCATTCTTCTTTCAAAGAAATCTAAAATCAGAATATTTATACAGAGTCTAAAAGGTGATGTGTCTTAAAAAATGGTAAGGAGGTCAGTATGGCCCAGTTAGACTGTATCTACAGGTTGGACTCAGGTTATAAAGAACATAGTATGATAACTAAGAGTGAATGGATTTTACCGTATAAACATGGAGAATAAACAGAAATTTTTAACCAAGGGTGTGACATGAGTAACATGCCTGTTAGGAAGTGAACTATGGCAAAAATAGGGAAGGTGGATTTGGAGACTTAAGAGACTGATGGAGAACAGTGGAAACAATGTACCAGGAGTCAAACAGTGGCAATGAGCTTGGAGAACAGTGGCCAGATTTAGGAAACACTTGTTACACAAAATCAGAACAAACAATGTAGTAAGACCAAGAACTTGCTGTGTTTGTTTAATTAAGGAATACTATTTAGGAAGAACTAAGGTGGAAACTTCTTTCTCCCCCTCTTGTTTCCTTGCAAGGCATTATGTACATCCTAAGATGGAAAGCAGCCTAAATGGAATGGCCTGTCTTATTCTGGTACATGTCTGTATTCAGAAGTTATTGTTGTTCAGTTGTGTCCAACTCTTGGCAGCCCCATGAACTGCATCACAGCAGTCTTCCCCGTCCTTCACTATCTCCCAGAGTTTACTCAAACTCAATGTCCATTGATTGGGTGATGCTATCCAACCATCTCATTCTCTGTCGCCCCCTTCTCCTCCTGCCCTCAATCTTTCCCAGCATCCGGGTCTTTTCCAGTGAGTCAGCTCTTTGCATCAGGTGGCCAAAATATTGGCACTTCAGCTTCAACATCAGTCATTCTAATGAATATTCAGGGTTGTTTTCCTTTAGAATTGACAGGTTGGATCTCCTTGCTGTCCAAAGGACTCTCAAGAGTCTTCTCCAACAGTTCAAAAGCATCAATTCCTGGGTGCTCAGCCCTCTTTATGGTCCTGCTCTCACATCTGTACATGACTACGGGGAAAACCATAGCTTTGACTCTACAGGCCTTTGTCAGCAAAGTGAAGTCTCTGCTTTTTAATACACTGTCTAGGTTTTTCATAGCTTTTCTTCCAGGGATCAAGTGTCTTTTAATTTCATGGCTGCAGTCACCATCTGCAGTGATTTTTGGAGCCCAAGAAAAGAAAGTCTCTCACTCTTTTCATTGTTGCCTCATCTATTTGCCATGAAGTGATGGGACTGAATGCCATGATCTTCTTTTTTTTTTTAATTTTATTTTATTTTTAAACTTTACAATATTGTATTGGTTTTGCCAAATATCGAAATGAATCCGCCACAGATATATGTGTGTTCCCCATCCTGAACCCTCCTCCCTCCTCCCTCCCCATACCATCCCTCTGGGTCGTCCCAGTGCACCAGCCCCAAGCATCCAGTATCGTGCATCGAACCTGGACTGGAGACTCGTTCCATATATGATATTATACGTATTTCAATGCCATTCTCCCAAATCATCCCACCCTCTCCCTCTCCCACAGAGTCCAAAAGACTGTTCTATACATCAGTGTCTCTTCTGCTGTCTCGTATACAGGGTTATTGTTCCTATCTTTCTAAATTCCATATATATGCGTTAGTATACTGTATTGGTGTTTTTCTTTCTGGCTTACTTCACTCTATAATAGGCTCCAGTTTCATCCACCTCATTAGAACTGATTCAAATGTATTCTTTTTAATGGCTGAGTAATACTCCATTGTGTATATGTACCACAGCTTTCTTATCCATTCATCTGTTGATGGACATCTAGGTTGCTTCCATGTCCTGGCTATTATAAACAGTGCTGCGATGAACATTGGGGTACACGTGTCTCTTTACATTCTGGTTTCCTCAGTGTGTATGCCCAGCAGTGGGATTGCTGGACATGATCTTCTTTTTTGAATGTCGAGTTTTAAGCCAACTTTTTCACTCTGCTTTTTCACCTTTGTCAAGAGTCTCTTTAGTTCCTCTTCACTTTCTTCCATTAGGATGGTATCATCTGCATAGCTGAGGTTGTTGATATTTCTCCTGGCAATCTTGATTCCAGCTTGTGAGTCATCTAGCCCAGCATTTCACATGATGTACTCTTTCTTTAAGTTAAATAAGTAGGGTGACAATATACAGCCTTGACGTACTCCTTTCCCAATTTTGAACCAGCCTCTTGTTCCATGTCCGGTTGTAACTGTTGGCTTCTTGACCTGCCTACAGATTTCTCAGAAGACAGGTAAGATGGTCTGGTATTCGGAATATTCAGAATAGGAAGCAAAATTAAAAGCTCACTGGTCAGGATGGTCAGAATCTTGAAGTATGAGGCCATTCTATAAAAACAGGACTTTGCTTTGATTACTGGAAATAAGTTTTAAGAGAAAGAGAGTTGATGATAGAAAACTGAGAAAAGCTTTAAAACTACAAGGAAGCCTCTAGAAAAATTACATACAATTAATTTTATTTTTACACTATATTATTTTTTAGGAAGGTGGAATATTTTGAAGAGAAGACTAATATATATAATATAATGCCATTGATTATACTGAAAGAGCTTTAAAATAAGAAATTAAAGAAGCTTTTAAAATAAGCAAACTATTTTTTAAGATCTTTCATTTTTTAAAAGTTATTTCCACCAGAAATAAAGAATCCCATTTGTTATTGTCCACTGACTCTTTAGGCTAGTAAATGAGCAACTACAGCGGTCACTTGAGGATTATCAGCACCGACTTAACATGAAAAGAAGTGAACTTGAATCAGCCCAAGCACAAGTTAAAATACTGGAGGAAAAAATAGGTAAGTGTTCTTAAATTTTGTTTTTGCTGATCCTAATTTACTTTGTCTAAGAAACCTTTCTTTTCATTTATAGGTAAACTACACCTCAGGATGACTTCACAGAATGAAGAGGCTCATGTAATGAAAAAGACCATTGGTGTTATTGATAAAGAAAAAGACATCCTTCAGGAGACTGTGGATGAGAAGACAGAAAAGATTGCAAACTTGCATGAAAACCTAGCTAGTAAAGTATGGGACTATTAAGTAATATTATCTGCTATCTGAACAGAAAATCTTATTCTGTTTCATATATGCAGTTTTTTTTAATTGAAGGATAATTGCTTCACAAGATATACAGTTCTTATTTCATAAGAACCATGTGTGAGTTCCCAAGACCCAGAGCCATCTCTTCTGATATGTTTAAATTTCATTTTATCCCAATAATTTGAATTTTTAAAAGTTCTATTTCTAGAATACAATTTTATCATATATGATTACAGCAAACTCAAGGAACAATTCAGATTCTTAGAGTGGGTAGAAATACGCCAATATGTGAAATATATTTGGTACATGGAAATATCTTTACTTAGAGCCTTCTTTTATAACATGTTATGTGATTGAATTTAAACTATATAAATGTGATAAATTTTAGAATTCAACTGGAGATACTTCTACATGAATGGTTTAGAATCTGATATATTTTTATAATTTCTGTAGGAAAAAACTATTACTCAGATGAAGATAACAGTCTCAGAGTATGAATCTTCTCTGAAGTAAGTAACTGATGGAATGGCATCCAGCTTTTTAAGAAATTTTCAGTGAATGCAGCATAATCTGTTTGGATAGCAGTCTGGCAATAGGAAAATTTTTTTTTTCACTTTTCCTATTTTTGTCAGTGGAAGTTATCATTTTCTCAATCTCCTGCATAGACATTGTTATCCTCTAACTTTCTCCCTTCCTCTGTCATTGGCATCTAAACAATTATGTCTTATTAATTTTTCCTTTACACACCTACTTACTCCTTATTTCTACGGCAGTTATCCTGTGCAGGCCCTAATCATCAAAACTTAGATTACCTCAGCAGCTAGTACTGAATTTATTCCACATCTAAACCTTTTTAAGTATGGTTGCAAGATTTTACATTTTGTGTCTGGTCTCTCTACTTCAAGAAAAAAAGCACTAATTGTATTTCTTTTATATACCCTTACATATTATATGGGCCTCCCTGGTGGCTCAGCAGTAAAGAATCTGCCTGCAATGCAGGAGACACAGGTTCAATCCATGGGTTGGGAAAGTGCCTTAGAGAAATAAATGGCATCCCACTCCAATATTCTTGCCTGGAGAATCCCATGGACAGAGAAGCCTGGCAGGCTATAGTCCATAAGGTCACAAAAAGTCAGACATGACTCAGCAACATATTATATAATAGTAGGGACTTAAAACATTTAAATAAATATTTACTAATTGAATCATTTATGTTCTAACACTTGAAAATCTTCTGTTTTTACTTTAATTTTATAATAATAAATGTATTTTAAGACTTTATTTTCACATAATGATTGGTAGAGATCTAAAATGTCTTCACCTAATTAATCAGTGTCTTAATTCAGTAGTTGTCATTTCTTTTTCTGTTTTATTGAAGTATAGTTGATTTACAGTGTTGTGTTAATTTCTGCTCTACAGGAAAGTAATTCAGTTATATGTATATATTCTTTATCATATTCTTTTCCATTATGGTTTACTATAGGATAATGAATGTAGTTCCCTGTGTTACACAGTAGGATCTTGTTGTTTATCCATTCTCTATACATTCATTTGCAACTGTTAATCCCAAACTCCCAGTCCTTCCCTTCCCTACCTCCTCCCACTTAGCAACTACAAGTCTGTTCTCCATGTCTGTGAGTCTGTTCTTTCATAAATATGTTCATTTGTGTCATACTTTAGATTCCACATGGAGGTGATATCAATTTGTCCTTTTCTTTCTGAATTATTTCACTTCGCATCTCATAATCTCCAGGTCCATCCATGTTGCTGCAAATGGCGTTATTTCATTTTTTAAATTGCTGAGTAATATTCTAGTGTGTGTATATATATATATGTATATACCACATGTTTTTTATCTGTTCGTCTGTCTGTGGACAGTTAGGTTGCTTCCATGTCTTGGCTGCTGTAAATAGTACTGCTTTGAACATAGAGATGCATGTATCTTTTCAAATTATACTTTTGTCTGGGTATATGCCCAGGAGTAAGATTGCTGGATCATACGATAACTCTTTAGCTTTTTTGAGGAACCGCCATACTATTCAGTAGTGGTTGTACCAGTTTACATTCCCAACAGCAGTGTAAGAGAATTCCCTTTTCTCCACACATTCTCCACTTTTATTATTTGTAGACTTTTTAATGATGGCCAATTCTGACTGGTATGAGGTGGTACTTCATTTTAGTTTTGATTTGCATTGCTCTAATAATTACTGATGTTGAGCCTCTTTTCGTGTGCCTATTGGTCAGCTGTACTTCTTTGGAGAAATGTCTATTTAGGTTTTCTGCCCATTTTTCGATTGGATTGCTTGATTTTTTTTGTTGTTATTGAGTTGTATGAGCTGTTTGTAGATTTTGGAAATTATGCGCTTATCAGTTGTATCATTTGCAAATATTTTATCCCAATCCATAGGTTGCATAGTTGTAATTTCTTGCATTCTTAGTATATTTAATTCAGAGTAAAATAGTTTCCTTTTAAATAAACTAAATTTTCCAAAAAGCTTTCTTTATTATTGCTACCCCACTCACGTAACAGCCACCTAAAGGAAACATTGATTAATCGGGACCGTGAGATAAGCAGCCTCCGGCGCCAGCTTGATGCGGCTCACAAAGAACTTGATGAAGTAGGAAGATCTAAAGAAATGTCTTTTAAGGAAAACAGAAGATTACAGGATGATCTGGCTACAATGGCAAGAGAAAACCAGGTATGAGCACAGTACATAAACTTTGATAGTTTCATAATATGCAGTTTTACAATATATTCAATGTTTGCTAAATTTTAAAGCTCTAAATATTATGTCCTCTAAATTTTAATTATATAAATATGAGCAACAAAAGAAAGAACTCTTTAAGGAGAATATTGTTTATAAAGGTATTTTAAAATGTGGCTTAGAATACTTCTGTATATTATAGCAGTAATAAACCATCAGACACCATTGTAGGCTTTGTTGCAAGGAATCCTGAAGCTGGGAGCGTGGTGTTCTCTGTGGCAGAAATCTTTGTCAGTCTACTGCATGAGGACCCCAGTATCACTCCCAAGGCAAAGTTGCTGTGTTTTAAAGACCCATGGTAGATTTTAATTATTTGTACTTACTTCCAGTGGCTTAGAGATTACCTACCTACAAGCTAATTAATGAATATTTTAGAATGGCAAATACTGAAGGGTATTTGCTTTGTTTGTACTAGGTTTTTAAAGGATCATACCAAGAAAACCAGTGATTTTCTTATTTTAAATATTTTACATTTTTTGAATTACTCATTATAGAGCACATTGCTGATATATAAATTTTTAAAAATATTAATTCCTGAGCCCTTAGTTTAAGTACCAGATATGTGGTCAGTTATATTGTGGGAGATATATGGTAATAATTGGTTAAAAAGTCAAGATCAGTCAAAAAAACATGTGAAAATAATACTTAGGAACAGTTTTCCTTTTTTCCTACTCTCTCTTAGTCCCCAAATTCAGAAAGAGCTGTTTGAACATAAGTAGAATTCATTAGGTGCTACATTCATTTTATATTGTCTTCAATTTTCTGATTTATAGCAAATTTCATTGGAATTAGAAGCAGCAGTGCAAGAAAAAGAAGAAATGAAGAGTAGAGTTCATAATTACATAACTGAAGTGTCACGATGGGAGAGCTTAATGGCTGCTAAGGTGAAAAAAGCATTGGTTAGGTTGAATTTAAGACTGATTTTGTTTTAACTTTTTCATGTTTCTTTATTCTGCCTCCTCTATTAGATATTAACATATGAAAGTGGAGATCTTGCCTGTTGTCCTTGTATATTTTCTTACATGTCTTATTTAGTATAGTATCTGCACAGATGGCTTATGCTTCCTAAATTAAAGCAAAATCCCAATGTGTTGTATGTTTATGACATAGGTTTTCAGTGAGTGACCATTACTAATTTAGAAACAATTTAACTGTGATTAAACCAGGAAAAAGAAAATCAAGATTTGTTAGATAGATTTCAGATGCTTCATAACCGCGCTGAAGACTGGGAAGTCAAAGCCCATCAAGCTGAGGGAGAAAGCAGCTCAGTTCGACTGGAACTTCTTTCTATAGACACAGAGAGGAGACACCTTCGAGAGAGAGTGGAGCTGCTAGAAAAAGAAATTCAGGAGGTAATATATATATATATATATATAATATTTTTCTTGTACAGACATAATTTAGTAAAACAGAAAACATTCAAAGGCACTCTATCAAAATGATGTTTAAACATTGGTAGAATCAAATTGAATGGTAATATTTCGTCATTAATTCTGATAATTTGCTTGAGAGCTCCATTACTTTTCTATTGTAGTAAAATACACATAACATCAAATTTACCATTTTAAGTGTACCACCATCCTTCTTCAGAACATTTTCATCTTCTCCACCTAAACTCTGTACCCATTGAATACTCACTCCCCCCAGCCACTGACAACCACTGTTCTACTTTCCTTTGAATTTGGCTATTTCATTTAGCCCTAAGGTTCACTTAAATTTTAAGGTTCACCCATGTTGTGGCATGTGTCAGAATTTCATTTCTTTTTAAGGCTGAATAATATCCCATTTTTTGTATATACCACATTTTGTTTATCCATTTATTTGTCAATGAACATTTGGTTTATTTCCATCTTTGGCTATTGAGAATAATGCTGCTATGAACACAGGCATACAATATCTATTCAGGTCTTTGGTTCCTGTTCTTTAAGATATACCTAGACGTTGAATTACTAGATCATAGTATGATTTTGTGTTTAATTTTTTTGTGCAACTGCCATACAGTTTTTCACAGGGTCTGCACCATTTTACATTTCTACCTGCAGTGTTAGGGTTCTAGTTTCTCCACATCTTTACCAATGCTTGTTTTTTCTGTTTGTGTGTGTGTGGTTTGTTTGTTTTTAATAATAGCCTTCCCAATGGGAGTGAAGTAGTATTTCATTTTGGTTTTGACTTGTATTTTCTTGATGATTAGTGATGTTGAGCATATTTTTTTGTGCTAATTGGCCATTTGTATATTTTTTTTAAGAAATGTCTATTTAAATCCTTTGCCTATTTTTTTAAATCAAGCTGTTTTTGTTGTTGAGTTTTAGGAGTTGTTTTTATATTCTAAATATTTGTCCTGTATTAGATATGTGACTTGTGAATATTTTCTCCCATCTAGTGTCTTACCTTGTCACTCAGTCTTATCCTTAATGCAGAGAAGTTTTAAATTTTGATGAAGTCCAATTTATTTGTTTCTTTTTGCCTGTATTTTTGGTGTCATATCTAAGAAATCATTGCTAAATCCAACATCACAAAGCTTTTTCCTTTTTTTTTCTTATGAGTTTTCTAGTTTCAGCTCTTATGTTGAGGTCTTTGGTCCATTTTGAGTTAATTTTTATATATGAAATAAGATAAGGCTCCATTTTCATTCTTTTGCATGTGGATTTAAACAAACTTTTCCCATAGAGTCTAATAAAAATCTCTTAATAAAATTTTGAGTTGAGTTAAAATATAGGAATCCTTAGTAAGTTAGATTGATGTAGAACTGTTGGTTATTGGTTCTCCTTTCATTTTGTTGGTGGAGTATTTTAGCTGATCTTCATTTTTCAGAAGAAAGCATTGATTACTCATAGTGTGTAGAATTATGCACTGCCTCCCACAAACACCAAATATATTTAGTTCCTAGCTCTGAGAACCTGTGAACGTGACTGTGCAGATATAATCAAGTTAAAATGAGGTCCTGCTGGGTAGGGTGGACCCTAATCTGGTAACTGGTGTCCTTATAAAATAACAGCGATTCAGATACAGAAGGCCCAGTGGAGAATGCCACATGAAGACAGAGGCAGAGATTGAAATGAAGTGTCTACCAACGCAAGGAACCCCACAGATTGCCAGCAGTCACCGAAGCTGGAGAGAGGCATGGAACAGAGTCTCCCACAGAACCTCTAGAAGGAACCGATCCTGCTGACAACCTAGATTTCAGACATGAGGCCCCAGAACTGGGAGGGAATGCATTTCTGTTTTAAGCTAGCTAGTTTGTGGTAATTTGTTATGGCAGCATTAGGAAACAAATACAGACGTTGGTACCAGGAAGTGGGATGCTGCTGTAACAAACCTAAAAAGGGTCTTTGGAATTGGGTAACGGATACATTCTGGAAGGGTTCTGAGAGCCTGATAGAAAAGCCTTGATTACCTTGAAGAGACTGTTGGTAGAAAGGTAGACATTAAAAGTGAGGACTCAGAAAGAACAGGAAAGCTATAGAGATAACTTCTATTATTTACAAAATACGTAAATCATTATGAATGGAAGTTGTCCAGACATAAGAATGTTTCTTCCACTGCGGTCTCAGATGCACTGGAGGAACATATTTTTGGATGCTGGAGGAAAGGTGATTCTTAGAAAATGGCAGAGGACTTGGCTGAAGCATGGTCTGCTCTTAGGAAAGTAGAACTTAAAAGTGATGAACTTGGATATTTAGTTGAGGAAATTTCCAAGTGAAGTGTGAAAGGTGCAGCCTGATTTTTCCTGCTGTTTGTAGTAAGATGTGAAGGAAAGAGACAAATTGAGGAAGGAATTGCTAAGCAAGAGAGGAACCGGGACTCAAGGATTTGGAAAAGTTCTAGCCTGTACAGATAGGGTGTTCTGGAGGCAGGAAAGAGACTGTGGCTAGACAACCTCTTGGTGAAGCAATTAGGTGAGTAACCCATAGATCCAGGCAGTCACCTCAGCAGAAACACTGCCAGCTTGGGCTGAAAGGGACAGAAATAGGATGATTGAAAGGAAGGCTGAACTCCTTGGATCTTACAAGCAGAAAACAGGTCAGTAGAGTTCCAGAGAATAGCAAGGAGAAATAAGAAAGCCTTCCTCAGTAATCAGTGCAAAGAAATGGACGAAAACGATAGAATGGGAAAGACTAGAGATCTCTTCAAGAAAATTAGAGATACCAAGGGAACATTTCATGCAAAGATGGGTTCAATAAAGAACAAATGGTATGGACCTAACAGAAGCAGAAGATATTAAGACGAGGTGGCAAGAACACACAGAAGAACTATACAAAAAAGATCTTCACAACCCAGATAATGACATCGTGTGATCACTCACCTAGAGCCAGACATCCCGGAATGTGAAAGTCAAGTGGGCCTTAGGAAGCATCACTACGAACAAAGCTAGTAGAGGTGATGGAATTCCAGTTGAGCTCTTTCAAATCTTGAAAGATGATGCTGTGAAAGTGCTGCACTCAATATGTCAGCAAATACGGAAAACTCGGCAGCGGCCACAGGACTGGAGAAGGTCAGTTTTCATTCCAATACCAAAGAAAGGCAATGCCAAAGAATGCTCAAACTACTGCACAATTGCACTCATCTCATATGCTCCAAGCCAGGCTTCAGCAGTATGTGAACCATGAACTTCCAGATGTTCAAGCTGGTTTTAGAAAAGGCAGAGGAACCAGAGATCAAATTGCCAACATCCAGTGGATCATGGAAAAAGCAAGAGAGTTCCAGAAAAATATCTATTTCTGTTTTTTTTGACTATGCCAAAGCCTTTGACTGTGTGGATCACAATAAACTATGGAAAATTCTGAAAGAGATGGGAATACCAGACCACCTGACCTGAGAAATCTGTATGCTGGTCAAGAAGCAACAGTTAGAACTGGACATGGAACAGCAGACTGGTTCCAAGTAGGAAAAGGAGTACGTCAAGGCTGTATATTGTCACCGTGCTTATTTAGCTGATACGCAGAGTACATCATGAGAAACGCTGGGCTGGATGAAGCACAAGCTCGAATCAAGATTGCTGGGAGGAATACCATTTACCTCAGATACACAGATGATACCACCCTTATGGCAGAAGTGTAGAAGAACTAAGAGCCTCTTGATGAAAGTGAAAGAGGAAAGTGAAAAAGTTGGCTTAAAACTCAACATTCAGAAAACTTAAGATCATGGCATCTGGTCCCATCACTTCATGGCAAGTAGATGTGGAAACAGTGGCAGGCTATTTTTGGGGGCCCCAAAATCACTGCAGTTGGTGACTGCAGCCATGAAATTAAAAGGTGCTTACTCCTTGGAAGGAAAGTTATGACCAATCTAGACAGCATATTAAAAAGCAGAGAGATTACTTTGCCAACAAAGGTCCATCTAGTCAAGGCTATGGTTTTTCCAGTAGTCATGTATGGATGTGAGAGTTGGACTCTAAAGAAACCTGAGTGCCGAAGAATTGATGCTTTTGAACTGTGGTGTTGGAGAAGACTCTTGAGAGTCCCTTGGACCGCAGGGAGGTCCAACCAGTCCATCCTAAAGGATATCATTCCTTGGGTGTTAAGACTGATGTTGAAGCTGAAGCTCCAGTACTTTGGCCACCTGATGCAAAGAGCTGACTCATTTGAAAAGACCCTGATGCTGGGAAAGATTGAAGGCAGGAGGAGAAGGGGTTGACAGAGGATGAGATGGTTGGATGGCATCATCGACTCAATGGACGTCAGTTTTGGGTAAACTCTGGGAGATGGTGATGGACATGGAGGCCTGGCATGCTGTAGTCCATGGGGTCGCAAAGAGTCGGACACGACTGAGCAACTGAACTGAACTAAGAGTTAAAAACCTCTGATCTTCAGGAAAAGGGAAGAATAACTCTGAGAGTGACTGGGAGACCAGCAGGGCTGCTCAAAAGCTGGTGGTGCTGTTGCATTACCACAGGCCCAGACGGCATAGGCCCAGGGGACTGGACTCTTTCCTCCTTGACTCCGTAAGGCAGCACCACTGCCACTGTGGCCAAGAGGTGTGGCTGCCCTCGCAGGGCCAAAGGACAGAGCATCAAGGTAGAGATCATTAATTTTAGACCCTTGAAATCTAATGAAATTTGCCCTGCTTGAGTGTCACCTTACTCTAGACCTACTTATTCCTTCAATTCCTTCCTTTTTCTCCCTTTCATAATAAGACTATTTTATTTCTTCTCCACCATTGTATTTTAGAGGGAGGTAGTTTGTTTTCTAGCATCACAGATCATGGAGGGAGAGGAATTTTGCCCCAGGATGGACCATTCCCAGAATCTTACCGTTCTGATTTAGGTCAGATTTTGGACTTAAGAGTTGATGCTAGAAATATTGGGATAGAATGAATGTATTTTGCACATGGGAAGGACTTGTGAATTTGGGGGAGCCAGAGAGTTGCTAGAATTATGTCCCCCCCGCCCCACCAAATATATTAAAATCCTAACCACCAGTACCTGTGAAATTTGACCTTTTTGGAAATAGCACCTTTGCAGATGTAGTCAATTTGAGATGAGGCCATACTGGACTAGGTCAGGCCATATCCTAATGACTGGTATCCTTATGAGACAAGAGAAGTCTGGACACAGAATACACGAGGGAGAGTGCCAATTGAAGATGAAGGCAGAGATCGGAGTGCTGTGTCTGCAAGGCAAGGAACACTGAGGATTGGCAGCAGTCATAGGAGTTTGGAGAGAGGCTTGGAACAGATTGTTCCTCAGAACCTCCAGAGGAAGCCAATTCTGCCGACATCTGAATCAGACTTGTACCCTCCAAAATTGTGTGGCAATAAATTTCTGTTGTTTTAAGCCCTCCAGTAATTTTGTAGCAGTCCTAGGCCTCTAATACACTATTTCTATGTTTTTCTGTTATGAGTATGTAACTAAAGGAATGTTTCTCAACCTCCTAATTCTCAGAAGTTGTTCTTTAGCTCTTCTCTTCTTTGTCATTGTTCATGTCTTATGTGGTACATGAAATTGCCTTATGTATATTTGGGGAAATTTTGACTACTTCATTAATATTTGGAAAATCCAAATATTTTTCTGCAACTGTTGAAATGTATTAAAACTTCACATCACTGCATTAGATTTTTAATGTTGGTGATTTCAGTAAATACTGTGTAATAATTTAATTTTCAAATGTGGAATTCTTCCTAAACTCTAGAAGTAGAGCTTTATATTTATTTGTATTTATTACTCATTTTAATAATTTCTAATTTATTTATTACTCCATTTTAAATATGGATCATTCTAGGAAAAAGGGTCTTATAAGTATTTCAAATTTTGCTCATTATTTCAGTTATTAAACTCATAAAATTGTATACTATTATTAGCTTAAATTTAATTATGACTTTCGGTATGTAATTTTAAAGCAAACTCCAGTTTTGAAATTCAAAATTTAACTCAAGGCAGTTGAGGAGTGGTAAGTATATATGTTTTTGATGTGTTCAGTTCAGTCACTCAGTCGTATCCGACTCTTTGTGACCCCATAGACTGCAGCACTTCAGGCCTCCCTGTCTATCACCAACTCCCAGCCTACTCAAACTCATGTCCATTGAGTTGGTGATGCATTCCAACCATTTCATTCTCTGTCATCCCCTTCTCCTCCCTCCTTCAATCTTTCCCAGCATCAGGGGCTTTTCAAATGAGTCAGTTTTTCACATCAGGTGGCCAAAATATTGGAGTTTCAGCTTCAGCATCAGTCCTTGCAATGAATATTCAGGATTGATCTCCTTTAGGATGGACTGGTTGGATCTCCTTGCAGTCCAGGGGACTCAAGTGTCTTCTCCAACACCACAGTTCAAAAGCATCAATTTTTCGGCGCTCAGCCTTCTTTATAGCCCAACTCTCACATCTATACATGAATCCTGGAAAAACCATAGCTTTGACTAGATGGACCTTTGTTGGCAAAGTAATGTCTCTGCTTTTTAACGTGCTGTCTAGATGGTCATAACTTTTCTTCCAAGGGGCAAGCATCTTTTAATTTCATGGCTGCAGTCACCATCTGCAGTGAATTTGGAGCCCAAAAAAATGAAGTCTGTCACAGCTTCCGTTGTTTCCCCATCTATTTGCCATGAAGTGATGGGACCAGATGCCATGATTTTAGTTTTCTGAATGTTGAGTTTTAAGCCAACTTTTTCACTCTCCTCTTTCACTTTCATCATTGTTTTAACAAAGGGAGTTTATAAAGGAAAAATTTAACTTAAACAATCCCTATGTTCACAATCCTAAAACAATAATTTTCATCTTTGCATCTTCTATATATATATGAGATAGTTACCATGATTAATAATTATGCATGACTTATTTTTTAAGCTTTATATAGGCCATCTTTAAATAGCAGAGAACTTCTTGAGTGTATCTTAAAATTGTAAAATTTTTTAAATTGCAAAAATTGGCTCTTAATAGTTTTATAAAATGACATTGTAGCTATACAGATTCAAACCTTTAAAAGTATTGGGTTACTTTAATTTCATACTGATTTCTTTTTCTATTTTCAGCACATGAATGCACATCATGCTTATGAATCTCAGATCTCATCAATGGCAAAAGCTATCTCTAGATTAGAAGAAGAGCTGAGACACCAAGAAGATGAGAAAGCAGCAGTGTTAAATGATTTATCATCTCTTAGAGAACTTTGCATTAAGCTTGATTCAGGCAAAGATATTATGACCCAACAATTGAATTCCAAAAATCTTGAATTTGAGAGGGTGAGAACTTAAAAAGATTGTCTTGTAGCATACTATTTTATTTAGCCCTACTCTGATTGTTTTACTTTACCATTCACTACCCAATATATTTGTTCCCCTGTAGAGCAGTGACTTCTGACTACAGGATTTTGACAACTAGATTTGACTATTAGATTCATTGCCAAGATTTCTTTGGCAAATATGATAATGAAGTTAGGTGCTATTTTGAAGCAGATGGGTACTTAGAACATGAGTCTTCTAATTATAGAATAGGAACATATCCCAATGTATTTTCTGTTTAAGACTTATGTGAAGAATTGAGCAGCTTATTCCTCCCTAAGTGGAATATTTTTCCTGATAAAAATTTTACTCTAATTTGAAAGTCGAGTAAGCTGAAACTTTGCATTCCTAAACTGAAGCGTTAAACAACCCAATGTGTATTCTTAAACATGAGTGTTTCCAGTTTTCACTCATTTAGTAGTAACTTTATTTTCAGAGACAGAGAAGCTTCAAAACTGGTTTGGCTGTGTAATGAGAATATATATATTTAATAAACCAGAAGGGCCTCCTGGCTGATAAAATGGTCACATTTTAGAGTTTTATGTTAATTACCCTTTCTTGACAAAATAATGCAAAAGAAAATTATTTGAGGGTTGGAATAGATCTTATGGTCAAAATAAATCCTAACTAAAAATAACAAAGACTATTGTGAAAATAAGATGTTTTTATTATACTTAAAAAAGGATTTTAGAATCTTCAGTCAGTGCTCAGAATAAAGCAACTGATGTGTGTATAGCTCTCCAGAAAGTATTTCAGAGTAAGTCTAAAATTGTACTGAGGTAATCTTACTTTGTTCTTGTAGGTTACAATGGAATTAGAAAATATAAAATCAGAGTCAGAGCTGTTAAAAAAACAACTGTTGAGTGAGAGACATACAATTAAAAACCTTGAATCATTGTTGGCTACAAATAGAGATAAAGAATTTCATTCCCACTTAACTTCCCATGAGAAGGATACAGAAATTCAGATACTTAAAGAGAAGTTGACCCTTTCGGAAAGCAAACTGTAAGTGTCATAATTCAACTTACGTGAAGGAAATAGTCTGTCACAAATAATTTTTCAATATGAGTAGTTCTTTGTAGACTTGTAACATAAAAAAAATGATAGAAAAATACTGGAGGAACAAAAAAAATTTTTTTTCAATTTTTGGGGAGAAGAGGATGGGAGTTGGAACAGTGGTAACAAACCAAAATATTTTGCTTATGTAGCAGCTCCTATTGGAAATCCAAAAGAGACATCATGTTTGGAGATGTAATTTGTGTGTGTTCACTACAGAAATGGTACCCATGAAAGTGAATGAGTGACCTTTCAAAAAATGTCTACAGTTGAGGAACAGAGGAAAATCAGAGAAAGGGAGAACATTTCAGGATGGGGAGAGTTGGCAGTGTTTCATGCTATGGATTAGGAAAAAAACTTTGAAAAGCATGAAATTTGACCCTCATAAATATATGGATTACTTTTTAGGAGATTGATGATGGTGCCTTTTTAGGATGGAGAAGTTTAGACATATTTTTGGAAGAGGGAGTGAAACCCAGGATAGATAGTATAAGTAGAAAAATTAATTAAATTTATTTATTTATTTATTTTTGGCTGTGCTGAGCCTTCAGTACTTTTGTGCAGGCTTTCTCTGAATTGTGGCCAGCAGAGGCTACACCTCATTGCAGTGCCTGGGCTTAATGCAGTGGTTTCTCTTGCAGAGCACAGGCTCTAGTTGCGCGGCCTTCCTTAGTTGTAGCATGTGGGCTCTAGAGCGTTGGCTCAGTAGTCATGGCATACAGGCTTAGTTGCTCTGTGGCATTTGGGATCTTCCTGGGCCAGGGATTGAACCCATGTCTCCTGCATTGGCAGGCAGATTCGTAGCCACTGTACCACCAAAGAAATCCCAATAATTAACTTTTAAAAGGAGTGAGAAATATTACTTTTCCTGAGGTAGGAGTCAAGAAAGAGCCAATAAAAATACTTTACATTTCAGTGTTACAATTCATGTCTCCTCAAATTTGCACCTCCAGCATTGCTGGAGTGCCTAGCACATACTAAAAGCTCAATAAATGTTTGTTAAATAAATGAGATGAATGAAAAAGAAAACTTTGTGATGGAAATCCAGACGATTATGAAGTTATTGTTGAAAAGTCTTTTTTTATCCTTATATGTCACCTCCATTTGTTGTTATTAATAACAAAAACAAAATTCCGTAGTACTTGACTCTTTAAAACAGAGTATTTGTTACTTACTTACTTACTTGATTTTTTTAAATTTGTTTTTAAGAAATAGTCAAAGCCGGGAAAACACCATGCTCCGGGCTAAAATGGCACAATTACAAACAGATCTTGATGTTCTGAAAAGGCAGATTTCAACTGAAAGATATGAACGGTAAGCAAATATTTTTAACATTGGACAGTGTTTTTATTTATTCCCTATATTCTACTCCAAAAAGGCTTTTATATGGCTTATAAATAGCAAACTTTTCTTGGCATTAATATGGAAGATAAATTCCTTTGGTAATTTTTTCTAAAATGGCAATACATGTTGCATAAGATAATATCCCCATAATAAAATAGCAGAGTAGCAAGTATTGTATAAATAAACATTTGCTATAGCGTTCCTCAGGGCAAAATCAGGACATTATTTCAAAGGATATAGTTAAGGAATCAACAAAGTAGTAAGGATTCTACAAGAGCCAAAACTTTATGATCCAACAGGAAATTCCAAATACAAATTATCATGTAAGTGATGATCATAAGGGCAATTAAAAAATATATACCATATGCTATGTATGTATCCTATTAACTATCTAGTATTGTACCTATCTTATTTTTAGAAACTAATGTCACACAAATAGTAAATAGCAGAGCCAAGACTAAAATCTACTATAAACCCTGTGTTCTTAATCTTTACAATATATTCCTTACAGGCTAGTAATTTTCACACTCACTTATATTTCAGTTCATTAGCTTTATTATGTTGAAAAATTTAATTTCCAAGTGTTACAAATAGAAATGAGACCTGGTTTAACAGTTAAAATCCAAATCTAATTTGCAAATCAATTTGTCAAGTTAACTTTTCTTCCATTATTCTTTCCTACCATATTAATACCATAGACATCAACATATCTAAGATTTCATTCTCAAATAGTGGTCAGATTGCTTATTTAGATCAACTTTTTGGGTTCTCTAATCTTACTCTTATCCGTTTACATCAAAAACTTTTAAGTCATATGCAATTTAGATTATAGATGAAATTTGCTAGGAAATGAATATTTATGATTTCAAAGAGAGATGAAGCCTGAGATTGCATCTTTGTCATGAAAGCAATGTTAATTTCTTGTACTTTAGAAGATCAGTTCAGCGTGCTAAACTGAATGTGTATGATGATTTTCATTTATTAATGACAGTTGTTTCATGGGGTCGCAAAGAGTCGGACACGACTGAGCGACTGAACTGAACTAAACTGAATGACAGTTGAAATTCTCTTCAAGGGTCCTAAACCAAGCTCTTTATTTCTTTGGGTTAGAGACCCCCTTAATTCCTCTCCTTTTTCTTGTCCATGGTCCCCAAGGAAACCGCTACCCATGTAGCCATGTCTTTCCTTCTCTTTACCATCCAGCTAGACCATGCATTCTTAAAGAGGCAATATCATTACCACAGGGAACAATATGGGTTCTTGGGGGAAGAGGGAATGGCAAAAAAAACCTTAGGTGTTACAGTGATTTGTGGCCCTCTGAAGGGCTACAGTACATTAACAGTGTATCTGTGTATTAAAATTTGACAGAGGGTAGGAGAAGGAAATGGCAACCCACTCCAGTATTCTTGCCTAGAGAATCCTGTGGATGGAGGAGCCTGGTGGGCTGCTGTCCATAGGGTCACACAGAGTCGGACACGACTGAAGCGACTTAGCAGCAGCAGCAGCAGGACATCTAAGGGGACATCTAAAAATAAATTTTAGGGGATTATAAGGAAAAAAAGTTTATGAAGCACCTATCTAGGTAGAAATCCTAGATATTGAAAAGTTCAAGTCAGAAAGTCTAGTCCAGGCACTGAACAGCCCACAGTAGAGGTGGCAGCATAGTCACTATGCTTCGTGGGACAGACCCAGACGTGGGGAAGGAAAGCATAAAAGAAAACAGATGATTTTACTTCTAACATTTGGGCATTTTGACACAGGAAGAAGGAAGAGGGGTAGATTTATGTGCAAGAAGTGGGAGAACTAGTTGCAGAGAGGGGAGGCATCAGCTTTGAAAAATCTATATTCAGAGGAGCTTTGAACAATCTCTTAAAGTACATATTCCTTTAATTGAAATCTTTTATCCACAACTTAAAAATTATATAAAGACATGATTTAAATTTAGTAGAAATACTAATTAATTAAATAGAAATTATGTAACCAATAACAATAACAGCCTTTTATTTGTATACCACTTTTTGGTATAATCTCTTATTTTGTCTTTACTGACAGAGAACGAGCAATTCAAGAGATGCGTCGGCATGGTCTTCGCACGCCACCCCTTAGTTCTACTATGAGGTCTCCTTTACATTCTCCTGAACATATAAACTGATTATCAGAAAGGTATCTATATAGCACCAAGTACAAGCAAAACTACTAAGAATCTCTGGTTATAAAAATTGCAAGAGTTGTTTTCTGTGTCGGTGGGGAAGAGATTGCCTAGAAAGGTAGTCGAGAACTTTTGGAAGTAATGGAATGTGCTGTATTGTGGTGGTGGTGGTGGTTACATGGGTGTATACTATTGTAAAATCTCATTGAACTGAACATTTATAATCCATGCATCGTATTGTATGTAAATTATACTTTAAAAATTAAAGGACAATATGAAATCTCACAGGGTAATATTTAATAAAGCCCCAGACTCAAGGTACAGATAACAGATAGTGAAAGTATAGACAAATACAGAAAATATTATTTAATATTGAAAGCCAGGACAGATTTTTTAAAGTGAATTATAGTATACATACAGAAATACATACAGAAAAGTGCTGTATCATAGTATATATAGCTGAGTGAATTTTTACAGATTGAACACACATATGCAACCTGCACTCAGATCAAGAAACAAAATATAACCTCTCTTTTGGGCTTCCTTCTGGTCATAATTGATTGGCTCAGACAGTAAACAATCTGTGCCTGCAATGCAGGAGACCTGGGTTCAATCCCTGGGTTGGGAAGATCCCCTGGAGAAGGGAATGGCTGCCCACTCCAGTATTCAGGCCTGGAGAATTTCATGGACTATCCATGGGGTCACAAAGAATTGGACATGTCTGAGCAACTTGCACTTCACTTCTGGTTGTAGTCCCTGCTCTGAAAGTAACTGTTTTGGTTATTCAAAGTATAAATGCCTTTTCTCTGTTCCTGGACATTTTATAAATGAAATATATTTTTGACTTTTTTTCTTCAACAATACCTTTGTGAGATTCATTTATACTGCTGTGTTCTTGTAGATGGTTCAGTCTTGTTGTATCATATTCCATTGTGCAAACTTACACAGTCCATTTACTCATTCTGTTTTTGATGAGCATTTGATCATTTCCAGTTTGGACTATTATAGACAGAAACATGATGAGTATTCTAGTACCTTATAGATACCATACATTTCTTTGGGGTATACTCTTAGGCATGAAATTGTTAGGTCACACTGGACACACATGTTCAAGCTTATTTTGGCAAGTCAGTTTTCCAAAATAATTGTAAAGAGCTGAAGTATATTTGAGGAAGAGTCAAAGTGATGTGCTCATACATTGGACATGGGAATGAATGGGTCAGACCCAGAGTTTGAAAGGTAGGTGAAAGGTTGGTAGTCAAGTCTTATCTTGAAGAAATAGTAAAGTCAATCCTCCGTCCTTTTAAAAATTATATTTTTTGGCCTCTTTCAGTAGAAATATATAGAAAATAATTGTTTCCTTAGTGACTCAGGATCCTGATAAGAACATTAGTTATGTTCTATTCTTTAATATACTGATGTCCCAGGTTTATTAGTATTTGTAAGGCCTTCATTTAAATGATTTCAGATTGCTGTGCTTTTGCGTTTATTTATTTGATTAAAACATGTGTTTTCTTCTTTCATTTTGAGGACCACTTCCCAGTCCTGGCTGCAATCACTGTGTCCTTACAACTTCTAAGCTGCTGCATTAATTTGAATGTGATTAGATGGAGCTTCAGCTTTTCATTATAAAGCCTCTTGGCAGTTGTGTCACAAACATTTTTTTGTGCTTGAATCACAGCTGCATTTTAGTTCAAGGGTTGGTAAACTAGGGCCTAGGGGCCAAATCCACCCCACTGCCTATTCTTGTAAATTAAGCTTTATTGGACCATAGCCACACCCAATTGTTTGCATATTGTCTAAGATTGCTATTCTGCAGTGGCAGAATTGAGTAGTTGTGACAGAGACCCTGGGGCCCAGAGATCTGAAATATTTCTTACTAACTGGCCTTTCACATCATGTAGCCTCTGGAAAACTTACCTGTACATTCATGAGATTATAAGAGTGAACAAAGCAAGTAATTCCCTAGTTTTAAGAAAAGAGGCTCGACTCCAGGGATCTCCACACTATACTTAGAACCACTGATCTAGGACATAGTGGATACCAGCAATCTCTAAATCTGGGATGAATTAGGAAACTTTTTTTTAACTTATGATAAAATATAAATAACATGAAGTTTGCCTTCTTAACTGTTTTATAAAGTGTGCAACTCAGTGGCATTAAATTCACAATGTTGTACAGTCATCAGCACTACTTAAAAAAAATTTTTATCACCCCAAATAGAAACTCTTTATTGATTAAGCAGTAACTCTCCAGTCCCATCTTTACTTCCCCTGCCCCGATAACTTCTAATCTACTTTCTATCTCTAAAAATTAGCCTGTTCCAGATTTTCATCTAAGTGAATTTATACAGTATTTATCTTTTGCATCGGTCTTATTTCATTTAGGGTAATGTCTTCAAGGTTCATCTGTGTTGTAGCATGTATCAGAACTTCATTCCTTTCATCCCTAAATAATACTTGTGTTTATTCTACATTTTGTTTTTCTATTCATCAGTTGATGGACACGTAGGTTGTTTTTACCTCTTAGCTATTCTGAATAATGCTACTGTGAGCATGTGTATACAAGAGTCTGTTTTAGTGTGTGTTCATATCTTTGGGAGTACCTAGATTTGCTGGGTCATAGCAATGGCACCCTACCCCAGTACTCTTGCCTGGAAAATCCCATGGACCGAGGAGCCTGGTAGGCTGCAGTCCATGGTGTCGCTAGGAGTCAGACACCACTGGGCGACTTCACTTTCACTTTTCACTTTCATGCATTGGAGAAGGAAATGGCAACCCACTCCAGTGTTCTTGCCTGGAGAATCCCAGGGACAGGGGAGCCTGGTGGGCTGCCATCTCTGGGGTGGCACAGAGTCGGACATGACTGAAGCAACTTAGCAGCAAGGTAGTTTTATGTTTAACTTTTTGAATACCTGCCAAACTTTTTCCATTTTCTGTTCTAGTAGATGTAGTTCAGAAAACATCTGCAACCATTAACAAATTCCCAAAGTATCCTAGTGATGTGGCTAATTGCTAACACATTTCCATTCATGTTTTCTAATGTTGTCACCAAAGCTAATTTTAAGGGGTTTCCCCATAAATACACATAAATGAATAGAAATACTCATTTTAAGCCATATTTATAATTTCTTTAATAAATTATATAATCCAGTTTTACCTTTACTGTTTTGATTATTATGTCTTAAAAAAATGCTCACTGAGAAAACATAAAATATAAAAGTATAAAGAAGAAAACCAAAACCACTTTTTTTTATATATTTTTTATTGAAGTAAATGTACATAAGATCAAACTTATCATTTTGACCATTTTTAAGTATACATTTCTCTGGCAGTTAGTACATTGACACTCTTGTGCAAAAATCAACTTCACTATCAGTCTCCATAACTTTTTTTATCTTTCCCAAGTGAAACTGTACTCATTAAATGACTCCCCAGTCTTCCCTTCCCCCAGCCTCTGGCAACCACTGTTACAATTGCTGTCTCTGAATTTGACTACTGTTTGTACCTTATGTCAGTAGAATCATGCTGTATTTTTCTTTTTGTGACTGACTTTTTTCACTTACTATATAATGTTTTCAAATTTAATCCAAGTTGGGAGTATGTTTTAGAATTCCCTTCCTTTTTGAGGCTGAATAGTATTCCATTCTGCATATATAACACACTTCGTTTATCTGCTCATCATTTGGGTTGCTTCCGCCTTCTGGCTGTTGTGAAAATGCTGCTGTGAACCCAGATGTACATGTAATACTATAACTCAGAGAAAACAAGCAATTAGCATTTTGGTATATACTTCTTTCTTATGTTTGATTTGTAATAAATATGCACACATGCATAGACATATGTATATAATTCTTATAGAAATTATCTTCAAAATAAGTTTTTATCAGTTATTTTGTTCTGGGGGGAAATTCTAAGATACTTGTAAAAATATTTGATTCTCCCTAAAACATGCTATTTTAAGACTCAGACAACATAATTTACAATACTTGTTTGTAGTTTTAAACCTAGACATCATATTAGCTCTTATTTTGGGTGAGTTTTCTCAGTTAACATTCTCTGTTACCCTGTTCTTTTTACTGCGTATCATTCTTTTAGTACTCATACTTTGACATGCTTTTGTAATTTAAGAAGAATATCTTTTAAAATAGAGAACAATACTTCTTAACTATTAAATGTAGCTTGATTGTGGGCAAGTTTTTATTAGAGACTGTAATTTCAGTTAAAACATTACTGAATTTCAGTTTTTCATGAATGTACTAATTTTATCATTTTTTTCTTTAACCCATCTTTCCTCTCCCCCTTTTTTCAGAATGTTGGCTTTCCGTGAGTTGGAAAGGACAAACAGTAATGAAATATTTGAATTACTTGTTCCTGAAAATCATGAACATTGACACAGATTCTACCTCTGTCAACTTTTATTTAAATCAGTGAATATTTTTGTAAAAAATTTGGTTTAAAAGAGCTGTACTTTGTGTAAATTTTTATACATATGACAGAATATATATTCATAGTGCTAACTGATGTTATATCTGTATTTTTATTATTCCTGACTTAAATTACTCCTCAAAGTGTGTTTATACTGTGAATTAATTTATTGTTCACATTATGTTTTAATAATCTTTTTCTTAGGGAGCCATAATATGTGTATGTAAAATTCTTACAGTGCTTGTTTTTAAAGTGTATTTGGTTTCCATGTCTGTATTTATAACCCATATTTTTAATGCATTCACAAAGGATGATCAACCTTGATGCTAGGCTGTCATGTTTAACTTTTTTCTTCTAAATGTGAAATTATTTGCCAATTTGGTGTCTGTCATTGAGGGAATTATATTCAGGTCTTATAATAGCAGAGGTCTTGATAAAATAATGGTTATCATATATAATTTGTTATTACCAACTAGAACTATGATGGCAAAGATACATTCATATATTACATACAATATTATACTATTTTGGCTATCACATGAACTCTTCATATAATACAAATGCTGTCAAACTTAAACTAAATGCTATATTTAGAATTTTATATAACAATAGAACAGAAACTTGGGATATTTTTCAGTAAATAAAATTCCTCACTGTACTAATGTAAAACTTTGAGTGCAAAAGGATATGGGGTAAATACAGTAAAACATTTTGTTACGATTCCAATATACATTCAATAATACTCAGTTTTCTGCTTCTAAATCTGTGTGTTGTAACTTATCAGTCTTCCAGAATAGTATGTAAACACTGACCTATTGTGGCATATTAAATAGAAAGCAGCTTTTTACCATCAATTTCAAAGTTGTAACGTTAAGAATTTATATATATATATATATACAGATATTAATATAAGAACATAAGTAAAAAAGAGATTGTCATACAAAAATGAATCGTGTTTGAACCATACACATTTGAAGAAAATCCTGTTCTTAATAGATTTCATTATGATTAAAAAAGAACTTAAAAACTAACATAAAATGGAAGACCGATTATTTATGATACATTTTATTTCTTCCTCTGGTTTAATAAAGTGAAGTTTGTAAATGTTTGTGTGTGCCCAGGGGTGAGCAGTGCTCTTTTTCTGAAATTAGTATTCTTTATATGTTTGCATTATGCCCTTTGCAGTCATTCAGTATGTACTGGAGAGTGATGGGGCTCTTCCGCCATCCGTGCCATTTTATGTATTCAGTCTCCTGTGTGTGAATTCATGTATTACACCAAACGACAGTAGAAATGGGACTACTTACAATGTCATAAGAAAAATCTTTTAATAAATATATGTAAATAATATTTAAATATTAGTCCCCCGTTTCCCCCAAAACAACAGCAAGACATATTTTGTTGAATATTTTATTTTAATGTTTTCTATAATTAAAAATGTATAGCTTGCCATAATTGTTATTTTCATAACCATGATATTACAGTTTTTTAAGTAGTTTTATCTTAAAATACTGAATGTATTTTATAGATTTTTAAATTTGTTTTAAAAAGTTTAAATTATGGAGCTTGACATAGATTTTCAAATAAACTTTCCAGTCAATTTATTTTCTCTTTCTTAAAAATATTTTTTTATAATGATAGCAATATTCCTAATTCTAAATTAAGTACAATTTACTTATTCAAATCAATTTTTTTTTTTTTTTTCCAAATCAAATTTTATCATGTTGGGATTTGGAGAAATTTCTGAACTCAGATTGCAGGCCCTTTTTTTTTTTAGCTGACTTAACATTTATTTCCACTTAGTTCAAAATATAAGAAATGAAGTCAAAGTTTCTGTTTGAAATCCATCTACACAATGGTTGAACAGGCTTTGTGTTTATGTGTACAGTTTTCTCTCTTGTAAATACTGTTTGTTGACTACATTAATTATCATTGAATATGCCACCTGCTACCTCACCTTATTACAGCCTATCAGACATCTGATCTCAAACCCCTCTCTTTTTTCATCTTAGAAAATTTTAGTTCCTAGCTTATGATCTTAACTCCATTACTTCTACCCTCAGTCTTTATGTCAATATCTTCTTGCAACAGTGGTTATTAACCAGGCTTGCATATTGGAGTTACCTGAAATTTTCTAATAAAAAACTAATTTCTGAATCCTGCATCAGCCCAAGTAAATCAGAATCTCTGTGAGGTGTTGAGCTCTTTTTTTAAGCTTTAGTTTCTCTAGATGACTCTCATGTGTGGCCAGGATTTAAAAATGCTAATTGAGAAATTGACCCACCATATTGACTTCATGACTCATTAATGGGACTCAACCTATAGTTTGAAAATACAGCTCTAGATCTTGTCGTTACCTCCAAAACTCTTGTTAACTATTAGCATCCGACTTCCTCCTCTTTCTAGGTAACTCTGTTTATTATGTCTATCCTGACAGTTCTTTGGCTCTTAACAGGATCTTGTGACAGTTGATTCTGTCACCTATCCCCCATCTACAAGTCCATCGCTCACTTTCCTCTTTATATAGCATAGACATTATTTTCCTTGCATATACTCTCAATTCCCTTGTCCCTGTGAACTGAAAACTCAAATCTTGTGTATATGAAATTACTTCAACTACTCTGCACCTGTGCCTAAGTTGCTGATAATGCCTGGAGAAAAAAACAATGATGCTGACTCTTTTCACTTGAAATATGGCCCTGAAAATCAAGGCCCACAACACCCTGTAAGAATAGTTAAAACATTTTCCTGATCAGTTAACACTTTTTTTCCCCAACAAGTATTTCACACCTTCTCCTCTTTACTCAGACCTTCTATCCTCCTTCCATCTCGCACTCAGCTTGTTTCTTTTTTCACTGTGTGCATATACCTTCCTTCTCTCGTGTTCTATCCATGAACCATCAATCCTCTAGCTGTTCTGTCTAGTTGTGACCAGTGTTCATTCCTTTTACTACTCGGAAGACTCCTGCAGTTAAGCCCACATTCCTAGTCATTTTTGCTGTATTGGCTTGTTCCCACTTGTATACATACCTCTCATTTTTAATCTCTCATTTTAAATCCCTTGCAAACCCTACCATTCCATTTTTTGTACTCTGAAGCAAAAATTCCTTGAAAAGAGTCTTCTGAAATAATTTCACCCCACTTTTCCTTCTTGAACTATTCTAATCACTTTATTCCCATTGCTCCAGTCAAACCGTTCTTGTCAAGGCACCAACAATCCCCATGTGTTGTTTATTTCACTATGACCTTTTTCATACCTAATATTTCCATTAGTGCTTTTTTGTTACGTTTTGATATCTGATACTACTACTATTTTTCTTTGAGGAAGGATTGGGCATAAATAAAGCTTTAAAATAGTGCACTTGAAGATAAGATTGAGGATTCTTCCAGAAGGTATCAGAAAAAGAGATCAACAATGTAAAAAGACCATTATGGAGGTATGTACAGGAGTGCCAACATACAGGTAATAATGAGCCTTAGAAATGAAAAATAGTAGAAAGAAATGTAGAAAATAGTTAAGTTATTTTACATTATTTTGAACCCCTAAGAAATAATGGAGATAAATGTCCCCAAATTAGGAAAACAGTTTGAGGTCTTCAAAGAGCTCAGAGAAAGCCAAGTAGAAAAGGAAAAACCCACATTTAGATACAATACTGAAGACAAAAGAATTTTGAAAGTGTCAGAGAAAAACACAAGTCACCTAAAAAGGATTAAGATCAGATTTACATCTGTTATGGACCAAACATATTCCCCAGAATTCCTATGTAGAAACCCTATTCCTTAATGTGATGATAGTAGGAGAGGGGGGTCTTTGGGAGGTAATTAGGTCATGAGGATAGGGCCTTCATGAATGGGATTAGTGCCCTTGTAAAAGGAATTCCTAAAAGCTCTCTTGCCTCTATGCCACATGAGGATACAATATGTCAGTCAGTAGTCTATAACCAGAAAAGAGCTCTCACCAGAACCTAACCATGGCGGCAACCTTACCTTGGACTTCTGCCTCCAGAACTGTGAGAAATTTCTATTGTTTGTCAATGATAAATTATTGGTAAATTATTTTAGCAATTCAAACAGACTGAGATAACATCAAACTTCTCAATAACTACCCTGGAAACAAGCAACATAGTATTTTTAGAATATATAAAGAAATGAATTGTGAACCTATTATTTTACAGCTAACTGCTACCATTCAAATCTGAAGGTGTAGTAAAGATGTTCTTAGTCATATAAAGTCTCAGAAGGTTTGTCAAGTGAAGATCAAACTGGAGGAAGTAATGAATTGCAGAAGTACGTACAGAATATGCTGCAAGAGATGTGAGAATTAAAGATAATAACTTGGTAAAGTCTTATTTTAGTAATGAAGAGGGACAAAAAAAGAAAAATAAAAATTAAGGCTAAAAATTTTAGAATGTGTATAGCACCAATGTTCTGGATAGAGAAAGAGAAGAAAGGAACACAAGAAGAAGCAAAATACTTGTTAGGAGAAAATGTAAATCTTGATATTTCAGAAATCAGCAAGAAAGGATAACACAAATACATGTCTTAAGATGAACTATCCACAAAAACAGAAATATAGACCAATGGAACAAGATAGAAAGCCCAGAAATAAACCGGTGCACCTATGGGTATCTTATTTTTTACAAAGAAGTCAAGAACATACAATGGGGCAAAGACAGCCTCTTCAACAAATGGTGCTGGGAAAATGGGACAGCTACATGGAAAAAAATTAGAATGCTTTCTAACACCATACACAAAGATAAATGGATTAAAGACCTAAATGTAAGACCAGAAACTATAAAACTCATAGAGGAAAACATAGGCAGAACACTCAATGACATAAATCAAAGCAAGATTCTCTATGACCCACCTCCTAGAGTAACAGAAGTGAAAACAAAAGAAGTGGGACCTGATTAAACTTAAAAGCTTTTTCACAGCAAAGGGAACTATATGTAAGGTGAAAAGACAATCCTCAGAATGGGAGAAAATAATAGCAAATGAAACAACTGACAAAGGATTAATTTCCAAAATATACAAGCAGCTTATGCAACTCAATGCCAGAAAAACAAACAACCCAATCAAAAAGAGGGAAAAAGACTTAAACAGACATTTCTCCAAAGAAGACATACAGATGGCTAACGAACACATGAAAAGATGCTCAACATTGCTCATTAGAGAAATGCAAATCAAAACTACAATGAGATATCACCTCACACTGGTCAGAATGGCCATCATCAAAAAGCCTACAAACAATAAATGCTGGAGAGGGTGTGTAGAAAATGGAATGCTCTTGCACTGTTGGGTGGGAATGTAAATTGATACAGCCACTATGGAAGACGGTATGGCGAGTCCTTAAAAAACCAGGAATAAAACCACCATGCTACTGCTAAGTCACTTCAGTCATGTCCAACTCTGTGCGAGCCCATAGACGGCAGCCCACCAGGCTCCCCTGTCCCTGGGATTCTCCAGGCAAGAACACTGGAGTGGGTTGCCATTTCCTTCTCCAATGCATGAAAATGAAAAGTGAAAGTGAAGTCGCTCAGTCGTGTCCAACTCTTAGCAACCCCATGGACTGCAGCCTACCAGGCACCTCCGTCCATGGGATTTTCCAGGCAAAATTACTGGAGTGGGGTGCCATTGCCTTCTCCAAAACCACCATATGACCCAGCAATCCCACTCCTAGGCATATACCCTGAGGAAATAAAAAATGAAAAAAACACATGTATCCCATTGTTCATTGCAGCAGTGTTTACAATAGCTAGAACATGGAAGCAACCTACATGTCCATCGACAGATGAATGGATAAAGAAATTGTGGTACATATACACAATGGGATATTACTTAGCCATAGAAAGGAACACATTTGAGTCAGTTCTGATGAGGTGGATGAACCTAGAACCTATTATACAGTGAAGTGAGTCAGAAAGAGAAAGGTAAATATCATATTCTAATGCATCTATTCAAAATCCAGAAACAGGGTACTGAAGAAATTATTTTCCGGGCAGCAATGGAGAAACAGACATAGATAATAGACTTATGGACATGGGGAGAGGGGAGGAGAGGGTGAGATGCATGCAAAGAGTAACATGGAAACTTACATTACCATATGTAAAATAGATAGCCAACCAGAATTTGCTGTATGGCTCAGGAAACTCAAACAGGGGCTCTGTATCAACCTAGAGAAGTGGAATGGAGAGAGAAAGGGAGGTTCAAAAGGGAAGGAATATATGTACACTTATGGCTGACTCAAGTTGAGGTTTGACAGAAAACAACAAAATTCTGTAAAGCAATTATCCTTCAATAAATAAATTTTAAAAAGCAACTATCAAAATGGTTAACAATACATTTATATAGAACTTTATTTTTACCACTTTCTTAAGAGAGTTTTACATATATTAAATCATTTAAGTCCCACAACCACCATATACTATTTTTATTCTCATTTTATTCTTTTATTCTCATTATAATTTAAGTATCCATGGGCAAATGTTGCCTGTGCTAAAATAATTTAGACTGATAATCATGTAATAAACCACTAAAAAATGTGGGACACAGCTAAAGTATGAGTAATTAGAGGAAAATCTGCTATTTTAATTATGTTAATAAGATGCACAAGCTGGAATCAAGATTGCCGGGAGAAATATCAATAACCTCAGATATGCAGATGACACCACCCTTCTGGTAGAAAGTGAAGAGGAACTAAAAAGCCTCTTGATGACGGTGAAAGAGGAGAGTGAAAAAGTTGGCTTAAAATTCAACATTCAGAAAACGAGGATCATGGCATCTGGTCCCATCACTTCATGGGAAATAGATGGGAAAACGGTAGAAACAGTGTCAGACTTTATTTTTCTGGGCTCCAAAATCACTGCAGATGGTGATTGCAGCCATGAAATTAAAAGACGCTTACTCCTTGGAAGGAAAGTTATGACCAACCTAGACAGCATATTGAAAAGCAGAGACATTACATTGCCAACAAGTGTCCGTCTAGTCAAGGCTATGGTTTTTCCTGTGGTCATGTACGGATATGAGAGTTGGACTGTGAAGAAAGCTGAGCACCGAAGAATTGATGCTTTTAAACTGTGGTGTTGGAGAAGACTCTTGAGAGTCCCTTGGACTGCAAGGAGATCCAACCAGTCCATTCTGAAGGAGAACAGCCCTGGGATTTCTTTGGAAGGAATGATGCTAAAGCTGAAACTCCAGTACTTTGGCCACCTCATGCGAAGAGTTGACTCATTGGAAAAGACTCTGATGCTGGGAGGGATTGGGGGCAGGAGGAGAAGGGGACGACAGAGGATGAGATGGCTGGATGGCATCACTGACTCGATGGACGTGAGTCTGAGTGAACTCCAGGAGTTGGTAATGGACAGGGAGGCCTGGTGTGCTGCGATTCATGGGGTTGCAAAGAGTTGGACACGACTGAGTTACTGAACTGAACTGAACTGAACTGAATCAGGAAATAAAACTGTTCACAAATAAGCATTTAACTCAAGAAAATTTAAAATGCTGAAATTTGGTACAAGAATATAGAACTCAATGAGAACAACATGTGTTAAAGATATTGATGGACAATCAAATACTATGTAAAGATCGGGATTTTATTTTACCTTAGTTGCAAGTGAATGTGTGTGTGTGTGAGAGTCGCTCAGTCATATCTGACTCTTTGTGGCCCGATGGACTCTAACCCGCCAGACTCCTCTGTTCATGGAGTTTCCAGGCAAGAATACTGGAGTGGGTAGCCATTCCCTTCTCTAGGGGATCTTCCCAACCCAGGGAACAAACCCAGGTTTCCTGCATTGCAGGCAGATTCTTTACCATCTGAGCCATCAGGGAAGCCTCAGTTGCAAGCTAATAAGTTAACCTATTAGTTTTTTCTAGACACAGAAATTGCCAAAGAATGCTCAAACTACCACACAATTGCACTCATCTCACACGCTAGCAAAGTAATGCTCAAAATTCTTCAAGCTAGGGTTCAACGATATGTGAACCGCGAACTTCCAGATGTTCAAGCTGGTTTTAAAAAAGGCAGAAGAGCCAGAGATCAAATTGCCAACATCCACTGGATCATCGAAAAAGCAAGAGAGTCCAGAAGAACATCTATTTCTGCTTTATTGACTATACCAAAGCCTTTGACTGTGTGGATCACAATAAACTGTGGAAAATTCTGAAAGAGATGGGAATACCAGACCACCTGACCTGTCTTTGAGAAATCTGTATGCTGGTCAAGAAGCAACAGTTAGAACTGGACATGGAACAATGGACTGGTTCCAAATAGGAAAAGGAGTACGTCAAGGCTGTATATTGTCACCCTGCTTATTTAACTTATGTGCAGGGTACATCATGAGAAATGCTGGGCTAGATGAAGCACAAGCTGGAATCAAGATTGCTGGGAGAAATATCAATAACCTCAGATATGCACATGACACCACCCTTATGGCAGAAAGTGAAGAGGAACTAAAGAGCCTCTTGATGAAACTGAAAGTGGAGAGTGAAAAGTTGGCTTAAAACTCAACATTCAGAAAACAAAGATCATGGCATCCGGTCCTATCACTTCATGGCAAATATATGGGGAAACAGTGGAAACAGTGACAGACTTTATTTTGGGATGCTCCAACATCACTGCAGATGGTGATTGCAGGCATGAAATTAAAAGATGCTTACTCCTTGAAAGAAAAGTTATGACCAACCTAGACAGCATATTCAAAAGCAGAGATATTACTTTGCCAACAAAGGTCCATCTAGTCAAGGCTATGGTGTTTCCAATAGTCATGCATGGATATGAGAGTTGGGCTATAAAGAAAGCTGAGTGCCAAAGAATTGATCCTTTTGAACTGTGGTGTTGGAGAAGACTCTTGAGAGTCCCTTGGACTGCAAGGAGATCCAACCAGTCCATCCTAAAGGAAATCAATCCTGGGTGTTCATTGGAAGGACTGATGTTGAAGCTGAAACTTCAATACTTTGGCCACCTGATGTGAAGAGCTGACTCATTTGAAAAGATCCTGATGCTGGGAAAGATTGAAGGTGAGAGGAGAAGGCGACAACAGAGGATTAAATGGCTGTATGGCATCACTGACTCAATGGACACGAGTTTGAGTAGACTCTGGGAGTTGGTAATGGACAGGGAGGCCTGGCATGCTGCAGTCCATGGGGTCGCAAAGAGTTGGACACGACTGAGCTACTGAACTGAACTGAGACACAAACAAAATAGGAGACTCCTGGATCAGAAACAAAGGCCCTTATTACTCATGGCAGCAAGGAGCATAAGCATCATGTTTTCACAGTTTCTCCTTACCTCCCCAAGTCTCACGATGTAAACATGGAGGGGCTCAGATGAATGCTAAGCACGCAGTTTGGGAACACTGAACTTAACCTATGTCTTTTATAGGAGTGGGATACCAAGGAACACTTAGGAATGCGCTGAACTTAGTTAACCAGTCTCTTTAATAGCAAGCAATTGGTAAGCCTGTTCTTTGTTCCAGAAAGATACATTACTTCATCCTCCAGGGTTGTGTAAACACAGTGCTGAGAAATGGCCTGGGTGAAGATCAATCAAGGCCACCCTCAATAAGAATGCAAAGGGACACACAGGGGTCCATGGCAAATTTCCTGTCCCAAGTTATTGTATCCCTTGACCGTATATATTCTCGGCCAAACTTGAGTATGTCACTCCATTGACCACCTGCTTAAACTGCCCAACAGACCCTGGGACCAAACCTGCTCAATGTGCCTCAGTTCAGTTCAGTTCAGTCGCTCAGTCGTGTCCGACTCTTTGCGACCCCATGAATTGCAGCACGCCAGGCCTCCCTGTCCATCACCATCTCCCAGAGTTCACTCAAACTCATGTCCATCGAATCGGTGATGCCATCCAGCCATCTCATCCTCTGTCGTCCCCTTCTCCTCCTGCCCCCAATCCCTCCCAGCCACAGAGTCAGCTCTTCGCATGAGGTGGCCAAAGTACTGGAGTTTCAGCTTCGGCATCATTCCTTCCAAAGAAATCCCAGGGCTGATTTCCTTTAGGATGGACTGGTTGGATCTCCTTGCAGTCCAAGGGACTCTCAAGAGTCTTCTCCAATACCACAGCTCAAAAGCATCAATTCTTCAGTGCTTAGCTTTCTTCACAGTCCAACTCTCACATCCATACATGACCACAGGAAAAACCATAGCCTTGACTAGATGGACCTTTGTTGGCAAAGTAATGTCTCTGCTTTTCAATATGCTGTCTAGGTTGGTCATAACTTTTCTTCCAAGGAGCAAGCGTCTTTTAATTTCATGGCTGCAGTCACCATCTGCAGTGACTTTGGAGCCCCCCCAAAATAAAGTTAGCATTAATTAAGGTTAATATCAATAAGATTTCATAAGCAGAAGACAGAAGCTAACCAGCAGTACTGACCTCAATCATACCTCCCAGGATCCCACACATAACTAACTGTTAACTATTATTGGGAGCAGAGGTTGTTATTTAAGACACGGAGGATGTAGTCTGAAGTCATTCTGTTATCCCTTATGAATCATGCAATCTTGACTGGCTAATCTCTAGTGTCATTGCCAATGGGGCAATAGAGGAGCAAAAACCAACCCTCATCAACAATGGAGAGTCCATGGCTATCTCTCCCCTACATACAAAGATCCCAAAGATCACAAGTCACTCCCATTTGGGGATTGTTATTAACCTTGATTTGGATCACATGTGTTTGGTTGAGAACCATGGGCTCTGTCACTGGGTTGTGGTAGACTTGAGAGTTGTACATGGCGTAACCCAAGGCCCCTCAGCTGTCAGGAGAAGCATGAATTTGTATCAATCTCATTTTTAAAAGATTGTGCTCGTCTGGTGTTCATACATGTACAAGGCAGAGTCCATGCCTGGGAGCTGCCATCAATGCATCGATGCCATTAGGCATAGCAAAATAAATGGTTCAGGAATGGGTGAATTTTTCTGTTTTCATAGCACATGGACAGGGATGACAGGCACAGCAACAGGTCACATTGCCAGCCACTGCAGTTTCTTGATGCAGACAGACCATATGATTTTTGTTGCCAGGCTGCAATGTAGGCTCTTTGTAGGGGACAAAGAGAGCATTCATTGCTATTGGTTTGGGCCTCACTCAAAAAATGCTGATTTGTGGGTTAGTTGATATAAAGGACCAAATAGAATGCCCAAGTGAAGCACATACTGTCTCTAGTTGCCCCAAAGTCCAAGAAGCGAAATCTCCTTTTTGGCTGCAGGGAGTGGGGAAGTGGAGCAGACACATAGCACTTTTTCCTGGGGTGCCAGAAAAATAGAAGGTTGTGAATCTGCACATTTAAGTCCAAGAAACTTCACTTAGAAAGCAAGCCTCTGAATTTATCAGCCACCTACTGGTGTGTATGATAGTCAGGGACCTTAAAACAAAGCCTTCTGACTTGCCAACCAACAGGGCATCACCTGTTGGGTGAAAACTTTGAAATCAGAGGGTAAAGGCACCCATGCTAAATCCTGGCTCACCCATGTGTGACAAATGATAGGGAACTCATATCATAAGCATGTCTTTATTGTCTGCACTTTTGTGATTGGGATAATCTCCAAGGACCCTTACAAGTGAAAGTGTTAGTCACTCAATCATGTCCAACTCTTTGTGACCCCGTGGGCTATAGCCCACCAGGCTCCTCTGTCCATGGAATTCTCCAGGCCAGAATACTGGAGTGGGTAGCCATTCCCTTCTCCAGGAGATCTTCCCAACCCAGGAATCGAACCCAAGTCTCCCACACTGCAGGCAGATTCTTTACTGTCTGAGCCACCAGGGAAGCCCTTGACACTTATAGGTTGGCAGTATAAGCATATAGCATCTCAATTCCTACTATTCATTCAGATGTACAAGCAACAGCAGCACACTGAATTAGTTCCACCCATAAGGTCAAATTAGCTTTTCTTCCCCATTGAGATACTGGCCCAAATCCCATCAGTTAAATCTGAGCATCACTGGACCAGATAGGATGGTGACTTGGGTGCCTATATTCAAAGAAGCTAGAGAAATGTGAGTCCCTTCACTCCCTGAAGCTCCTGGGTATATTTGTGCAGAGTGTGTATGGCCTTCAGTCCTTCTTGGGGACCGTGAGACTGAGACCCAATAATTTGGTTTCTTAGAGTATCAGGACTTGCCTGAGGTCAGGAAAAAGGGCAGGGTGGGGGCAGGGTGGGATCAGAGGGCGCAGAGGGAGAGAGCAGCTCCTCCCTGTGGACGAGGAATGTCACGTGCCACATGACAGTAAGCAAAGGATGCTGTGGCCATCAAGCCATCTGCCACTGTAGTCACCCTGGACTGTGCACCCTGAGGGGATTCAGGATGGACAAAACCAGGATGGTGGCCCTAGAGAGCTAAGGTGTATATCAAAGGAATAATTTCAGTGAGCCCAGTCTCCTGCATCTCCCCATACACAGAAAAGCACTAAATCCATTCACTTATGTCAGGTTTTCTTCAATTAATAGGAATCTTTTGATGTTCCAACCACCAGCTTTTTGTTGCAAAAACTTATACATTGTGGCACTTCTCTTACCTCTGTGGACCAATCCCTATGAGTTAAGAGGCTGTCTTCTGGGTGTAAGTCCTCAGTTTTGTCCATCAAATAAAACATAATTCCCAACTTTTAGGTTGTACTTTTTTTTTCAGTTGACATCCCCAGTAGGTGAAGCTTTGCACTGACTTCTGACTTGAAGTGGCTGAACCAAAGCTCTGTGTTCTCACCACTAACAGCATTAACTCCAGCAGCTACAATGTACTGCCCTTTGAGTGGACCACAGGGCTTGCCCACCCGTTGTCACAAAGACATCTGTTTCTTGTCCCAACTGAGGATGAGAATACCGTCCCACACCTTGTTTCAATCCCACCAATCATCGTGCAGCTTCTAAGTATTAATAGGTAGGGCAATCCAGGACTCCCACTTCCTCCCCTTCACCCAGCACTTGGGGCTTCCCTTGTGGCTCAGCTGGTAAAGAATTCACCTGCAATATGGGAGACCTGGGTTCGATCCCTGGGTTGGGAAGATCCCCTGGAGAAGGGAAAGGCTACCCAGTCCAGTATTGTGGCCTAGAGAAATACAGGAACTGTATAGTCCATGGGGTGGTAAGGAGTTGGACACGGCTGAGCGACTTTCACTCACTCACTCACCCGACACTTGGGTGAGAGCATTCCCTTTGATCAGTCCCTGTGCCATCTTGCCTGTCCCCTAACTTCACCCTTTCCCTTCAGAGAGCCAAGTCTGTCAGCTATCCTTTTTAAAATTTTTTCTCTTTTGGCTGCACTGCCAGCATGTGGGATCTTTGTTCCCCAACAAACCCGCATCCCCTGCATTGGATAGCAGATTCTTCCAATGGGTCACCAGGGAAATTCCAGCTCCCATCCATTTGTTGCCCAAACTGGAGAAGTGTGAGCGGTCTGAGACTCTGTCCTGCTCACAGCCTGGTACGTGGCTTACCACAAGTTGTCTGAGTGTCAGCAGAGGGCACGAGACTCCTGGGTCAGGGACAAAGGTCTTTATTACTGCACAGCAGGCAGCGTGAGTTCTATACCAAACCCTCATGTTCCCAAAAGCCCCAGGAAGCATGCAGGCAGACCTAGATGGATATTGCACATGAAATGGACAATATATCCCAGCTGAGAAATGGGCATTTAGGAAACCTCTTCCGTTAAGGGGCTTCAAGCAAGCCTGTAAACCTTTGTCCTGGAAGAAGATGTTATCTTCCTTATGTAGCCGTTTAGTTGCTCAGTCTTTTGCAACCCCGTGGACTGTTTCCACCAGGCTCCTCTGTCTGTAGGATTCCCAGACAAGAATACTGGAGTGGATTGCCATTCCCTTCTCTAGGGGATCTTCCTGACCTGAGGATCAAACATATGTCTCCAGCATGGGCAGGCAGATTCTTTACCACTGAGTCACCAGGGAAGCCCTGTCTTCCTCATATTGGATGGAAAACGAAGCTGCCCTCTCTGGGGTGACACTGTTTCTACCATTCAGCCTATACAAGCATCCTTGAAAAGACTGTTCAGAATAAAAACTGTCTGTGCCTCAGTGAAAAAAGACACGCAGAAATGACAGCTCTATATGGAATTGTCTCCAACACTTGTAATCCTATTTTTTTTTATTCTGGTAAGATATACAGGAAATGTACCATAGTAACAATTTTTAAGTGTATAGTTCAGAGGCATTAAGTACAGCCACATGTTGTAGACCTATCCCCACTATCCATTTCCAGAACTGTAACATTACTTTTAATGCACTGCTGGTCTTAATTTTCCAGTATTAAATTTGGGTTATAGTCATCTTTTGTGTGAAAGCAGCAATGTCTGGCTCTGATGTCATAGTTATTCTAGTGTCCTAGAAGGGGTAGTGAAATTGCCTTTTTCCCATGTCCTGGAAACTTTTGGATTACACGGCAATTGTTGGCTCCCTGAAAATTTGTTAGAACTGACTCATGAAATCACCTGGGTAGGTGTCTTTTTTAGAAGAAAACATTCAGTTCAGTTCAGTTGCTCAGTTGTGTCTGACTCTTTGTGACCCCATGGACTGCAGTACACCAGGCCTCCCTGTCTATCACCAACTCCTGGAGTTTACTCAAACTCATGTCCGTTGAGTCAGTAATGTCATCCAACCATCTTATCCTCTGTCGTCACCTGCTCCTCCTACCTTCAATCTTTCCCAGCATCAGGATCTTTTCAAATGAGTCAGTTCTTTGCATCAGGTGGCCAAAGTATCGGAGTTTCAGCTTCAGCATCAGTCCTTCCAATGAACACCCAGGACTGATTTCCTTTAGGATGGACTGGTTGGATCTCCTTGCTGTCAAAGGGACTCACAGGAGTCTTCTCCAACACCACAGTTCAAAAGCATCAATTCTTCAGCAATCAGCTTTCTTTAGAGTCCAACTCTCACATCCATACATGACTACTGGAAAAACCATAGCTTTGATTAGATGGACCTTTGTTGGCAAAGTAATGTCTCTGCTTTTTAATAGCTGTCTAGGTTGGTCACAACTTTCCTTCCAAGGAGTAAGCATCTTTTAATTTCATGGCTGCAGTCACCATCTGCAGTGATTTTGAAGCCCCCAAAATAAAGGCTGTCACTGTTTCCATTGTTTCCCCATCTATTTGTCATGAAGTGTTGGGACCAGATGCCATGATCTTAGTTTTCTGAATGTTGAGCTTTAAGCCAATTTTTTCACTCTCCTCTTTCACTTTCATCAAGCGGCTCTTTAGGTCTTCTTCACTTTCTGCCATAAAGGTGGTGTCATCTGCATATCTGAGGTTACTGATATTTCTCCTGGCAATCTTGATTCCAGACTGTGCTTCATCCAGCCCAGAAAACATTGGACCACCTTTTTAATTTCTCCTACAAATACTCATCTATTAAAAAAAAAAATTCAGCTATTCTGATCTTCTCCCCCTTCTCAAATCAGTTTTGGAAATTCAGATTTTTTTCTGGAAAATCTATTTCATCTATGTTTTTAAAAATCCATACTGTAATTATTTCTCTTTTTTTGTGAAATGCCTATTTTTTGTGTATCTCTTCACTGATTGACCTTTTCCTAAGAATCAATTTTTTTTTTGCTGATCAAATCTACTGTTTGATTTGTTTTTCATTCATTAACTCTTGCTTTCACACCTTCCATCTTTCTGCTTTCTTTGCTTTTATTTGTTTTTCAGCCTGGAGTTATATACTTAGTGTACTTTTAATCTTTCTTAAATTTCTTCCAAGAACCCTGGGCTATACCTTCTAAGGTATTTTGTCATTTCCTTTTGTTATTGCTTTCTAAATAGATTCCAAATTCAGTTAAGGATTATTCATTAACTGTGATTATTATATAATTCACCATCCAAATTGGGATACTTTTAGAGTGAAATATACATATTATGTCCAGGCAGTAAGTGTAAGCTAGGACTGTTTTGGGTGAACCAGAAAGTATGATCACTCTATTTTTAACATGAATTATTTAAAAGGAAGTTTAAAATTTTTCACATTGGATTTTGTTACAGATTTCTAATTTATTGAATTTTAATCACAGAATGTGGCCTACATGGATTTTGCTTTTTGAAATTTGTTGAGATTTTGTGAGGCAGTGCTAAAACTTGGTACATTTTTGTGACTGTGCCAAATGGTTTTGCACAGAAAGCATATTTTCTGTTTGTTGGATATACCTTTCTTGATATATTTTATATCAAGCTTGCTAGGTGGCACTAGTGGTAAAGAAGCCACCTGCCAATGCAGGAGACAGAAGAGACATGGGTTCGATCCCTGGGTGGGGAAGGTCCCGTGGAGAAGGGCATGGCAACCCATTCCAGTACTCTTGCCTGGAGAATACCATGGACAGGGGAGCCTGGCAGGCTACAGTCCATAGGGTCGCACAGAGTTGGACACGACTGAAGTGACTTACACACACATCTTCGTCTATGTGATATGACAATTGCTAAGAAAGGTTTAAAGCTCTCCCATTATCACTATAGATTATTAACTTTTCCTTTTCTTTTTCAGTTTTTAGATTAATTCAAAATTTCTATTGTTAGATACATAAATTTTCAAGAGTGTTATTTTCTGTTGTTTGCAATGGCACCCTACTCCAGTACTCTTGCCTGGAAAATCCCATGGACGGAGGAGCCTGGTAGGCTGCAGTCCATCAGGTTGCTAAGAGTCGGACACGACTGTGCGACTTCACTTTCACTTTTCCCTTTCATGCATTGGAGAAGGAAATGGCAACCCACTCCAGTGTTCTTGCCTGGAGAAACCCAGGGACGGGGGAGCCTGGTGGGCTTCCCTCTATGGGGTCGCACAGAGTCGGACACGACTGAAGGGACTTAGCAGCAGCAGCAGCAGCAGCTTGTACCTTATAACATTTGATACTCGTCACCTTATAATCTCTTTTGTCAGATATTAATGTTGTTAGTTACTCTTGCTTCTCTTTTTGAACAGCTTTATTGAGATATAATTTATATATCCCCATAAAGTACACCTATTTAAATTGTATGATTTGATTTTTAGTATACTCACAGCATTGTACAGTCATTACCACCATTAATTTTAGAAACGTCACATCTATTAAGTGACGCTCCATTCTCCCCTCTCATTCCCCATTAACCACGATCTACTACTGTCTCTATAGATTTGCCTGTCTGGATGGACATTTGAAATAAATGGAATCATAGCATGTGGTCTTTTACACCTAGCTTCTTTCATTTAGCATGATTTCAACGTTTATCTGTGTAGTACCATGTATTCGTACTTCATTCATTTTTATTGCCAAATATTCCTTTGTATATAGGCTAAAAAAGATGTCCTTTTCATTATAGGGGACTGGAATGCAAAAGTAGTAAGTCAAGAAACACCTGGAGTAACAGGCAAATTTGGCCTTGGAATACGGAATGAAGCAGGGCAAAGGCTAATAGTTTTGCCAAGAGAACGCACTGGTCATAGCAAACACCCTCTTCCAACAACACAAGAGAAGACTCTACACATGGACATCATCAGATGGTCAACACCGAAATCAGATTGATTATAATCTTTGCAGCCAAAGATGGAGAAGCTCTATACAGTCAACAAAAACAAGACCGGGAGCTGACTGTGGCTCAGATCATGAACTCCTTATTGCCAAATTCAGACTGAAATTGAAGAAAGTAGGGAAAACCACTAGACCATTCGGGTATGACCTAAATCAAATCCCTTACGATTATACAGTCGAAGTGAGAAATAGATTTAAGGGATTCGATCTGATAGAGTGCCTGATGAACTATGGACTGAGGTTCGTGACATTGTACAGGAGACAGGGATCAAGACCATTCCCATGGAAAAGAAATGCAAAAAAGCAAGATGGCTGTCTGGGGAGGCCTTACAAATAGCTGTGAAAAGAAGAGAAGTGAAAAGCAAAGGAGAAAAGGAAAGATATAAGCATCTGAATGCAGAGTTCCAAAGAATAGCAAGAAGAGATAAGAAAGCCTTCCTCGGAGATCAATGCAAAGAAATAGAGGAAAACAACAGAATGGGAAAGACTAGAGATCTCTTCAAGAAAATTAAAGATACCAAGGGAACATTTCATGCAAAGATGGGCTCAATAAAGGACAGAAATGGTATGGACCTAACAGAAGCAGAAGATATTAAGAACAGGTGGCAGGAATACACAGAAGAACTATACAAAAAAGATCTTCACAACCTAGTTAATCACAATGGTGTGATCACTCACCAAGAGCCAGACATCCTGGAATGTGAAGTCAAGTGGGTCTTAGAAAGCATCACTATGAACAAAGCTAGTGGAGGTGATGGAATCCCAGTTGAGCTATTTCAAATCCTGAAAGATGATGCTGTGAAAGTGCTGCACTCAATATGCCAGCAAATTTGGAAAACTCAGCAGTGGCCACAGAACTGGGAAAGATCAGTTTTCATTCCAATCCCAAAGAAAGGCAATGCCAGAGAATGCTCAAACTACCACACAATTGCACTCATCTCACACGCTAGTAAAGTAATGCTCAAAATTCTCCAAGCCAGGCTTCAGCAATACGTGAACCATGAATTTCCAGTTGTTTAAGCTGGTTTTAGAAAAGGCAGAGGAACCAGAGATCAAATTACCAACATCTGCTGGATCATTGAAAAAGCAAGTGAGTTCCAGAAAAACATCTATTTCTGCTTTATTGACTATGCCAAAGCCTTTGACTGTGTGGATCACAATCAACTGTGGAAAATTCTGAAAGAGATGGGAATACCAGACCACCTGACCTGCCTCTTGAGAAATTGGTATGCAGGTCAGGAAGCAACAGTTAGAACTGGCCATGGAACAACAGACTGGTTCCAAATAGGAAAAGGAGTTTGTCAAGGCTGTATGTTGTCACCCTGCTTATTTAACTTATGTGCAGAGTACATCATGAGAAACGCTGGGCTGGAAGAAGCACAAGCTGGAATTAAGATTGCCAGGAGAAATATCAATAACCTCAGATATGCAGATGACACCATCCTTATGGCAGAAAGTGAAGAGGAACTAAAGAGCCTCTTGATGACGGTGAAAGAGGAGAGTGAAAAAGTTGGCTTAAGGCTGAACATTCAGAAAATGAAGATCATGGCATCTGGTCCCACCACTTCATGGGAAATAGATGGGGAAACAGTAGAAACAGTGTCAGACATTATTTTTTTGGGCTCCCAAATCACTGCAGATGGTGACTGCAGCCATGAAATTAAAAGACGCTTACTCCTTGGAAGGAAAGTTATGACCAACCTAGATAGCATATTAGAAAGCAGAGACATTACTTTGCCAACAAAAGTCAGTCTAGTCAAGGCTATGGTTTTTCCAGTAGTCATATATGGATGTGAGAGTTGGACTGTGAAGAAGGCTGAGCGCCAAAGAATTGATGCTTTTGAACTGTGGTGTTGGAGAAGACTCTTGAGAGTCCCTTGGACTGCAAGGAGATCCAACCAGTCCATTCTAAAGGAGATCAACCCTGGGTGTTCTTTGGAAGGAATGATGCTAAAGCTAAAACTTCAGTACTTTGGCTACCTCATGCGAAGAGTTGACTCATTGGAAAAGACTCTGATGCTGGGGAGGGATTGGGGGCAGGAGGAAAAGGGGACGACAGAGGATGAGATGGCTGGATGGCATCACCAACTCGATGAACATGAGTTTGAGTGAACTCCGGGAGTTGGTGATGGACAGGGAGGCCTGGCGTGCTGCAATTCATGGGGTTGCAAAGAGTCAGACACGACTGAGGGACTGAACTGAACTGATAGGCTAATAAAAAATATTAGCCTTTGTATAAAGGCTAATAACACCTTTTGTTTAATCCATTCATTAGTTGACAGACATTTCAATCATTTCCACTTTTGGCCATTGTAAATAATACTACTATAAACATTCATGTTTTGTGTGGCTATGTACTTTCATTTCCTTCGGTGTGTACCTGGAAGTGGAATTTCTGGGTCACAGGCAACCTCCACATTTAACATATTTCAGAACTGCCAACTATTTCCTAAATGGCTAAACCATTTTATGTTACACCAGTGATGTTCCAGTGTTTCTACATCCTCACCAACAATTGTTATTATCTCTCTTTTTTATTATTGCTATCCTGGTGGTATAAAGTAGTATTTTATTGTGGTTTTGATTTGCATTTCCCTGATGCTTAACAGCATTGAGCATCTTTTCATGTGCTTATTGACTGTTTGCTTATATTTTTGCCAGAGAATTGTCTGAGGTCCCTTACCCATTTAAAAATTGAGATATTTATCTTTTAAACTATTGAATTGTACAAGTTCTTTATATATTCTGCATACATATATAATTTGCAAATACATGGATCCCCTGATTTTCAAGTTTGATTTATGCCACTTCATTGTATCAGTACTTGCTTTTGGCGACTGAAAGAAATCCAAAGAGGATATTCACCTTTACAAAAAAAAGGCAAAGGTAAAAATAACATTCAGTGTTTTTTTATAGCTAGCTCTTATGGAAAAGATGTGCATTCCAAGTAGTGTGAGTGGCATTGCCAAGTTCCTTCCCCAGCAATTATACGCTGTATCTTGGCATCAAGCTGCATTAATTTGAACTGTGTCTGTGATTATCTGTGCTTTATCTTTTTCATTGAAGTATAGTTGATTTACAATGTGTTAATTACTGCTATACAGAAAAGTGCTAAGTTATACATGTTAATATATATACATTCTTTTTTAATATACTCTCCCATTATGGCTTATCATAGGATATTGAATAAAGTTTTCTGTGCCACACAGTAGGACTTTGTTGTTTAACTCCTTTATCTTGATTTATTTTGTGTGTCCGTTAGCAAGATGTGTCTAGGTATATGCCGCTTTGCTTTACACCACTGTGGTGTATGAAAGCTTTCATAGGAATGCTCTGCTTTCAGATGCAGAGGAAATCTTTTTATTTTGCTACCTTAAGGGCCATATTTTCACTCTCTTGATACTATTTGCTTCAAAAAATTTTAAAAAGCTTTACATTTTGATGCAGTCTAGTTTTATTTTTCCTTTTGGCCTGTGCTATTGGTGTTTTATCTAAGAAAACATTCTCTAACCCAGGGAGGTGAAGATTACTCCCTATGCTTTGTTTGAGCAGCTTTATACTTTTGGCTTTTACTTTTAGATCTATATTTTGAATTAATTTTTGTATATGGTGAGAGACAGTGGTCTAGCTTCATTGTTTAGCTGGAACATTGTTTTGCTAGAAGTGTTAATATTCAGTTGTCTTCATGTGCTTTCTTTTTATTAGTATTTGCCTATTATACTTTGTCATTAGTTTTTGAGATCATTATAACTTTGTAATTTACTTTATTGAGATATACTTAGTTCCCCAACCAGGGATCAAACCCCTGAACCCCACATTGGCAGTGCAGTCTTAACTGCTGGACCAGCAGGGAAGTCTCTGAAGTATACTTGATTTACAATGTTGTGTTGATTTTTATTCTATAGCAAAGTGATTCAGTCATACATACATATATATATATATATATGTATATATATACATACATATATATATATACATTCTTTTAAAAATATTTATTTACTTGGCTGCTCTGGATCTTAGTTGTGGTATCCAAGATCTTTAGGTGTGGCATGTGAACTCTTAGTCGGGGCATGTGAGACTGAGTTCCCTGATCAGGGATTGAACCGGGGCTCCCTGAATTGGAATTGAAGAACCTTAGCCATTGGCACTAGGGAAGTCCTCTTTTTCATATTCTTTTCCATTAAGGTTTATCACAGGAATAACTTTATAATTGATGGAACATATGTAACATGCACCAATTATCCTCAGTTTTACAGACTTGTGGAAAAGTCTGAAGTTAAGTGAATTACTCACAAACCCACGCACAGAACAGAAAGTCAGTACTATAACAAAGAGTCGGACACGACTGAGCGACATTTACTACTTTACTAGCTACTGAACAACTATTGATAGGATAGGCGTTTTCTAAGTCTCACCCCATCCCAAGAGTCACTGCCTGCCCTTTGAGTCATTTAAATACGTCCCCCTCATTCACCTTGAACTCTGAATATTCACAACAGCCCTTGACCTGGAGTGATCAGGAGGGAATTACTAACCTTATGCTTGACTAATGGAAACTTTCAGAACAATGGGCTGTTGGGAAGATGACAAGGTTCTGAAGAAGTTGCCAGGGACAATCAAGACACTGTCTACACCACAATATTTCTACTAGTTTAGCTTTTTCCTATCTTTATTTGTTACCTGTATAAATTTTATTTGCACAATTATTCTCCCATTCATTTCATTGGTCTCCTCTTAGTGAAGGGTTTGACTATTGTACTTATTTCTTGAGCATTAAGAAAATTCCATGTAAATACACAGGAATAGGGAGGTTAAAACAGAAATGAGGGAATATGAAATCTTGAGGCTCTGGAAGTCCACGGTCTACCTCAAGGTTTTCAACCTTGGCACTACTGACATTTCACCAGAGAACTCTTGGTTGTGGAAGGTTGTTCTGTGCATTGTAGGATGTTTGGAAGCATCTCTGGCATCTAACCACTAGATGCCAGTAGTAGCACCTGTGAGCCAGTTGTGACAACCAAAAGTGTCTCCAGAAACTGCCTGATGTTTTCCAGAGGAAAAATCACCCACAACTAAGAACTATGGTGGTGTGGTACTGGAGAAAACTCTTGAGAGTCCCTTGGACTGCAAGGAGATCCAAACAGTCCATCCTAAAGGAAATCAGTCCTGAATATATATTGGAAGGACTGATGCTGAAGCTGAAACTCCAATACTTTGGCTACCTCATGCAAAGAACTGACTACTTGGAAAACACCCTGATGCTGGGAAAGATGGAAGGTAGGAGGTGAAGAGGACAACAGAGGATGAGATGATTGAATGGCATCACTGACTCGATGGACGTGAGTTTGAGCAAGCTCCAGGAGTTGGTGATGGACAGGGAAGCCTGGCGTGCTGCAGTCCACGGGGTTGCAAAGAGTCGGACACGGCTGAGCACCTTAACTGAACTGAGAACTATGGGTTTAACTATATAATTTCATTCTCATATTCTTTAATAGTTAAATAAATGGTTAAGTATTTTTAAAATTCTTAGTGTTCTGCATTTTTAGTTTGTATTGCATTATGGTCTCTGAAAATCTACGTGTTACATGTCAAAAGTGGAACAGCAGACTGATAACCCTGTTTGATGTACCACTCTGTTACTATAGCCCTGAATGTAGTAATTAGGAAGCAGTGTGTTTGAAAAGTGAGGGGAAAAAACAGCACCCATCAAAAGTTGTGCCTGATAGCTTCTGATTTCTGAGGCCCATGAAACATAAAATCCCTTAGAGCTAGGAATGCTCTAATATTAGTATAAATTCTCTACAACGCTTTCAATAATTTATGAATGTATAATCTGGTGTTCCTTGCTCTGCAAAATAAAAGACATTAGACCTACACTTGATTTATGTAAATTTGAATTTTTATAGCATGTGTATTCATGTCCTTGGCAAGATTATAATATGTCAAGAAAAAGACCTCAGTTATATGTTCTACACAGACTTGGTTTTTGGCTTCTGAGAGCTTGTACTGCTACTAGATCAAATCAAGGAGAACCTGCTCAAGGCTTCACAAAACTCTTCCTTATGCTTATTTGGAATAAAGCAGACATCATTTGGGAGAAGGAAGTGGCAACCCATTACAGGATTCTTGCCTGGAGAATCGACATAGGACGCTGGTGGGCTGCTGTCTATGGGGTCACACAGAGTCGGACATGGCTGAAGCAACTTAGCAGCAGACATCATTTGCTGCTGCTACTAAGTCGCTTCAGTCGTGTCCGACTCTTAGCGACCCCATGGACTGCAGCCTACCAGGCTCCTCCGTCCGTGGGATTTTCCAGGCAAGAGTACTGGAGTAGGGTGCCATTGCCTTCTCCGAGACATCATTTAGTATATGCAAATGCTGAACAATGATATCTATATTTACAAAAATACACAACCATATTCTGGTGGTTAATTAAAATGTTCCTCTAGAAAAACCCATTTGGATCAGGCAGTATGTACTAGATTTTTCCACTGTCAAAGCTGCTTCTTTAAGTCAGGCACCCATACTAAAATCAGTAGTCCTGTTTTTGGCACTGGGACATCTGACTCAAGATTGAGCACCTGTTCGCATTACCTCTCATCTTCTGCATCTTTTGTCACAGAGGATTTATTTTTTGCTTTGTTTTCAATTTCTTTATTAATAGTGATACAAAATTGTTTTTAGCATCTCTGCATGCATTGTGAAGGAAAGGACCACCAGAAACGGATTTCCAAGTTCCATCGAAATAGTCATAGCAAAACATACGGGAAAAAAAGTCTTAGTGTTTCCAGTTAAGCCACAAAAGGAAAACATAGTTTTCTTAAAATATCAAAGTCAATGTTTAATTTCATTCTGGCTGGGAACAATAACGCCCAATGTCAGTGTCACTCTGTTCAGATGTACAGCCACTCAGCAAAGCAATTTCGAGCCTTTCTACTTTTGTGTGGTATCTTTCAACTTGTTTGACTTTCAGGAGTCCCCCCCATGCCATTTCTCACGGTCGGGGCTTTGCAGGGGAAAACTCCCTCGGGAGTCCAGGTCGCTCCCCTAGTCTCTAGCTCATCCCGGTACCGGGGGCCGGATGTGCACCCCGTGGAGGGTGCTAACTGATGGTCCCGAGTTCCTATCCCACGTAAGTCTCCCTGTGAGCCCACCACAGTAACCTCAGACCCCACAGGTCAGCCGGGCCATCCCCGGCAGTGGTGGAGAGGACACTGACCAATCCCACGCCCTTGCCTGTGATCAGCTCCGATTTCTGGGCACCACCACTCCCAGGGGAAGGGAGCCGTCCCGCGGCTTCTTTTCTGGAGGGCTCGAAAGGAAAGCCGGCTCTCCAGTTCCCGTGGCAGGCCCCGGCCGTCCAGGGGCGAAGCCGGGCGGGGCCGCGGCGGGCGCGGGTCCGAGCGCCCGAGGCGCGGGCGGAGCATGTGACCACGCCGCGCGGGGCCGGGCTCGCAGTGCCGCGCGGCGGCGGCGGCGGGGAGAGCAATGGAGGCCGTGGCCGCCTGAGAGGCGGGTGCGCTGCCGGTGCTGCTGCGGAGGCTGCTGGTGCCGCGGGAGCGCCGCGGGCATTGCACTGGCGCCCGCCGCCCGCGCGGGATCGCCATCGCCATCTAGCCACTTTCCCAGCCCGGGCTCCCGGCCGGGACGTCAGGTGAGCGCCCTCCCGGCCCGCGGCCGGAGCCAGACAATGGGTGCAGCGGACTGGCTTCTCCCTTTCCCTGGTTACCCCCGGGCCAGGCCCCCGCGGCGGCCCGGGATTCTCGACCTTGCCCCTGCCCTGGGTTAGTGGGCTCGGCTGGGCGGGTCGTGGACTCCGGGGCGGTGGCCCCGCGCGTGCGGCGCGGACCCTCCCCGAGGCACCCGGCGCGTGGTGTGCGCGGCTCTGGATCCCACGCGAGGAACCTGCGGACGGGCTGCGCCCTCGGTAACTTGCCGAAAGCGTGGGACCTTTAAATTCCCTCTGTCCTTCCCGCGCCGCGGCATCCGATCCTGGGGTCTCCGGCTCGGGTCCCGGCTGTGGCGGGGGTCAAAGCGAGACCTCGCCGTCTGGGATCTCGGGCGCTGACCCGGGCTCAGCCCTGCCTCCCACCGCCCCCCGCGCCCCCCCCCCCCCCAACTGCATTGCTTTGTTTAACCTCTGCCGAGCCATTTCGCACAAACTCATGTTGCCCCAATTCTGATGAGCCACCAGTTTGATGGCTGAGGCTAGACAAAGGTTTTCCCTGTTTACAAGGGCTGGAGCCGGGAGACTGCACGCTGCCAGTGATGTAAAAATGTGTTTTCCTTATCTTCTCCCCCGGGTTCTTGCGATGGTTTTCCTGGTTCTATAACCGTTCTTTCTTGCAGAGCTCTGTAGTGGCGAGATTGGACCTCCTAACCCTACCGAGATGGTGGGTGGGGAATGGCTTTTATTCCTGCTTATCAGTAAACAGAAGGGCAGAGGGTTACATTTGAGGTGTTCTCAGAATAGAGGCATCGTAATCGTTTTCTGAATTCTACATTTTAAGAGACAATACAAAAAAAATGTTTAAAACGCACATGGATTCAGTGGATGGGCGGGGTGGCAGGGGGCAGAAAACCTAATAACTATGAACATGTGTTGTAAAATTTTAATATGGTTTTAAGAATAATGGCCCGGAAACTGATCTGGTGTAGGTGAGGGAGTGCGTGTGTGAGGGGGGGTGGTGTTGATGGAGAGGGAGTGGTTAGAATACAAAGGATAAGGCAATTTCAGTAAAAGGTTCTTAGTCAATATCCTGTAGCAAATTTTCAGTTCATCAAGTTGTCATTAAATCATCATTCTTCTGTAAAAATCACCTGTAGTAGTTGTTGAATTATATGTAAAATGGCTAACAATTATTTGGCATTGTAAAGTGACTCAGGAATCTGAAAACAATAATTTTGAGTAATTTTAAAAAATCAACAAAGGAAAGATGCGTCCACCACTCCCTCCTTTATTCTCTGAGAAAACTGAATCCTGGTTGAATATATTCAACAAAAAATTAAACCTGTAAGAAAAAAATTTTCAAAGGCAGGTTTTTTTAAGAAACATTTTTGAAAAATGCATCTTACGTAAGTGATGTGGATGGTTTCATTACTTCAACTCAGATATGTGAAGGGAAGAAAATCAAGGCCACTAGATTGCCCTTTTCCAGTATTAAAACAGTTTCTTCCAAACCCCTATATTTACAGTCACCTCTGAAATGGAGAAACTTTCACTCTAAAGACTTAGCAGTCACTTAGCACTGAATTTGGAGTTGGGAAGATAATACTGACTTGACATACTTAGGCAGTTGGCGTGAGAAACAAAAGCTTCCACTGAGGGAGGGGATAAAAGTATACTTATGGCAGATTCACATTGTTGTACAGCAGAAAACAACACAACTTGTAAAGCAATTATCCTCCAATTAAAAATAAAATTTTAAAAAGTAAAAAAGCTTCCACATAGTTCTTTGCAAGCTATAAAGCACCGTAATAAATGTAAGTTATTATTATCGCTCGGTGAGGAAGTTGTATTTTACAATTTTTCCTTACACAGTTTCAGGAAAATTAATTGAAATTAATATGAAATTCTCCAGGGTAGGGGACTTCCCTGGTGGTCCAGTGGTTAAAACTTGGTGCTTCCACAGCAGGGGCACAAGTGGAGTCCCTGGCCAGGGAACTAGAGATTCTGCAAGCAGTATGACATGGCCAAAAAAAAAAAAAATTCTCCATGGTAAGGGACGGTCTGGTACATACTAGGTGTTCAATAAATAGTCGAAGAAATTAATTAAATTAATTTAGAAAGAATTAATGAAAAATAAAATGCAAATGGATAAAATATGCATACAGATTGAACTGGTTTACTTCTTTTAGTTTAATGAACGTTTACTGAAGGCCTGTTGTGTGCCAAGAACTGTATGGACTGTTTACACGTACAGTTTGTAAAAGCCTGGTGACTTTCCTGTTTTGATCATGTGTGATGTATGTTTCTGTGAAGACCGGGGCCCCTTGGGTCATGTTAATGATCATCTCATATAACTGAATAGCACAGTAGAACATTTCACTTGTTATAGGTACAAATACTTCCTCACAATGGCCTGTGGGGAGGCAGGACAGATACTATCATTCCTGTTTTGTAGGTGAGGAAATCCAGACACAGCGAGATTAAATGACTTGCCAGCTCCTCACCACTGAAGCAATAGTGCCAGGGACAGAAGGGGACCTCGTGCCTGGTGCTTTCATCTCTGAATCATATTGTCTTCTCCCCAGTATGCTGCACCTCCATAAAATCTCTCTCGAATTAGACCTCATGAAAAAGTCTACCTTTTGAATAACTTTTACATAAGGAATATTTATATCTTACCACCCGCTAAGTGAAATGGCTGAATGGGAAAGTTCTGGAGACAGGTGACTGAATTTGAACTCTGGGTTTACCACTTGTTAGCTCTGCATCTTTGGCAAGTGACTTAATATGTCTAAGTCTCAGTTTTCTCATCTGTAAAATGGTGTAACAGTAGCTACTTGCCTTATAGGATTTGGGGCAGGAGCAAATTAAATAATGGGCTTAGCATAAAGCTTAGCACAATGTCTAGTAGAAACTAAGCATTCAGTGTCAGCTGATTATTTTTATTCTCATTATTGTAATGAAGCAGTGGCTTCTTTTGCACAATAAAATGTTTTACTTTGCCATCTGGTATACAGATACATTACAAATGTGTTTAGGTAAAAAAGTCATTAATCAGTGCTTAGACTTCCTATGTGTGCAATGCATTTTTATATTTTTCATTCTGTTTTATTTAGAAATGCTGGTTGAGATACACTAAATGATTTCACATCCCATTAATGCACCAGGACCTGCAGTTTGAAAAGCACTAATGTTAAGGATAATCAGGTTAATGAGTGCATTAAAGACAAATCTTTTTTTGAACCTTCATATTTTTCCTTCTAATTATTTACAACATCTTCTGAAATTTGAATGTTAAATTACACTGAAAACAGATTCTTAAACATTTCTTAGTAATTATAACTGTATATTGAGTATTTATTATTGTCTAGATACTGTGCTAAGCAGTCTATTTTTGTACGTTATCTAATTTAGTGCTTGTAACGGCCTTGAAAGAAGGTCTTCTGTTTCCATTTGATAATTGAAATTAAGACTCAAAGAGGTTTTATGAACTTGCCCAAGGTCATAAAGTTAGTGAGAGATGAAGCAATAATTCAGAATTCTTTTTGACCCCAAAGCTCTCTGCTCTTCCAGCCCCAACCCTCTGTTTTCAGTTCTCCCAGTGATTTCTGAAAATGTATTATTCCTTCTCTTAGGTAAATTTGAATGGCAGTATTGAGAACTTACCTGTTTGGTACATCTTTTGCAGTTTCCTTTGAAATGACTCATTTGAAGAAAGTTTTCAAGTTAGTAAGTTAGAAAGCATACTGCATAGACCAGTATTTCATTTTGACTTTGGCTGGTCTTTGATGTAAACATTTTGAAATAGCTTCTCAGGTTTTTATGATAGAGTCAATTAATTGGTCAGTTTTATTGAGCACCCAAAGGTTTAATATATCTTTGGAAGAGACATGTAATAGCCGTGTAACTATAAAAAGACTTCATTACAAATGAATGTCGGCTTTTGTTAAGGCACAAAATGAAGACTTAAGAGCTACAAAGAGTACTTTATAGTATATTGATTTGTTTCAAACTCACCAGGCAGTTGAAGTACTTATTTTGTAAAGTGCTTGTAAGAAACCACCACTAACCGGACTATTAATTTTTTTTGTTTTTGTATTTCAGTTCCTTGCAAATGTTTCTTAAAATTTTAGTAATATTTTAATTTTTTTGGTGGTCCTGGGACTTTTCTCCTCTTTTAAAAATATTGTGAGAAAGAATTAAGGAAATATATTTTATAAATAGTACTTAGAAACATGTGACAATGGAAAGGCAGATCTCACTATTTCTTTCCCATTTATGTCTGACAGATTCAGACTCTTTTGTTGTCTGGTTGGATGCATAGGGTTGTATCTTATAAATAAGATAATTACAAGGTGCTTAAAGATACATAAATATACTCCTGCTTTTCCAATGTGGCTTCCACGTGCATGGAGCTTTAAACTTTCACTGGTATGTTTAACTAGTTTACTTGTTGAATTAAGGTTGGTGTTTTCAAAACTGACAGGTTTTTAAAATCAGAGTTTGTGTAGATCATGATGATATTTTGGACAAAGAACAGCAATTTCGTGGTTTTGTGAAACCACATATTTTCCTCAACCATCATTTTCTGTTAAGATTAAAGTGGGTATATTGTTTCACTTATCGTTGGACATTAGATTTTATCCCTAGACGAACCCTCAAAAATTCCTTCTGCTTCTAATGAAATTGTGTATAATTGTCATAAGCTTATATTTTATGCTTATTTTATTAATTTATTCCTTTTGTGTAACTCTTGACTCTTAGTGGATTGGCACAGTTTTTGTGAGCATCAAGAAACATTCTAGCTATTGAATGGTCACTAATTTTTTCTGTTCAGGCAGGCAAATTGGGTTCTCATTACATTTTGTACTACTTTTATTCTTGATGTGAGCATTCTTAGAGATAAAAAGAGGAACATCAATTTAGATGTGTACTTGCACTAGTGCCTTTGAGGCAGATACATATGCAAATTCGTATCTACGTATATGTATGATTTCCAGTTACATGAGAAGTGCATGCTTACAAACTCTTAATCCATAAATTTAAAAATAACCTTAAGTAACTTTGTGGAAATGAAAAAATTGAGTAAAAACCTTTAAGAGATGTTGAATGCCTTGTGTGTGTGTATGTCTGCTCCGTTGCGTCCGACTCTTCGAGACCCCATGGAATGTAGTCTGCCAGGCTTCTCTTTCCATGGGATTTTCCAGGGAAGAATACTGTAGTGGGTTGCCATTTCTTTCTCCAGGGGATCGTCCTGATTCAGGGATTGAACCTGCATCTCCTGCGTCTCCTGCATTGGCAGGTGGATTCTTTACCACTGAACCACCTGGGAAGCGCATTGAATGCTTTGGTCACATGTTATCAGAAATATTTAAGAAAGCAAATAGAACAACCATATATAACAGCTTTATATTGAGTTTGCATGTGGAAAGGTGATTCTGTATAAAATGTCAAAAATGAAATGCAGAAATAATTTCAATCCGATTTTAAAATCTTCACCAGCTCTTCCAGATGTTTGTAGAGTTTTTGAAACAGTATGCTTTGAAGTTTGCATGGAAATTTTAATAAAGTTACTTCTGAAGCTGGTACTATTTTAAAAATACGTCTTTGAGGAAAAGATACAGAAGCCACATCCCTGAAACACTTTGGGAAATATTTAAATTGGAAGTAAGCACTCAGCTCACTAGGGACAGGTTGTTAGAATTTAGAGCAGATACCAGCTGCTAAGAAGTATTCTCAGTAATAAGAAAGGAGGGAACACTTGGAAAAAAAAAAGAAAAAGCTTTTTACTAGGGAGGGTAGGAATACCCGACCCAGAGGTCCGCTGGCCTCGCTCCACTCCCTTGGAGAGGGGTTGGCTGGCACTAACGGGGGAGACAGGGAGCATGTAGGGTCGAGGGGGGCAACAGAGAAACTCAGTTATTGTTTAAATCTGAGATAAGCCGGATTCAATAAATAATCTGTGAACATTCTTATATGTAATTGTTAGCCCACAGTTTCCCGACCTGGGGAGAAGTAAAAAGGAAAGCCCATGGCCCCAAGACCACTGTTGTTGGAAGAGGAAGCATGAGGACCCCGTTGTCAAGGCCGTTTGTGGTCTCAGGCCAGGGCCACAGCTGATACTCTTAGGGAAGCTTGTGATGAATTCAGCCGAGCCGGTCAGACACTGCTGATGAATTCCAGCTGCCCTCAATGACTGCATTTTGTCTTTTCTTCATTTTGAAAAGTTCTTAATAAATGTAGAGTGACTTTTTCTCTACCACAGTATCATTGTGACAGATGCCGTGGGCTTGCCTGGCACTCTTTAAGATGCAGCTGCCCGGGCATGTTTGTGATGGGTTAACTGTTTTCTAGAGTTAATGAGGTCAGGGTCACAGGTTCAATTCCTGGGAAGGCCAGTTAGCTTTGCTTTGTTCTCTGATCTCATACTGTGCTCTTAACCCGGACTAGCCATCTGGCGAAGGCAGATCGTTGACCACAAAGGGACTAATAAGCAGGACAGTGTGGGAGGAGCAGCACGATCTTCCTCAGTGGATATTGAGTAATTGGAGAAACAACTACAAAAGCACGCATACTTTTGTGTTTCCTAGCATTGTCTTAATATGTGGAAGATAACGAGGTGCTCACATCATTTTCTTTCTCATTTCTGTTGAACTCCCATTTTTAACAGTTGTGTTTTCTAGTTCTGAGGTTTTGGAAGTCTCATTCAGTCAGCAGGGGTACATTGTCTTGAATGTTCCTAGCTTCCTTGTAAGCTTGTAGGACAGTGACTCAGTGAGAAAAGGTTAAGGCTGACAGTAGAACAGACCACCTACTCAGTTGTTTGCAGATCCAACCCCATTTGAGTTTAAAAAAAAAAAGTTAAAAAAGCAAAACACCCTTTTGAATGGGAATGAATAGACTGAGAATATCCAGGAAAATATAGTTTTTCTAAGCATACTTTATCTATAAATCTCTTATGCCCTTTATTAAAATTACATCTAGTGTCAAGTGAAATATCTGAGGTCATCTAGACGAGTGCTGTCTCGTACAGTCACTGGTCCCATGGGCTATTAAAGCATTTGAAATGTGGCCTGTCCAAAGTGGGAGGAGCCCTAAGTATAAAATACACACCAGATTTCAAACACTTGGTATGAAAAAAAAGTGCAATATGTCATTGATATTTTAAAAATACTTTAACATGTTTAAATAATGTTTTAACTGTATCAGATTAACTTAAGCATTATTAAAGTTAATTTTACCTTTTTTTTTTACTTTTTTGAAAATGTGTTTACTAGAAAATTTTGTGTTTTGTGTTTACTATTAAAGCTACAGATGTGGCTTGCATTATATTTCTGTTGGGTGGTGGTGTTCTAAACCAGCCCTTCATTTTACAAATGAGAAGCCCAAGTTCAGAGGTTAAGTAACTGAGCTGAGTTCTTTCCATTGCCTGTAACCTCTCCCTGCTAATAGGTTAGGAGTTCAGGAAGATGGGAACTCTTTGAACCATTAGAAGACCATTTAGTGCCTGACAGTTATCAAATGTTGCAAGGTCTATGCCCGAGTCATTGCATATTTAGGTATTATGCCAGGTGTGTGGGTGGGGGTGGGGGACAGGGGCTTTGTTTTGTTTATAATGCTGATATTTAGGCTTTATTTTACCTTCCTATATAGGTCAGAGGCCATATAGCTTTATTTAGTTCTGAGAAAAACACATTAAATTAGACATTACCAGTTGCAACTCGGGGATAAATAAGATATAGTGCAGTCAAATGGGTAACTTTATTGTGAAGATTTCAGATAGTTTTGAATGACCCTTGAGGACAAAGCAGCAAGCTTTTAGGGCTATATTCCTTTTGTGTTCCAAAGGAAGAACTTACAGGCTGTTAATTTCCCTCTCTTAATTATGGATGTTTCTGATACTCCAATCGAAAAAGAAATAGCCAGGAATGGGTGGTGTTAAGGCTGTGGCCTCCCATTGGGGCTTTCTGTCAGTTTTATGACATAATAGTCTTTAATTGGCAAAGATAGAAAGGAAGAAAACTGGGGGAAAATTGGAAGATTGAGATTGACATATACACACTATTATATATAAAATATATCACTAATAAGGACCTACTTAACACAGGGAACTCTATTCAGTACTCTGTAATGGCCTATGAGGGGGGGGAAAGAATCTTAATAAAGAGTGGGTATCTGTGTTTGTATAACAGATTCACTTTGCTGTACACCTGCAACTCATGCAACATTGTAAACCAATATACCCCAATAAAAATTAGAAGAAAAAAACCCCTCAGGACCCAGTTTGTTATTTCTAATTGAGATTTTAATTTTCCTAATCAACATAGGCAGCTCAGATTAACATCTTAAAGTTTACATTATGCAGCTTCAGATCTATTCTCCCCCACCCCGACCCAGCCTGCTCAGAGTTGTAAGTCACTATCAGTTTGTTATCAGTGACAACTTGCGAACAATAACTTTGTCAGGCCACCTCTGACACTTCGATTATTCTGATCATCCATACTAGGTAGTAATGTGCATGAGCTTACCCTTTTAATAGGGGCATTCTGGAGTTTGAGAGAAGATAGGCAATTACTTCCAAAAGGGTGGTTTATAAAAGTAATTCCAGATTATCATTTTCCTGTGCTTTTTGTCTGTTACAAACAACCCAGGTAGATGATAAGTACTAGAATCAAAACAGGAGAGCGATCTTTGGTTACCTTGGAGTAGGCCAAAAATAAATAACAGTGTCCTGCAGTATGAAGTTTAATGAAAAGTCCCATAACCACCAACATTCTGTGCAGCCCGAGTCACTGTATAAACTCAGTTTATCTCACGTCAGCAGATGTGTGTTGAGTGTTGCGCTCCATGGGCTGGGCACTGTGGACTAGGCACCGTGGACATAACATGAAAAGCACAAAGATTGAGGGAATACAGGTCACTTGAATGAGAACTTTTGTTGTAGTTTCTAGCTTGAGAAAAGAATGTAGCATTTTAACATTGCTGCAGAATGAATGAACACACGATGATGTTCTACAAGTCACTAGTTGATTTCATGTGTCATGTTTGATGTCATGTCCCACTTCTAGCAGTAACTGATTTTTTCTAAAATTTGGGTCGTTGGGACCCGTGTTTGGTATGCAGGAGGCTTGTTGTCACGTTGACAGTCGTACTGAACAGGAAGGGTAGCGCATGTCCCCTGTGTTCCTCTTCCTTTCCCTGACCCAGCTGTTCATACCAGGTACTGTGGAGATGCTAGTGAAGATAAATGTGAAGAATTCAGTCTAGCAGAGAAGAAAGACAAGACTGTAAAATGTGCTGTGAGAGAATGTCCCAGTGCTGTGGGGACTCAGATGGAGGGGTGACTGTTCTTGTGAAGGAGGACAGAATGAAGAAAGATAAGGAGGTAGCTTACAGAGGAAGTGATATTGGAGCTGAGTCTTGAAGGAGGTGTAGAATTTTGACAGATGGAGAGGGGGTGGAAAGGTATTCTAGAGGTAGGGAACAGAATGAGCAAAGATACAGCAAGCATGAAGCCATGACAGGGAGGTGGCAGGAGCATTCAGGCATGGAAGGGAATGGCAGGAGACCAGACCAGACATGTGGATCAGGCAACATTTGGAGGGATTTGAAAGGCCAAAGAGTACTGACATTTTTTAAGCAACAGGGAGCTATCAAAAGCAGGGAGTGGCATAATTGGATCCTTTGGAAGAATGACTGGGAGTTACTTAAGCTTGGTTCTAAAGCCAACTTTCCCTCTAGCCTAGTGACCACAGGCGAGTCACTTTACTCCTCTGAGCCCAAATAATCTCGTGTAATACTTTGGCCACCTGATGCAAAGAGCCGACTCTTTGGAAAAGACCCTGATGCTGGGAAACATTAAAGGCAGGAGGAGAAGGGGGCGACAGAGGATGAGATGGTTGGATGGCATCACCACCTCAATGCACATGAGTTTGAACAAACTCTGGGAGATGGTGAAGGATAGGGAAGCCTGGCGTGCTGCAGTCCATGGGGTCTCAAAGAGTCAGATACAACTTAGCAGCTGAACAACAACAACAAATAAAAGTGTAGAGCAAGAGTTAATCCAGTCAAACAGTAAACAAAGACAATGCTTCCAAGGGTTTGGTCTGTGCCAGGTCCTGTTGTTGGTGCTGGAATATGAGAACAAGCATACAGCCAGGGCCCCTGAACTACAGAGACATTCTGGTGGGAGAGAGGGACAAGAAACAGTACGCAAATATGTATACAACACAGTGTCAGGTTGCAATAAGTGCTAAAAGGAAGTCATGCTGGGTGAGTGGAGTGAGAAGTTTCTAGACAGAGAAACCTAGAGAACTTTGAATGAAGTGGAAGAAGCCTTGGACCAATATGACATTTCTTCCAGATCTCAAATTAAGTGAAAAGTTATAGCTCTTTAACATTGATTAAAGTCAGTTTCCAAATAGATGTTGTTCTTGCAGTTTCATTTAGGTCCACCAGTATGGATGGGCAGACTCTTTAGCATTGCATCTTTGAAAAAGTTTGACTAAGCACAGCATAATCTCATTTTAGGAAACAGTTTTCTTCATATTCTGGAAAAAAGCCTGTTGTGTGGGTGGGTAATCCCAAATGTTATCCCTCAGCCCTTTATCCATCTCCAAGTTTGTGGCAAGGGAAGATGCTTGGCATTTAAGCCACTAAATTTAGGATGGCTGTTCAATATATCGAATGACTCTTCTATTTTAATATAAATTAAAATTAAGTGAGAGCCCTGGGAAAGCTCTGTTTTAATTAGAGTTGGAATGCATCTTAGGAGACCATTTCTGCCAGTTATAATCATAACAGTGGCGTTATGATTTTTTTTTTAAAGAATCCTTACTTAATAAGCTGGGTCTTTCCTGAGGTCTTCAAGTTTGTTTTATAGATGATTTTTATTGAATCAAGTGAAAGGCAGAAGAATGCAAACATTCTTCTTGGACCCTAAACCTTTTTCTTGGAGATGTGAAACAACTGAGCAATAATCTGCAGACGAGGGTGCTTACGACTGGCTTGTTCTTGAACATGAACCAGGAGGTTGGGAAATCTAGATTTACCATTTATTGAGGACCATTCACATAGAGTGTTTTTTTTTTTTTTAATTTTACTCGAGTGTAGTTGCTTTACAATATTGTGTTTCTACTGTACAGCAAAGTGAATCAGCTATACATATATACATATCCCCTCTTTTTTTGGATTTCCCTCCTATTTAGGTCACCACAAAGTACTGAGTAGAGTTCCCTGTGCTATAATGTAGGTATTCATTAGTTATCTATATTACACATGTCATCAATAGTGTATCTATGTCAATCCCAATCTCTCAGTTCATCCCATCCCCCTCCCTTTCCCCTGTGATCCCATAGAGTTTTGAACTGATTTCCCACAAATTGTGTCTACAGAGTTGGGAAGCTGGAGTGATAAACTGTACCTTCAGAGATGGTGTAAGATGTGATCCCTGGCCTTCCGCTGGCATGGAATCCAGGGTGCTGCTTGTCTCCTTGCTTCATGGTTCACAGCCAGTGAGACTGGCCCCACCTGAATTATTTAACTCATCTTATCCTTAAGATAACTGTAAAGAGTTGTTCTAGAACTAAACGACTTACAAATTCCGGGCTTGCACATTTTTGTCTTTTCCTCATTTTCTTTTACTGAAGATAGAAATATCTCCTGGTCTTTGGTTCTGCCTGCTGATTGTTTATAATCCCTGCTCTGGATTACCTCATTCTGCCAGTCCCTTACAATATGATTTATCTTTTTAAAATTAAATTCTCATTATACTTCCCTATGAATCTTTCTTCCTTAGAATGTTTAGTTTGGTATAGCTGAAGAAAGAGGAAGGAAGGAAAGGAGGGAAAGAAGAAAGGAAATTCTATTTGGACACTGTACTAATAGGTCATGTATATATTTGATTTGCTCATTATATTACATTAATTTTCAATATTCTATTTTTTCCCTCAAATGTTAAAAATATTTTTATTATGATAAAATATTTACAACAGAATTTACCATTTTTAGATGTACAGTTTATTAGCATTAAGTACATTCAGAATGTTGGCAACCATTACCATTATCTACATCCAGAACTTTTCCACATTCCAAACAGAAACTCTGTTTCTGTTAAACAATAACTCCTCGTCCCCCCTGTCTCCTGGTAACCTCTATTCTACTTTCTGTCTCTGAACTCTCGGTGAATCCTGGGGACCTCACGGAAGTGGAATCATACAATGTCTGTACTTTCATGGCTGACTGACTTCACTTAGAATAATGCTTTCAAGATTCATTATGTAGTAGCATATATCAGGTCTTCATTCCTTTTTATGGCTAAAGAAGATTCCACTATATGTGTGTGTGTGTGTGTGTGTGTGTATAAAATGTATGTAAAATTTATTCATTTGTTGATGGACGTTTGGGTTGTTTCCACCTTTTGGTTATTGTGAATAATGCTTCTATGAACATGTTACATAAGTATCTGCTTGAGTCCCTGCTTTCTTTTCTTTTGGATATGTGGGTAGGAGTGGAATTGCTGGATTGTATGGTAATTCATTGTTTAAGTTTTTGAGGACCTGCCAAATTGTTTTTCATGGGGACTATAACATTTTATTTTTTAATTTTTGGAATATTGTTCATCTACAATGTTGTATTCCTGGTGGCTCAGATGGTAAACAATCTGCCTGCAGTACAGGAGACCTGGATTTGATCCCTGGGTTGGGAAGGTCTACTGGAGAAGGAAATGGCAACCCACTCCAGTATTCTTGCCTGGGAAATCCCATGGAGAGAGGAGCCTGGAGGGCTACAGTCCATAGGGACACAAAGAGTCGGACATGACTGAAGCGACTAACACTTACTTACTTACTAACTATACCATTTTATTTTATTTTTATTAATTTTTATTGGAGTGTAGTTGGTCTATAGTGTTGTATTTGTTTCTGCTGTATAGAAAAGTGAATTAGTTATACATATATCTGCTCTTTAGATTCTGTTCCCATATATAGGTCATTACAGAGTATTGATTAGAGTTCCCAGTGCTATACAGTAGGTTCTTATTGGTCATCTATTTTATATATAGTAGTGTGTGTATGGCAGCCTGAATCGCTCAGTGTATCCTCCCCCCATTTCCTCTTGGTAATAACCCTGTTTGTTTTCTCCATCTGTAACTCTATTTCTGTTTTGTAAATATGTTCATTTGTACTAATTTTTTAGATTCCACATATAAACGATACCACTTAATATTTATCTTTCTCTAACTATACCATTTTAAGTTCCCACCAGCAATGTACAAGGGTTTCAGTTTCTCCACAGCTTTGCTGGTGATTGCTTGTTATAACAATTAATATTCCGTTGTATATGTATGTCACATTTTGTTTATTCATTCATTTGTCAATGAAAACTTGGGTTCCTTCCGTGTTTTCGCTATTGTAAATAATGCTGCTGTGAGCATGGGTGTATAAATACCTCTTTGAGAACATACTTTGAATTCTTTTGGATATATACTCAGAAATGAACTGCTGGATCACATGGTAATTCTATTTTTAACTTTTTTGGGGAGCAATTTTATTGTTTTCCACTGTGGCTATGCCATTTTATATCCCTACCTATAGTGAACAAGGGTTCCAATTTCTCTACGTCCTCACCAACACTTGTTGTCTTTTATTTTTTCATAATAGCCATTCTGACAGGTGTAAAGTGATACCTCACTGTGGATTTGATTTGCCTTTCCCTGATGATTAGTTATGTTGAACACTTTATCAAGTGCTTATTGGCCATTCCTGTATCTTCTTTGGAAAAATATTTTTTCAAGTCCTTTGCCCAACTTTGATGCTTTCTCCTTGGAAGAAAAGCTATGACCAACCTAAATAGCATATTAAAAAGCAGAGACATTACTTTGCCAACAAAGGTCTCTCAAGTCAAAGCTATGGTTTTTCCAGTGGTCATGTGTGGATGTGAGAGTTGGACTCTAAGGAAAGCTGAGCCCTGAAGAATGGATGCTTTTGAACTGTGGTGTTGGAGAAGACTCTTGAGTGTCCTTTGGACAGCAAGGAGATCCAACCAGTCCATCCTAAAGGAAATCAATCCTGAATATTCATTGGAAGGACTGATGCTAAAGCTGAAACTCCAGTACTTGGCCATCTGATGCAAAGAACTGACTCATTTGAAAAGACCCCGATGCTGGGAAAGATTGAAGATGGGAGGAGAAGGGGATGACAGAGGATGGGATGGTTGGATGGCATCACCGACTCAATGGACATGAGTTTGAGTGGACTCTGGGAGTTGGTGATGGACAGGGAGGCCTGGCGTGCTGTAGTCCATGGGGTTGCAAAGAGTTGGACACGCCTGAGCAACTGAACTGAACTGAACTTGCCCACTTTTGAATCAGATTGTTTGCTTTTTCATTGTTGAGTTTGGGGAGTTCTCTGTATATTCTGACTATCAGTCCCTTATCAGATACATGATTTGCAAATATTTTCTTCCATTCCATGGTTGCCTGTTACTGAGTGGATAATGTCTTTTGATGCACAAAATTTAAAACATTTTCATGAAGTCTAATTTGTCAATTTTTTCTTTTCTTACCTATGTCATTGGTGTCACATCCAAGAAATCACTGCCAAATCTAATATTGTGAAGCTGTTGTCCTATGTTTTCTTCTAAGAGTTTTATTGTTTTATGTCTTAACATTTTGTTCCTTGATTAATTTTGAGTTAATTTTTGTAGATGGTGTTAGGTAAGGGTCCAACTTCATTTTTCTACATATGGGTATCAAGTTTTCCCAACAGTCTTCTGTTCTTCTCTCATTGAATGTTCTTAGTGGCCTTGTCAAAAATCACTTGCCCGTATATACAAGAGTTTATTTCTGGGCTCTCTATTGTATTCCATTGGTCTGTTGGTCTGTTTTTATGCCAATACTACACTTTTTGGACTATTATAACTTGGTAGTAAATTTTGAAATCAGGAATTGTGAATCTCCCAGTTTTGTTGCTCTTTTTCAAGATCTTTTTGGCTATTTGGAGCTCCTAGAGACATGAATTTTGGTATGAATTTTCTATGTCTGCCAAAAAATGCTGTTGGAATTTTGATAGAAGTTGCATTGAGTCTGTAGATGACTTTGAGTAGTATTGACATCTTAACAATATCAAATCTTCTTATCCATGAACATGGGATGTGTTTCTATTTATTTATATCTTTAATTTCTTTCAGAAGTGTTTATAGTTTTCATGGTACAAGTCTACACCTCCTTAGTTAATTGTATCTTATTCTTTTTGATACTATTGTAAATGGAGTTGTTTTTGTAATCTCCTCTTCATATTGTTCATTATATGTGTATAGAAATACAACTGATTTTTGAGTTCTGACTTTGTATCCTGTGACTTTGCTGAATTCCCTTATTAGTTCTAGTAGCTTTTAGGGTGGGATTTTAAAGGCTCTTCTACATCTAAGATCATATCATTTGCAAAAAGAGATAATTAAAAGAATATTTTTATTTATTTATTTGGCTATACCAGGTCTTAGTTGCAGCACACAGGATCTTTTAGTTGCAGTGTGTGAACTCTTCTTGTGGCTTGTGGGATCTGGTTTCCTAACTAGGGATTGAACCTGGGCCCCATGCATTGGGAGCTTGGAGTCTTAACCACTGGACTACCAGGGAAGTCCCCCGAAGAGATAATTTTACATCTTTTTTTCCAATTTGGATGCCTTTTTTTTTTCTTTTTCTTGCCTCATACTCTGGCTAGAAGTTCCAGTAGAATGAGAGGTGAATAGAAGTGAATCCAGTTGAATAGAAATGCTAAAAGCAGACATCCTTGCCTTGTTGCTGATATTAGGGGGAAAATTTTCAGTCTTCACCTTTGAGTGTGATGTTTGCTGTGGGTTTTTAATATATAACTTTTATTATGTTTAGATGGTTTTCTTCTCTTCTACTTTTATTTATTTATTTTTTATCATGAAAGGGTGTTGGATTTAGTCAAGTATTTTTTTCTTCTTCAACTGAGATGATCTCATAGTGTTTTCCTTTCTTCTTCTTCTTTTTTTGATATGGCATGTTACATTGATTAAGCTTCATATGTTGAATCATCCTTGAATTCTAGAAATAGATCCCACTTGGTCATAGTGTACAGTCCTTTTAATATGCTACTGAATTCTGTCTGCTGGTATTTTGTTGAGGAGTTTTGCATCAATGTTCCTAAGAGTTACTGGTCTATAGTTTTTTTTTCTTGTACAGTCTTTTTCTGGCTTTGGTATGGGTTATGTTGACCTCACAGAATGAATTAGAGAAGTGATCCCTCCTTTTAAATTTTTTGGAAAAGTTTGAGAAGGATTGGCATTAGTTCTTCTTTATATATTTGATAGAATTCACCAGTGAAGCTATCAGGTACAGGACTTTTTCTTTGTTGGGAAGTTCTTGATTACTATTTACTTATTTGTTTCAGAACAAACTTTTTGGCTTACCCAATAGAAAGCAAACAAAAAGTATAGTTACAAACCACTGTTACAATAATACTAGATTTTATAATTGCTTGTATGGTTACCTTTATTGAGATCTCTATTTCTCTGCATGACTCTAAGTTACTGTCTAGCATCCTTTCGTTTCACCTTGTGGGACTCTTTTAAGCATTTCTTGCAGGTTGGGTCTAGTGGTCATGAACTCCCTCAACTTTTATTTATTTAGGAATGTCTTAATTTCTCCCTCACTTTTTAAGGACAGTTTTGGTGGATCTTGGATTCCTGGTTGAAGTGTTTTTATTTTAGCATATTGAATATACCAGTCCACTGCTTCTGGCCTCCAAAGTTTCCCATGAGAAGTCTGCTGGAAATTTTATTGAGGATCCCATGTATGTGATCCTTTGCTTCTCTTTTGATACTTCAGTGTTTCTCTGTTTGTCTTTTGAAAGTTTGATTATAATACGTCTCTGAGTTCATCTTGTTGTTGTTCAGTCACTGGGTTGGGTCCAACTCTTTGCAGCCCTGTGGACTGCAGTATGTCAGGCCTCCCTGTCCCTCACTATTTCCAGGAGTTTGTCCAAGTTGATGTTCATTGAATCAGTGATGGTCTCCAGCCATCTTATCCTCTGCTACCCTCTTCTCCCTTTGCCTTCAGTCTTTCCCAGAATTAGGGTCTTTTCCAATGAGTTGGCTGTTCAGGTGGCCAAAGTATTAGAGCTTCAGCATCAGTTCTTCCAATAAGTATTCAGGGTTGATTTCCTTTAGGATTGACTGGTTTGATCTCCTTGCAGTCCAAGGGACTCTCAAGAGTCTTCTCTAGCACCACAATTTGAAAGCATCAATTCTTGAGCACTCAGCTTTCTTTATGGTTCAACTCTCATGTCCATACGTGACTACTGGAAAGACTATAGCTTTGAGTATCGAAACAATGTCTTTGCTTTTTAATACACTGTCTAGGTTTATCATAGTTCAACTTACTTCAAATTCATTGAACTTTTTGGATTTTTATATTGATGTCTTTTATCATATTCATATTCTTCATCAGATTTGGGTAGTTTCAGCCATTATTTCTTCAAATATTCTTTCTGTCCCTTTATCTTCTCACTCTAGGATTTCCATGATGCATATTTATTGATATTTCCATTTTGTTGATGCATCATTTTCTTGATTTTCTCCACATCTTCCTTTAGTTCCTTGAGCATCTTTAAGTTAGTTTTAAAGTCTTTGTCTAGTATATCTGCCATTAGGTCTTTTTCAGGGACAGTTACTATGCTAGTGATTTATTTTTTCCTCTGAATAGACCTTGCTTTCCTGTTTCTTTGTAAGCCATGTTTTTTGTTGAGTGTTGGACATTTGAATCTAACTCTGGAAATCAGATTTTCCCCCTTCTCCAGGATTTTCTATTTTGTGTTATTTTGTTGTTGTGATAAATGTTGTAGGCTGTCCCTGTGCTGAAAATTAGCCTGAAGTGTAAACTCAGTATCTTCTGAGGTCTTTCCAGAACCTTTCCCAGAGTATATATGGCCACTTTCTTATTTTGCCCATATATGCGTTGTTTTTGAATGTTGTAGTCTTCAATCTCTGGCTCCCCAGAGGAGAAAAAGTGAAAAATGGCAGGGGAGTGAGGGAAAGGGCACTGGCCTTATGAACTCCCATAATTTCACTTCAGCCTCAGGGAGAGGGGCTTACAGCAATGGGAAGAGATACAGCAATGGGAAGAGATACAGCACTGACTGCCGGCCCCTTTGTTTGCGCTTCTGTGATCAGGAGCAGCCGTCAGCCTACAGCACAGCTCGCGAGTGTTTGGAGGACAGAGTCTTTTTTGCTCACCCTGGCTCTCTCAGGTTGTGTACAAGCTGCTCCAGAAACCATGCACAGCTGTCTGCCATGTGGCTGGGGGGAATGATAACTGCCATAGTGCTCAGAGCTGAAATTGACTTAAATGAACCATAATTTACAGTTTAGGTCTTCCCCTGGAAATTGCAAGCCTTCAGTAGACTCCAGAATTCCAGATATTTATGCCTCACAGATTGTGGCAGTGCAGTTGTTTTCTAGATGGGGAGACCAATTCTCTGCCATCTTCCCCAGAACCCCTCTTACTTTTGCCCATTAAAATTTATTTATTTAGGCCATGCCATGTGGCTTGCGAGATCTTAATTCCTCAACCAGAGATCAAACCTGTGCCCTTTACAGTGGAAGTGCTGAATCTTAACTGCTAGACTGCCAGGGAAGTCCCTCATTTGCCCATTTTTGAATTGAGATGTTTGCTTTAATTTATTGTTGAGTTTAGGAATTCTTTATATATTCTGGATATCAATAACTTATCAGATGCAACATTTTGTAACTATTTTCTCTTATTCTAGGGTTGTCTTTTCACTTTCTTGATGGTGTTTACATGTTTTCTTAATTGTAAAAGTTAATACATGGATGTGAAAGAGGATTAAAAAGCAAGCAGCAGACACAAACTCAGCTATTCAAGTAGATGGTAATATTGATGCTGTTTGATGAAGGAGATGATGAAGGAGATGAAGGAGAAAACAAGATGAAGTCTCTGCCTCATCGTCTGTGTTCAGGTTCCCTGAGAGTTTGGGAACCAGTTTCCAGTTCTTCTGGAAAGCCAGTGACCAAAGTCATGAGTGAATACTGAGGAATGTAGGCTTCTTACAGCCAGGGCATTTGACATAGAGTGGAGTTGGCTAGTGGTCATTTATATATTTTTCCTCCATGTTTCTTCCCAGGCCTTTGCTGGTCACCCCATGTTCTGGTTTTCTTACATATTTTCATCCACTTTGATTCAGCAGTAATATTCTGACCATGGTGTTCACCTACTTTTCCCTGTAATATCTCCTTCTGTGCTGTTAGGTTGGTACAGAAGTCATTGCAGATTTGAACTGTGAGTTTTAAATCATTATAACTAGGCTCAAACACATCTTTATTAATCAAAATAGGAACCATTACAGTCAAAACATTTTTGCCAATGAGAAATAAATTTGTTTATTTCTGTAGCATAAAAATTCCTGCTTTAGGATCCGACGAGTTCTTGGAAAGCACTGTCTGCCTCCTGCTAATTAAAGTGTTTTCCCTGCAAAAAGTTGTCGAGATGCTTGAAGAAGTGGTAGTCGATTGGCAAGAGGTCAGGGGAATATGGTGAATGAGGTGGAACTTTGTAGCTCAATTCGTTCAACTTTTGAAGTGTGGGTTGTGCAGTGTGAAGTTGGGCATTGTCGTGGAGAATCGGGCCCTTTCTGTTGACCAGTGCCAGCTGCACGTGCCGCAGTTGGCAGTGCGTCTCATCGATTTGCTGAGCGTACTTCTCATATGTAATGGTTTTCCTGAGATTCAGAAAGCTGTAGTGGGCCAGACCACAGCAGACCACCAAACAGTGACCATGACCTTTTTTTGGTGCAAGCTTGGCTTTGGGAAGTGCTGTGGAACTTCTTGGTCCAACCCCTGAGCAAAGTCATTAGCCAAAAAACATAAAGTGAGAAGTGTGCATTAAAATGATGTATAACATAATCACGTTTATTTAGAATGTATTCCAATATCAAATGGCAAATTTCAGCAATGCAAAAACTGTAATTACTTTTGTACCGAATCTAGTAATTGTACATTCGTCCTAGTGTCTCATGTTGGTGAGAGAAAATCTCCCCACCAGTTCATTGAGTAACCAGAAATAATTCTGGTTATTTCTTTTGGAGATAGGTTTATCCATTACATTTCCACCTACAAGATTTTTTAAATTATAAATCTGTTTGCAACTGCTGTCTCCAACTTTCTCCAGCAGTCAGCCTTTTGCACTGGAACTATCATTGTTTACCACCTGACGCTTACAGTGGTAATGCTTATGGTTTTCATTGTTAAAATGAAGAAAATTTCTTTATTACTCTCCCCAATCTCATACTTAGGACAAGGAGAAGAAAACACAATTGTGTCCTTATTGATTCTCTCGGCCTGGCAAAGATTTTGGGGTGTTATGTGAGGCTTAGTAGGTAACAAAAAACTCGCAGTACATATTTTCAGGACATTGTCCTTACAGTGTGATAGATGGAGAAACAGTATGTGAAGATGGCATAAGTTTTCAGTATGTGATCCTGTCTTTAAGTCTCGTAAGTAAAATCAAAATAAAACAAATAGTTTGGTTATTAAGAAGTTTAGAATTAGTGATGTTTCCTTACATGTCTCTCTGGAGATGCACAGGTGCTAACCATTAGTAGTTCCATCTTTAATTGATAAGAGGGGTGCTCAGAAGAGCCCACTTTTGTTCATGAAATCAACTCCAAGTATAGAATTAGCATTGACATATAGGTTAATATCAAAGCAGGAATAGATATATCTGAATATCAAATAATCATGTCATCTTTCCACTCCCAAGGTGCTGCGTCAGTTCTCAAGAATCTCATATCTCCAGTATTGCACAGATAGTTTCATCAGTATAGAATTCGGGGGTGACACTTTTGTCTTTTTGTAAGATTACAAGAGGTGTTCTTAGATGCAGGTGAACCTTCATGTTTTAAAAAAGTTTTATGAAACATCATAAAACTGCTTTGCCAGAATAATTTGAAGGTTATTGAACTTTTTATGTGTATAAATGTGTTTGTACCTTTATATGTATGACTTTGTTTTTATGCAGTCTTATTTATAAATAGTTTCTCCAAGTAGAGTATTTGTTTTTGATTGGTTACAGAGCCAGTATCATTAAAAAGGTAATAAGGAAACAGCTATTTCCTTAGAGGATATTTGGGAGTTTTACTGCATCGAGTAATGTTTCAATGTAAAAGAAATGAGCCATTTCAGTCCCTAGCCTCAGGTTATAGAGTCTTGAAGTATTTTTTGGCCTCCTTCCTTAGGTTGCAGTAATGTGTTAGCATCTGTCCCAGAGCTAAGAATAATTTAATAAAAATTCCAAACCACCCACCAACTTGCAACAAGAGAAGTAAATAAGGACTTGCTCATTCTGAGTAGATTGAAACTTTCGGACGCTGGCCTTAGTGGATCTTGGTTTGTGTACTTCTACATATCTTTGTGCTATTTAAAGGGTAGAGACACCTGGGATTCAGGATTGAGCATTGAGCTTATCCTCTCGTAGGGTTCTGCGCACTTGTTGCTCCCGAACCTCGTGGATGAAACCTCTTCTCTGACCATAATCTTCTCACCTTTCAGTCCCATTATTTCCCCTGAGTGATGATCTTTCTTTATTGCCTTCATTCTGAGTTTTTCCTCTTTTTAACCCTGTTCCGATTGTCCAGTGCATTGGTCTCCTAGTTTTACCCGCGCTTATGCCCAGCCTGGCCTCCGTGGGCAAGCATGTTATTACACACCTGTACTCCCCTCCTGGGACCTGAAAAGACCCCCAGCCCCAGCTGTTGCACTCCTGGAGCATGTCTCTCTGTTCTTCTTCAGCACTCTTCTCTGTTCTGTAACACATTCATATTGTCAGCCCTTGACTGACCATCATTATTTGTCAGAGACATTACTTTGCCAACAAAGATTCGTCTAGTCAAAGCTTTGGTTTTTCCAGTAGTCATGTGTGGATATGACAGTCGGACTCTAAAGAAAGCTGAGTGCTGAAGAATTGATGCTTTTGAACTGTGGTGTTGGAGAAGACTCTTGAGAGTCCCTTGGACTGCAAGGAGATCCAGCCAGTCCATCCTAAAGGAAATCAGTCCTGAATATTCATTGGAAGGACTGATGCTGAAGCTGAAACTCCAATAATTTTTGGCCATCTGATGCAAAGAACTGACTCATTTGAAAAGCCCCTTATGCTGGGAAAGATTGAAAGTGAAAGGAGAAGGGGACGACAGAGGATGAGATGGTTGGATGGCATCACCAACTCGATGGACATGAGTTTGAGTCAACTCTGGGAGTTCATGATGGACAGGGAAGCCTAGCGTGTTGCCAGGTTTCAAAGAGTTGGACATGACTGAGCAACTGAACTGAACTGAACTGAAAAGGTTTCCAATAAAATAATAATTAAAAACTTCAGTCACTTATTTTATTGCTCTTGACTACTTTACACATTTTTAAAGCAGTTACTGCCAACCTTTTCTGTACATATCAAAGTGAAAGTGAAAGTCCTTCAGTTGTTTCCCACTCTGCGACCCCATGGATTGTAGCCTGCCAGACTCCTCTGTCCATGAAATTCTCCAAGCCAGAGTACTGGAGTGGGTTGCCATTCCCTTCTCTAGGGGATCTTCCCAACCCAGGAAATGAACCCAGGTCTCCAGCCTTGCAGGTGGATTCTTTACCATCTAAGCCACCAGGGAAGCCCAGTGCCTTCAATTTTGGACGACTTAACTGCGTGCTTTTCTCAGGAAATTCAGCGTGAACTTACTTTTCTTCTCTTTTTCTAAACATTGCAAAACCCGTCACTATCTCACTAAGTTTTCCTGTAGATCAGCTATTTTTAAAAAATATTCATTTGGCTGTGTTGGGTCTTTCTTAGTTGCGTAATTCAGGGTCTTTGTTGAGGGGCACGGATTCTCTAGTTGTGGCGTGTGGGCTCCAGAGAGTGCGGGCTTCAGTAGCTGTGGCACACAGGCTCTCTAGTTGTCTGGATCCCAGGGGCTCAGTAGTTATGGTTCGCAGGTTTAGTTGCCCTATGGCATGTGGGGTCTTCCCAGACCAGGGATCAAACCCAAGTCCCCTGCATTGCAAGGTGAATTCTTAACAGCTAGATCATCAGGGAAGTACCTAGATCTCAGTTATTTTAACAGACTTTTTGGTGTGTTTTTGTTTGTTTTTTAACAAACATGTTTTGAATGCCTGCTCTGTTGGCATTTGGTGAAAACTACACTAGAGGTAAAGAACCCGCCTGCCAGTGCAGGAAACGTTAAGAGATGTGGGTTCAGTCCCTACATGGCAGCCCACTCCAGTATTCTTGCCTGGAAAATCCCGTGGACAAAAGAGCCTGGCGAGCTACAGTCCATGGGTTCGCCGAGAATTGGACACGACTGAAGTGACTGCAGATGGTGACTGCAGCCATGAAATTAAAAGATGGTTACTCCTTGGAAGAAAAATTATGACCAACTTAGATAGCATATTGAAAAGCAGAGACATTACTTTGCCAACAAAGGTTCATCTAGTCAAGGCTATAGTTTTTCCAGTGGTCATGTATGCATGTGAGAGTTGGACTGTGAAGAAAGCTGGGCGCTGAAGAATTGGTGCTTTTGAAGTGTGGTGTTGGAGAAGACTCTTGAGAGTCCCTTGGACTGCAAGGAGATCCAACCAGTCCATTCTGAAGGAGATCAGCCCTGGGATTTCTTTGGAAGGAACGATGCTAAAGCTGAAACTCCAGTACTTTGGCCACCTCATGGGAAGAGTTGACTCATTGGAAAAGAGTCTGATGCTGGGAGGGATTGGGGGCAGGAGGAGAAGGGGACGACAGAGGATGAGATGGCTGGATGGCATCACTGACTCGATGGACGTGAGTCTGAGTGAACTCCGGGAGTTGGTGATGGACAGGGAGGCCTGGCGTGCTGCGATTCATGGGGTCACAAAGAGGCGGACACAACTGAGCGACTGAACTGAATTGAACTGAAGTGACTGAGCATTCACAGTATAATAACTGTGTTATTATAATAATTACTAACGTTAGAGAGGTCAGTTATTAATAATAACTAACGTTAGACAGGTCAGTACACATCACAAGGTGCCTGCATGCAAGTCATCTCCCTTAATCATTACCCAGGCTCGTCTTCCTTAGTGTTCTAGAAGAAAAACTTGCCTTTTTCCAAAGGCAAGCTTTGTGTTTGTTCTCTTGACCTTATTACCTCCATCTTCTCAGAAGCTTTGGTTTCACATTATCTCCTTTTCCTCACTGATTCTTTCCCTACCTAATACAATATCCTTAGGTCCAATTTACAATGTAAAACAGTTTTTTAAAACCAAATTCTCAAGACTTACCTCCTCTTTGAGATGCCATTCTATCTTTATTTCTTTACTCACAGGTTTTCCATAAGTACAGCCTCAAGTCTCTACTTTCACTTTTAAATTTTCCACAAATTCCTTATCTCATGCATTCTGGCTTCTTACTCTCATCTTGAATGGAAACTCCATTCTACACATTCACCAAAAGTTTAAATTACAGCCCCCAAATTGCAGTGCCCTTTTTTTTGCCATCTGTGTCTGGTCACAGATGTCAGAAGTGATTCTTCACCTTTGAAGACAACTGAAGTCATCCAGGGCTGGCATCGAGGCTGGGGGCGACCCGCTGTGGTTGTTGGGCCATGGGTGGAGGACGTGAGGTAGATGCCGTGGGCTCCCCAGAGCTCCAGGTGACTGCCTCTGGAACCTCTTGACACGAGCCTTTATGGTCACACTGGTGACTGGGATCTGTTACTTTCTATGATGGTTCAAGATGGACAGCCTTCAGTTTGGAGATGATGCTTAAGTCATGAGCATGGATGAAATGGAGCAGGACCCTGTGGTCTTTGCCCCCCGCCTTGTCCTCTGCCTGCCTTGTCTGTGGAAAACTTTAGTCAAAGAACAAGTTTAATGAGAGAAGTGAGAAATGTGGAAACACAGGAAAACAGTCAAAGGAGACTAAATGATAGTAATGCATAGTTAAGGACCTTTAGTTCTTTCTCAAGGACTATAGGTAATATTCTGAGGCATATGCTGTGAGCTATCCTAGAGCCATATCCTGTGAAACCCCAGGTGGAAAAATTTAACTACATGGTGACCAGACTGTACCCATGACATAAGCTGCCACGGTTCTGAGAGTTGGTCTCTAAGAAATGGGAACAAATGGACCCTGGAAGTGAAGATGAACTGTATGTAAAACAAACAGGATGACGCTGGTCACACCATCGATGATCACTTTGAAGATGACTGTCAGAGCTGATTCTGCTGTTTCTGCATGTAGCTCCCTCTATCTGTCTGTAAAACCTCTTGCCCTACTGGTTGCCCAGGGCAGGGCTGGGGGAGGGAGAGTGGGCCTTTGGACAGACGTCCACCACCCTCCCCAAACCCAGGGGCTGACATCTGAAATAAACTTTCCGTTCCACCAGTCTGGCCTGTTTGTTGGCTTTTGAGTGGGGAGCATCTGGACACCACCACCATTTGGTAACATGGGAGAAATCCCCAGGAAGAATCTGTCAGGAGAAGAGAATAGTCCATCGACCAAGTCTCAGGGCTCTCCTATATGCAGAGCTTGGCTGTGAGGGAGATTTAGGATGATCAACTAGTAAGCTCTTTCTGATCGTGGTCAGGGAAGGAAGCCCTGTATCTTTCTCTGTTTCTAAGTATCAAGGGGAAAAATGATGCATTGACTTAGAGACCCCCTACGTTTAACATGCTCATTAGCTTTTGATCTGTTCTGCTGCTGCTGCTAAGTTGCTTCAGTCGTGTCCGACTCTGTGTGACCCCATAGACGGCAGCCCACCAGGCTCCTGCATCCCTGGGATTCTCCAGGCAAGAACACTGGAGTGGGTTGCCATTTCCTTCTCCAGTGCATGAAAGTGAAAAGTGAAAGTTAAGTCGCTCAGTCGTGTCCGACTATTAGCGACCCCATGGACTGCAGCCCACCAGGCACCTCCGTCCATGGGATTTTCCAGGCAAGAGTACTGGAGTGGGGTGCCATTGCCTTCTCCGTTTGTTCTGTTCTAACCTCAGATATCTTCCACCAGGGAACACTTTATGTCAGAGGAGGAATATTGGATGGAGGACTCTTTATCCTGATAATGAATGAGCCTGTGTAGAAAACGGCCAGAATACAACTGGAGCAACACAGAGGCTGTGTCTTCTGTTTTCTCCTCTCCTACTCCAAAGAGAGAATATACCAGAATATAAAGAGAGAATATACCTCCTAAAATCAAAGGAGGAATTAGAATCAATTAGAGAGGCAGACTCTTTCAAAGAGTCACAGCAGGTTGAGACTAGAAGGGGCTTAATTAATGTGATGGTGTGTGTACAAGTGCAGCGCAAAGCTCTACATATAATGGGTGAGCGACTTATGCTAATTATTATTAGTTAATAGCTGCTTTCTAATCCTAAACTGTCACTTTATAGATAAGGAAATGGAGACTCAGATGTTCAGGAACTAACAGTGATTCCCTTAAACTACACAAAAAGAGAAATCAGTGAGAAGTCACTAGCTTGGCTCTCTGCTTTCTGGCTGCAGCTCCATTTCCATCCCAGGTCCTCCCCACTACTTTCGCTCTCCTCTTGGGCCCTCCGCTCAGTCTCCAGTCGCCCGCTCTGTGCCGCCACCGGTCCCTGTCAGTTCCATGCTTTCTACACGTGCGCTCTGCCTGCAGCCCCTTCCACTTCCTCTCTCCCTGTCCAGGTTCTGGCCCATTTTCACGGTCTAACAACACCTGTGAATTCCTTCCTGACCTGCCTAGTCACATTACTCTCTTCCTCTTTGAAATTCTCTAGCATGATTCCCAGGACAGTATCTGGGTGCTGCAGTTACGGTGGTGGTGGTGATGGGGGGTAGAGTGCTGTTAGCTTCCAGTGCCCCCATCCCTCATCTGCATATGTTTATTGCCTCTGTTGCAGAGCAGAACCTGCTGGGTGAATACGGAGGAGAGCAGCCTAGGGGCTGTGCGGGTGTGTGTGTGTGTGTGTGTGTGCGTGTGTGTGTGTGTGCGTGAGCACACATGCATGTGTGCATGCATGCAAGGCACCCCCGTGGGCAGGTGTCCCTTTGGGCTCCTAGGGAGAGGAGAACTGTCTTTTTTGCTTGGCAGTTTCCCTGATGAGTCCCTGTTCACAGAAGTTCTATGCTTTGTCTGACGTGGGCTGTGCGATATTGTGCCAGTCTTTATTACCTTGTAAAAAGACCTCATAAGGTTTTAAAGTTGGATCCCTCTCATGTTAGTGTCTGGATTAAAATAGCTAGCTAAATAGCCCTATTTGTACTGACAGTTTCTAAGAATCATGTAACTTCTTTGGTAAGAAGAACTTTCTATTCCCCCAAAGTTTTTGCACTAGGATAAACTTAGGATAACCCAGGAAAAGTGAAAACTGATTCTTTGTAAGAAAGATACTGATGACAGTGATGTGTGCCCACTGTGACTGGTATCTTTTCAGAGACAGTTTCTTACTTCAAGGTCTGAGAAATACTAGAGTTTCCCTGGTAACAGTAATGAAGGGTCAGTCCTCTTGTATTTACCTTTGCTCTTCTGTCTAAAATTGTATTTACCTTGTCAGTAGAAGATCTAGGTTGTTTTTCTCTACCTTAATATGTTGTGATGGTAACAATTACTATTCGTGGAGGTTGTATTTACATATTTCTTTAATTCATATAAAAGTTTCAAAATTGGAATATCTGGGTCCAGATAAAGTATGAACTCTGGCTAAGGTCCATAGTGTGTTGTTGTTTAGTTGCTAAGTCCTTTCCGACTCTTTGCAACCCCATGGACTGTAGCACACCAGGCTCCTCTGTCTATGGGATTTCCCAGGCAAGGATACTGGAGTGGACTGTCATTTCCTTCTCCAGGAGATCTTCCCAGCCCAGGGATTGAACCCGCATCTCCTGCATTGGCAGGTGGATTCTTTACCACTGAGCCACCTGGAAAGCTCAAGAGACATAAGTTATGCTTCTGTTTATACTTTCATTTTCATAAATATATATAAGTTTATATATAAATATATATATAAGTTTTTCTATTGGGTAAATAATTTATATTATACTTTGTATATAATGAACATTTGTGTGCAGGTTTTTGAATGGATATATGTTTTAAATCTCTTGGATGTATTTCTAGGAGTAGAATTGCCGGATCATGTGGTAATTCACGTGTAATATTTTGATGAATGGCCAGGCTTTTCCAAGGTGGCTGCACCAGTTTACATCCCCACCAGCAGTGTGGGAAGGTTCTAGTTTCTCTGTGTCCTTGCAACATTTATATTATTATGAGTGTTTTGGATTATAGCTGTCCTAGGGCTATGAAGTAGTATCTCAGTATGATTTTGATTTGCATTTCCCTGATGCCTAACGAGTAGAGCTTCTTTTTGTATGTTTATGGACCATTTGTATATATTCTTTGGAACAATGTCTGTTGAGATTCTTTGCCAAGTTTATGTTGGGTTGGTTTTCTAAAAATTATTTTGTAAGAGTTCTTTATATATTCTAGATATATGATTTGCAAATATTTTCTTGTTCTGTGGGTGGTCTTCTCTCTTTTTTTCTTCTCACTTTCTTGATAGTGTCCTTTGAACCACGAAAGTTTTGCATTGTGACATAGTTCAGTTTATTTTTTATTTTCTATTTGTGCTTTTTATGTTAAATATAAGAAACTACTGCCTAATAAGTGGTCATGAAGATTTGTTCCTGTAGTTCCTTCTAAGAGCTTTGTGGTTTCAGCCCTTATATTTTAAGCCTTGGATCCAGTTTAGTCGCTTTTTGTGTAAGGTGGGACTCTAACTTCATTCTTTTGCACGTGGATGTGGGACTGTCCTTTCTTTTTCCCATCGGGTTGTCTTCACACCCTTGTTGAAAGTTCACTGACCATAAATGTGAGGGTTTACCTCTGGGCTGTCGATTCTATTCCCTTGTTCAGTATGTCTTGATTAATATAGCTTTACTTTTCTCCTTTTAATACTCACATAGTAAAAAGGGGCATTTAAGTTGTATACAGTGGCATCGTCTCTTACTGGATAAGGTAATAAAGCCAATGGAAGAGGCATAGAACAAACACAGGAGCAGTTGCGTTAGGAAGGTGCAGCATTGGAGGTCAAGTGCTATTTTTCATTGGTTCATCACAGCCATATTTTTACTTGATTTTTAGTTGAGCACCAGCTAGAGTCAGCTTCCATTTAGGGGCCTTGCTATTTGCAAAATACTGACCTTTAAGCATTAGAATTTCAGTGCAAATTCACATTTCCTTGCCCCATCCCTCATAGTACAGACGCTCATTGACTGGGGAGCTGGCAGAATTTTTTACACTGTTCATTTCTAGTGTTCCTCCCTTCTCTACCACTCTTCCTTTGTCTTCTTCCTCTTTCTACCTGGCTCTCCGCTTCCCTCCTTTTTTCCCGTCTCTTTCTCTCTTTCTTTCAGTACCCCTATCGCCTCCCAGCACTCCTTGCTAAATTTCTATATCTTCATGTGGCTGCGAGATGACTTACAGCCCTGAATTTAAATGTATAAAAAATGAACAACCTCTGTCTCTTATAGTTTTTGTGTGTTTTTAATTTTTTGGCCACACTGCATGGCACGAGAAATCATAGTTTCCTGACCAGGGATTGCCCCCTGCAGTGGAAGCACAGAGTCTTAACCATTGGATCGCCAGGGAAGTCTCCTGTAACAGTTTTGATTACAGCAAGGTGAAATTAACCTTGTGGCAAGCACTCAGAGGACAGGCTGTCCTAGATACTTCTGAGGGTCTCAGCTGCGGGTGGCCTGGTAGTGAAGCTGATGTTTTAATCCTCTGATGCTGTTAAAGAAATAAACCCTCAGACTTGTATTCACACAATGCACTGGAAGGGGGTTGCCCTTCTTCAGTACTAGCCCCATGTCCCCTGGCCTACTTGTTGAGGACTTCCTTCACAGTTAATGTCCTTATTCATTTGTCTTGATTTCACTCAGATGAGGATCTTTTGAGGGGGTGGGGGCAGGGCAGGAGACCTTTCTCAACACAGCTGTTACAAACAACTAGTAAGCAGTTGCCATACTTGAACAGGTTTCTAGAGTTTAGATTTGTTCTGTTGACGTTTATTGTGCCACATCAGATTACTAAGATCTTTGGGAAGATCACTGGCTAGTGGGAGATGAGTGAACAGATAGATAATAAGGATAGTTTGCTTGGTTTCCTGATCAGAGAGATTGTGACATAATCGTAAAAAATGTATGAAACTCAGAATTAAGTATTAACAAAAAAGTAAAAATCGTTCAAGTAGCCATTGAAGTCACAAGTTATTTTAGTTCAGAATTATTTACCATCTCATGGAAATGGCAACCCACTCCAGTGTTCTTGCCTGGAGAATCCCAGGGATGGGAAAACCTGGTGGGCTGCCGTCTATGGGGTCGCACAGAGTCGGACACAACTGAAGCGACTTAGCAGCAGCAGCAGCAGCAGCTCTTTAGCTGGACATTGATCTGGTTGTTTTTAAGGGGGAGTATGAATTCTGAATAGGGAGGATACTGCCTTCAAGGGCACAAAAATTGGTTCTTGGAGAGGCTAAATCTTGGAAATCACAATGGTATGTGGCCCTCCAAAGGGCCAGAGTATAGAAACAGGTATTTACATTTCGTGAGTGAGGGGAGTGACTAGGGAAGAAAATGTCTTAAAAGGTTCCTTGGAGGGTGCATCTCCTTCAAACTGGTGTGTTGAAGTTCTAATCCCTTGTACCTCAGAATGTGACTAGTTTGGAGATAGGGCTTTGTAGTGGTAATTAAGGTAAAATGAATTCATTAGGATGGGCTCTAATCCAACATGACTGGTGTCCTTATAAGAAGAAGAGATTAGTACAAAGTCGAGCGTAGAGGAAGGACTGTGTGAAGACAGAGGGAAATGATGGCCATCTCCAAGCCAGGGAGGGAAGCCTCAGAAGCAAACCCTGCTGACACCTTGATCTGGGACTTCTAGTTTACAGAACTGTGAGAAAATAAATTTCTGTTGTTTAAGTCATTCAGTCTACGCTTTGTTTTGGCAGCCCTAGCAGGCTAATAAAGGGAGGGAGGTGATAATGACAAAAGGTTTGAGACATAGCAGTGTAGAACAACCTATTCTATGTTCTTTTAAATTTAGATCTATTTTTTCCAATTCTCTATGTTACTAAAAAATTGCAACATTGCAATTTTATAATCTTATTAATAAGTACCATTCACAAAGGAATTTATCCTTCCACATCAATATCTAATTTGAACCTTGAAATTGCTCTGTGCAGGGCTTAGGTATTCAAATTCCTATTTTATAGATGCCTCTGGGCATTTATACATGTCTTTCTTGCTTCCTGAAAAGACACTTCCCTGCCCCCTGCGTACCTCCCCGCCTCTTTCCTCTGTTAAATTCTTTCAGGACTTAGCTTCCCTCAGGAGACTTTTCTCTGACCTGCTAACATGCTTCTTAGCACTGTTTCCCCACCATGGTGCCAATCACATGAACTGTGTTGCCTGTTTGTCATCTGTTTCCTTTACCAGACTGGCAGCCCTATGAATGGGAACTCTGTCTCTCATCACTGAATTTCCAGCATCTAGCAATGTTCTTGCCTGGAGAATCCCAGGGACCGGGGAGCCTGGTGGGCTGCTGTCTATGGGGTCACCCAGAGTTGGACATGACTGAAGCGACTTAGCAGGAGCAGCAGCAGCAGCAGAGTGCCAGGATATTTTATTTATGGATGTATCAGATCATATCGCTAATAATTTGGACTTAGTTTTCTAGCGTCTAAATTCAGCTCTTTTTCAACGATATCATGCTACTTCTCTAAGGATGCATCTGAATTATGTGTCACAATGGGTGTGGTTTTGTCTCTAAGTACAAAAGAATACAAGTGGGGTCTGCTCTGCATGTGCTGTAGGCCCCTTTCACATCCTGCCAGTGTGGCATGTGTGTGTGTGTCTGTGTATGTGTATAAGGGACTCAACCTTGGCTTGTTCCCAGAGCATTTCATGCTACCTATTACTTGGACTGCAAGGAGATCCAACCAGTCCATTCTGAAGGAGATCAGCCCTGGGATTTCTTTGGAAGGAATGATGCTAAAGCTGAAACTCCAGTACTTTGGCCACCTCATGCGAAGAGTTGACTCATTGGAAAAGAGTCTGATGCTGGGAGGGATTGGGGGCAGGAGGAGAAGGGGACGACAGAGGATGAGATGGCTGGATGGCATCACTGACTCGATGGACGTGAGTCTGGGTGAACTCCGGGAGTTGGTGATGGACAGGGAGTCCTGGTGTGCTGCGATTCATGGGGTCGCAAAGAGTCGGACACGACTGAGCTACTGATCTGATCTGATCTGATCTGATGTGATCACATCAAAAAAGGCTCATTTGTCCTTTTATAGTTTCCTGGTAACTCCTTGGGGAAGACCCTGATACTGGGAAAGATTGAGGGCAGGAGAAGGGAGCAACATAGGATGAGATGGTTGGATGGCATCACTGACTCAAAGGACATGAGTTTGAGCAAGCTTCGGGAAATAGTAAAAGACCCGGTGGTCTATGGGGTGGCAAAGAGTCAGACAGGACTGAGTGACTGAACAATAAAGTAGCTTCTTATTGGAGATTGTGATACAATCAGTTTCCTTCTTCCTTCCAGCTGTTGCTAGAGATGGGTATTAGACGATGTTTATGATACAACATGAAGCTGACAGAGCTGAATCCAGCTTGTATGTACAACATGATCGCAATTGTTTCCTTCCTTCTTTTCACGTACAGCCTGCAAGTGGCAGGCTAGGTCCTGGGATATGAAGGTGACTAAGGGAAGCCTCTCCTCTAGTCATGAAAACAGATGGATTCTACAGGGTTAGATGAATTCAGCAGGGACAGTGCTTCAGCAGATATGAGGAGGATGCTGTGAGGTCTGACGAGCCCAGCAGATCCTTTGCCTGAAGATATTTTTGGAGGATATTGTGCGTGAGCTGGGTTTGAAGGGGGAAGAGTGGAAATTTGCTGGATGAAAAGTGGGTAAGAAATACACAAAGGCATCAACCAATGGAAAGGTCTGGTCCAAAAATGAATGTATATGTTGCAAAAAACTGAAAAGGAATAGTTGGTGTTTCATGGTTGTGGAATTATCGGTAGGTTTCTTTTCTCCTTTTTTAGAATTCCCTTAATATTTTTGCTCTATTCTTTTCATAACTCAAAATGAAAGAAAAGCCTGTGATGATTGTATCAGACCATTAGAGTGAATTATTTTGTCATTGTCTGTATTTGTACTTAATTTAACATCCAGATTAAAAACCTAGTATTGCCCATTTGACTAAATTGTTATTGTTTTGTTGTTGTTGTTACTAGTTTTTTTAGGAGAAAACACAGACAAGGATGCCATTTGGTTCCTTTTTTTGATAAACAGACCCCAAGTTTCTTTTTCCTTTGAGTGTTCCTTGTCTAACTCTCATCTGGGCCACGAGGATTGACTTGGAGGTTATTTGCTGAAGTACATGGGGAAAAGGTGTCTTTTAGCTTGGTTGGCAGAGAGAGTTGACCCTGGATGCAATTAATGGAATGCATTCGACCAAGAAGGTGAGACAGCAGGGTGGCTGAGAGGGACCTGGGAGAGACTGGGTAATTTTAGTTACAGGGGAAGAATCCACAGATGGAACCCTCAGAGGCACAGCAGGTCCGGGGAATGGAGCAAAAAACACTAGGCAGGTGAAGTCGGGCTGTACAGGAAACGAAGTCTGCAGACACTTGGCTGGTGGTAGAAGGCTCCTTTTACGTGGAGTCCAGCGTGTCTTGCCAGGGCAGGGGAAGCCGTTTAAAGGCACCATGCCGGCCCAGTCACCAGGCGCTGGAGGTTTTCCCAAAACAACTTCAGAGCGAGGCTGAATAGACTTTTCAGTGCACAGTGTATACTGAAGGTTACCGTCGACTCTGACGGTCTATACGCAGAGATGTCTCCTTTCTGATTTCATTTGTGGAAGGAAGACTTACAAAAAAGATTTTTGATTACTTCATATTTGAACTATCACACTGTCTCCCCCACCCCACCCCTTTCAGAGGAAGTAGGAATAGACATGGCTTATTAGGTAGGTGCTTAAGACTTTTTTTTTGGGTCTAATAATTGTTGATTGTGTCTGGGTCCAAACCAAACTTACTTCTCATGTTCCCCTAATAACTTTTTCTTTTAATTCTCTTTCTCCTCTTTAAAAAATGAAAAAGCTTTAACTTTGTGCAGTAACAGATTTGTCTTTTCCCCTGTGACATAAGGCAAGACAGAAGTTGGTTTACCATTTGAACAGTTTAATAATTTGAATGATTAGAACCTGAGCCCTGGAAGAGTGAGATGAATGGGGATATACGAGACAGGATAAGGAAAACTGCCACTCAGAAGCACTGTTTTCTCATGGCTCTTGTGTTATTAGCTGAGTATTGAATATTTTAAATTACCTTTTGAAACGATGTTGAAAGATATGGTGGTAAAAAAAACTGGAAAAAATTATTTCATAGTAGTAGCATTTGCTGGATATATGATCATGGGTTCTGGCCCATAAAATACTATATATATATCTTCAGAGGTGGCTTAAACAATTCAAAGTTTGATTTCCACAAATCATCTTACATTATTTGTAAGCAACCACGTGTGCTGGATCAGATATTAAATTGCACCAGATTTTCCCTGGTCTTCAGGGCCTGTCATGGCATGCATCCAGAGATCAGATGTCACCTCTGCCTAAGAAGCCTTATATACATTTTCAGTTTTTTACAGTAATATTATAACATGCATGCATGGTACTGCATGGGTGATTACAGAAGTCTTGTTTGTCAGATAATCCCTGCTTATAAACTAAAGTGTGGCTCCCAGTTTTATGGAACCTCCTTTGAGCTGGAGTATGGCACGTGCTGTGGTAGATGGTGGTAGCTTGCCAACTCATTAGTCAGGTCAGTTTTCTAGAAGATATAGTTACAAAATAAAGGCCCCTCTCTCATAACAGATAGTTTCAGTGGCAAAGTCAAGGTGACAAGACTTAAAATATTTATTACCTTTAAAGGCATCTACCCTTTTATGAGCAGCAACCAGGACACCAGACCTTTATTAACAAAGATAAATGATATGTTTAGAGCAGCAACACCTTCTCTCTAAAAACAAAATTCCAAAAATGTCTCATTTCTAAAGCTGTATTAGATCTGTACACTTGTTTTCTCTTGCCCCAGTTATCTTGTTATCATAGATCAAATTAAACACCTGCATGATGTCTTCTGTTTAAGTTCTTTCATATCAACACCACTTAATACTTAGTACTATTTTGCTGAAGACCCATCTGGATGGTGTATGGACAATGTATCACATACAGTTTTATTTTTAATGATCTGAGCACCTGTACAGCAGGACTGCCAGAAATCCAAAGATCTCCTTGTGGTAGAATGCTCAGGCAAAAGGGCTAATTAATTTTCTGACCAAAGTATTTTTTGTTTCCTGCCTCTATTCATTCAACTAGAGGAGGTACATATTTAATATTTAAGTTAATTAATATTTGTGGTTGATAATGGTGACATCATGAAAAGTTAAATAATGTGTTAGTTGAAGACATCAGTTAAGAGATGCAGCAAAACACGAAGAGTCAAATGAATGCTGTGAAGTCATAAAGGAAATATATCATTTTAGGCTAGAGTGGTAAGAGGGGACTTTGGGAGGACTGTGTGAATTTTTGTTCATTCATTCAATAAGTGATACTGGGAAAACTGGACAACTACATGTAAAAGAATGAAATTAGAACATTCTCTAACACCATATACAAAAATAAACTCAAAATGGATTAAAGACCTAAATGTAAGATTGGATACTATATACTATAGAACTCCTAGAGGAAAACAAGAGCAGAATACTCTGACACAAATGCAGCAAAGTTTTTTTGGAGCCATCTCCCAAAGTAAAGGGAATAAAAGCAAAAATAAACAAATGGGACCTAATTAAACTTAAAAGCTTTTGTACAGCAAAGGAAACCATAAACAAGATGAGAAGACAGCCTACTGAAGGGGAGAAAATATTTGTAAATGATATCACAGATAAGGAGTTAATATCCAATGTATATAAATGACTCATACAACTCAACATCAAAAACCAAATGGGCTGAAGACGTGAATAGGCATTTTTTCCCAGAGAGGAAATGCAGATGGCCGACAGGCACATCAAAGGATACACATCATTGCTAATCATCCGGGAGATGAACACCAAAACCACAGTGAGATAGCACCTCCCAACCTGTCAGAATGGCCATCTTTAAAAAGAACGCAAGTAACAAATTTTGAAGAGAATGTGAAGAAAAGGGTACTCTTCCACATTGTTAGTGGGAATGCAAATTGATGCAGCCGCTGTAGAGAACAGAAAGGAGGTTTCACACAAAAAATAAATTGCCGTATGATCCAGCAGTTCCACCCTGGGCATATATCTGAAAGTGACAAGAAACAAAAGCACTAATTTGAAAAGATACATGCACTGGTGTTCATGAGTGAGTGAGTGAGTGAAAGTCACTCAGTCATGTCTGACTCTCTGCGACCCCATGGACTATACAGACCAGAATACTGGAGTGGGTAGCCTTTCCCTTCTCCAGGGGATCTTCCCAACCCAGGGATTGAACCTGAATCTCCCACGTTGCAGGCAGATTCTTTACCAACTGAGCTTCATAGCAGCACTGTTTATAATAATTAAGATAGAGAAGCAACCTAAGTGTACATAACAGATGCATGAATAAAGAAGATGTGACTTACACACACCTACTCACAAACAGGATGAAATACTACTCAGCCACAGAAAAGAACAAAATGTTGCCATTTGTAGCAACACGCATGGACTTGGGCATTATGCCCAGTGAAACAAGTCAGAGGAAAGCAAATACTGTGTGGTGGCACTTATGTATGGATTCTAAAAAGTATAACAAACTAGCGAATATAGCAGAAAAGAAGTGAACTGACAGATACAGAGAACAAACTAGTGGTTTTGGGTTGAGGTTGCAATATAGAGGTTGGGGGTGGGAAACACAAACTGTTGGGTGTAAGATAAGATTCAAGGATGTATTGTACAACATGGGGATATTGCCAATATTTTGTAATAACTAAATGGAAAGTAACCTTTAAAAATTGTATACAAATACAGAAAAGTTAAAAAAAAAAAAGGCTTATTGAGATCTTACTAAGTTCCTGGAACCTCTGTAGGTATTAGGAATACAGTAGTGGACAAGAGTGACCAGTTCTCTGTTCTTAAAGTGCTTAAATTCTGGTGGAAGAACAAGGCAAAAAATCTATTTAACAAGAAATACTTGATAATGGTTCTGCAGAACTTTAATGTAAGGTGGTATGATAGAACGTCTTGGGAGATTGTTTTAGATTGTTGGTCTGTAGGCTGCTTGAAGTCATGGTTTTAGCTGAGACCTGAATGACAAGAAGGAAGCAGCCATGTGACATCTGAGCCCTCTAGTCAGAGGGGCAGCCAGGGCCCAGGCCCTCGGGCAGCAAGGAGCTTGATTTGTTTGAGGAACAAGATGATGAGATAAGAAGAGTTGGTAGGGATCCTAGATCGCTTGGGCCTGTGGGGTTTTTGATAGTTTTGGATTGAATGCTAATTGCAGTGGTAAACAGGAGGAGGCTTTTAAGCAAAGGAGGGCCACGAGCTTGTTTCTGTTGAATTTCATTGTGGACACTGTGAAGAATGAATTTGAGGAAGGCAGGAGCAAAAGCAGAGATACTAAGTAGGAGGCGACTGTAGAAGTCCAAGTGAGGGGCTGTGGTGTCTTCTACCAGAGGGTGGTGAGCGCATGGAGTGAGGTGGATAGATGTGGGGTGTGTTTTAGGTATAGAGGCTGCAGGATCTGCTGATGGATTTAAAATGGGGTGTGAGGCACTACTATATAGAAAATGAATACACAGCAAGGACCTTCTGTATAGTACATGAAACTATACTCAATATTTGATAATAACCTATATGGGAAAAGAATCTGAAAAAGAATATATATATATATTATATATATAATATATATATTAACCAAATCACTTTGCTATATACCTGAAACTAATACCACATTGTAAATCAACTATATATCAACCTAAAAAATGAAATTAGATGTGAGGAAAATAGTAATCAAAGATGCCTTATAGGTTTTGTGGATTAAGCAACTGGATAAATGATGATGAACTTTGAAGAAAGGATGGAATTTGGAGGAAAAGAGTCAAGAGTTTCAAACATAGAGATAAGAATAGGTAGAGCTTATGGGGTAGGCTTTTATGATTTGATAAAAAAAAACAGAAGTTTTTCTCAGTGCTTCCTAGAACAGAGACATCATATTCTATTCAGTATATTTGGGAAAAAATTATAAATGTGTTGTTTTTTCTGTGTGATGGCCTGTCGGCAGAAGTGGAACAGGAAGTTTGGGGGAAAAGAAGAGTAGAAAATGGTAACAAGAGGAATAAACAAGTCAGAGAAAGACACAGGGATGGAAAGATACAGAAAAAAAATTACAGATAAAAGACAGATGCTCAAAATTAGAGACACAAAGGACACGCAATCCCACACAGATTCTGCATTCTCCTGCTTTCTACACTTAAAGCCAAAGATGGATGCTGGAGGCAGTTATAAGGAGGTCAGAACATTTTTTCTTTCTTGTAATTAACTGTGGAAGTGGTACTGAGTTACCAACCAAAGGCAAATGAGACCAAATCTTTTTCAGAAGTGGAAGAGATTCCTTTCTTCCATTCGTTGTTATTAGAAAGGATCTTATACCCTGAAGTGTTTCCAGGATGAAAATGTTTTTTTACAGTTTGTTATGAATATAACCTGAAAAATAAATCAGTAGCAATGCACAATTATTCGTTTTGTAAAGAAAAGAGGCTTTCCAAAGGAGTTCTTTCTCCTTAGTAGAAAAAGTGAGAAATTAGCCATCAATTAACAGGCTAAGCTGAGCTGGGGGAATATACACATAAACAAATATACAGTAAACTCACGCATGCCATAGCATACTCTAAACACACCTGCATTTAATTTAGTAAATAGGCTCCATTTAGAATAGAAAAACAATTTGAGATTTTTCTGTTTCATTATTGTAAGGAGGATCTATAGCCAGCCTAGATTCATTATTAATTTTCTTAAAAATTGGTTAAAAATGAGTTTACTAGAATCCATAAGGACCTATGAATGAATCTAGTCAACAGAGAGATAAGAGGAAGAGGGTTTTAGATAGATATATAAATAGAAGACCAAGAAACTTGCTATGTGCACTGTAAAAATACATGTTATGGGGACCTTGGGTTTGCTTCATCTGCAAAGACCAGTGAAATGATCACAAATAATAAAAATACTTCAGAATTTAAAAGCCATGGAACTACATTGGACTGAAAAGTTAGAAACTACACTGGGCTGAGGATTTTTCTTTGTATCCCGCCTACTCCTTCCTTCTTCCTTCCCTTTGTCTTTCCTTCTTTTTTTTTCAAATTTTTAATATCTTCTTAAGGGGGCATGGAAGGAGCACTCAGTTAAGATATTATATAATATTTGGATTCTGTTATTTATGATTATGACCTAGTATCTTTGTGAAAAAAACTGGACTAGATTTCTAGAATCTACTTTTACACTCGAAAACAATACTCAATATGAAATTTGCATTTATCCTCTTGTTCTGGCTTATTGCCTTTTGGGATATTTATGATGATGTTCATAATATTGTTACCATCAGGCTCAGCTCTGCGCGGCTTCAGGACAGAAGGAGGCCACAGGCACTGAGAAATGTCTGATGAGATGACTGGGGATGTGTTTTTATTTAGAAAGACAGATAAATTATCACCATCCTTTCTCAGTGAATGATATTAAATATCTGCCCCCAAGAGGATTTGTTTATGAATGGCCATTCAGGACAGAGAGGTAGACCAGAAAATAGTCTGGTTAGTATAGAAAGATTTATGCAGGGGTTGTTACCATGTGAATTTTTCTTGGACGTTTCAAGATGAGTTTTGATCATTACACATAACTTCATCAAAGGTTAGGTAAATGGATTACATAGGAAACCATTTTATATGTTAAAAGAGAGACATGTTGACCTGAATTAACACTTAAGCCATGCGTAAATCTCTTGGGGCACAGCCTTCACTGAAGGTGATGTGATTGTCACAAAGCTTCACAGTTTGGGTTTATGGGCAAGTGTGGGTGGGTCTGAATGGAAAGCTGGTGCTTGGCCAAGAGCAAATCCTACTTCCTGGCATAGCTTCTCTACAGACGTTCTTATCCAGGTGACAGAGATTAGATTTCAGGAGGAAAAGGTGAGTGTAGAAGGGGAAAGTCTGAGGGATGTGTGTTGCCCCTCACTAAATAGTTCCCGCCACTTTCACATCCCTCAACCAGGAGTTTTTAAAAAATAGTAGTGGAATCTTTATTTTAACATTTATTTATGTGGTTCTCTTGGAAACCTTAATGTCGCCCCTTTTTATTTTCAAGTGGGAATTACTCAAGTCTGTGTTTGGCTGACAGTCGTATCAGCTCTAGTGTGTGGTGGTTGGGAGAGTGCCTGGGACTTGGAGCCAGGGTTTCTTGTGGAAATTCTCCTGCTGAACAGCTGTGTGACTCCAGGAATGTCTGCTCTGCTGGGCACTGGAGTCTACAACTGTACCTGGGGGACAACCTTTTCCTGGAATGGAGCAGAAAGTAAATATTTTAGGTTTCCCAGGCCACATGTGGCCTCTGTTAAATATTCTACTTTGGTTTTATTTGTTTGTTAGAACCCTTAAAAAATATAAAAAACATTCTTAGCTCCTGGGCCACACATAAGCAAGCTGTGGGCTAAACTTGGCCCTTTGCTTTAGTCTGCCCACCACCATGTAAATAGAACAGAAAAGGAGTGGGGAGAAATAAAAGGAGTTTGAACTGGCAGTTTTTAGATAAAAGACTGAGGGAGGTACACCGGCTAAAGCATAGATTCTGGAGGCAAGGGTTTTTCTTTTATTTTAAATATTATGTATTAATTTCATGATTGAGTTTCCCTTTTGTTTGTACTTTTCTCAGTTTTAAATGTGATTTCACTCCTAAGTCCTAATCTTCATCTTTCCAAGCATATTACTGTTTACCCTTGGTAGCTCTCCGCACATTTCTTATTTGCTCAGAGAAGCAAACTAGTTAGAGGAATGGCTTTCTTTGCAGATGCAGATGTGACCTTTCACTTACAAAAAGGAAGCAGCCATTTTTTTTGCCCCTGGAAGCCTAAGAAAAGAAGTATTAAATAGGCCTGACCCCAGCAGCTCTGAACTTTGGGAGGGGGCGGCTGGCAGGGAGCAATGGATGGGGGAGGGGCGGGGGGGGGGAGGTGCTGGTGGTGGGGAGGGGTGGGATAGGGTGGATGGTGGTGAGTGTTAAGAAATACCCCAATCCTTCTTTTTCTGATGGAGTTGCATCCTGTTGCTCACATGTAACTGACAGTCCAGAATTCTATGTATAAAGACCCCTTAGCCCATACTGGGATGTACTGGCGTTTCTGTTTCCTGAAGGCCAAGACTCAGAAGAGGGCGCTATGGATCACACACTCCAGTACCCCTGTGAGCCTCAGTCCAGCACCCCTCTCGTTTCTTTGTCTTCTCAGACTACCTGATTTCCATGGTGTTCAGGAACTGTCTGGCCGTAGCACTCTCCTGTCACAGCCCAGTGGGTTCCAACTTTCTCCACTGTTGTTATTGGTGGCACGGTGGGTGAATTGGCCTCGCCCCCTTCATGCCATGGGGCCTGATTATCTTTGGGGATTTGATTCCAGAACCACTCTGAACACGTCCCTTCTGTCCTCAGGCAGGCACATTTGAAGAAGCAGGCTACTATACTCTACTCCTTCACCTTCTGTTCTCTCCTCCACCTCAGGAATTTGCTAATAGCTCCCCCTACTCCACAGAAATGCACTGTCCCATTTTTTTCTTTTGGAAGAATGACTAGCAATTTGGACATTGATCCTTTTCATGGACTTCAGCTCATATTTGATCCCTCTCATCATTATTATTGAAGTAATTAGTTAGCATCTGTGTCTTACTTATGGACTGTTCACTCTTCCAAGAGAAAAGAATCCTGTTTATTCCTCATTGAATCTAAGGGCTTCCTTCTCAACAGTTATGATAACCCTGTGCAGTTGACATTATTATACGCATTCTATGGATGAGGAAGCTAAAGCTCAAAAGAAGCTAAATAACTATCTTGCTCAATGTCACATTGCCAGTGTAGCAGGAGAGTTGGGATTTTGTTAGCATTTATACATGCTGGTTATACATCCTGAATGAAAGAATAGTTTGCAGTTGTAAATTTAAGAAATACTCACTTTACCAAAAGTTAGCTGTGATTTTTGAGGAAGTAGAAAGAATAGTGGCGTGGGGGAAGGGGGAATAGGATGAAGGCAGATAAACGTACAATTGCTGGTTATAAGATAATACATACTAGGGATATGCTCTACAGCATGATAAATGCATACTAACACATTCTGTATGTTATATATGAAAGTTGAGAGAGTAAATCCTGAGTTCTCAAAGAAAAACTTACTTAAAAAAATTTTTTTTGTGTTGTATCTGTATGAGATGATGAATGTTCACTAAACTTACTGAGGTAAACATTTCATGATATCCGTAAGTCAAATCTTTATACTGTGCACCTTAAACTTAGACAGTGCTGTATGCCAATTATATCTCAATAAAACTGGAAGGAAAAAAAAAAAGAACAATAGATTTAATATCAAAGGCCTCAGCCGAAGTATTGTTTCAGCGATTTTTAGCCAAACCGATTTATGCCAAGTTACTTCTTCCCTCCGAGCCTTTGCTCAAACCATATATGGCATGTGGAAGTGCTCCATGAGGGTTATGCAAATAGGACTCGTTACTTAGTTTTTCATTGGAGTTTACCTATGTGGATAAATCTCAGAGACCAAATTCTGGAGAGTTATTTTTATTGTTTTGGAGTAATATACCTCAGCCTCTTTACATATTAGAGATATTTTCCTTTAGTTTTGAGTAGTACATGAATTAATACTTAGTATCACCGGTAAAGAACAACATTTAGAATGCCCTACCAAGGTCTGGGAGTACAAGTGTGCATGTCTTGAAGCGTTCATACCTTCATGCTGAAGTAGGATTTTGTGTGCCAGCTAAATTGGGTCACTTTCTAAGTGAAAGGAGCTTGTATTGCTCCAGACACAGGGCTGCTTATCCTTCGTTTTGTGAAGTTGTAAACACGATGCTTCCCTCTCCCTCACTGTTCTCTTGCTGCTTTTGTTACCTGAGGGTTCACTTTGCGGATTTTTTTCCCTGAGCCCTATCACTTTTCTTGATAGAATATCTACTGTTAAGTTGCCGCCTATGGGCACTACTTCCTGTAGGGAGCCTACCTAGTGTGGGTGCAGGAGTCATTCAGACAAGAGTGGTTTTGGTGAGGGTCTTAAAGGCTTTTATGGTCTCCAACACTGGATTCCCAGTCGAATTGCTCCAGGTGTCTGTTTATAAAGGAGGAGGATTTATTTCATGGGCTGATAGAGTTACATTCTATCATTAATTTGTATGAAAAGTTCTTAATGAGGAGTTTATCATTTGCTATGTGTCTTCACCTTAAAATTTCATTTTAAAATAGTTGAATTTATTTAGCAGAAATATATTGGAGGATGTCTATGTGCCAGAAACTACTCTTGGTGAAGAGATAGAGACCAAGAAAGACTCACATATTCCACCTTCCTTGAGCTTATAGCATAACCTGAAAGGTACATGTTAAATCAATAGTTATACTTAGGTATGATGAATATATGAATGGGGAAATGCAGGATTTAGAGAAGCTGTAATGGACTGCAGTGGGTTTGATGCCTGGCACTCCTTTTCTAGAAATCACTCTTTATACCCAACCATCCACATGGTTATTAAAGTTGAGCCAATGCTGTTGTCCCTGTTGATTGTTTCAAAGATGAGCACCTTTCAAATTGGGCCAGTACCTTTTCTTACCCAGGAACTTTGGAAATGGATCGGAGGCAAGAAGACCAAGGAACTTCTGGATGTCTAAGCAGGAATATGAAAGCATGGGAGCTTTTAGGGTCACCATAACACCTGAATGAGGGGAGGAAGCCCCAGGAAGAGAATGGGAGGAAATGAATCTGATACTCAGAGGTGTGGGTACCAGAGATGGGGAGAATTATCTTGCAGTGTTTAGGTTTCTGGTTAGAGTTCTCCATGAGAATCTTTATAATAAATGCCCCTTCTTTGCTTAAGGTAGTTTGGGTTGAATTTCTGTTTGATGACACCAGAGTGGTCTTTTCTAATACAGACATGTATAGCACAAGGACCTTATCCAAACCAAGGGATTGGGAAAGCCACTTACAACGTACTTTTTACACAGTGTTGTAGTTGTTGGTTGGACTCCCAGGATAACATACCCATGATGATGTAACCCATAGTGTAGTTGAAATTGATTTCTGTTTCTCCTTAGAATGGATTCATTCATTCGTATTGAAGGCCCGATGTGTCCCATGGAACTTACTAGGACCTGGAGAAGTAAAGTGCACTAGGCGTTGGAGGAGCTTTTGCTTTTCACTAAACCACTTGCTGGCATCGTCACGGGCACTGTTATTTTCTCCTAGGTTTGGGTTACATTATGGGTTAAGTAGACTTTGGTGGGCTAGTCTGGGAAACTGACTTCCATATGACATTGTTTCTCTGGTAAATGCATTACCTAGTTGGTAGAAGGAGAATTTGTACCTTTTGGCTATAGCAATTGATGAGTGCACCAAATATTTTTTGAATATTTTCTATGTGTCGGGCACTGCTCCCAGCTCTGAAAACAGTGATGAACGATGTGAAAAAGGCTCTGCCGTCACGGAGCTTAAATTTTAGTGTAGGGAGATGGGCAATAAACAGTGAACAAATAAATGAACAGACAGTGTAGTTAGTAATCTCTGCCATGAAAGAAAAATAAAGATGATATGGTGAAGGAGAGTGACTGGGGAAGGGTGGAGTGTGACTTTGGGGTCAGGAAAGGAATCACTAAAGAGGAAAGTTTCCAGGTGAGAGGCACCTGACCCAGGGAAAGAAGGGAACATGGTATCTCCAGGGACATGGCCCTCTGTACCACCAGCTGTGAGGCAGAGAGCACTTGTCAGTCCTGGGCCCTGAGGAAAAGTCCCTTTGCTTATGGGAATCAGTGTTGTGCAGACCTGGGCTGTCCCAGCACCATGACTGCTAGCCACAGGTGACTCTTGAGCACTAAATGTGGCTAGTCTGAACCAAAATGTTCTATAAGTATAAGGTGCACTGGATTCCAAAGACTTGGTGTGAAAAAAAAAAGCAAATATTTCTATTATTTTTTATATTGATTACACAATGAATTGATATTATTTTAACATACTGGGTTTATAAAATATGTGATTAAAATAAATTTTTACTTTTTTAATGAAACTACTAGAAGATTGGAATTCCCTCGTGGCTCTATCAGTAAAGAATCTGCCTGCAATGCAGGAGACCTGGGTTCAGTTTCTGGGTCAGGAAGATCCCCTGGAGAAGGAAATGGCAACCCACTCCAGTGTTCTTGCCTGGGCAATCCTGTGGACAGAGGAACCTGGCAGGCTGCAGTCCGTGGAGTTGCTAGAGTCAGACACAACTTAGTCACTAAACCACCACTAGAAGATTAAAAATTGCATCTGTATACAAATGAACTTGTTTACAAAATAGACCCACAGGCGTAGAAAACAAACTTGTGGTTACCAAAGGGGAAAGGGGTTGGGGAGGGATAAATTAGGATTAACATATATATATACTACTATAGCGGAGAAGGCAATGGCAACCCACTCCAGTACTCTTGCCTGGAAGATCCCATGGACGGAGGAGCCTGGTAGGCTGCAGTCCATGAGGTCGCTAAGAGTCGGATATGACTGGGTGACTTCACTTTCACTTTTCACTTTCATGCATTGGAGAAGGAAATGGCAACCCACTCCAGTGTTCTTGCCTGGAGAATCCCAGGGACGGGGGAGCCTGGTGGGCTGCCATCTATGGGGTTGCACAGAGTCGGACATGACTGAAGTGACTTAGCAGCAGCAGCAGCAGCATACTACTATAGAGAAAACAGATAACCAACAAGGACCTACTGTATAGCACAGAGAACTATACTCAGTATTTTATAATAACCTATAAGGGAAAAGAATCTGGAAAAGAATATATGTTTATATGTATGTGTGTATGTGAAAGTGTTAGTCGCTCAGTTGTGTCCAACTCTTTGTGACCTCATGAACTGTAGCCTGCCAGGCTCCTCTGTCCTTGAAATTCTCCAGACAAGCATGCTGGAGTGGGTTGCCATTCCCTCCTCCAGGGGATCTTCCTGACCCAGGGATCAAACCCAGGTCTCCTGCATTGCAGGCAAATTCTTTACCATCTGAGCCACCTGAATCGCTGTGCTCTATGCCTGAAACTAATATGACACTGTAAATCATCTATACTTCAATAAAAAAAATATAAAATAAAAAATACATATATAATTTTAAAATACATTAAAAAAAGAAATTGGCCCAAATATAAACAACGTGTCTGTTGCTCGTGCTGTTTCTGGTGCACAGCACTGGTGTTGATGAATTAGCCAGTGTTTTGGATTCAGACTGATGGGGTTTGAGTACGTAAGGATTTTGTTACAGTTTCTGTATTTGTTTGTTTTACTATGGACAGTTTATTTGATTTTCTTTGTCCTTTTTCATCTTTCAGATGTGGCTAATAATACTACTTTGTAGTGTTAAATCCCAGGGATGGGGGAGCCTGGTGGGCTGCCGTCTATGGGGTCCCACAGAGTCGGACACGACTGAAGTGACTTAGCAATAGCAGTAGTGTTAAATCAGCTTTGGTAGAGTGTGTACTGTGTATCAGGCACTGGGAGACAGCTCTAGCCTGTAATTTTATATAAATGTTCATTCCTTCCCTCACTTTCTGATGTGACATAAGTTAATCATACCTACCTGTGGATATTTGAGAATATGTTTGGAACTCAGTGAGTGACTGTGTTGAGAAAGTGCTATGCAGGTTCATGACACTATTTTAATTTACATTTTTGTCTTATTATTTTCACATGAGGTTTCTGAGGTCTTTATCATGTGATGAAAATAATTATTCCATTTTACAAATGAAATAGATTGTTATATCCAGAGTGGCCCTGTAGTACCTTAGGCATAAAGAGGCTGGCCTCATGTGTCCTGCAACCAGGCTGCCTTCCCTTCCGTTAAATGCAGTTTCTTTCTCCATAAGGAAGCTGAGTCCTTCCACTGGAAGCCCTGAATAGGAATTCTGGTGCCAGGTTTCATGCCAAAGTGATGCCTTATCTTTTGAGTGTTTTTGATACTCTTGTTCTACCAAAGTGACTATATCAGAATCCTGAAGACCTTGTTTATGCTTCAAGAGGTTAGGTAACCAGAGGCCCTCTGGCCCAACGCCATGTTAGATAGTGATTGGTTGGAAGAAAATGCTGATGCCCTTTTTTTTTTCCTGGCCAAAACACTAAGGTCTTTCCTTCCCAGGTGGTCTCTATTTCCCTGTCAGTAATGTATGAACTGTGGCTGGCAGTTCCTAGGCCTCAAATTGGGACACTAGCTGTCATAATAATTTGATTTGAATAAAGATACCTTGAAACTATATCGTTTGGAAGACTGAATTTGACTCCTTATAAGGTGAAATTAATTGCATAGTTTGAAAAGCTTTGCTTAAATTTTAGTTGAATTCAAGTAGTAGTTACTGAGTCCAGATTGGAAAAATAGCTTGCGGTTTTACTAAATATCTGAGGGATTTTGAAATTGTATTTGAAAGAAAACTGTTTGAAATGCATTGAAAGCTGGGTTGGTTTACATATACCTTTTCTTCCAATAACTGCTTGTTTCTTTTGCATCTCTGAGTCTCAAGGAGCTTTCTCTTTCTTCCCTAACAAGTCATAATAATGTTTAAGACTTGACTCCATTGGCTATTGCAGTCTTTTAGTTGGAAATGTAAGCATAGGAAAATATAGAAAGAATTTATATAGTGACTTTATATGTATTCATTTATGTGTATTCCACAACTCCATTTATCTATATTTAGTTCACAGAATTATCTACCAGAAACCTTAAAAATTGCATTTCTTATAATAAAAGAAAAGAAATACAATTTATTTTGTGTTTGAATGTATACATCCACTGGAAAAACAAGAAGAGTTATGATTTGTCTACATCTTTACCACTACTTACTGTTGGCAGATAACTCAGTTTTTTACTCATTTCAGGAGTATAAAATGGTATTTCATGGAGACTTTCCTTGCAGTCCAATGGTTAAGACTTTGCTTTCCAATGCAGGGGGTATGAGTTCAATCCCTAGTCAGAGAGCTAAGATCTATATGCCTTATGAACAAAACAGAACAGAAGCAATATTGTGACAAATTCAGTACAGACTTTAAAAAAAATGATCCCCATCAAAAAAGTTATTTAAAAAACAGCGTTTCATGGCTGTTTCAGTTTGCATTTTCTGATCAGCAGTTTGGCTGAGCATCTTAGAATTATTGACCTGTTGAGCCTCCTTTCTGTGAATTAGCTCATCATTAGTGTAGTCCATATTTCAGTTGTTGTCTTTTTTTTTTTCTTTACAGCTTTAAGGAAGTCTGTGTATTTTGGATCTTCTTTCCATCTGTCTCTTAGCTTTATTTATGTTGTCTTTAGTCAGGAAAAAGTAAAGCAACTTGCCAGTTCTCTCCTTGATGATCCATACTGTTCCCTTTTAAAGAAATGACATAAAATTATATTTGATTTCTGAATAAGACATTAAAATATATAGATAATGAAAAACATTGATAACTTAGACTACATCAAAATTAAAAATGTAATATAATATATAGTTTAAATCAGATAATACATTCATTCATTCCTTCACTCACTCAGTAAATACCCTATAATATGCTAGGAACTCTTCCACACTCTGAGGGTATAACTGTGTACAAGAATCTCTGTACTTCTGCACTTACATTTTAGTGAAAGAAACAGATAATAAACTAAAAATCAAGAACATGTACTTTATCAGTACTGTCAGTACTGCAATAGTGAAATGACCTCCATAGAGAAAAATCAGGGAAAGAGAATAGGGAGTGCTGTAATCATTAAGCAGAATTGTTAGGGAGGTCTCACTCAGAAGGTGACTTTTGAGCTAAAACCTGAAGAAATTGAGGTGGTAGTGTGCAGTTATAATGAGAAAGAATGAACCAAGCTGAGGACGGGGTGTGTGGCGAGGCTCTGAGGTGGGAGTGTGCCTGCCATGTTCAAGGAACAAGACCATGTGACTGGAATGGAGTAAGTTAGGGGAAGAGTAGTGGGAGAGGAAGTAGCTCATACCCTCATGCCTGCTGCCTTGCGGGTCACTGCAGAGGCTTTTGCTTTTACCTTAGAGGGGTAGAAAGTCATTGGTGGGTTCTGACAGAGAGGGCTAGAACCTGACTTCCCAGGTCACTCTGACATCTGTGCAGTGAGGGAACAGGGAGACCAGGTGAGAGACTCTGGTTCATCTTGGGGGTATGATGGTGATAGCAATGCAGCAATGAGAAATGGGCATGTTTTAAATATGTTTTTATATATTTCATACTTTTCAAAGGTAGACGGAACAGGATTGATGATGTATTGGATGTGGGAGGTGAAAGAGAAGAGTCAAGGGTAACACCAGAGTTTTCCATGTGAGCCATTGGAAGGGCAGAGTTGCTGTTTATTGAGATGAGGAAGGTTGTAGAAGGAGCATTTTTGGAGGGGAAGACCAAAGGCTCAGTTTTTGACAAAGTGAGAGGAAGACATGAGACTTGCATTCAGGGGAGAGACCTGGGTGGAAATACACATCTGGGAAGCACCAGTGTATAGCTGGTATTTAAGCTACGAGGCTGGATGAGGTAACCCAGAAAATGAGTATAAATTACAAAAGAAGAGGTTCAAGGACTGAGCTCTCAAGCACTTTCATATTTAAAGGCTTGGGATATGAGGAGGTCTCAATGGAGACCAAGAAAGTCTCCGGTGGGGTAGTGATGATGGAGTTCTGAAGTCTAGAGGAGACACTGTTTTAAGAAAGGAGGAAATGACCCGCTGTCTCCAATGCTGCTGAGAGGTCAAGGGTGATGAGGACTGCGAATTGACCATTGGGTTTAGTGATTTGGAGGTATGAAGGCTGTTGGTGACACTGACAAGAGCAGCTTAGCGGAATGGTGATTGCGACATTGTTTGGAATAGGTTTAAGAGAAAAAGGGAGTTGAACTGAAGACAGCAAATAGAGGCAACTTTTTGAGTTTACTCTCATGTGGAACAGAGAAATGGAACCAAAGCTATAAAGGAAAACAAGAGTCAAGAAAGCTATTTAAGGTGGAAAATACAGTATGTTTGTTTATGTGCTCCTGGGGAGAATTGCCTCCCAGTGCGTGGATGAGAGCAGATGAGTTCTAGTGCACAGAGTGGAGGGCTTGGTCTTAGGGAAATGGACACGTCGTCCATAATGATAGGAAGGAAGAGGGAATACCATACACGGGCCCAGCTACAGGCAGGTAAGTTGGTGCAGTGGGGAGAGCTTGTGGAAATTCTCTGATGTCTCTGTTCCGTCAGCTGAGAGTGATGGTGTGGGGAGACCCTACTGGAGTTGGAGCAGAGAGGGAAGGTATGGAATGGTTGCTCCAGACAGTGGAAGAGTGGATGGTATGGTCCTATGTTTGGATTGCCTGACTCCACCAGGAACTCTGCTGCTTGAGGTTCATGACCGTGAATTGAAAGTTTGACCAGTCATTCTAGTTGACTGCATTTCTCTAGCCATGTTCAAAAGCCCTGGGACAGTTATGGAAGAGGTGAGGATTGGGTTTCCCTGGGTTTGGTGTTTCCACAGATGCATAGGATGAAATGAGAAAAGGGGCTATTGAGGTGTCTTGTATGCAAGGATGGTTATGCTAGACCACAGATCAAAACTGACTAAGAGGAATCTGAGGACGAGAAAAGAGTGAATGATGGTGAAAAAGGTATGGGATCAATGGCTTGTGAATACAGAGAGGTCAGAAATTGTTGGAGATGTTTGGAGGTAAAAAATGAAGTGACAGAGAATTGGATGGAGGGGTTGCTGTTATTAATTTTATAGAAGTAGAGTTTTCATTTTTGGTCTGATTTTTAGTTGGCAGTTTAAAGAATTATCTGTTTGACCTAATCTCCCCTCATTTGTTAACATTCTATAAACCAATACTTAAATTTCTCCTCAAGAACCCTAACATGAAAAAAAATCCAAAAGAGAATTCTAAAATGAAAACATTTATATGTATGTTTAGTTTTTAAAAAGAAGTTTTTTAAACCGTAAGGGCCTTGCTGGTTTTTGCTGCTGCTTTAAAATATTTTCAAAATGCCCTTTGGCAAATCCAATGAATTTAGACTTTCTGGTTTGAAGTTCTGGTGCTTAAGCTAGCTTTGCACATTTACTTGACAAATGTTTTACTGCAGCATATGTAGAGTGCATAGTACAGTTTCTTTGAAATTGAAGTAAAATTATCTGGCATCTAAAGCCTAATGTGAAAAACAGTAAGGACTCAAGGGTTTTCTCTGGTGGAGCGGTGTGATAGATTTTGCTATGGACAGGTTGTAAAATCTGCCTGATTTTTCGTATTTTCATATATGAAACTTTGAAAATTTTTTGAAGGTTTTCATTTTCACATATGATGTAAGTTCAGTGATGTTAACTCTTTATGTATGCATATGCTTATACTGCTTTGGTAACAATGTAAATAAATATTATTATGGTCTTGTAGAGTTGTACAAAATGTGATCAGCTTTAAAAACAATATTAATTACTGAGGCTTATTCTGACCCACTTTAAGAGTAATTTCAGTTGTCACAGGTTTGGAGCACTGTTGCTTCATTTTTAATATCTGGTATAATTAACACTTCTTCCACTTAACAGCAGCGAGAACTTAAGGTGTCAACAAGATAATTCCCAGGGGTCAACAACTTGTTTCCCAGGCGACCTCCACATTTAAACTTGATGCTGCCACCATTAGCTATTCTTTACCAAAGTAAACAGCGTGAACTCTCTGCTGAAATTTCCGCCCTGTTAATTACATTAGAAACAGCATTTGTATAGATCTGGTGACCATTCATTGAGGAACAGGTAGCTGTTCAGTTTCACGTGAACATACATATAGGTAGCTGTGGGCCTCTGTCTGAATCATCAATGTCTGTTTTGAGAACTTGGACCTTCATCTTTCACGAGTACTATAGGTACCATTATTGTCACATGGAAGACTTTGGGTCTGTTGGACTTCTGTCGTCTACTAGTGACTACCTTATTCAAGTATCATTTTTAGGACCAGATCTGACATTAATTTGATGTTCTCTGTTTCCTCTGGCTCCTTATTTTTCCAGATGAAGTTGGATCTTTTACATACCTGCTCTTGGAGGACATGTTTTAATGATGTACTCACCTGTCTTTGATGGAAGCTATGACTTGGCCAAAGCCACAGTTTCCCCAAATGAAAAATAGACATGTCTGTGGCTTAAGGAATAGTGTCCTTCAGCTGCCCACACTGGCCATTTAAGGTTTTGGCATATCAACTGTTGTGAAATGGCCAGTTTCCATGACTCCCAGTGTCCTTTGATGGTCTCACCCTAATGAGACCTGGCTGTCTTTCCTGTGACTACAGGCTCAAGAAAGGAGGCTCTGTGTGGGTTAGCAGACATTGAGACTTCTGCACGCCAAGCCAGCAGAGTTCAATTTGTCACTCACTGGGCTAAATTAAGTGAGCAGGGCACTGGCAGTGGGACAAACTGGCCAACTGCTCATCATATAAAGCCGTATGTGTTGCTGTGGCCTAACTATGAAGTGGTCATGTCTCTCCATTCGAAGAGCCTGTTGAAATAATACACTGGAGAAATCATATGTGTATGTCATTTCTGGCACCAGATGTTAGTTCTTGGAAACCAGTTGGGTGGTATTTTTCCAACCAAATTATTTCTAGAAAATGAATGAGTTTTTCTTAAAAGACATAGTTTTTTTTCTTCTTCTTCTTTTTGGCTGCACCATATAGTATGTGGGATCTTAGTTCCCTGACCAGGGATCGAACCCTTGCCCCCTGCTTTGGAAGTGTAGAGTCTTAACCTCTGGACTGCCAGGGAAGTCCCCAAAGATATAGTTTTTCAATTTTAATGTTAGAACTAATCTTGCCTGCATGTCACAAATAGCTAAATCTCATCATTGATTTACTCAATTATGAACCAGAGGAGTCCTATGTGAAAATTGTCTCCAGGTTAATTATGAAAATGTGTGACATTTTAGTGACAAGAAGTAAACAGTTATAGTTATACTAGTTAATAGTAGCTAGAAAATTTAACTCCAGTACTTTTGCCTGGAAAATCCCATGGATGGAGGAGCCTGGTAGGCTGCAGTCCACGGGGTCGCTAGAGTGGGACACGACTGAGCGACTTCACTTTAACTTTTCACTTTCATGCATTGGAGAAGGAAATGGCAGCCCACTCCAGTGTTCTTGCCTGGAGAATCCCGGGGACGGGGGGAGCCTGGTGGGCTGCCGTCTCTGGGGTTGCACAGAGTCGGACACAACTGAAGCGACTTAGCAGCAGCAGCAGCAGCAGCAAATTTAAATTAGTGGCAAGTTAGTAAATTTTTGCTACTTCTTTCCACAAACCTATCATTAGGAAGATTTACATCTTTCTTGTTATGGGCTGAGTTATGTCCCTCACTGAAATTCATATGTTGAAGTCCTGACCCTTAGTATCTCAGAATGTGACTGTTTGGAGGTAAAGTCTTTACAGAGATAATTAAGCTGAAATGAGGGTGGGCTCTAATCCAGTATGATTCAGTTCAGTTCAGTCACTCAGTCATGTCTGACTTTTTGCGACCCCATGGACTGCAGCATGCCAGCCTTCCCTGTCCTTTACTAACTCCCAGAGCTTGCTCAAACTCATGTCCATCGAGTTGGTGATGCCATCCAACCATCTCATCCTCTGTCGTCCCCTTCTCCTCCTGCCTTCAATCTTTCCCAGCATCAGGGTCTTTTCAGATGAGTCAGTTCTTCACATCAGGTGGCCAAAGTATTGGAGCTTCAGCTTCAGCATCAGTCATTGCAATGAATATTCAGGACTGATTTCCTTTAGGATTGACTGATTTGATCTCTGCAGTCCAGGACTCTCAAGAGTCTTCTCCAACACCACAGTTCAAAAGCATCAATTCTTCAGCACTCAGCTTTCTTTGCGGTCCAACTCTCACATCCATACATGACTCCTGGAAAAACCATAGCTTTTACTAGATGGACCTTTGTCGGCAAAGTAATGATTGGTATCCTTCTAGGAAGAGCAAAGTTGGACACAGATACACACAGAAACAATGAAGACACAGGGAAAAGGCAGCTGTCTACAAGCCAAAGGGAGAGAGCTTCAGAAGCAATCAGCCCTGTTTTGATCTCGGACTTCTAGCCTCCAAAACTGTGAGAAGATAAATTTCCATTGTCAAGCCACCCAGTCTGCAGTACTCTGTTTCAGCAGCTCTATCTGACTCATACACATATCAGGTGTGAGCAAGGGAATAAAAATGTATGATTTTATAAATAAAAAAGTACATGCAAGTTTTAAAACCTTAATTTAGAATACAGATGATCTGAGTGGGGAAAATCAGGACTTTGTCCCTCTCTCGCCAGTTGCCAGAGCCCCGTTAAGATGGGGGAGAAGAGGGGGAGTATGGTAGAAAGCCATGAGGTTAAAAAATCTAAAGATCTAGAAAGGAAGGACCTTAGGCATCATCGGTTGCAGCCTCCTTTTTTCCAAATGAGGCAGCTACCACCTGGAGTGCTTCGAGGATGTCCTCAGGGGAGCATGGTTAGCTATGGGCATCTCCATGCCCAAGTCTCTCACTTCCTGGTTCAAAGCTGGGCCCAACTCCTTTTCTTCTCAAGGCTGTGTCTGTGTATATGTAATCAGGTTCTGCTGTTTTGACACATTTGATTTAGAAAAGAAGTTTTTCTTCCTCCCTTTTTTTTCCCCTTATGTTGTTGTTAAACATATTTTCTATACACAAAAAGGCATAAAGATAACATAATACTGAGTCACGTACATACGAACGAATTCCATTCGGAGAGCGTGTTTATAAGTCCAAATTGTTTGTAACTCCAACGAAGTTAACGTAGGTACCCAACTAACACAATTGACTATATAGTACTGCACTGTAGTAGGTTTATAATACTTTTCACACAAATAATATATTAAAAACAACACAAAAGATAAAACATTTTGAATCTTACAGTACAGTACCTTGGACAGTACAATAGTACAGTACAGCGGCTGGCATACAGGGGCATATTTGCATCTTTGAAAGTTCGTAACTTGAAGGTTTATAGGTAGGCCCACCAGGCTCCTCTGTCCATGGAATTCCCCAGACAAGAATACTGGAATGGGTAGCCACTCCCTTCTCCAGGGGATCTTCCTGACCCAGGGGTTGAACCCACATCTCCTGCATTGCAGGCAAATTCTTTACCAGTGAGCCACCGGGGAAGCCTGTACGTAGGGAATTTACTGTAATTATCTTATGTATCCACCACCCACTTGAATCTGTTAAAATAATACAGAAGTACTTAGAGCTCTTTCCGTGATCATATTTCCCTCCCTTTTCCAAAGGTGACTTGTTTTTCTGTGTAATTTTGTACTTTTATCAAAAATGAATATATTACTATATAATTTTAAACAGTATTTAGTATCATTATATATATATTAAGCATTATATAAAGATCTCATGTCAACTGTATCCTTTTCAATTTGTTTTTATTCCACTCAGTTTTGTTGATGAGATTTATCCTTGTTAGTGTAAATTGAATGTGTTGCTCCACCTCATTCATGTCCACTGCTATAGAGTTTTCCTGTTTGTGAATATACTGCATCTCCCTAGCTGAGATTTAGGCTCTTTCTACTTTTTTAGAGAATGATACTGCTATAACCACTCTTATATATATTTCCTTGTGCATGACTTTCCATGTGTGAAAGTTTATTTAGGGCTGGTATCTGTGGGTGGAATCGCTAAGTCATGGGTTGTGTACATTTTCAGTCTTTTCTAGATACTGCCGAATTTGTTCCGCCAAGTGGTTGTACCAATTTACACTCCTATTTAATAGTATAAGTTCCTGTTGTTCCACGTCCTTGCCAGCAATGATTTTGTGCCAATCGAACACAGTTTAATTTCTCTAATTGTGTATGCTTATTAGCATCCTTTTCACGTTTGTTGGCCACTTGAGTTTTTTAAAGTGTAATCTTTTTTTTTGTTTTTTTTTCCTTTTTCTAATCAGAGTCCCAGAACCAGAATGGACTGGATAATCCAGTGTCCACCTCCTCATTAAAAAAGGCAGCAACAAAGGGACATCCTAGAGAAATGTAGTGTCTAGTTCATTGTCCCCAAACAGACAAAACTCCTAGTCGACTGTTCTTTCTATCATACCAAGCAGTCACATCATGTATTTGCATGGATGACCTTTTTTGGTGTTGTTGTGAACAGAGTCCAGAGCTGAAGTTTAATTGGTGAGTGTGTGAGGATTATATGTGGGATTTTGTTGGATCTGAATTTTCTGCAAACCCGAGTCATCACCTCCTGTTGAAAACCCTCTTGGTTTCTCATTGCTTGCTGGAAGGTCAGAGCCACTTAGCTCAGTCTGTTGGGCCGGGCCCCTCCTGCCTTTTCCAGCTCTCCTGGATCCTTCATTGTCTTTCCTCCAGCCACGGGTCTTGCTTTCGGCTTCACACTTGACCAGTGAGCCCCTTCCTCAGCAGGGCTCTCGGTTCTCTCTGCCTGCAGCCCTCAGCTCCAGCCGTCGCTTCCTCAGGCAAGCCTTCCGGAACATTCCTACTAGAAAACATTTCTCCTTTATGCTCTCAAGGCTTGTACCTCTCATAGCACTCACCACAGTTGCAGATTTACATTTATGTGGTTGACTGTTTATGAAGGTCCCTTTCCCTGTCTGTTCTTTAGTGTCACGAGTCAGGCCGTGCGTATGTTTCTGCTCACTCACCACCATTCTATCCCTTGCTTTTAGCAGGGAGCCTGACTGATGGTTGGAACTCAGTAACTATTTGTGGAATAGGTGGGTGATTAAAAGGTCAGAGTCTTAAAGAAGTTCATCTTACCTAACTCCCCGGAGGCAAAGCTGTATCTAATTGGACTTCTCCATCTGCTTGTCAGCCTAGCCCTGCATTGCATTCTTGAGGAAGAGAGCAATACCGGATGGACTGTATTAAAGATACACATTCATGGCTTAAAGAATATGGCAATGGAATAAGCCAAAGAGTAGAAAAAGATTAAAAAAAAAAAAAAAAAAGAGTTAGCCATTGGGAGGAGGAGCTCTAGATCACTAAGTACCTCGGGCAGCCCCTAGCATGCGGCACTTGAGCCATGCTTGAGGGTTTCCAGTACAGCTGGCTGGCTGGCTAAACTCAAGCCCAAGAGGGTCTGGACCACAGTAGGATGGGCCACTTGTAGTCTAGAAGCAGGTGTTAACTAACTTAGAGCGCGAGACCTTTGAGTAGATCTTAACTGGGCCTATCCTTCCCAGATTCTGGTTTGAAGAACTCAAAATGAGGGTACATTGTAAGAAGAAGAAGCAGTTTTGTGTTCCTCTCCCCCTAAATGATTACTTTTGCATGCACAAGACAAGTATGGGTTCTGTATATAACTAATCATTTCATTACATTAACCCTTGAAGAACAACAAAACTGCTGGCAAAGTCTAAGTTGTGAGATTCCATGTTCAAGTAGAAACCTTGCTTTTAGATTTTTTATTCTTTTATTTTTTTATTCTTTTATTCTGGAATGAGGTTCGTGACATTGTACAGGAGACGGGGATCAAGACCATTCCCATGGAAAAGAAATGCAAAAAAGCAAAAATGGGTGTCTGGGGAGGCCTTACAAATAGCTGTGAAAAGAAGAGAAGTGAAAAGCAAAGAAGAAAAGGAAAGATATAAGCATCTGAATGCAGAGTTCCAAAGAATAGCAAGAAGAGATAAAAAAGCCTTCTTCAGCGATCAATGCGAAGAAATAGAGGAAAACAACAGAATGGGAAAGACTAGAGATCTCTTCAAGAAAATCAGAGATACCAAAGGAACATTTCATGCAAAGATGGGCTCGATAAAGGACAGAAATGGTATGGACCTGACAGAAGCAGAAGATATTAAGAAGAGATGGCAAGAATACACAGAAGAACTGTACAAAAAAGATCTTCACAACCCGGATAATCACGATGGTGTGATCACTGACTTAGAGCCAGACATCCTGGAATGTGAAGTCAAGTGGGCCTTAGAAAGCATCACTATGAACAAAGCTAGTGGAGGTGATGGAATTCCAGTTGAGCTATTTCAAATCCTGAAAGATGATGCTGTGAAAGTGCTGCACTCAATATGCCAGCAAATTTGGAAAACTCAGCAGTGGCCACAGGACTGGAAAAGGTCAGTTTTCATTCCAATCCCAAAGAAAGGCAATGCCAAAGAAGGCTCAAACTACCGCACAGTTGCACTCATCTCACATGCTAGTAAAGTAATGCTCAAAATTCTCCAAGCCAGGCTTCAGCAATATGTGAACCGTGAACTTCCTGATGTTCAAGCTGGTTTTAGAAAAGGCAGAGGAACCAGAGGTCAAATTGCCAACATCTGCTGGATCATCGAAAAAGCAAGAGAGTTCCAGAAAAGCATCTATTTCTGCTTTATTGACTATGCCAAAGCCTTTGACTGTGTGGATCACAATCAACTGTGGAAAATTCTGAAAGAGATGGGAATACCAGACCACCTGACCTGCCTCTTGAGAAATTTGTATGCAGGTCAGGAAGCAACAGTTAGAACTGGCCATGGAACAACAGACTGGTTCCAAATAGGAAAAGGAGTTCGTCAAGGCTGTATATTGTCACCTTGTTTGTTTAACTTATGTGCAGAGTACATCATGAGAAACGCTGGACTGGAAGAAGCACAAGCTGGAGTCAAGATTGCTGGGAGAAATATCAGTAACCTCAGATATGCAGATGACACCACCCTTATGGCAGAAAGTGAAGAGGAACTCAAAAGCCTCTTGATGAAAGTGAAAGTGGAGAGTGAAAAAGTTGGCTTAAAGCTCAACATTCAGAAAACGAAGATCATGGCATCTGGTCCCACCACTTCATGGGAAATAGATGGGGAAACAGTGGAAACAGTGGCTGACTTTATTTTTCTGGGCTCCAAAATCACTGCAGATGGTGACTGCAGCCATGAAATTAAAAGACGCTTACTCCTTGGAAGGAAAGTTATGACCAACCTAGATAGCATATTCAAAAGCAGAGACATTACCTTGCCAACAAAGGTTCGTCTAGTCAAGGCTATGGTTTTTCCTGTGGTCATGTATGGATGTGAGAGTTGGACTTTGAAGAAGGCTGAGCGCCGAAGAATTGATGCTTTTGAACTGTAGTGTTGGAGAAGACTCTTGAGAGTCCCTTGGACTGCAAGGAGATCCAACCAGTCCATTCTGAAGGAGATCAGCCCTGGGATTTCTTTGGAAGGAATGATGGTAAAGCTGAAACTCCAGTACTTTGGCCACCTCATGCGAAGAGTTGACTCATTGGAAAAGACTCTGATGCTGGGAGGGATTGGGGGCAAGAGGAGAAGGGGACAATAGAGGATGAGATGGCTGGATGGCATCACTGACTCGATGGATGTGAATCTGAGTGAACTCCGGGAGTTGGTGATGGGCAGGGAGGCCTGGCGTGCTGCGATTCATGGGGTCGCAAAGAGTCAGACACGACTGAGTGACTTATCTGATCTGATTCTTTTATTTCTTTTTAAACTCAGCATTGCCTAAGCTAAAAGAAAAGAAGAGACATCTCTACCATTTTGTAGGCTTGTCCATAATTCTTACAACAATCAATGGCTATAATTCTTCTATGTTATCCTTAATTCACTATCAGAAGAAAGAAGAAATTCTCTTTGGATTATTCACTTAGCAATTGCAAGTCTTCACTTTGCTCGCAGCCTTAGTAACTTAGGGTTCTCAGTGGAATGCACTCCTTGAGTTCTGTTTTCACTAAAAGCAGAGAGCAACAATGATGTTGCAAGAATGCTGAGTAAGAACATTGAAACTAACTAAATAAAACTACCTGTTCCCAAGTTATGTCTTTTGCTATAAAATAGAAGATATTTGCCTGAAGTATGATTGATCTTTCAAAGGACTCTTTAAGATAGTTATTATGAGCATCTAGTTATTTTGAGTTTTGATAAAGTAAAAATAACTGAAACAGTGAGCCTGAGTTGTTTCATGTGCTAGAAGCAAAATACACAATTAAATCTGTTCTCATTTCTAATAAAATAATAGGACCTACTAAACTGTCATTAAAGGACCTACCTCATATGGTTGTGTGAGTGTTACGTGGGTAATAGAAGTGAGTTTATAGGTTTAGAGCTTGTCTCCAACATAAGAAACTTTATGTGAAGTGTTGGTTATTAATTATTTATTATTATAACTATCATCTGATACCTTTCATACAGCACACCTAGGCTGTGAAGAGACAGCATCCTTTCTGACCATTAATTCGTTTGTCTTCTATCAAAGTTTATTGAGTCTGAATATTAGCTAGAATCCCATTCTAAACGTGGAGTATCTGTGATGTCTGTTCGATGTATATTACATCTGATCCTATTCTCTTCTTTCCACTCCTGACACTCTGCAAATCCATCCCCGGAAAATCTAATTCTCTCTTCCTGAGCTTTGGGCAAGTGCTTCCAAGTAATCCTTCTTGTGACATCTGACTTCCTTCAGAATCTTTTTTCCATCCCCAAGCTCTTGTCCTCATTAAAACCCTGGAAAGTTGCTGGATGTATGTGGAAGTTATGTTAGACCTTGGTCTCTCTCGAATGATTTGCAGGCTGGGATGAAATGGTACTTCGGATGTTTTTCTCGGTAGCATGCTTTCTGATCTCCCAGTTGGGAGCCTGGATGCAGTGACTGACTGTTCCTGCAGGTCTGGCTTCTTGTCTTTTTAAAGCTCTATCTCATCTCATTTGTCCCCAGGCCAAACCTTTAGAAATTACACATCTTCAAGCCAAACGCTTTCTGTCCTTTAGATTCCTGCAAGAGTTAGGAAAGGCCCATGGGATCCTCAGAATTATAAATCATAAACAGCCAAAAGCACAGTGAGAGGAGACATGAAGTTCATGCCCCAAGAGTGAATCCTGCTGTACAGAATTATAAGACAAAACTCTGGAGACTTCTGGTATTTAAAAGCACTTATTCTCATCGAGGGAGATCTGTACTTTCTCAACCTTTCTGACACTGTCAACCTGAATAGTATATTTGGAAACTTCCTAGACTGGCAGGATTGATTTATTTATTCCAATTGGCAAACCTTTTCAGTGTTAGCTGTGTGGGAATTTTCTCATCAGCCATAAGAGAGCTGTTTTATAGTCAGAGCAGGTCACATAGTTTCCTAAAGCAAATAGCAGGCTGGCTTATCGGTACAGTAAGAGAAATCATTATTCTTTTTTCCTCCTCCTTGGTTACTCTATAATAGCTTGGTCTTTAATAATCAGATCTCATTTGGGCTGTGCAAGAACCTGAGAATATTTAATGGACACCATTGAGCTGTGGTGGTTGTCCTTGTGGGAAAGCACAAATACTATATTTGCTGGAAAAGCACAAGTCATATTTAAGGCCAAGCTCTGTTTTCTCACTCAGGCTATGCAACTTAAGATAATAGTACCTTGGGTGGCGCCAGAGACAGTTGGTGAAATTTGCCAACCATGTTGTGAACTTCGAATGGAGGCAAAAGACATAATATTTAAAGAGCATTGGGCATCCCTGGTGGCTCAGTGGTAAAGAATCCGCCTGCCAGCACAGGAGACGTGGGTTCAGTCCCTGATCCAGGAAGATCCCACATACCTTGGACAACTAAGCCTGTGCACCACAACTTCTGAGCCTGTGTAGAGCCTGGGAGCTGCAGCTACTGAGCCTGTGCCCCCTAGAGTCCATGCTCCAGAAAAAGACAAGCCACTACAATGAGAAGCCAGAACACCATAGCTAGAGAGTAGCCCCTGCTCTGGAGAAGGCAATGGCAACCCACTCCAGTACTCTTGCCTGGAAAATCCCATGGATGGAGGAGCCTGGTAGGCTGCAGTCCATGGGGTCGCTAAAGGTCGGACACGACTGAGCGACTTCGCTTTCACTTTTCACTTTCATGCATTGGTGAAGGAAATGGCAACCCACTCCAGTGTTCTTGCCTGGAGAATCCCAGGGACGGGGGAGCCTGGTGGGCCGCCGTCTATGGGGTCTCACAGAGTTGGACACGACTGAAGTGACTTAGTAGCAAAAGCAGCAGCAGCCCCTACTCTCCATAACTAGAGAAAAACCTGCATACTCAGCAACGAAGACCCAGAACAGAAAAAAAAAAAAAAGATTAACACCATCAAAACTGCAGTGTATCAGTACCCTTAGTACAGTGCACTTTGAAGGACACAACATCACTTCTTCCTATTTTTGCCAAAAATGCATACCCTCGATCCAATCATGAGAAAATATTAAACTCAGATTGAGAGGTTATGCAAAATGCTATTGACTAATACTCATCCCAAGTGTCAAGATCATGAAAGACAGGGAGAGACTGAGGCCCTGTCACAGATGAGGGGAGTCAGGAGTCAAGTAGCTATAATGTGGGATCCTGGATTGGGTCCTGGAACAGAGAAGATTCATTAGGGGAAAGACTGAAACTTGAATGAGGTCAGTGGTTTAGTTGATGCCAATGTTAATTTTCTGGTTTTGCTAATTGTACTGTGTTGGTATACATTGTGGACATTAGGAAAGCTGAGTGAAAGGTATGTATGAACTCTAAAATTTTTCAACTCATATAAATTTAAAATTAAGTATTTCAAAATTAAATATGAAAAAGACAAAATTAAATATGAAAAAGACAATTAAAATACCGTAGGTAAATTTTTAAATATAATTAAAAGGTTTGAAAGATAAAATCAAAGAAAGCTCCCAGAAAGTAGAGAAAAAAGACAGATAGAAAATAAAAGAAAGAATATCAGTACTGGAGGCCCAGCATCCCAATCACAGGAAATCCACAAAGAGGGAGAAATGGAAGGGAGAGTGTCGTCAAAGAAATATTTCAGAACAGTTTCCCAGACAGTACTGGAGGCCATGGGTTTTCATACTGGAAGGCCTGTTGAGCACTCAGCACTATAGATGCTGGTCAGCCCACCCTGAAGCTTCTGGGGTGACATTGCAAAATACTGGAGATAAAGAGAAAATCTTAAACAGGTGAATCAAAGGAAAGTAACACCCCAAATGTAAGTTATTTTAAAAGTTTAAAATATTCAGTTTGTCCTAAGAAGTGAATTTTTTATGGTTCTGAACGGCAGCCTTAACACAAGAGTGATAAAAAGCAGCTGGAGAATTTATAGTTAGAGGAGACACTGATGGTATGTACGTGACAATTTGCCAATTGTCCTGCTTTCCTAAGCCTTCTTCAGAACGTTTTGTTTTCTTTCAGAAAAAAAGACACTCATGAGCTCGCAGAACTTGCATCTAAACCATATTGCTTGAAATTTGTGTTTGACACAATCCTTATTCTCTCTACTGGAGAAGGAAGTGGCAACCAACTCGGGTATTCTTACCTGAAAAATCCCATTGTCAGAGGAACCTGGCAGGCTGCCGTCCATGGGGTTGGCAAAGAATTGGACATGACTGAGTGACTGAGCACAACACCTGCTTTCTCTCACACCCGTTTCTTCTGACTGGCTAGGGATTAGGCATAGTGTTTATTTGTATTGAGTTACTGGTTTTTTAGGTTAGTTTCAGTCTCAGTAATTAGACTTAATTACTAATTTTGAAAATGTGTGAGTAAAGGTTTGGGTCTAAGACCAAAAAAAAAAAAATCCCAGATAGACTTAGCAGGTCTATCTGTCTACCGGTTCCGAGTCTGATTGCAATGTTGAAACCATGGTATTGAGGTCACTGAGATCTTAATGTGGACTTTGCTCTAATAGCTTGATTTAATTCAGTAAGTCACTGCAGTAATAAAAATCCTTGTTTGTAGTATGTGTTAAGTTTTTATCTTTATCTTTTTTATTTGACAACATTTATGGTCTCACTGTTCTGGTCAGTCTGCTGCCTGTTGTTCTGGTGAGTGACGATGAATAAAAATATCAGTTATCTTTGGTTGTTGACCCTTTCAAAGAGCTAAAATAGAACATTGGACAGCCACAATGGCACCAGTTTAAATGACAAATGCAAAATAAGTGCGATGTGAGATGACAGGCAGTAAGTCTTTTTCCTAGTTTATGAAAACCTATTTGGAGATTTAATTGAAAAAAAAAAGTTCTTTTTCATGGGACATTTTTAGGGATCACAGAAGGGTTTCACTGGAGACCACGGGAAGATATTTCTCTGCATAAATAATCCTTTTCAATGCATTTTTAGAGGAGAAGAGAAGTTGCTAAGACACTTGAGCAAAATTTGCTAGTTTTTATGTCTGTGATACTTTGAAAGGCACATGGACCCTTTCTGTCTCATCTTGGTGCCCTCCCAGGGCCCTGGTGGCACCTTCACAGCATTTATCTCGTAATATTGTACAGACCTGTTATCTCTTTGCTTCTTGCACCAGATTGTAAGCTTCTTAGAGTTCTGTTCTTTGTGGTATGTTCAGTGACTGGTACTGTGCCTAGGGATGAAATTAATACACAATCTAAATTTTTACAAAACAGAATTCTTTTCTATGAATTGATCACTGTCAGCATTTTCCATACTGGAGATCTCCAAAGCCTTACTTGTATAAATAAAATGTTGGAGGCCCTCCATAGAAAGTTTCAGAAAAGATACCCTTCTCTTTAAAAAAAAAAACTTACCTCCCATGGAGGGTCATTGAGGCCAGAAGAGTATAGGATCATTTTGGAATATGTTGAACTATAAATAACCAAAATCCTAACAGTGGCTTAAGCAAGTAAGGATGTTCTTAATCTCACATGATAAAATGTTTGCAGTGGACACCGCGTGGCTGATCTGATGGTTTGGTGATATCACAGTGGACTTGGGTTCCTTTTCTTCCACTCCTTGTAGTCTTGTTCTTGTGCCTATGAGTAGGCACCCATCACACCTCCATGTGTTATCTTCACATTTTAGACAAGAAAAAGGGGAAGAAGGACTGAGGGGCATGGCAGGAGAATCTGGCCCCTTTTAAAAATGTTCGAAAAGGCACTCCAGTGACCGTGTGTACACTTCCTTTACCAGAAATGGGTCATGGCTGTGCATAGCTGCAGGGGAGCCTGGGAAGATAAGTATTTAGCTTTTCAGCATCTGTAGGAAGGCAAGAAATAAATTGTGAATGGCTTTTGGGTATTCATTCACTAAAATGGATCTTCCTTTAAATATTTTTCTTTTTCAGTAACTCTTCTAGAGCACTGATTTTCAAACTGTAGGGTGAGATTCATTAGAGTTTCATAAATAGGAACATAGTTGCTACCATTATTAAAAAGAATGAAATAAACTAAAATAGAAAAGAATAGAGAATATCAGAATATATCTTGACTTGATTAGGGCAAGTATTTGTGAAACACTTGTTTCATTTATATACAAGAATAGCAGGAGAGATAAGAAAGCCTTCCTCAGTGATCAATGCAAAGAAATAGAGGAAAACAATAGAATGGGAAAGACTAGAGATCTCTTTAAGAAAATTAGAGATACCAAGGGAACATTTCATGCAAAGATGGGCTCAATAAAAGACAGAAATGGTATGGACCTAACAGAAGCAGAAGATATTAAGAAGAGGTGGCAAGAATACACAGAAGAATTGTACAAAAAAGATCTTCATGACCCAGATAATCACGATGGTGTGATCACTGACCTAGAGCCAGACATCCTGGAATGTGATGTCAGGTGAGCCTTAGGAAGCATCACTATGAACAAAGCTAGTGGAGGTGATGGTATTCCAGTTGAGCTATTTCAAATCCCTAAAAGATGATGCTGTGAAAGTGCTGCACTCAATATGTCAGCAAATTTGGAAAATTCAGCAGTGGCCACAGGACTGTAAAAGGTCAGTTTTCATTCCAGTCCCAAAGAAGGGCAATGCCAAAGAATGCTCAAACTACCGCACAATTGCACTCATCTCACACACTAGTAAGTGAAAGTGAAGTCTCTCAGTCGTGTCCAACTCTTTGCGACTCCATGGACTGTAGCCTACCAGGTTCCTCCATCCATGGGATTTTCCAGGGAAGAATACTGGAGTGGGTTGTAAAGTAATACTCAAAATTCTCCAAGCCAGGCTTCAGCAATACATGAACCATGAACTTCCAGATGTTCAAGCTAGTTTTAGAAAAGGCAGAGGAACCAGAGATCAAATTGCCAACATCTGCTGGACCATTGAAAAAGCAAGAGAGTTCCAGAAAAACATCTATTTCTGCTTTATTGACTATGCCAAAGCCTTTGACTGTGTGGATCTCAATAGATTGTGGAGAATTCTGAAAAAGATTGGAATACCAGACCACCTGACCTGCCTCTTGAGAAACCTGCATGCAGGTCAGGAAGCAACAGTTAAAACTGGACGTGGAACTACAGACTGGTTCCAAATAGGAAAAGGAGTATGTCAAGGCTGTATATTGTCATCCTGCTTATTTAACTTATATGCAGAGTACATCATGAGAAATGCTGGGCTGGAAGAAGCACAAGCTGGAATCAAGATTGCTGGGAGAAATATCAATAACATCAGATATGCAGATGACACCACCCTTATGGCAGAAAGTGAAGAAGAACTAAAGAGCCTCTTGATGAAAGTGAAAGAGGAGAGTGAAAAAGTTGGCTTAAAGTTCAACATTCAGAAAACTAAGATCATGGCATCTGGTCCCATCACTTCATGGCAAATAGATGGGAAAACAGGGGAAACAGTGACTGACTTTATTTTTTTGGGCTCCAAGATCACTGAAGATGGTGATTGCAGCCATGAAATTAAAAGTTGCTTACTCCTTGGAAGGAAAGTTATGACCAACCTAGACAGCATATTAAAAAGCAGAGACACTTCTTTGTCAACAAAGGTTGGTCTAGTCAAGGCTTTTCCAGTGGTTTTTCCAGTAGTCATGTATGGATGTGAGAGTTGGACTATAAAGAAAGCTGAGCACTGAAGAATTGATGCTTTTAAACTGTGGAGTTGGAGAAGACTCTTGAGAGTCCCTTGGACTGCAAGGAGATCCAACCAGTCCATCCTAAAGGAGATCAGTCCTGGGTGTTCAGGACAGATGGTGAAGCTGAAACTCCAATACTTTGGCCACCTGATGTGAAGAGCTGATTCATTTAAAAAGACCCTGATGCTGGGAAAGATTGAGGGCAGGAGGAGAAGGGGACAATATAGGATGAGATGTTTGGTTGGCATCACCGACTCGATGGACGTTAGTTTGGGTAAACTCTGGGAGTTGGTGATGGTCAGGGAAGCCTGGCGTGCTGCGATTCATGGGGTCGCAAAGAGTCGGACACGACTGAGTGACTGAACTGAACTGAACTGAACTGGATCACAATGTAAAATATTTCTGTATGTTCTATTAATAGTTAAAAAACATCGAGAGCCATTTTTCTGGAGAATCATTGATTTTACAAGTGTTTATTATTACAGGCAATATGATAAACTTAAAGGAGATAAAACATGCATTTGTAATCCAGGAAGAAAGCTGTATGTGCTATTAAAAGTTACTGATAAAAAATGCTGTGGAAGGTCAGTGGAGTTCGATTTACAGTTATTCTAATGGGAAAGGGTGGAATGAGCAGAGGTCCTGAAAGGTCTTGGAAGGGAGAGTGGCATTTGAATTGAGGCTTGATGGATCAGAGGATTCTACTCTTTGCCTGCCTTGTAATGCACTGGGCATTGTTCACATCTGTGTCAGAGGTGATAGGGCCCATTTCATAACCAAATGTTTTAGAGTTACAAGAATTTTAAGAATACCTCTATTTCATTGTTTAACCCTGGACCTATTCGTTTTGCCTTTTAAAAAAAATGACTGCATTTCTAAATCCCAGAATAATTAGGGCAGCTTTTGGACAAATCATCTTAACTCTAGGTCTTAGTTAATAATTGCTGTTCTCTTCTTATTGGAAAAAATAGGGTCATATATGTGCTCCTGTATTTTTTCAGTGAGATAATGGTAAAGCTAGAAATATAAGATTAAATTAAAATATAATTAAATTGACTATAAGATTAAATTAAAAATAAATTCTAGAAATATAAGATTGATGTTGCCAATAAAATAAAGCTAAAGTTTGTTTACAAATCGAAGCACTCCTAAACTTGGCATTTTAGTGTTGGAGGATCCTTCAGAGGTAGATGGCCGAACCTCATCTAACTAATACTGAGGAAATAAAGATTCAAAGAAGTTAAAGTAATGAGCCATAAACCAGGAATCCAAGCCAGGTCATTGACTTCCTAGCCTGTTGCTGTATGTTACTATCACCAGTTAGTAATTTTAAGAGGGATGAGGAAGTGAGAACTCAGGAGCATACTCTTTCAGGACCTTCCATACTTGCTAGAAACAAAATGATTTCACACTTTGTAAATTACGTGACACTAATGTAGACAGAACCACCAAAGTTTATTGTTTTCATCCCTACTGCTCTGTTCTCTGGTCAGCATTCTCTGTGTCACCGACCGAGTTCTGCAGTCATTAGAATTCCGAGGTTACTGCTGGGGATACAGTGACCCATTTTCAGAATCAAAAACATCAGCTAATCTGCCTCCTTGCCAGCCAGTGTTAGGTGTTGGCTGCTCCTTGTTTTCTGCCGCCTGCACTCCTGAATAATTGCTTTAACCAACAAGCTTAGTCATCTTCTCTGGTGCAGAAGGTGATAAGGTGTACCCCTTTCTGTCTTATCAGAGATTTTAGTAAATTTTCTTTATCCTGTGGTATATAGATCTCGTCCAGTTGCATCAATGATGTGACTTCTGCTCTTTGACTCAGGAAGACTGGCACTGATGTTCTGGTTTCATAATAGTATATGCCAAAAGGGACTTTTGTAAGAAAAAAATAAACAGAAGCAATTTTATCTAGAGCCTAGACGTGACAGGATAGATCCTGTAGACAACCAGTGTGAGCGTCACTGTCTTCATATCTATGGGGCAGACATTCTTGTCATCATTTTACAAGGTCATAGTAAGTAGTGGAGCTGTAATTCAATCCGAGGTCCTTCGAATTCCACTCTGTACTGCCCAGTGGTGATATAGGACATAGGCAGGGATCTTTGCTTTATAGTGGATTTCTTAAAAGGCCGGGATACTCACAGGTTCTGCTGCAGCAATTTTAGTCTTCATCACCAAGTTTGTCAAAGCTCTGCCCTGTCTTTTTTGCCTCCTTATTGTAAGGAAATGTAAGCAATAAAAAACATGTGCCATAACACTGTTCTTTTAGGCTTTTTTCAAGTGACTGGGTTTTTTATTTTTAAAATTGTTTTTTCATAAAAACAGCAACAACTAAAACAAAGCCTGTCTTCTGTATCATTTGTTTCTATTCAACTGACAGATTTTCACCATAAATGACAGTGGACATTTGAAATGCCATTATTAAAAAGACCCATCAACCATAGGCTTATCATCAGCTGGACCAGAAGGGACTGCAGAGATCATCTGGCCCTGCCTCCTTACTTGTACAATCCAAATTATCCTTTTTGCTGTCCTGCATGCTCCTGATTTCTTTTGTTTGTTTGTTCATTCATGTATTCATTCATTCAGAACACTACTGCATGCTAAATATTGATTTGGGTCCTAAGATACAGTAATGAAAACAACATGTTTTGACTTCAAGGTGCCTATAAATCTATGGGGAAGAAACATACTCACATATGACTAACCATGGTACAGTTTGGTAAGTAGAGTAATGGAGCCATAAACTGTGGAAGTTTTAAAGATACCTTGTTTATTTCTGCCCTAACATTTTCATCCTTTTTTGTAGTGGATGATTAGGAAGCTTAGGGTTTTGTTTTATTTTTGTTCATGGATTCTTGAGATGTTTAAAGTTGGAAAGGATCAGAGACAGCAGGTTGTTATTAATACTAACAGGGAAAGATATAAAAATGCAGTTTCTTTAAATGCACTAACTTCTCAAATAATTGTATGCATATAATTATAGTCTCTCTCTATATACATTTTAATGAAATATAGTTGGTTTGCAATGTTGTGCTAATTTCTGGTGTACAGCAAAGTGATTCAGATACATATATATATATATGTATATATATATATATTCATTCTTTTTCTTATTCTTTTCTGTTATGGTTTATTACAGAATACTGAATATAATTCCCTGTGGTCAGTCTATATTTTTATTATATAGTGAATTATGCTTTACTCAAATCAACAAAATACTCTTTATATGAGTGATTCATTGAGAAATTAAAATAGATGTTAAAAACATAGAACAGTACAGCCAGTATTTATTAAGATTCTGTCATATGGCCAGAGTTGTAAGTTCTGTGGAGGATTCATTACGGCCACCATTATAGTAGCTAACATGTATTGAGTACTTTCTCCGTGCCAGACCCTGAGCGAAACACTTTACATGCATCATCTCGTGTGATTCTCACAAAAGCCATAATGGTGGTTACAGTGATACCCCTGTTATACAGATAAGGAAACTGAGGCCCAGGGAGATTATGAAACTTGCCCATGATCTCCGAGCTCCTAGTGGCAGAGTTAGGCCTGTCTGTCTGAGAATTTATGCTCTTTTTTTTTTCAATCTGGTTTTGCTTATTTTTTAAAATTGAAGGATAATTGGTTTATAGAATTTTGTTGCTTTCTGCTCTTAACTACTACTCTGGATAAATGAAGTAAAAGATAGGGACCTGTAGTTTAGGAAAGTTTATGCTTTTTCATGACTAAGTAAAATTGTAAGGAATAATGTGAAACCATATATAATCAAGTTCCATGATTAGTCTTTTCTCCTCAGCTTACACATACTCCCTGTAGCCAGTCTTATCCAGCCTGGTGCTTGTAATTCCCATCTCTCAACTGATGACTTCTGAACCTGTATCAGCAAGCCCCACTTCTCATATGACTTCAGACCTGCTTTTACAACTTCTGCTGGACATTTGCATATTGTTGTCTCATGGGCATCTCAAACTCATTATGTCTGAAAATAAACTTGTGAGTTGCTCATCCATATCTGCTCATTCTGTTCCAGAATTTGTTACTGGCATTGCTGTCTGTGCCCTTCTCCAAAGCACAGGCATCCAGACAATGCCCTGTTTTTGTTATCCTATAGCTGACTCCACTTTAATCTGCCATTTTCATTGTGTGCATTTGTCTAAAACATTCTGATTTCAGAATGTTGTGATGAATTAATTAAGGAGACATCATTTATTAAATGGGTTTCATGAAGATGAAACTATTCAGCATTTTCACACTGCTTGAATGTGAAGAAAAAGTCCATGCAAAATTAGTTTCGCAGTTATATATCTATATGTCAGAATTCTGTCTTGATATCAAGATTTCAAAGTAGTTGAGCTTTAGAACTTACGATGAGCTAATTCTTTTTGCCCCTGTAGCACTTTGTATGTATCTCTACTATCTCACCGATCAGATTTTCATAATCAATTGTTTATATTTACCATTCTGTTGAATAGCAGAGACTCTGGTTCTGTATGTTTTTGAAACGCAACCACCACCAGCAAGCACAGTGCCAGACACAGAGCAAATATTTAAATAATATTTGCTGTTTGAAGGACTGATTCACAATAATTTTAAGACCAAAAAATTAACCACAAGTAGGGTAGGAAAGCATAATTTAATCATCTAAGAAGTTATCAAATTGTTCTATATTAATAAGCAGTCAATCAAATAACTTTAGAAAATCTTAGCCTTCTTCACATTAATTCACACAGTACAATGGGTTAAATCTCATAATATACAATGTCACTGCTTAAAAATCTTGAGTAGCTGCTCATCACCTACTAATCCAGTGTCCTTTCAACTCTGATTATAAAGCTTCAGCCTCTCATTTCTTCCCAGGGATCTTAAAATCTGGTGTGAAAATAAGGTAGATAGTATGCCACAGTAACCAGAATGGTTATAAATATTCATGTGTGAGTCATGATTCAGTAGCATTAATGCCAGCAATTAGTAACTTGGGTCTTATTTCATATTTCTTTTGTGAAAGACAGTTATTTATCTGATTTGAGTTGTCCTGCCCTTTTAAAAAACATTTATAGGGCTTCCCTGGTGGCTTGGTGGTAAAGAACCTGCCTGCCAAAGCAGGAGATATGAGTTCAATCCCTGATCTGGGAGGACATGCTGTGGAGCGACTAAGCCCGTGCACCACAACTGTTGAACCTGTGTGCTACAACTGCTGAGCCCACATTCCGTAGCTGCTGAAGCCCAAGTGCCCTAAAGTCTGTGCTCCACAAGGAGAAGCCCGTGTACAACAACTACAGAATAACCTCTGCTCGCCGCAGATAGAGAAAAGTCTGTGCAGCAGTGAAGACCCAATGCAGCCAAAAATAACTAGATAAATAATTTTTTAAAAAACCAAAAAACATTTATATGTGAGAATGCCACAAAATAACAGAGATTTGTCTGTTTTTGCATTGACAGCTAGAACATGACCAGTCAACACTACTAGTTCTGATATTTAACCTCAAGGTCTTGGGTTTTTTAATACTTCTGAATCATTAATCATAGAAAAGAGGAGTATCAAAGACAGTAGTATGCTGACTTTATTTACCCTAGGACACATCAATTTTTAATTTAATCTATATGGCATAATTATTTTTGTTAACCAGTTAATATCAGAGATAGTCATTATATTCTATATAATAATCATTGTAATATCAGTAAATAATCATTTCATTAAACACATGTATACCTATGGCCGATTCATATTGATATATGGCAAAAACCATAACAGTATTGTAAAATAATTATCCTCCTGATTAAAATAAATAAATAAATTTTAGAAAGGATTACTGTATTCTTTAGTTTTATAAAACCGTTTTTAAACAATAATAAATTCCAATTATAAAGGTATTATTTATATTCATTAAAATATTTTCTATATAAAATAAACTTTGTATGCTTAGTCACTCAGTCGTGTCTGACTCTGCAACCTCATGGACTGTAGCCTGCCGGGCTCCTCTGTCCATGGAATTTTCCAGGCAAGACTACTGGAGTGTGTTTCCATTTCCTACTCCAGGGTATCTTACTGACCTAGGGATTGAACATCCGTCTCCTACATTGGCAGGTGGATTCTTTACCACTATGCCACCTGGGAAGCCCAACCTTGATGCATACCAAACAGAGATATTGCATCTTTCGAGTCTCACTGTTTTAAATGCAAACTAAAAATGTCAAATGGTCACAAATGACAGATATGAAGAAACTAAAAATCTCTTTCTTCATATGACAGTCACTGGACTATTGTTTTTTTGAATCTACCATTTCAGTGCAGAAATATGTGACATGACAGGGGTTATTACATAAACCGTGAAGCCAGACTGAACAATTCTGAACCATTGCAAATTATTCCAAAAATGAAACTTTGTAGCTGAATAGGCTTCCTCGGGTATATAAATGGGCATTCGCCTCCCACAGAGAATAAATGTTTTAAGTTATAAAATTAGAAATGTGCTAATTTGAAGCCTACAGATGTATTATTAAAACTTGACAGTGACTGCAGTAGTAATTTAGAATTTAGACTAACGAAAGATTTTGGCAGAGGACTTCCCTGGTGGTCTGGTGGTTAAGAATCCACCTCCCAATGCAGGAAACCCAGGTTCCATCCCTGGTCCGGGAGGATCTCATATGCTATGGGACAAGTAAGCCCATGTGCCACAACTACTGAGCTCCCTTGCTGTAGAGCCCATGCTCTGCAACAAGAGAAGCCACCACAAGGAGAAGCCGAAGCACCCCAGCTAGAGAGTAGTCCCTGCTCGCTGCAACTGGAGAAAGCCTGAGCGCAGCAGTGAAGACCTAGCACAGCCAAAATAAATACATAAAAATTTTAAAGTATATCCTTTAAAAAAAAAAATATTGGTGGGGAGGACTGTTTTGTCACTAACACTGTTTTAAATCTGCAGTGCATGATGATAATAAAACTCACACTGAGTTTAGTCAGTTTATCCATGTTTTTAAATTCTCTACAGACATCATATACCCTTACTGTCTATACTGGAGCAGACCACTCCTAGTGCCCTGAGCTTTGGATACCAGTTAATCAGAGTCTTAAATTGTTTTGATTTCTCTTGTGTGTTTCCATTTATCATAACCTACACTGATGGCTCAGATGGCAAAGAATTTGCCTGCAATACAGGGGACCTGGGTTCAGTCCCTGGGCTGGGAAGATCCCCTGGAGAAGGGAATGGCTACCCACTCCAGTATTCCTACCCGGAGAATCCCATGGACAGAGGAGCCTGGTGGGCTACAATCTGGGTTTGCAAAGAGTCAGACATGACTGAGTGACTAACACTTTCACTTTCGCATTGATGAACGTTACTTACATATTCTCTTCAGGTGGAGCCCGACCTCTGTCCTAAATTCACTTGTATCCCACTGCCTGCAGTATCTCCCACCATCTGCCCTCCCCATCTTCATCCCTCATTCCCAGTAACATCAGCAGTTTCACCAAATGCTCGCTGTCAGGCAAGAAGCAGGAGGTCGTCCCTTTTTATTAAGCTTTAGCTTTATTATATTTCAGAGTCTCAACAGTAGGAACTGTTATTGGTGAATCAACTCGACTTGCATTTTCCAGCCCTGCTTATGCTGTTCTGACCTCGTATCCGCACAGGAATATCAATGATGTATTGCCTGAGGACAAAATGTGTTTCCAAATAAATTGGTTCACAGAAGGGCAGCTGGAGTGACTTCTTGATATTCTGCATCTTGCTTTTTTGTTTTTGTTGTTAATTAATATGAAGGAACATATTGCTCCCTCAAACTGTTATAAGCATAGATATATCACCACCAAATGCCAAATCCACTAAATATTAGGAAATCTGGAATGGTATGAAAGTTCTTAATAGCTATCAAAGTAAGACAGTGTTTTATATGAGATTTTCAATGCCAGTAGAGTTAGAAGTCATAGATTTGCTTTTTCAATGTGATTTTTTAAAAATAACTATGTATTTATTTATTTATGGATTTTTGGCTGCATTGGGTCTTCATTGCTGCACGTGGGCTTTCTCTAGTTGCGGTGAGTGGGGCTACTCTCTAGTTGAGGTGGTTTTGTTATTTCAGAGCACGGGCTGTAGGCTGTAGGGCTTAGTTGCCCCACGGCATGTGAGATCCTCTTGGACCAGGAATGGAACCTGTGTCCCCTACATTGGTAGGCAGATTCATAACCACTGGACCACAGGCAAGTCCTAGATTTACTTTTAATATGATCAACTGATGAATGTTAATAATAGTTAATATTTGTTGAGTTCTTCCTATGTGTGAGGCACTGTTCTAAGTACTTCATGTGGGTTTTGCTGCAGTAGGTGCTCTTACTGTTGTTGTTGTTCAGTCACTAAGTCATGTCTGACTCTTTGCAACCCCATGGACTAACTATAGCACACCAGGCTTCCCTGTCCTTCACCATCTCCCGGAGCTTGCTCAAATTCATGTCCATTGAGTCTGAAATGTCATCCAGCCATCCTCTGTTGCCCCCTTTTCCTCCTGCCCTCAATCTTTTTCAGCATCAGGGTCTTTCCAGGGAGTCTGCTCTTCACATCAGGTGGCCAAAGTATTGGAGCTTTAGCTTTGGCATCAGTCCTTTCAGTCAATATTCAGGGTTGATTTCCTTTAGGATTGACTGGTTTTATCTACTTGTAGTCCAAGGGACTCTCAAGAGTCCTCCAGCACCACAGTTCGGTGCTCAGCCTTCTTTATAGTCCAACTGTTATGTCACAACTATAGCTTTGACTGTACAGATGGTTGTCAGCAAAGTGATGTCTCTACTTTTTAATGTGCTGTCTAGATTTGTCATTGCTTTCCTTTCAAGGAATGCTGCTGCTGCTGCTAAGTCGCTTCAGTTGTGTCCGACTCTGTGCGACCTCATAGACAGAAGCCCACCAGGCTCCCCCATCCTTGGGATTCTCCAGGCAAGAACACTGGAGTGGGTTGCCATTTCCTTCTCCAGTGCATGAAAGTGAAAAGTGAAAGGGAAGTCACTCAGTCATGTCTGACTCTTAGCGACCCCATGGACTACAGCCAACCAGGCTCCTCCATCCATGGGATTTTCCAGGCAAGAGTACTGGAGTGGGGTGCCATTGCCTTCTCTGTTTCAGGGAGTAAACATCTTTTAATTTCATGGTTGCAGTCACCATCTGCTGTGATTTTGGAGCCCAAGAAAATAAAATTTCTCACTGCTTCCATTTTTTCTCCTTGTATTTGCCATGAAGTGATAGGACCATATAGCATGATCTTAGTTTTTTGAATATTGAGTTTTAAGCCAGCTTTTCCACTCTCCTCTTTTACCCTTATCAAGAGGCTCTTTAGTTCCTCTATACTTTCTGCCATTAGAGTGGTATCATTTGCATATCTGAGGTTGTTGATATTTCTCCCTGCAATCTTGATTCTAGCTTGTGAGTCATCCAGCCTGGCATTTCACATGATGTGCTCCGCATATAAGTTAAATAAACAAGGTGACAATATACAACCTTGACGTACTCCTTTCCCAATTTGGAACCAGTCTGTTGTTCCATGTCTGGTTCTAACCGTTGCTTCTTGACCTCATACATGTTTCTCAGGAATTAGGTAAGGTGGTCTGGTATTCCCATCTTTTTAAGAATATTCCACAGTTTGTTGTTATCCACATAGTTAAAGGCTTTGGCGTAGTCAATGAGACAGAAGTAGATGTAGGTGCTCTTATTATTTCCATTGTATAAACGAGAAAACTGAGGCATGGTGAAAGTGAAAGTTGCTCAGTTGTGTCCGACTCTTTGTGACTCCATGGAGTGTAGCCCACCAGGCTCCTCTGTTCATGGAATTCTCCAAGAAGAGTACTGGAGTGGGTTATCATTTCCTTCTCAAGGGGATCTTCCCCACCCAGGGATTGAACCCAGGTCTCCTGCATTGCAGGCAGATTCTTTACCATCTGAGACACCAGGGAGGCTTTTACTATTCCCATTTTATAAACTGAGGCATGGAGAGATTTAAGCAATTTTCTCTATGTTACACAGTTAGTAGGTAGAAGGCCTGGAATTCTAGTCTGGGCCATTTGACTTCAGATACCCCACTATTAACCGCTACATCCTCAGTGGTACTTAAAAGAACCATTGGGTATCACTTAGTTCTAGAAATGCCAGGACTTAACAAACATTCAGTAAATGGTTACTGAAAATCAAACTTCCCTAATGGCTCTGTTGGTAAAGAATCCACCTGCAGTGCAGGAGACCCGGGTTCAATCCCTGGGTGGGGAAGATCCCATGGAGAAGGGAATGGCAACCCATTCCAATATTCTTGCCTGGAAAAATCCCATGGACAGAAGAACCTGGTGGGCTATAGTCCATGGCATTGCAAAGCGTTGGACACGACTGAGCAACTAAACCACCGTACCATTAATCCAGAATCTGAACACGTCCGAACTAAAGACATTTTGTTCATTGTTCTTGTTGTTCAGTGGCTCAGTTGTGTCTGACTCTTTGCAACCCTATGGACTCTAGCAATCTAGGCTTCTCTGTCCTTCATCTATAACTAGTAGGGCTTCCTTACTTAAAAAAAAAATTCATAATGATGGAAATCTCCAAACATATGCAAAAGTAGAGGGGATAATGGTACAGTGAACCCTTGCAAACCCACCTCCCAGATTTGACAATTATCAACACGTGACCACTCTTGTTTCCTCTATATCTTCCCCCTACCACCCTCACTGGGATATTTCAAAGCACATTTCAGGCAAATTTTTCAGTATGTATTGAAACAGTATACAAGCCCCTGTGTCCCCATCTTTTGAAGTAAATTTCTGACTGCTGCTGCTAAGTCACTTCAGTCGTGTCCAACTCTGTGCGACCCCATAGACGGCAGCCCACCAGGCTTCCCCATCCCTGGGATTCTCCAGGCAAGAACACTGGAGTGGGTTGCCATTTCCTTCTCCAGTGCATGAAAGTGAAAAGTGAAAGTGAAGTCACTCAGTTGTGTCCGACCCTCAGCGACCCCATGGACTGCAGCCTACCAGGCTCCTCCATCCATGGGATTTTCCAGGCAAGAGTACTGGAGTGGGGTGCCATTGCCTTCTCCGAAATTTCTGACTAAGACTTAACAATTGGAAAATGTAAAGGTGTAGAAACACAGAATAGCTGTTGGGCTGGGGAACTGGTAACAATTTAGACTGTAATTCCCACATTGCAGAATCACCAAACCCCCAGTTCCCTGAAAGATATAGATAAAGCCCTGACATACATTCCTGAGTTGTGAGTTGTTTTTATGGGAAGCAGGCCCCCTCCAGATGAAAACTGTGACCACAAGAATATAGACCCTAGACTGCTTGAAACCAGAAGGCTGATGAAGCTTAAAACTCGACCTTGATGCCACCAATCCGAGAGTTGTCCATGAACTGATCATGCCCTGCTCCTTGAACACTATGAAACACCTCACTACCCACTCTAGGGTGAGTCACACAGTCTTAAGGGCTTTAGCCCATTGTGGCCCCCTTTGCCTGGCAAAGCAATAAAAGCTACTCTTTTCTACTTTCCAAAACTCTTTTCTCCATGTTTCTATTCAGCCCTGATGTAAGAGGCCAAGTTTTAGCAACAGTATTATCCAAAAAGGACTCTGTTAAAAATCACATTAAAATTAATTAACTTGATATTCAATAGCTGCTGCTGCTGCTGCTAAGTCACTTGAGTTGTGTCTGACTTTGTGTGACCCCATAGACAGCAGCCCATGAGGCTCCCCCGTCCCTGGGATTCTCCAGGCAAGAACACTGGAGTGGGTTGCCATTTCCTTCTCCAATGCAGGAAGGTGAAAAGTGAGAGTGAAGTCGCTCAGTTGTGTCCGATTCTTAGCGATCCCATGGACTACAGCCTACCAGGCTTCTCCATCCATGGGATTTTCCAGGCAAGAGTACTGAAGTGGGTTGCCATTGCCTTCTCCAATCCAATAGCTAGCAGTGTTCAAATTTTCCTATTTCATAAATGTATTTTATTTTGTGATCTATTTGTGTCTTCATTGCTACACTTGGGCTTTCTCTAGTTGCAGTGAGCGGGACTGCTTTTTGTTGTGCACAGGCTTCTCATTGTAGTAACTTCCCTTGTTGCGGAGCATGGGATCTAGGCACACCACTTTCAGCAGTTGAGTGTGGGCTCAGTAGTTGTGGCTCACAGGCTCTTCTGCGACCAGGGATTGAACCCGTATCTGCTCACTGGAAGGCAGATTCCCACCCACTGTACCACCAAGCACGTCCCATGAATGGCTTGTATAGTTGGTTTGAGTCAGGATCCAAATAAGAGTCTTGTGTTGCATTTGGTTGATATATTTCTTGAGTCTCTTAATCCATCAACATTCCCTCTCTTCCTTTTGTTTTCCCTCTTACCACTTGTCGATGAAACATGGTCATTTGTTCTGTAGAATTTTCTATGTTGTCTTGCTCTACCTTGGGGTGAGAAAGAGTTACTTTTCATTTCTGTAAAGTGTAGGAGAGGGGAGGAGAAAAGTTGCGGACTGTGTTATCCCTAAGTAGAACCAATGGCTACTGGAAGGCAGTACGGGACAGCAGCCGCCTTGACAATCCCAGTGTGTTCTTGGCGACCGCTTTCTGAGCAGTGATCCTTTTATCTTTTATATTCATGCTGATAATAAAGAGGCACAGAAAGATACAGGAGTGCCTTCCAAATCTTCAAATAATTATTAAATGATACTGATTATGTGTCAATTGATATGTTCTAATTCTTTGAAAACATAATTTCACAGATGTTCGATAAAATTAACTTAATTAACTGGGATACAGTTTAATTAGAATATGCATGCTGTATTTATTCTTAAAATCTAGAATCAGGAAATGGAAACCTTCATGTTAAGGAGTATGTTGGGTCATACTTTGAGAACATGTGAATGTCTAATTACCCATTGATTTTTACATTCATTGATGGTCCTTGCCTAAATCAGTTATTACATGAGAGTTGCAAAATGGTGGTTTTTCTAATTTTATTGTTTTTTCTCTACATTTGTTAGTGGGCATTCTTCTGTAAAGAAAAACTTTCCTTATTTTTCTCTTTGATACACTCTGATTACACATCCTCTTTTTATTTCATCATTTTGTGCTCATGAAATTAAAATTTTTAATGTTTATAATCTTTTACTGTTATTTTTGGATGTTCATATTGCTCAAATTTGGCCAGCGAGATCCCCTTTACATCAACTTTCATCAGCTTTTATTAATAACATGATCCATTAGTCTCTCAGCCCTTCCTTGCCCAACAAGCCATCTCCGGACAGCTTCATACTTTCCCAGACTAGAACTCAGTCATTTCTTCAAGGGGTCCTCCCTCTGTAGTGAAGGAATGGTATTTAAAAACCAAGATCTGGGACTTGTCCTCATTGCTTCTTTCCATGTCCATTTTGATGCAGCCCTAAGTCTTCTGCTGAGGATGGAGAGGAGATGCCTGGCTCTTCAAACCCATTGAGACAACCCCTTCATCTTGCTCAGATCCCTTAGTATCATCAACAGACAGTGAGCACTGTTTCTAGTTTTTCCATTTTCTAAGGATGAAAATGTGTAGTCTGTTTCCGGAATGACTTGCTTCTCTTCCAGTTTTACCTGCTCTGTTATAGAAGAATCATGGAATTGCAGACTTCAGTTTACAATATTTTACTTAGAAACTGTCTTAATCAGTGATTCTTTGCCAATTTCAGGTCTCAGACTGTTTTGAAAATCTGATGAAAGTGGATACTAGCCCTGGAAAAATGCTCAAACACAAACATTTTTATATACAATTTTATCGGGTTCTTGACCTCGTAAAGCCGAGTTATCTCTATAAAACACCCCTCATATAAGATCCTAGGCTGTGCTCCACCTCTGCCATATTATGTATGTACAGGGAAGCTTGGGATGTGGGCAGGTTTAGGTGACTTCCTAAAGGCTACACAGAAGCAGAAACATACTAGAGTCTAAGGGTTTTTGGTTTTTATTCTCATGAAGAACAACTGGTTTCCCCCCACTTATATCACAAAAAGGTCTGCAATGTAGTGAGAACAAGAACTTCAGATAAAAAGAATGACCTTGTAGAGTGAAGACACACTAGGAGTGGATTTTTACTTTTAGAACACAAGTCCATAAAAACTGGGCACCTGAATTTTCCAATTTCCAAAGAATAGAATTCTTTTTTTTTTTTTTTACTGAAATTATGTTTTCTGTAATTCCTTTTTCTTACTTTCTTCACCCTAATATTTAATGTGAAAGTGGTTGATGTATTTGGAGGCAGAAGCCGGCACAGTATTTTGGGAAATGAAAGGATGATGGAACGTTGCTCCTGTGAACAGGTGCTTTCTCTCTTGCATAGCACCTACTACCATAGGGTCTCGCAAGATAGGTGTCTGGATGTGACTGGCTGGTTTTATGAAGTACTCTCATTGCTCATTGGGTGTCTTCTGTTAGTATGTCTCAGTTGTCTCTGAGCCATGTGCAGTTTTTTAGGATTAATGTAGTTTTTAAGGATTTCTGCAGAAACCTTGTTATTCAACACACTGTTGTGACCTTCAATCTGGAAAGCCTCAGTGCATCTCAGCCTCGCTCCAGAGAGCCAAAGCCGGCTCCAAGGCAGCACAGATTGTAGCTGTCTGTAGGCTTTGTTTGCACAAAGGGACACTTCTATTACAGGCTCCTTGGTATTGCAGTGGTGGAAGAGGGAAGTGTTACTGCTTTTTCTCTGGTGTTTTCTTGTAGTGGAAGAGTGACTGAATACAGGCAGGCAGGAGAATTTGAGCAAAATGAGATAGTTCTCATTATGTCCCATCTTATCAATATCTCCTGGGTGTGTGTGTGTGTGTGTGTGTGTGTGTGTGTAGGCAGGTGTGGTGTAGTGCTGGAAAAATCAGGCTTCTTAAAATGTAGACAAATCAAGGAATGATTTTAACTCAAACAGGCTAGACTGAGAGTCTGTAAAATAATAATGACTTTAATTTACTGCTTTTCATAGAGTATAAAATAGTCTGCAAAGCATGACCTGCAGACCCCTGAGAACACTGATCACAGAGCTTTTATCACGATACAGCAGACTTCCTGTTTCTCCTTGTGTGTAAAAGGAATCCTTAGTCACTGCTGGTTCTGGAATTCTTCAGTGGCATAGAATTGGTGCCTGGTATTGTAATTAATTTGTTTACTGGGCAGATCTTTCATCCTGTCCCTGTAAATGCTTCTTGACAAGGTTGACTGGATTGTTTTCTGCTATTGCGAGATGCAGACAAACTGGAAAGGCAATGACGAAGGTGTTTCAACTTTTATTTGTATGAAATAGATGGATAAAAGCAATAGTTTAAATAAGATATAAGTAAAAATATTTCTTAAGTTCCTGAACCTTCCATGTAAAATGTTCTCTTTTATGTTAAAAAAAAAATCAAAAACCATATTCTGTGATAATTGGACAAGTGCTAAAGATACTTTAAAATAAATAATAAACTTGGCTATATTGACTAATGTTATTTGAGTCAAGAGTATTTCAGAGATAAAATTTTTTGAACTAGCATTTATTTTTCAGTAGAAGATATACCAAGCATAGTTATTTTAGGAATCTGTTAAAAAAAATCTAGCAGTACTGTTGAATTATTTTACTTAACTTGTAAAACTTTTTCCTTACGATGTTCATCGCAAGTACCTGATTGATTTTGAGAGAACAGATAAGCATTAAAACCTTTTATGAACTGGCTTTTTGTTGTATGGATTTATTACATATTTAGGTGGGGGAAGAGGTGGAGAGAAAGTGGGGAATTTGGAGTATATGTAGGTTTACTGTTACTTTATAGATTTTTTAAAAAATTATTTTTGATTAGAGGATAATTACTTTACAATATTGTGATTTTTTTTCATACATCAACATGAATCAGCCATAGGTAGACATATGTCCGCTTCCTCTTGAACCCCCTTCCCACCTCCCTCCTCATCCCACCCCTCTAGTTTGTGACAGAGCACCGGCTTTGGGTTGCTGATGTTTTAGGATTGTAGGAGTGATTCTCCATCACTGTTTACTTCCTCCCTGCTCTGCTGTACTGTGGGGCTGCTGCCACCAGGTGGATGCTGGTGCCTAGGCATGGCTACACGGTCCAAACTGGAAGGCAGTGATTCAGCAATTTAACAAGTGTTTGTTGAACACTATGCGTCAAGCACTGTGCTAGGTGTTGGGGATACAAGGATGAATGAGACAGAATCTCTGCCTGTAAGAGTTAGACAAAACCAGTAAAGTGATAGAATTACATGTACTGTGCTCCAGAAGGACAAAGAGAAAACAAATCACTAACCTTAATGTTTATGGAAGATGCTCTGAAGGGATCTGCCATGGAGCTGCACCTTGAGGGTAACTGTGAGTTTAAAGTGGGGATGGTCCTGTAGACAAGTGATTCCAAGAGGACATACATAAGTTGTGTTTTTTCGGGAAAATTATGATCATAAACTCATTTAAAACCCTAAATCTCCAATGACTAAAAATAATAATATAATGTTGTTGTTCAGTCACCTGAACTCTTCACGACCCCATGGACTGCAGCACACCAGGCTTCCCTGTCTCTCACCATTTCCCAGAGTTTGCTGAAGTTCATGTCCACTGAATCGGTGATGCCATCCAACCATCTCATCCTCTGTTGCCCTTTTCTTCTGCCTTCAGTTTTTCCCAGCATCAGGGCCTTTTCCAATGGTAACCCAAATATTGGAGCTTCATCCCTAGTCAGTCCCTCCAATGAATATTCAGGGTTGATTTTCTTTACAGTTGACTGATTTGATCTCCTTGCAGTCCAAGGGACTCTCAAGGGTCTTCTCCAGCACAATTCAAAAGCATCAATTCTTCGGTACTCAGCCTACTTTATGGTCCAACTCTCACATCCATACATGACTACTGGAAAGACCATAGCCTTGACTATATGGACCTTTGTCCTCAAAGTGATGTCTTTGCGTTTTGTAACACACTGTCCAGGTTTGTCATAGCTTTCCTGCCAAGAAGCAGTCATCTTCTGATTTCATGTCTGCAGTCACCATCCACAGGGATTTTAGAGCCCAAGAAGAGGAAATGTGTCACTAATTCCATTTTTACCACTTCCATTTGCTATGAAGTGGCCATTGTATAATACATGTAAGAAAATTATTTAGAACAAAATTTAAAAGAATATGGATGTCTTTATATTTAATTATCATTTGGTTAATCTCCCATCGTTAACAACCAGTCCTTATTCTGATCTGTGGATCCAGACAACCCAATCAAAAAATGGACAGAAGACACTTCTCCAAAGTAGACATACAGCTGGCAAATGAGCACATGTAAAGATACTCATCATCACTAATTATTAGAGAAATGCAAATGAAATTTAATGAGGTACCGCCTCACACCAGTCAGAATAGTTATCATTTAAAACTCTACAGATAACAAATACTGAAGAGGGTGTGGAGAAAAGGGAACCCCCCTTTTTTACTGTTGGTGGGAATGTAAATTGGTAAAGCCATTATGGAGAACAGTATGGAGGTTCCTTTAAAAACTAAAAATAGAACTATCATATGATCCCAGCAGTCCCACTTCTGGGCATATATCCAGAAGATACCTGCACCCCAATGTTTATAGAAGCAGTATTTATAATAACCAAGACATGGAAGCAGCCTGAATGTCCACTGACAGATGAATGGGTAAAGAAGATATGGTATACACATACACACAAGCATACACGCACAATGGAATACTACTCAGCCATAAAAAGAAAGAATGCCATTTGCAGCAATGTGGATGGACCTACAGATTATCATACTAAGTGAAGTAAGTCATTAAGAGACAGACAAATACCATGTGATGTTACGTATATGTGGAAACTAAAATATGACACAGATAAAACTAAGAAACAGACTGCTAAACATAGAGAACAGACTTGTCTTTGCCAAGGGGCAATGGGGTAAGAGAGGGGTGGACTGGGAGTTTGGGATTAACAGACGCACACTAACTCTTACGTATAGAATGGATAAACAACAAGGACCCTACTGTAGTGTACAGGGAACTATATTCAATATCCTATAATAAGCCATCATGGAAAAGAAAAAAGCATCAGTCAATCCTCCCTTTCCTAGCTCTGTATGTCTATTTTATTTATATATTTGTCTGTCTGTCTATCTTATCATCCATCAGAATTAAGGACTTCAAGGTAGCTTGGAGTTAAAAAAAGACTTTGTATTCTATTTAATTTTCTCATCCGCTAGTTGGTTAGTATATAATATTCAACAGTTGCACAGTGCTTGTCTTTTTATCTGCCTGAGACAAAATTGACTTTCAACCAGCTTGACTTGCAGTCCACCCTCTTGAAGCTGGCTTAGTCAGGTCACCATCTCCTTGTTACTAAATCTCATAGACACTTCTCAGTGCACATTTCTTGAAAAGATTATGTCACTTCTCTGCTTAGAACCATTCGTGACCTCACTGCCTTTAGGATGAAGTCCAAACTCTTTAATATGGCCACATCTGACCCTACTCATGCTTCCAGAGCTTCATCTCTTACCATGCTTCTCCACTCACTGTTATGATCCCAAACAACTGACCTTCTTTCAGTGTTTTGAATGTACTTGGTCTCCCTCATCTCCAGAAATTGCTCTTTGCTGTGTCCTCTTTCAACACCTCTGCTGCCCACTCCTATTCATCCCTTCAGTCTGAGTTCAGACTTATGCTTCCTTTTAAAGAAACTAAGCCCCAGTCAGGTCGGAATAATCCATCCTGTTTCTCCAATCTCAATTCCAGCCCCTCTAGTCTCAACAATCATTATTCTGGACTATACTAAAAACTCCCTAATTGGTGTTTCTACTTCTGCTCTTCCTGTCTGCGTAATCTATTCTCTACATATTCATAAGAATCGTCTTTTAAAAAGATAACTGGGATTGTGTCACTTTTATTTAAAACTCTCCAGAGGCTTAGCATGTAATTCAACTCAGGTGATCAGGGTGCCTTAACACTTTATAGACGCAAACTTCACTCTCACCCGTGGCTGCATGCTCAGTTATCAAATAGGCATCCAGGTGATCCAGTGTGTACTTACCTAATTTTAAAGAACGTTATTAGAGTAAAAATACAAAGCTAAAAATGTCTTGCAGAAAATGTCCAGACTTTGGCAGCACCTTCCCTCTTTGAAAAAACACACTAGCTCAAAGCCTTCCGCTGGCGCCTCTGCCCACCTCACCAGTCTGGATGATGAGCCTCTTTTCTGTACCTCTTTGCATAGGACTCATTGTCCAATGATGTCTTTAAGTTCTAGAGTTCTTCTTACTCTAATTCCATCTCTGACCTCTAGTGCTGTGCTTATTAGCTCAGTAAATACTTTTTCAGTTGGCTAGTTGAAATCTGACACTTTCCCGTACTTGGCTCTGGTTCTCTCCATTGGAAGACCTGGCATCTCTACTGTTACCATGTACAGTGTTCTGCCATTAGCAGGCTTTCTGTCATTTTATAATATTATTGTAAATAATTCTGTCATAAGAGTAGTAACATGTTCATTTGGAACATTTTTAAGGTTTCAAAAAAGGTGAAATTTAAGGTTTCAAATGAAAATGAACTATATTCTTGCTAATGACATGTATGTGCCTGGCATATGTTATATACTAGTACTAGGGTTGAACTGAATGAGCTAAGTGGATAACTGCCTTTATTACCTTTTAATATTTTTCTATTGTTCTTATCTTATAACTATACTGTTTATACTATTTAGAATTATTTTTAAAAACATAATAAGTATTGGCCAGTGTTTCATAAATATAACTTTTCATGGCTGCCTGATATTATCTTCATGGACTAATTACCATATTATGCATAATTGATTTGGAAAATTTTATTGTCTACCATGTGCCATGAGTGTCTAATGGTGAATAAGACATAACCTTTTACCTAGAGGTACTTCCGGACTAGCACATAGGGAGGAAGAAAGTGAAGAGACAATTACATCCCCATATTTTAGATGTTAGGTTATTTCCAAAATTTCAATATGAGTCTTGACGTATGTTGTCAAAATGCATTCTAGATATTAAGGCAACGACCTTCCCACCAGTGAAAAAGACCTAGAATTCAGAGGGCAGAATAGGGTTAGAATTTTCCACATCTGGCTGTGTCTGAGCCTGTTAGTTCATCTTAGCTGCGAGGATTAATGAGATCATCCTAAGTTCTTGTCACAGTTTAGACTTGTGCCGTTCAGTATGGTAACCACTAGTCACATGTGGCTCGGAACACGTGAAGCGGGAGCTGTGCTGTCAATGTAAAATCCGCACTGGATTTGAAAGATATACTGCAAAGAAGGAATGGTAGACTATTAATAGTTTTTATGCTGGTTACATGTTAAAACGGTGGTATTTTGAATATACATTTTAGTCTCATCTGTTTTATTTCAGTGTGGCTACTAGGTGATTTCACATTACATAGGTGACTCACATCATGTTTCTCCTGGGCAGTGCTGTTAACAGATCCTCAGTAAATGTTGGTTGAATATCAGTGTCACATACTTAGCTCCTCCTTCTGGACCTCTACCTCCTGTGTGTGTTTCTTTCTTTCCCCCTCTGTCTCTCCCTCCCTGTCTGTCTCTTTCTCCCGCTTTCCGCCTCTACTTTCAGGAAAGAGATTAGCCATTTGTCAGTTTCTGAGCCTCATTTCCTCCTATGTAAAACGGAGATGGTAATGCTTGTCTAACTGCCCCATAGGTTTTCTTTGTTGTAGCAATAAAGCGGTGCATAAAAAGTGCTTTGTGAGTCATAAAGCAGTGTGCAAATGAAATGCATCATCATGCCTTTGTGTCTGAACTTTAGTATGAATTTAAACCCCACCATGAATTTAAACTCGTAAATTAAATCTGGTAATAGAATGAAAGATTATATCTCCTGCTTGGGCTTCCTCGTGGTATAACCTGGTAGACGGGTCCAACTTACTGGTCCGGCCTGATAGACTGGTCCAAGTTACTTACCCTCCCCAAGCCTTAGTTTCCTCATCTTCAAATAGGTGCACTAATATTTTGCAAAGTTATTTAATGAGTTGACCTAATGTGTTACAGAACACTTGTGTGACATGTTGCAGATGATTAGTAAATTGTCGCTTCCTTCCCTCATGCCTGGACTTCCCTGGTGGCTCAGAGGGTAAAGCGTCTGCCTGCAATGCGGAAGGCCCAGGTTTGATCCCTGGGTCAGGAAGATTCCCTGGAGAAAGAACTGGCAACCCACTCCAGTTCTCTTGCCTGGAAAATCCCATGGACAGAGAAGCTGGGTAGGCTACAGTCCATAGGGTCGCAAAGAGTCTGACACGACTTAGCGACTTCACTTTCCCTTTCCCTCATGCCTGTTTCTAGTGAGAGCCAGAGGTTGTCTGGGGATCAAGAGTCATCTAAAAATGGTCCTGAAATCATACTTAGGCACGAGTGGTGGCTTATTTGCCCTTAGTTTACTCTCCACCCCAAACATAGTGACAGACATGAAACTGGATATAATAAAGATTTCAGTGCAGTCCTTTGAGTTCACATTGTACTTGTGTAGAGTGGAGTTTTCTGTAGAGTCTGCTTCTGTGAGCAGGAGATTATGAATTTAATAAATTCAGGAAGACACTCTAAAACTTTTTCAAGCAGGACTCCTTACTTTATTGAATAATACAGACTTTTAAAATATTAAGTGCTTTTTCATGTTACAAATGGGGAAGGCAATGGCAACTAACTCCAGTACTCGTGCCTGGAAAATCCCACATACGGAGGAGGCTGGTAGGCTGCAGTCCATGGAGTCGCTAAGAGTCGGGCACAACTGAGTGACTTCACTTTCACTTTTCACTTTCCTGCATTGGAGAAGGAAATGGCAACCCATTCCAGTGTTCTTGCCTGGAGAATCCCAGGGACAGAGGAGCCTAGTGGCTGCCGTCTATGGGGTCGCACAGATTCGGACATGACTGAAGTGACATAGCAGCAGCAGCATATTACAAAAACAATATATTCTCATTATAACAGTTTAAAATGCGGAAATTTATAGACAGTGAAAACACACTTATAAATTCCATCTCCCAAAACCAACTCCATGGTAGCTCAGTTGGTAAAAACTCTGCTTGCAGTGCAGGAGACCTGGGTTCGATCCCTGGGTCTGGAAGATCCCCTGGAAAAGGAAATGGCAACCCATTCCAGTATTCTTGCCTGGAAGATCCTATGGACAGAGGAGCCTGGCAGGCTACAGTCCATGGGGTTGCAAGAGTTGTACATAACTTAACAACTAAACCACCACCAAAAGTTAATATTGTAGTTTATATTTTCTAAAATTTTCTATGGACATGTACCTTTATTAACATATGTTAAAGTAGTATATATAATAAACATTTCTTTTACAAAATTTTGTATATATATATGTGTATATATATATATAGATAGATAGTTACTTTGCCTTTCTGATTTAGCTCATTTTGGACATTTTTCCATGTAAGTACATGGAAAACTTCTTTAACATAGTAATCTTAGATGATACAGTGAATAAACTGGCTATGAATTTAATTATATTTTAAAATATATTTTAAAAATTAAATACAAGAGCAATTGTATACATCAGAAACATGGCAATATCTTTGTTTGAAACAGTCTATGCGATGTTTGGAAAATGGTGTTCAGAGCATGAACTTGGTGCTCATATGAATTTACTGGAATCCTTGGAATGATTCCGTATCTTCCACAAATTAGAAACCACTTCATCGGAACAAGCTTAGCTGTAGATAATCTACATGAACTAGTCACCCAAGGGTACCTGGTTTACCGGTAGTTGACATCTCCCAGAAAAGCTTCAGAAAAATAGTAATCATCTGATGGTCATAATAAATGCTCTGTTAGGTATGTATAAATCGTGGGGTACCCTTTTCCTGGCCTTAGTGATTGCAGCAATTTCATGGGCTTTTCTAAAACTGGGACCCACTCAGAAGCTGCTCAGGAATCTTACTCAGGTTTGATTTTTGTAACCCAAATCTGTCAATGACTGTTCTGAGCAAGATCAGCTTCAACATGGACTTTTGAAAGTATTCTCCTTGCAGGTGGTGTGTAACTTTGGAGATTTACCTCCTTTTCTGCATTCACCTCTATCCATTTAAATCCCACTTTTATTTCAAGACTCATCAACGAAACACCCCTCTTACCTTCTCCTCTGTTCTGATTGGTTGTAGCATGGATGCTCACACTTCCTTATAGTCTGCTTCATATATAATGTTGTGAAGTTATATAATGGCTTCTGCGTAAGTCAACTATCCTATGGGCTTCTAGAGGACAGACATTTTCTTCCCAGAGAACCCAACACAAGACTAGATGGTCAGTAGTCACTTAATAAGTATATGCTGCTGCTGCTAAGTCGCTTCAGCTGTGCCCGACTCTGTTCGACCCCATAGATAGTGGCCCAACAGGCTCCCCCGTCCCTGGGATTCTTCAGGCAAGAACACTGGAGTGGGTTGCCATTTCCTTCTCCAATGCAGGAAAGTGAAAAGTGAAATTGAAGTCGCTCAATTATGTCCGACTCCTAGTGACCCCATGGACTGCAGCCTACCAGGCTCCTCCATCCATGGGATTTTCCAGGCAAGAGTACTGGAGTGGGTTGCCATTGCCTTCTCCAACTAAGTACATACTTTAAGTTATTAGGCACTTTCTTGAGTTTTATTTTCTCTCTTTCCTTTTTTAATCAATTAGCTAATACATCTAAATTTGAGCAGCTTAACATCTAAATAAATTCTTAGCGTCTAAAATACATGCTATAGTGTTACTGAGCTATTGGAGAAAAATCAAGGGACCTCTATATGTCCAAGAGGCATCAATATCCATTGGTTGTGGCTAGTAGAGAGCTCTAGTACTGAACAGTTTTGCAGTAGCAACACAGCAGAAAGCTGTTGGAGGTCTGATTGCCCTTGTAGCTTGCACTGTTTTTCTGAGTCACTATTTCAGAACTCTGTTAGATTGGCTGGATTCTGTTTCTGACATTTTCTTACACCTGCAATGTGAAAAATATTTATTTCATTAAATACTGGTCATTTATAGATGAGAGCAATCAGTGATGAGGCAAGGATTTTACCTTTGTTTTGAGTACTTGTAATAGGTTAATGATTTATAGGTATGAAAACTCCAAAGCACAATGTGTGGTGTGGGCAAAGGGATAATTTTCATCATTCTCATATTATCTTCAAAGGAAGTGCATGTTTGTTGTTGCTGATATTTTTGATTTTATTTGTTCTGAAATTTTAAAAGATGACACTTTGATTTTAGATTCATCAGTCTCATCTCACCGCCCCCATAAAATAATCAACCATTCAGTCAACAAATATTAGGCATGATTGTAAACATGTGAGAGAAAATTAATTTAATTTAACAAATATTTACAGAGCAGTGCCAGTGGAAGAGATACAGCAGTTAACAATAATTGACTGTCTGCCTCTTTGAATTTACAGTCTGTCTGAAAACAAACAGTAAACAGGTAATTACAAAGGTGATCCAGATTAAATGTATATAAACTTAAACTGAATTGATTGATACAAAGATAAATATGATTTAGCCCCCTTTCTGAAGGAGCTTATACCTTAAGTGTTGAAAGAGATATATACAACTTACTAGAATGCCAGGCAAAATAAATCTTGTAGTCGGAGCATAAAAATAGTACTTTGGGGCAAAGATTAGGAAATGATTAATTGGGACCTCAGGAATTGCAAAAAAACTCGGTGAATAAGAAGTCAGCCTAGAAGGGTAGACATTTTGACAGTCAAATGAAGGGAGGAAAGGCATTTTAGATGGTGGTGCTGCTAATTAGTCATACCTCTTATCCACTCCTGTTGGTGACGGGGATTAACATATCTTATCAGCTGAACTGCTCATCAAACTGGATTGAGGAGTATGCCTGGGACCCATGGGACCTACCACATTTCTCCCTCCTCCCCAAGTTCATTTGTCTACTTGATTCAGAGGCACAGCAGCTGGGAACCTTCGTGCTGCCTTCCGGAGGAGGATGTGCTCTGCTGATGTACAAGAGACTCTGAGAAAGGGACCAGCCAGAAGCTGTCATGCCTGAGCATCGCCCTTCTCCCCAGTCCGATGGTTTATGTCTCTTGAGGGGAGGAAATATGAGAAATGGTAAAATGAAAACTTCGCCTCATTACTTTCCAGGAAAGCAGAACTAAGGGCCGAAGTTCCAATAGTATAGGCAAAGCTGGAAACTGGAGGAGGAGAATAGAAGAAATCCCTCTATACTAGGTAGGAAAATGGACAACCGCCCACGATAAATTGCATGACACAAATAAAGAATTCTTTAGAAGGGATGTCAGCGGGTCCCAGAATGGTCAGGGAAGGCTGACTGCATGAAGACGGTAGCACTTGAACTCTGTCTGTGATTCAGATAGAAAGAACAGATTCACACGGTTTTTTTTAGTAATTTATTATGCCAATGCTAAGTCACTTCAGTCGTGTCTGACTCTGTGTGACCCCATAGACGGCAGCCCTCCAGGCTCCCCCTATCCCTGGGATTCTCCAGGCAAGAACACTGGAGTGGGTTGCCATTTCCTTCTCCAGTACATGAAAGTGAAAAGTGAAAGTGAAATCGCTCAGTCGTGTCCGACTCTTAGCGACCCCATGGACTGCAGCCTACCAGGCTTCTCCGTCCATGGGATTTCCAGGCAGGAGTACTGGAGTGGGGTGCCATTGCCTTCTCCAGTAATTTATTATTTATTTAACATGAAATGAGTTTTTGTTACCACCTTCTACCTTTCTTTTGAGAGGTAAGTGGGATGAAGGAGAGGGGCTTTCTTCCTCATTGGAAACCGGACTTCTGTTTTGAGATGTGATGAAGTAGTCATTGTTCATTCTGACCATGACTTCCATAGTTTGCAGATTTTTATTAACTTTCCACTCAGAATACCTTAGTTTTATCCAAGCATTAATTTTACACTCTCAGTTCTCCTTCATCATTTTGATTGCTATTTTCTAGACCTTTTCCTTAAAGCCATTCTTTAAAAAAAAAAAAAAAAAATTATAGGCTCGTCACACAGGTTTTTTTGTTCCTTTTTTTTTGATATAGCGTGTATCATATCAACAGAACACAAGCTGAGTTATGTTTTTGTTAAAAACCATGTGGCCCTTCAAGCAGTTTCTTAGAACGGTGTGTTATTTGGCAAAGAACGACAGGTCAACTTTGAGAGCTCCAGAGCAGTTCCAGATCAGGGAGCCTCAGGTGGATGAAAAGGAACAAGGAGATAACCAGTGTCCACTGTTAGCACCCCTCCACTCTCCCCGTTGGTGTTGATCAAGTGTCTGGTCTGTTGTCTCCTGACCCCTTCACTTTCTAGTAAAGAAAAACAGGGTCTTATTTAAATACTGTTTTGTGGATGGATGCCAATGCCATTTAAAAAGGTATTGAGTGGGTTGGGATTGAGGAAATGTGAAATTGCTTGTTGAAGGAACAGTGAACAGTTGATTGCTCAGGGTGTCTGTGTTTTAACAGTTTCATTGAGGTGAGATTGGCATAAGATAAATGGCACATATTTAAAGTGTGCAATTTCATATTTAAAATGTGCAATTTGATGAGATTTGACATACGAATTCATCTGAACTGTATTCTCCTCTCAGGGAACTTAGGAGGAAACTGTCACCACAATCAGGAATATTTCATCCTGCAAAGAATATTCATGCTCCCCTGAAACTCATCCTTCCTTCCATCTCTGTTGCAGACAACTTACATGCTTTCTGTCACAATGAATTAATTTGAATTTTATGTAAATCAAATTATACAATATGTACCCCCCCCTTTTTGGTCTTTTGTTCTCTTAACATAATAATTTAGATTCATCCATGTTGTGTATATTAATACTTTGTTTCTTTTTATTGCTGAGTAGTGTTCTCTTGTCACGTGTGTTCTAAGTCACTTCACTTGTGTCCGACTCTCTGCGACCCTATGGACTGTAACTTGCCAGGCTCCTCTGTCCATGGGATTCTTCAGCCAAGAATACTGGAGTGGATTGCCATGCTCTTCTCCAGGGGATCTTCCTGACCCAGGGATCAAATCTTAATCTCTTACTTATGCTGCACCACTTACTGCTACCTAGGAAGCCCAGTATTCTCTAGCACGGGTGTACAATTTTGTTTTTCCACTGATGGAAATTTAAAATAAAGCTGCCATGAACATTCACATGCCAGTCTTTGTTTGGAGGTATGCTTTCATTTCTCGTGGATAAAAATGTGTAGGAATGAAGTGGCTGGATTGTATTGTACACATATGTTTAAGCTTGTAAGCTGATAAACTGTTTTCTGAAGTGGCTGTACCGTTGGCATTCTCACTAGCAGTATTTGAGCAGTCCAGTTGCTCCACATCCTCAGCAATGGTTGCTATTGTCAGTCTTTCTAATTTTAGCTCTTCTAGTGTATATAATATCTATTTGCGGTTCTAATTTGCATTTGACTAATGACTTTGAGCATTGAACAGTGAATGATGTTTCATGTGCTTATTTGCCATCTGTATATCCTCTTTGGTAAAGTATCTGTTCACATCGTTGGCCTGTTTTCTTACTGGTGACTTTCCTGTTGTTGAGTTATAAGAGTGTATTCTGGATATAAGTATTTCACTGGATAGATATTTTACATTTTCTACCACTTTATGGCTTGCCTTTTCATCTTCTTAAATGTCTTTTGAAGAGCAGCAGTTTTCCGTTTTGATGAATTCCCCTGTATTGTTTGTTTTACAGCTCTTGCTTGTGTCCTGTTGAGAAATATTTGCCTAATCCAAAATATTTTCTTCTAGAGGTTTTAGTTTTAGATTCTACATTTAGATCTGTCATCCGTTTCATGTTAATTTTAGTTTATGATGTGAGATAAGGATTGAGCAAGGTTTTTTTTTCCTTATGCATATACTCCCTGAGTTGCCCTCATACTTCTGTTGAAATCAGTTGGCATATATGTATGTGTTTATTGATGAATCTCTATTCTGTTACATTCTTTGTTAGTCTGTTTTTACACCAATATCACTCTGTTGTGACTAGTGTAGCTTTATAAGAAGTCTTGAAAACACACTTCCAACTTTGTTCTTTTTCAAAAATATTTTTTTGCTCTTCTGAGTCCCTTATTTCTATAGACATTTTAGAATCTCTTTTCTACCAAAAAAAATTGTTTGCAAGGATTTGAGGTTGATTGGGGTTATGTTAAATCACTAAATCAATTTAGGCGAAAATCGACATTTTACCAGTATTGAGTCTTCCAGTCCATGAGCATGAATAAGTACTGTATTAAATACATCTTTAATTTCTCTCAGTAGTGTTTTAGAGCTTTCAGTGTATATCTTGTGTATCTCTGTCACATTGTCCCCATTTTAATATTCTTTTAATACTGTTAATGGTATTGATTTTCAAATTGTAGGTTGCTAATATCTAGAAACATAATTTTTCTGTATTTTTAACAATTTAATGAATTTATTCATTTTTGGCTGTGCTAGGTCATCGTTGCTACTTGGGCTTTTCTCTAGTTGCTGTGAGCAGAGGCTACTTTTTGTTGCAGTATGTGGGCTTCTCATTACAATGGCTTCTCTTATTGTGGAATACAGACTCTAGGGAACAGGGAGCTCAGTAATTGTGCTTCCGGGCTCTGGAGCACAGCCTCAGTAGTTGTGACACATGGGCTTAGTTGCTCTGTGGCATGTGGGATCTTCTCAGACCAAGGATAGAACCCATGTCTCCCACATTGGCAGGCAGATTCTTTACCATTGGGCCCCCAAGGAAGCCTTAATTTTTTCTGGATTGATTTTGCATCATGTAATATTACTATGCATACTTATTAGTGCTATAGTTTTAATATATTTCTTATGATTTTCTACGAGTATAATGTCCTCTACAAATAAAGACAATCTTACTGTTCTTTTTCAAACTGTATGCCATTTCTCTTTCTTGCTTTATTGAACTGGCTGTTATTTTCTTGATAGTGTTCTATAGAACTGGTGAGAGCAGACATCCTGGCTTTGTTCATGATCTTGGGAGACAATTCAGTCTTTCACCATTAGATATGTTGTTAGCTGTAGATATTTCATAAATGTTCTTTATTCTTCTGTTTCTAGTATGCTGAAAGCTTTTATCATGGGTGAGTGTAGATTTTGTTAACTCTTTTGTCTATATTTATTGAAATTGTCATGTATTTTTTCTGTTTTAGGCTGATGATATGGTAAAATAAATTGATTTTTGATTGTTGAAGCAGCTTTGGATTCCTGAAGTGAAATCCACTTGGTCTTTGTATTTACCTGTTTATATATTGTTAGATTTTATTTGACACATATTTTTGTGCATACAGTCATGAAGGGGATAGGTAGGTAGGGTGTTTTGCTTGTTTTTGTTTCTTGCTTTTAGTGTCTTTGGTTTTGGGGTCAGTGTAATGTTGGCTTCATGGAATGAATTGGAGAGTGTCTTTCATTTTCTGAAAAAGTTTTGTAGATTAGTATTATGTCTTCTTTAAATGATAGGTGGAATTAATAAGTGTTAAGTTGCTAAAAGAGTAGATCCTAAAAGTTCTCATCATAAGAAAAAAAAGTTTTTTTTTTTAATTTTTCTTTCCTTTTCTATGTGTTTTTTTTTTTGCATTTAAGTAAGATGGTAGTTGGAGAAGGAAATGGCAACCCACTACAGTGTTCTTGCCTGGAGAATCCCATGGATGGAGAAGCCTGGTAGGCTGCAGTCCATGGGGTCTCACAGAGTCGGACATGACTGAAGCGACTCAGCAGCAACAGCAGCAGCAAGATGGTAGTTGTTGGTTAAAATTATTGTAATAAATCATCTAATAATATAGGTCAAATAATTATATTCTATACATTGAATTTATGCAATGCTATATGTCAATTATATATATTGCAATAAAACTGAAAGAAAAAGAATAACAGCTGAGTCTACAATTATTTTTGTGGAAATCACTTTAAAAATTCAGTTTCTTTAACAGCTATTGGGATTTTCAAGTTATCTGTTTATTTCCAAAAAAGTTATTGTAGCTTATATATTTATGGAATTCATCCATTTTATTGAATTTTTCCTTGCCATCTATTAATGTTTTTTAAGCTATGTAGTGATGTCTCTTTTCTCATTCCTGATCTTGATAATTTGTGTCTTCTCTCTGGTTTTTATCTCATCAATCTGGGTAGAGATTTACCAATTTCGTTGCTTTACGTTCCCACAGTGTAGTAGAGTTCTTTTTTTCTCCACACTTCTCCAGCATTTATAATATGTAGACCTTTTGATGATAGCCATTCTGATCATTGTGATGTGATACCTCACTGTGGTTTAGAATTAGTGATGCTGAGCATCTTTTCATGAGCCTGTTGGCCATCTGTATGTATTCTTTGGAGAAATATATATTTAGGTCTTGTGCACATTTTTGATTGGGTTGTTAGGTTTTCTGATACTGAGTTGTATGAGATTTTTATATATTTTGGATGTTAACCCCTTTTTGGTCACATCTTTTGCAAATATTTTCTCCCATTCCATAGGTTGTTTTTTCATTTCATTGATGACTTCTTTTGCTCAACAAAAGCTTTTGATTGTGATTAGGTTCCATTTGTCTGTTTTGCATTTATTTCTTTTGCCTTGGGAGACTAGTCAAAGAACATATTGCTATGATTTATGTCAGAGAATGTTTTGTCTATGTTCTCTTCTAGGAGTTTTATGGTGTCATGCCTTATATTTAAATCTTTAAACTATTTCGAGTTTGTTTTTTTAAATGTTATGAGAGAGTGTCCTAATTTCATTGCTTAACATGTAGCCATCCCGTTTTCCCAACACCACTTACTAAAGAGACTATCTTTTTTCCACTGTATATTCTTGCCTCCTTTGTCATACATTAATTGATCACAGGTGTGTGGGTTTATTTTTGCACTTTATATTCTGCTCCACTGATATATTATATATATATATTATATATATATATATTTGTGCCAATACTATGCTGTTTTGATTACTGTAATTAAAGCTACCATAAAACTATCAGCTTGTTTTTCATTTGTCTCATTTGTTCTTTGCCCTCCTTTCTTCTTTTCCTGCCTTCTTTTAGCCTTAAGTTTTTTTGTTTTATGGCAGGATTAAGTATTTTTATATTTCTAATTATCTTTACTTATTGGCTTATCTGTTATATTTTTGTGGTTGCTCTAGGATTTATTGTGTATCCAAGTAATAATATATCACCTCACATATACTATAAGAATCTTAAACAGTATGCTTCTGTTTCTCCCTACGTACCCTTGTATACTGTTATCATACATTTTACTTCTACATTATTTGCTGTTCTAAGCCCTGTAATTTATTGTTATTTTTACTTTAAGCATTTAATTATCTTTTAAAAATGCTTTAAATTTGAGAAAAACGAACATTTGTGTTTACTCCCATATTTCCTGTTTTTGGTACTTTTTATGTTTCTGTGTACATTCAGATTTTCACCTGGTATCACTTTTCTTCTACCTAAACTTTCCTGTAGTGCTGTTCTGCTGGTGATGCATTTTATTTCACCTTTATTTTTGAAAGATATAGAATCGTACATTCAGTTCAGTTCAGTGGCTCAGTCGTGTCCGACTCTTTGCAACCCCATGGACTGCAGCATGCCAGTCTTCCCCATCCATCACCCGCAGCGTGCTCAAACTCATGTCCATCGAGTTGGTGATGCCATCCAACCTTCTCATCCTCTGTTGTGCCCTTCTCCTCTTGCCTTCAATCTTTCCCAGCATCAGGGTCTTTTCCAATGAGTCAGTTCTTTGCATCAAGTGGCCAAAGTATTGGCCAAAGTAATTCTACATTAGCAGGGTGGTTTTTCTCCTTCAGACTTTACAAATATAATATTACTCTTATCTAGCCTCTATTGAAATCCATTATCATTCATTATTCTTTTTTGTGTGTGTGCACTCCTGCTCTCTGTCATGTCTCACTCTTTGTGATCCTGTGGACTGTAGCTTGCCTGCCCACCAGGCTCCTCCGTCCGTGGAATTTTCCAGGCAAGAACGCTGGAGTGGGTTGCCATGTCCTGTGTCGGGGGATCTTCCAGACCCAAGGATTGAATCTGCGTCTCTTGCATCTCCTACATTGGCAGGCAAATTCTTTACCACTAGCACCACCATATAGATTCAAGGGATTAGATCTGATAGAGTGCCTGAAAAACTATGGAGGTTCAGGACATTGTACAGGAGACAGGGATCAAGACCATCCCCAAGAAAAAGAAATGCAAAAAAGCAAAATGGCTGTCTGAGGAGGCCTTACAAATAGCTGTGAAAAGAAGAGAAGTGAAAAGCAAAGGAGAAAAGGAAAGATATATTCATTTGAATGCAGAGTTCCAAAGAATAGTACGAGAGATAAGAAAGGCTTCCTCAGTAATCAGTGCAAAGAAATAGAAGAAAACAATAGAATGGGAAAGACTAGAAATCTCTAAGAAAATTAGAGATACCAAGGGAACACTTCATGCAGAGATAGGCACAATAAAGGACAGAAATTGTAGGGACCTAATAGAAGCGAAAGATATTAAGAAGAGCTGGCAAGATTACACGGAAGAACTATACAAAAAAGATCTTCGTGACCCAGATAATCATAATGGTATGATCACTCACCTAGAGCAAGACATCCTGGAATGCAAAGTCAAGTGAGCCTTAGGAAGCATCACTACGAACGAAGCTAGTGCAGGTGATGGAATTCCAGTTGAGCTATTTCAAATTGTGAAAGATGATGCTATTTCAGTCCTAAAAGACTGAATGTGAAAGTGTTGCATTCAATATGCCAGCAAATTTGGAAAGCTCAGTAGTGGCCACTGGACTGGAAAAGGTCCGTTTTCATTCCAATCCCAAAGAAAGGCAATGCCAAAGAATGCTCAAACTACTGCACAATTGCACTCATCTCACATGCTAGCAAAATAATGCTCAAAATTCTCCAAGCCAGACTCCAACAGTATGTGAACCATGAACTTCCAGATGTTCAGGATTTAGAAAAGGCAAAGGAACCAGAGATCAAATTGCCAACATTCGTTGGATCATAGAAAAAGCAAGAGAATTCCAGAAAAACATCAGTTTATGCTTTATTGACTATGCCAAAGCCTCTGACTGTGTGGATCACAACAAACTGTGGAAAATTCTTAAACAGATGGGAATACCAGACTATCTTACCTACCTCCTGATATCTGTATGCAGGTCAGGAAGCAACAGTTAGAGCTGGACATGGAACAACAGACTGGTTCCAAATTGGCGGAGGAGTACATCAAGGCTGTATATTGTCACCCTGCTTATTTAATTTATATGCAGAGAACATCATGAGAAACACTGGGCTGGAAGAAGCACAAGCTGGAATCAAGATTTCCGGGAGAAATCTCAATAACCTCAGATATGCAGATGACACCACCCTTATGGCAAAAATTGAAGAAGAACTAAAGAGACTTTTGATAAAAGTGAAAGAGAAGTGTGAAAATGTTGGCTTAAAGCTCATCATTCAGAAAACTAAGATCATGGCATCTGGTCCCATCACTTCATGGCAAATAGATGGGGAAACAGTGGAAACAGTGGCTGACTTTACTTTCTTGGGCTCCAAAATCACGGCAGGTGGTGACTGCAGCCATGAAATTAAAAAACACTTACTCCTTGGAAGGAAAGTTATGACCAACCTAGACAGCATATTCAAAAACAGAGACATTACTTTGCCAACAAGGTTTGTCTAGTCAAGGCTATGGTTTTTTCGGTAGTCATATATGGATGTGAGAGTTGGACTCTAAAGAAAGCTGATTGCTGAAGAATTGATGCTTTTGAACTGTGGTGTTGGAGAAGACTCTTGAGAGTCCCTTGGACTGCAAAGAGATCCAAACAGTTCATCCTAAAGGAAATCAGTCCTGGATATTCATTGGAAGGACAGATGTTGAAGCTGAAACTACAGTACTTTGGCCACCTGATGTGAAGAACTGACTCATTTGAAAAGCCCTTGATGCTGGGAAAGATTGAAGGTCAGAGGAGAAGGGGACGACAGAGGATGAGATGGTTGGATGGCATCACCAACTCAATGGACATGAGTTTGAGTAAACTCTGGGAGTTTGGTGATGGACAGGGAGGCCTGGCATGCTGCAGTCCATGGGGTTGCAAAGAGTTGGACACGACTGAGCGACTGAACTGACTGACTGACTGACCTCCATCTGGGAAGGCCATTCTTTGGTGTATACTATATCCTTTTTTTTCTTTTTAATGTTTTCCTCTTAACCAGTGGTTTTCAATAATTTGGTTTTGTTTTATCTTGGTATGGTTTTCTTCATATTTTTTCTACTCGAGGATTTTTTTAGCTTACTGAATCTGAATTTATAGTTTTTAGAAAATGGAAAAAATTGTAACCATTATTCTTCAAATAAATTTTCTCTCTTTACTTTTATTCTCTCCGTCTGAAACTCCAGTTACACTTACGTTAGGGCACTTCTGTTTGCCACAGCTTGTTGTTGGTCTGTTTGTTTCCTTTATTTCAGTAATTTTGTTCTCTGTATTTCATTCTGGAGAATTTTTATTGCTGTGCCTTCGCATTTTCTAATCTTTTCTTCTACACTATCTTGCCTATTTTGATCCCATTCAGTGTATTTTTCATCTCTAGAAATTTGATTTGGTCTTCTTTATATATTTTCTTTTTATCATTCTCATACATGACTGTATCTTCTTGAACATATTGAATATATGTTCAAGACTCAGATATATTCAGGCTCAGATAAATAAATCCTCAGGCTGCTAACATGATAACACCCTTGACTACTCAGTTTCTTGTCCATGTCATTTCTGGGTCTGTTTCTCTTGACGATTTTTTTGTCTTATTGTCGGTCATATTTTTTGCTTCATCCTAGGTCTGGAAATTTTTATTGGATGCTGGGCATTGTGATTTTTATGTTGTTGGGTGTTGGCCTTTTTAATTCCTTAGAATAGTTTTGTGCTTTGTACTAAACTTAGGATGCAGCTAACTGGGGAACAGTTTGATCTTCTGAGAAGTAGCTGATCTGTTCACATCTTCGTATTGGCCTTTGTTAAGGGAGCTCATAACAGCCTTTATTCTAGGGCTCAGTTGTCCCCACTATTCAGGCAGTACCCTTCTGAGGACTGTACTGCTGCCCATCTTCAGAAGGTTTTCCATTCTGGCTGGTGGGAACAGGAACTGTTCATGGTTCTGTGTGAACCCCGCTTACTGTGCCCTCTAATCTGCGGTTTTGGTAGTTTGTTCACATGCATGTGCCAGACAGTAGTACTCAGCTACAGACTCGGGGTAATCTGCATCTCTAGACTTCTCTCTCTGTAGCCCTCTCCTGGTTAATACCCTGTCTCTGAATTCTAGGTGACTTGGTTTTCCTAACTCTCAACTCTTTTTCCTCAACTCAGAGAGATCACTGGGCTGCTCCTGGTCACTTTCCTCCTGTACTATGGGCTGTAAGTTCTCTCCAATCAGTAAATTAGGGCAATTGGAGGCCTTACCTCTCTTATTTCTCTTCTTCTGGGGATTTCTGTCCTGTGCTGATTGTTATCTAGTGTCTGAAAAACATTGCCGCATGTATTTTGTCCAATTCTTAGCTGTTTTAAGCTGAGAAAAAAAATCTAGTCCCTTATACCTCACCATGGCCACAATTGAGATAACACTTTAAACAGTGAGAAAAATGGAATGTGGATTTAAAGAGTTGTTTCAGATATATGTATACATATACATGACTTTCTCTGAGATTATGATTATGGCAGAAAGTGAAGAGGAACTAACAAGCTTGTTGATGAAAGTGAAAGAGGAGAGTGAAAAAGTTGGCTTAAAGCTCAACATTCAGAAAATGGAGATCATGGCATTTGGTCCCATCACTTCATGGCAAATAGATAGGGAAACAGTGGAAACAGTGTCAGACTTTATTTTTGGGGGGCTCCAAAATCACTGCAGATGGTGATTGCAGCCATGAAATTAAAAGACACTTACTCCTTGGAAGGAAAGTTATGACCAACCTAGACAGCATATTAAAAAGCAGAGACATTACTTTGCCAGCAAAGGTCCGTCTAGTCAAGGCTATGGTTTTTCCCGTAGTCCTGTATGGATGTGAGAGTTGGACTGTGAAGAAAGCTGAGCCCCGAAGAATTGATGCTTTCGAACTGTAGTGTTGGAGAAGACTCTTGAGAGTCCCTTGGACTGCAAGGAGATCCAACCAGTCCATCCTAAAGGAGATCAGCCCTGGGTGTTCTTTAGAAGGAATGATGCTAAAGCTGAAACTCCAGTACTTTGGCCACCTCATGTGAAGAGTTGACTCATTGGAAAAGACCCTGATGCTGGGAGGGATTGGGAGCAGGAGGAGAAGGGGATGACAGAGGATGAGATGGCTGAATGGCATCACTGACTCGATGGACATGGGTTTGGGTGAACTCCGGGAGTTGGTGATGGACAGGGAAGCCTGGCATGCTGTGATTCATGGGGTCTCAAAGAGTCAGACACAACTGAGCGACTGAACTGAACTGATGATCTAAAGGTTTAAATCATTGATTTTGGAGATAGATTGATGAAAGAGTGATATTAAATCGCTAACACTTCAGTCTCTGATTCTGAATTCAGACTTTATCTGTTAACTATCCTGTACCATGTGGTTGCACTTCAACTCCCTGTGTGTAAAGTACAGTTTATCATCCGTTATCAGAGGAGTCTGAAACATGAGATTTGAAAAGGTTTGACCCTATCTAAGACTAGAAGACTTAAGACTATCTAAGACTGCGATTCATGGGTCGCAAGGAGTCGGACACGACTGAGCGACTGAACGGAACTGAAGACTAGAAGAAAGTCCTCTTCTAATTTCAAGCCCTTTGACCTAGAAAACTGAAAATAATTTGTCTCTCTTTCAATCAACAGAGGAAATACATTTGATAACTTTTGATTCTCATCCTTTCCTGAAGATAGCAGATTTCAAAAAGCCCTGATTATCAGTGTTCCAGTAATAAGCGTAATTTTAGTGGACTTCAAAATTAGGGCAGTATATATAATAATTCTTCTCTGTAAGGTCTACTGATGACTTGAAGAAAATTGCTAATTAAATTGTCAATGGCATCTATTTATCAGTGGGTCCAAATTAAGCCAGAAAGTCATTTTGAAGTTTGTTTTCACTATGGATTCTTCCATATAGTCAATTACAAATATCTTTAAGTGATAAAATCTCTATTCCTTTTGATACTTGATTTATGAAATAGGCAAGCACATAAATAAATGACATTGAAAGTAAAAGTCTCAGCAGTCCTATACCTTGGGGAAAACAACTCCTGATTCTTTAAGATTTTTTTCCTTCATGTTTCAAAAAAATTTTTATTTATTTTAAATTGGAGGATAATTGCTTTACAATATTTTGTTGATCTTTCCACACTAATTTAAAAGTCCATATGTAACCTTATTGAATTCCAGTGATTTTTAGATCTATTTATATACTTTCCAGCTTGGTCCTGATTATTTTTGCTATTCCTGTTTTGGTATCACATTATTTAAATTTCAGCATTGTATTTCATTTTACCATCTAATAAGCAGGCCCTTTTTCACTGAATTTCTTTTTCACAAATTTTTTTTACATATTATCAATCATTTATTTTATTAAAAGAATTTTAGATTATAGTATCCAATTCCAGGCATAAAAATTTCATTGACTTGGTTGGACTTAAGTTAATAAATGAGGAATTAGTTTGGAGAATTTTTCTTCATTTAAATTTCATAAAATTCTCAGGAATTTTATTTTTTTATTGTTGCTTTCATAAATGGTACCTTTTTCCTCCTTCATTATACTTTCTAATTAGCTAGTGTGGGAAAATTGTTATCTTGTAACTGGAAAATGTATTAAAATTTCCAATTAGTTCTCAGTAGTACTAAGGTAGATAGTCATAAGCTAAAATAATGATAATTGTCTCTACTCCAGTATTTTAATTGTGTCTTTCTTTTTTGTCTTACTGCCTTTCAGCTACAGTGTTTAAAACAATAATATCAGTTTTCACAGACCTCCAGTCTTAGTCATTTTTGTCTCCATTGGTTTATCATTAAGATAGAATTTCTATTCTCTTATAATAAATGCTTTATATCAAATTAAATATCTATTTAAAATTACCGAATGGTCATCATAATGAATTTTGATATCTACCAAATGTTCTGTATTATCTATCCAAAGAATTATGTCATTTTTCCTAATGTTGAATCATCCTTGTAGTCTTAGAGTAAATGCATCTTGACCATGATATAATATTATTTTGTTAGACTGCTGGATTTGACTTGATAGTGCTTTATTTCAGATTTTCATCTGTATTCATAGATGAACTGGACCTACAGTTTTATTATGAATGTTATTTTTCTCATCTTTGGTATCAGTGTTCAATTTCATTCATTCTCTCAGTAAATTTGTATTGAATTTCTATTATGTGTCTGGAATGCTGTTAGGTACTGGGGATTAGGTGTTGAACAAGATGATAATATCTCTGCTGTCTTGGAGCTTGTAGTCTGTTAAGAAATAGGGTTAAGAAAGCAAGGTATTAAAGCACAGTGTTATAAATGCTATAGTAAGGATAAGGGGAAAATAGGAGGAGCTTCTACCCCATATTTGGGAAAATGGGAAGACACTTTCTAGAGAAAGTAGCATTTACACTGACATTTAAGTAAGAATGTCCATTCTAAAGAGTAGTGGAGTGGAGAGGAGAGTATCCTTGAGCGATGGAGGGGCCTGTGGGAAGACCTGAAGGTGAGGAAGAACATGGTGCTTCTGAAAAAAAGGAAAAATGTTCAGTAGGATTTGAGCAAAAGTGGAGGAAGAGGAGAGCTGAGACATAAAGCTAGAATGCTTCCTGGAGATCAGAACTGACAGAACCTCGTAGAATATATTCAGAACTTTAGATTCTTGTCCCAAGATTAAAGAGTTTTTAAAGGATTTTAAGTGGAGAAGTGGTATGATCAGTTCAGTTCAGTCACTCAGTCATGTCCAACTCTTTGTGACCCCATGAACCGCAGCACACCAGGCCTCCCTGTCCATCACCAACTCCTGGAGTCCACCCAAACCCATGTCCATTGAGTCAGTGATGTCATCCAACCATCTCATCCTCTGTCATCCCCTTCTCCTCCTGCCCCCAATCCCTCCCAGCATCAGAGTCTTTTGCAATGAGTCAACTCTTCGCATGAGGTGGCCAAAGTACTGGAGTTCCAGCTTTAGCATCATTCCTTCCAAAGAACACCCAGGGCTGATCTCCTTTAGAATGGACTGGTTGGATCTCCTTGCAGTCCAAGGGACTCTCAAGAGTCTTCTCCAACACCACAGTTCAAAAGCATCAATTCTTCAGCAATCAGCTTTCTTTATAGTCCAACTCTCACATCCATATGTGACCACTGGAAAAACCATAGCCTTGACTAGACGGACCTTTGTTGACAAAGTAATGTCTCTGCTTTTGAATATGCTATCTAGGTTGGTCATAACTTTCCTTCCAAGAAGTAGCGTATTTTAATCAGATTTATTGATTGGTGAAAAGTCTCAGCTGTTAGAGAGGATACCAGTTGGAAAGCTGCTGTGGTGTTCCTGGGAAGGGATGATGGTAATGAAAACTAGGGTTTTAACTGTATGCTAGAGAATTAGGAAGCTCCTCTGTTCCAAGAAGAGTTAGTGATTTTGACTGTACTTGTGGTGTTTAACATGTATTTCTTTCATGGTTGTTAAATTATTTGTTATTCTGCCTCTTTTTTTTAATAAACTTTGGTAATGTATATTTTTCTTAAAAATTGTCCATTTTGTGTATATTTGCATCATTTTAAGTATAAAGCTTACATGCAGTTCTCTTATTTTTAATCTCTTCCATTTCTATGTTTCACCCTCATCAAGAGGCTATTTAGTTCCTCTTCACTTTCTGCCATTACAGTGATATCATCTGCATATCTGAAGTTGTTGATATTTCTCTCAGCAGTCTTGATTCTAGCTTGTGATTCAGCTAACCTGATATTTCCCATGATGTACTCTGCATAAAAGTTAAATAAGCAGAGTGACAATATACAGCCTTGTCATATTCCTTTCCCGATGTTGAACCAGTCAGTTGTTCCATGTAAGGTTCTAATTGTTGCTTCTTGACCCTCATATAGGATTCTCAGGAGACTGGTAAGTGGTCTGATATTCCCATCTCTTTAAGAATTTTCCACAGTTTGTTGTGATCCACACAGTCACAGGCTTTAGCATAGTCAATGAAGCAGAAGTAGGTGTTTTTCTGGAATTCCCTTGCTTTCTCTGTGACCCAATGAGTGATGGCAATTTGATCTCTGGTTCCTCTGCCTTTGCTAAACCCAGCTTGTATATCTGGAATTTCTCAGTTCACGTTCTGCTGAGGCCTAACTTAAAGGATTTTGAGCATAACCGTACTAGCAAGCGAAATGAGCACAGTTGTATGGTAGTCTGAACATTCTTTGGTGTTGCCCTTTGGGATTATAATGAAACTGACCTTTTCCAGTCCTGTGGCCACTGCTAAGTTTTCCGAATTTGCTGACCTATTGAGTGTAGCACTTTCACAGCATCATCTTTTAAGATTTGAAATAGCTCAACTGGAATTCCATCACCTCCACTAGCTTTGTTTATAGTAATGCTTCTTAAGGTCTACTTGACTTCACACTCCAGGATGTCTGGATCTAAGTGAGTGACCACGGCATCGTCGTTATCCGGGTCATTGAAATCTTTCTTGTATAGTGTGTATTCTTGCCACCTCTTCTTAATAGCTTCTGCTTCTGTTAGGTTCTTACTGTTTCTGCCCTTTACTGTGCCCAACCTTGCATGAAATGTCCCCTTGATTGCTCTAGTTTTCTTGAAGGGATCTCTAGTTTTTCCCATTCTATTGTTTTCCTGTACTTCTTTACATTGTTCATGGAATAAGGCCTTCTTATCCCTCCTTGCTATTCTCTGGAACTCTGCGTTCAGTTGTATATATCTTTCCTTTTCTCCTATGCTTTTCACTTCTCTTATTTCCTCAACTATTTGTAAAGCCTCCTCAGACAACCACTGTGCCTTCTTGCATTTCTTTTTCTTTGGGATGATTTTGGTTGCCACCTCCTATACAATGTTATGAACCTCTGTCCATAGTTCTTCAGACGCTCTGTTTATCAGATCTAATCCCTTGACTCTGTCACTTCCACTGTATAATCATAAGGGATTTGATTTAGGTCAAACATGAATGGCCCAGTGGTTTTTCCCTAGTTTCTTCATTTTAAGCCTGAATTTTACAATAAGGAGTTGATGAGCTGAGCCACAGTCAGCTCCAGGTCTAGTTTTTGCTGACGATATAGAACTTCTCCATCTTCGGCTGAAAAGAATATGATCAGTCTGATTTCGGTGTTGACCATTTGGTGATGTCCGTGTGTAGAGTTGTCTGTTGTGTTGGAAAAAGGGTGTTTGCTGTGACAAGTGTATTCTCTTGACAAAACTGTGCTAACCCTAGGCAACTAATCCACCTTCTGTCTCTATTATAGATTTGCCTATTCTGGACATTTTATATAAATGAGATCATGTAATATGAGGGCTTTTGTCACTGAGTCCTTTTAGCATATTTTCAAAGTTCATCTGTGTTGTAATATGTGTCAATAATTCATTCCTTTTTTATTCTCAAATAATATTCCACTGTGGATATTTCACATTTTATTTATCCGTTCACCAGTTGATAAGCACTTGTTTGTTTCCTTTGGGCTATTATAAGGATAGTGCTGTGAACATTCATGTGCAAGTTGTTATGTATCTATATGCCTTCATTTTGAGCATATGCTGGGAGTGGAGTTGCTGGATAATATGGTAACCCTGTGTTTAAGCTTTTGAAAAACTAACCGACTGTTTTCCGAAGTGGTTACACCATTTTACACTCCCATTGGCAATGTTTACAGGTTGTAATTTCTCCACCAACTCTTGTTTCCTGACTTTTTGATTAACTACTATGTACTTAATTGCCTCCTTTCCCTGCCATTTGTGTATTGGCCCCTAAGCCCCCACAGTGACTGTGTTAACGATACAGCTTTTAAAGGGGTAATTAAGGTTAAATGAGGTCTTAAGGGTGTGATCCTAATCCAACAGCATTGATGTCCTTATAAGAAGAGAAAAAGATACCAGGATACCACGAACAAACGCAGAGAAAAGGCTATGTAAGGACACAGGGAGTTGGCCGTTTGCAATCCAGAGGAGACCTCAGGAGAACCTAAACCTGCTGAGGCCTTGATCTTGGACTTTAGCTTTCACAGCTATGAGAAAATAGATTTCTGTTGCTTAAACTCTGCAGTCTGTGGTATGTGAAGGCAGCCCTAGCAAACTAATACAACGTTCTAATTGGTGTAAAGTGTTATCTCATTGTACTTTTGGTTTCCATTTCCCTAATGGCTAATGATACTGAGCATCTTTTATATTTGTTTTTATCCATTGCATTTTTAATGTCTTCTATTTATTATGATTTTATGTTTTCCTTTAATTTTCTTTATCTTTTGCTGAGTTAACTTTAATAAGTTAAAATTTTTATTTCAATTGTAATAACATTTATCCTTGGATTTTTATAAATGAATTTAAACACATATTTTCTATCCATAAGAATGAAGTATGAGACCCATAGCAATCTTTTTCTTCTCTTCTCCAATTCTATGACTGCCAACTCTCCTTCCCAGTCCCCTGCCACCACAAATGTATTTTCTGTCATCTTAAAACTGATTAGAGTCACATAGAGATAAAGTATATTGCTGGACTGCACTGCAGATTCAGTACAAAGTTCTTGCCTTTCAAAAAGAAAGATACAGTTCTTAAACTTCTTGAATTCTATAGCTTGAGATTGGTAACTCTTTGAAATAGAAAGAAAAAGATTCCTTTCTGAGCTTCGCCTTTTAAAGTTTCTTTTAAATGTTCTGTATTTATTTGTAAATTTTACACTTGGAAATGTAACTAACCCCTGAAAAGTATGTGGGATAATTTTTCAGCAAAACAAAATGTGGAGTTTTTTAGGGAGAAAGACATTACATAAATCCAGAACCAGTAAAGAAAATCAAAAAGTGTGATTTCTTTTCAAAATATAGTGAAATTGGCTCAGTAGAACTTTGTCCAGTAAAAAACTGATTTTCAGAGTGAGTTTGAATTTTTATGGTTAAACATCATTCCTTCAAATGGGCTATGTATGGAATCCTGTCTCAAGCCTATTGGTCTCTTTGAGAGTGCATTAATGTACTTACATGCATTCTTGCTGTCAAAATCATGTAAACCTCTTGCCTTTTGCTTTAGTATAAATGCTTTTCTAGTTTAAATAAGGTTTTAAAGACTTCTGCCTTTTATTTTAAAGCTCAGGCTCTCAGCATTGATGGAAGGACTAAACAATATCTCAGCACACAACTATTACAGCTCAGCTAGTCAACAGTCCTTAATCAAGCCTCAGTTTTAAAGCACTGTTCTAAATACTGTGGAAACTTACAGAGAAGTCCCTCATGAACCCAAATTCTAAGAACATATATCAAAAAATAGAGAAAAATCAAAGCAGTGCTTGAAAGCACAACTTAGTGGTTAAATTTGCAAGCTCCAAGTCAGTCTTATGTCCGTGTTTGTTAGTGCTGGTGTTGGATAACTCACTAAGCTTCAGTTTGAACATATGTAGAATAATGAGGATATAATAGTACCTACCTTATAGACTGGGAAAGTTTAAATAGGATAAAACATGTAAATGTGCTCAATATAGTAGGTGACACATAGTAAGCATTCACTAAATGTAAGCAATTGTTTTTAACGATTTTTAAATTATTAAATATTACATATATCCAGAAAGGGAGCAAATCATACATATATACATTTAACAAATCATAATAGAATGAGCTCCAAAGGAATCACCACGCCAGTGGTGAGAAATGGAACATTGCCAACATATAGAAACTGACTTTGCATCTTCCCCATCACAGCTTATTCCCTCCCTGCCTCTACTCTTTTGACATGTGTTACAATCATTTTCTTATGTTTTACTGCCTAAGCAATATAGGTTAGTTTTGTCTACTTTGGACTATTAATAATGGCTGTGTTTTGCTCTTTCTTTTAACACTGTCCGTGAGAATCATCCTTGTTGATGAGTGTTGCTCTAATTCATTTCTTTTCATTGCTGTATGGTATTGTACTATATAAGTATATAAATAACTTATTGATCCATTTTATTATGATGGATATTTAAGTTATTTTCAGTTTTCGTGTTTTAAAAACAGTGCCATCATTAACATTGTGGTGTTCATATTCAAGAAATTATCTAGCAATGCAGTTGCTGAGTCATATAGGATATGTATATTCAGTTTTCTGAAATCAAACAGTTTTCTCAAATTGTTCTTCCAGTTTTCACTGTCATTAGCTCTGAATGAGGGTTCCTGTTATTTCATATTCTCACAAATATCTAGTATTGGTCAGACTTTTAATGTGTACCCTCTGTTGATAAATTATTAGAACTCATTTAAAAAATAATCTCAAACTTAAAGGAAACTTGCAGGTACAGTACAAATAACCATTTTTTCTTGAAGCATTTGAGAATAATTTGCCAACATGATACTCTAATGTCCCAGAATATTTTGGTTTATGTCTTCTACAAAGAAGGATATTCTTTTATGCATCCATAATATAGCCAATAAAATCAGGAAACTTACTCAATTACATTATGACCATACACTCTACAAACCCCATAACGAGTTTCACTAATTGTCAGATGCATGTCCTTTAGACTTCCCTGGTGGTTCAGACAGTAAAGAATCTTCCTGGAATGTGGGAGACCTGGGTCTGATCCTGGATGGAGAAGATCCCCTGGAGAAGGAAATGGCAACCCACTCCAGTATTCTTGCCTGGAATATCTCATGGACAGAGGAGCCTGGTGGGCTACAATGCATGGGGTCCCAAAGAGGCAACATGACTGAGCAACTAATGCTGTCCTTTATGGTGAAAGGACCCATATTAGAACACATATTGTATATAGTTGGTATATTCCTCTGGTCTCTAGTCTGGGAACCATTCCTCAGTCTCTCCTTGACTCTTATGGCCTTGATACTTGTGCAAATAACAGGCAAATCTCTTTTGTTGACTCTCTCTCAGTTTATGATTCTCCATTATTTTCTCATGATTAGATTCAATTAGGTGTCTTTCCAGGAGCATCACAGTAGATGGTCTGCTGTGTTCTTCTCATTGCATCCTATCCAGTGACAGATTATTTTGATTTGTCTTATTACTACTGCTGCTGCTGAACACTTGATTAAGGTGGTGACCGCTGAAGTTCTACATCATACAATTAATCTTTTCGTCTTGTAATAAATAAGAAATTTTTGGCAAGTGAGAATCACTGCGGGCTGGCTTCTATCTTTTTCACAGGTCACTCTCTTTTACTACTTCTTTACTTTCTGGCATAGTCTCCCCAGCCTAGGCCACCCTTCCATGGGAATGTCCTCCTTGCCTGTAGGTAACCCCTCCCAGATTTATTGCTTGCTCAGATCTCCATTCTTGAGTTTCATCCCTATCTGTCCAGTTGTCTATCTGGCATTTCTAGTTGGGTATCTAACGGGCATCTTAAATTTTATTTTAAGTTTAGAACGCAATTCTTGACTTCCATAAGACATAAACCAAATGGCTTCCTCCCCTAGGCATCTCCATCTCATTCATTTGCGTTGCCATCTTCTTCCTTCCTCAGGCCGAGAAACATAGATCTCGACCTTTGGGCTTTGCTGTTTTCCCCATCATACGCAGCTTCAGGCTGTCAGCAAATTTTGTACATTTACCTCCTACATATGCGTCTTGTCCTCCCTCTTCTTTCCAGTCCCTCTGGGCTCACTCTGTCCTTCCTCTTGGATGTTTACAGCAGCCTCTCTATTGGTTTCTCCACTCTCACTCTTGCATCACTTAAGTCCTTTCCCACACACCTTTTATCAGTGCAAATCAGACCAGGTCACTTCTTTGCTTAAAACCCTGCAATGTCTTCTCATTCTTTCAGAATAAAAGCCAGACTCGTGAGGCTCTGCAGGCTCTGGCTTCTGCTTTGTTTTTCAGCTCTATCTCATGTTCCTCTTTTTCCTGCTGAAATGTGGACAACAAGGGAAACACCCCCTTCTTTCAGTTTCTTAAACCTCAAAAGCTCTTTTCTACCTTAAGGCCTCACCTGAACACATGTCTTTGTGCCCTTCACATAGCTACACTTTTCTTAGCCTTCAGGTCTCACCTTAATTGTCCCCTCCTGAGATGGGTCTTCCTGGGTTATCATAAAGTTCATCTCGCCCCGCACGTCACTACACTATTAAAACACCCTCTTTTCTTCGTAGCACGTTATATGATCTGAAGGTATTTTCTTCTTTTTTTCTGAAGAGGTTTGTTTTGTTTTGTTTTGTTTTTAATATGGACCATTTTAAAAGTCTTTATTGAATTTGTTAGAGTATTGTTTCTGTTTTATGTTTTGGTTTTTCGACCACGAAGTGTGTAGGATCTTAGCTCCCTGCCTAGGGATCAAATCCACACCCCTTGTATTGGGAGGTGAAGTCCTAGCCATTGGACCTCCAAGGAGGTCTCCATTGCTTCTTTACTTGCTTGTTGTCTTCTTTACCCCATTAGATTGCAGGCTTAGGAGAATAGTAGCTTGTGCCCAAGCGCAGCATTGTGTTAGATGAAAGTAACAGTGGTTCAGTACTCAAGGCCACCAGAAATGAATGCAGTGCGATTGCCTAAAAGAGGAAATGCATCCTTTTTGAGGTATGGAGAAGAAGATTAAGTGCTACTGTTAATATAAGAGAATAAAATGATTTTTAGAAGCTTAATTTTTCCAAAACTACAAATGGCCAAGAAGGGAAAATCAGTGAGAATCTATGAATAGACCATGATGAAATCTGCATCAGGGAGTTCTCTTACCTTTAAAACCAAAAACCCACGTTGGTCTCCAAGGCCACAGAGCTTATTTGAGAGGCCTTTGAAAGCCAGTCTACCAACTGCCATTGTGTGACTCATAGCTCCCAAGAAAGATGTCCTGTGGTATATGTAAAATAGTAAACCAAACTCAGCAGAGATGCTTATCAGTATCCATAACGTTTGGTCAGGGGACATAGTTACTAGGTAAAGGGACAACAAGCCATGGGAGAGAACAGGAACCCAGTTACTCACTTTCCTGAGATTTTTGTAACAATTAGACCCATTCAGATCTGTTGTAAAGAGTTTTTACATATTGATTTTTTTAGAATTTTTACATATTTTAGAATTTTTACATATTGATTTTTTAAAGTTTTTCAAAGCTAATTTTTTTTTTTTTTAGTTAAAATAGAAATTTAATCCAATAATAATGATGACTGTTTTAGTCGGCAATTCTTTGGTAACAAATAGCCCCAAATTTCAGTGGTCTTCAAGAACAGAGGGTTATTTCTTGCACACATTATGCGTCTTTGGCAGATGGGCATTGAATCTACTCCTGGTACCCGTGTCTTTTCATCCTGTGGTCCAGGCCGAAGGAGCAGCCTCTCTCTGGGATGTGATGTGCTTCTGGCAGAAGGAGAAGAGCCAGTGGAAATGTGCATTGCCTATTAAAAGTTCTGATCAGGCATTACCTGTGTTGTATCTACTAACAGGCTTGTGGCCAAGGCAAGCCACATGGACAAGACCTTCGTCAGTGGGTTGGGGATAAAAATCCTCTTAAAGGATCCTATGAACCACATGGAACCAATGGAGATAACAGGGCACATCCTGTGAATACCTGAGGAACCAGGGAACTGAGTATTTGGAAACAGTAGTGCAATATACCATGTTGGCAAACATTTACTGAAGCTATTTGCCAGTTACTTATCCATATTAACTCGTTAGTCCCTATAATTATCCTATCAGATAGCTTTTATTAATTACTCCTGTTTTACAGATATGGAAATTGAGGCCCAGGTCCACATAGCTGGCAGGTATGAGCCAGGCTTCAAACCTGGGCATCTAGTTTTTAAGGCATCCTCATTCTAGGAAATTTGAGAATGAGCACAAGTTGTATTGAAACATTTGGTGTGTTCTTTTTGAGAACAGTGCTGCATAATAATTAATGTTACCTTATACTGGTAGTTATTCTCCTAAGTAGAGTATATTTCCAAGGAACTATAAGGTTTCCCCCATGGCTTAGTGGGTAAAGAATCTGCCTGCAATGCAGGAGACACAGGAGACGTGGGTTCAATCCCTGAGTCGGGAAGATCCCCTGGAGAAGGAAATGGCAACCCACTTCAATATTCTTGCCTGGAAAATTCCATGGACAGAGGAGCCTGGTGGGCTACAGAGTCGGCTAAAGAGTCAGACATGACTGAGCGACTAAACACATAAACAAAATTTAAAAGGATGTTAACTGTGATAACTAGATGGACCAGTCCGTTGATCTCTAAGGACCTGAGAATTCTCTCCATTCCAAGTTGCCTTTCATATCAGCATTCTGATTTGTGAACCTGTAGAAATAAATATATTTGGCTTATATATTTATTGAGTTCTTACTATTTGCCTAGCAAACCAAAGTATGACATTAAAATCCTACTGGTTTGCTTAAAGGCACAGCTCAACATCTCTTCCCTTGGGAAGCTTTCCTTGGCATTTCAAGCTAAGTTTGCCACTCCTGCCTCTGATGTGCATTAGAAAGAGCCCAGGAGACCTGGTGTTGCCATTTAGCAACCGTGTGACCTGGGGGCAGGCTCTGTCTTCTCTGAGTAAAGAGGATCAGGATATACATCTCACAGAACGGTCATGAAGCTTCAGTAATGTTTCATTTGAAAGTACTTTGTGACCATTAAAGTTTTCTGCAAAGATGTAAGGATATGATTAATCTTTATAACATTCTTCCTGACTTCTTCCCTGACCTTTCTGTCCTACTCTGTTCTGTTGGTTCACCCAACAGATATTTCCTGGACCCTGCTGTTAGGGACAGTCACTGCAGTGCTTAGGGACATGGACTCTGGGACCGACTGGTGGTTTAGTCACTAAGTTGTGTCCAACTCTTGCGATCCCATGGACTGTAGCCTGTCATGTTCCTCCTCCAGGCGAAAATACTGAAGTGGGTTGCCATTTCCTTCTCCAGGGGATCTTCCTAACCCAGGAATCAAACCCCGGTCTCCTGCATTGCAAGCAGATGCTTTACCAACTGAGCTATGAGGGGACCTGACTACTTGAGTTTAAATCCCTGCTCTACTGTGCATTCACTGTATCATCTTCATATTTAACCTTGAGTTCAGTTCAATTCAGTTTAGTCACTCAGTCGTGTCCGACCCTTTGTGACCCCATGAATCGCAGCACGCCAGGCCTCCCTGTCCATCACCAACTCCCGGAGTTGACTCAAACTCACGTCTATCGAGTCGGTGATGCCATCCAGCCATCTCATCCTCTGTCGTCCCCTTCTCCTCCTGCCCTCAATCCTTCCCAGCATCAGAGTCTTTTCCAATGAGTCAGCTTTTCACATGAGGTGGCCAAAGTATTGGAGTTTCAGCTTTAGCATCATTCCTTCCAGAGAACACCCAGGACTGATCTCCTTTAGCATTTAACCTTACCCTGCCTTAATTTTCTAATCTGTAAAATGGAAGTAGTAATAATATCTTTATCTCTTGGCTTATTGTGGGGAACTTTGCCTGATGTGTATCGTTATCTGCTGGAATATATACTCTCCATGGGACTTTGCTGGCAGTCCAGTGGTTAAAACTCTACTTTTCAATGCAGGGGCTCAGGTTTGATCCCTAGTTGGGGAACTAGGATTTCACATGACACAGAGTGTGGCCAAATATTTTTTTTTAATGTGTGCTCTTTTAAAGGAAATGAACCTTGAATATTCATTGGAAGGACTGATGCTGAATCTGAAGTTCCAGTACTTTCGCTACCTTAGGTGAAGAGCTGACTCACTGGAAAAGACCCTGATGCTGGGGATAATTGAGGAGTAGGGGGCGACAGAGGATGAGGTGGTTGGATGGCATTACTGACTCAATGGACATGAGTTTGAGCAAACTCAGGGAGATAATGATGGACAGAGAAGCCCGGTGTGTGTGTAGTTCATGGGGTCCCAAAGAGTCAGACACGACTTAGCTATTGAACAACAACAATGCTCTCCATGTGGGTTTCCCTTGTGGCTCAGACGGTAAAAAAAATCTGCCTGCAGTGCAGGAGATCTGGGTTCAGTCCCTGGGTCAGGAAGATCCCCTGGAGAAGGGAATGACTACCCACTCCAGTTTTCTTGCCTGGAGGATTCCATGGACAAAGAAGCCCTGTGGGCTGTAGTCCATGAGGTCACAAAGAGTCAGACATGACTGAGCGACTGAGCGCACACACACACACACACACACACACACACACACTCTCTCCATAAGGGCAGTGATTTCATAGCCATGATTGAGTGCCAAGAATAGTGCCTAGAAACAATAAGTTCTTAATAAATATTTGTTGAATGAATGAGTGAATATTATAAGCCTTGTGGAGAAAAAAATAAAAGACAATGTGAAATCATATGTAGTAAGTGCTTTTTAAAAATCGTTGCTCTTATTTTAATCTTTGAATATTCGGAGATTGAATTTTAGCTGATTAGTAAATACACTTATTGGCATATAATGATTAGTCATCACTATTATTGAATCAAAACATCCTATTTAAAAAATTAATTCTATGAGATTCCTGTAGGAAAATAGTATGTTAATGTTTTTAAAATAAACTATCAACACTGTATCCTTTAACCTTAAATTAAGCTACAAGTTCTCTGATTCTTTCATTACACTTTTGCTAGATGTCTATTTGCATTGCCTTGAAATTATGTGGGTTTTGTTTTTAATGCTTTCAGTGTAGCATGGTAAATACTGTTCTACGTATCATCCTTTCCAAGTTGCCATGAAGAGTTATAAGCAAAACTTGTGTAGAATAAGTTCTCTGACCAAAAAAAAAAAAAAATTTTTGGAAATCATAATTTACCAAACCATGAGTTCTTCAAGAATTGAGAATGTGTCTTACTGTACCTTTGAATCCACACAATTAGCTTGATTTTCAGCATCTTGGAGAAGCTTAAGAAATGAATGGACAAATGAATGGATGGACAAGTGTCTATTCTCTGAAGGATTGATATGAAGAAATATCATCCATCCACTTTTTTTTGAACTCCTGAGTCTTGTCATTCATTCTGCTAGCGAATAACACTGCCGAGCAAAATCACCTTAGTCACTTAAAGAATTCCCTTCACAGAATTGAGTTTTAATGTTTTGGGCTGTGTTTATTTTTAATCAAAGGATGATACAAGGAAGTAAATAAATTAGTTACTCCATTTATTACAGAACTTTTGAGGGCAGTGTCTGTTGTCTCAATTCACTCTCCACCCACCCACCCCCAACAAACCTCCCCAAAGAGGATTCCATTTGAGAATTTACCTTTAAAATTTCATGCTAGGAAAATTTTGCTTTCCTGAAGTGTTGTCTGCCTCCTTCTTTCTGCTTGTGAAAATGATGTGACTAATTGTGCCTCTTGTTTCAGTTTGACTCTCTGAGCCCCAGAGTCAAACTTGGAGTATAATTATAGCACTTATATTTGTATCTTTCATTTCAGAGATCTGGAATTTTTGCTCTCACTTACGTTCTCCCTGTTTGGATTTTAAAATGTCTATTAATATTTTACTGTTACTTGGTTACACATGTACTTGCTGAAAGCCACCCCAAATCCCTATGGAATGAGGTAAATTATAAATAAATACACACACATGCATTCTTACCATCCCAAAGCAATTATGTATACAAAGGCCTCTAAATTGGATTGCTGACACCTAGTACCAAGAATCTCGTTTCCACAGATCAAGTAGAACTCCCATATGTTCTTTCTCTGTGTTGTCTCCGTGGTTCCTACAGTATAAATAAGTTCTTCGAAAGGTATGGATCAGGCGTAGCTTTCTGAGAAGGTGGCCTACTTTGGGGTTCTTTGAGTTTGCTAAAGTAGCGCTTTTGCCTGAAAGTCTCTTGGCCCATCCTATAAATAAATGAAATTTTTTTGTAACTTCCTCAAAGGAAAGACCAAAGATCATCCAGTAAGTTCTTGCCTTCTTGGGTAAAAGTAGACCATGTTTGTGCTCTGTCTGTTATTCTCAATAAAAGGACATTTTGAGGAGTTATAATCATTTCATGGATGGAGGTTGCTGACATTGTACAGGAGAAAGGGATCAAGACCATCCCCAAGAAAAAGCAATGCAAGAGGGCAAAATGGCTGTCTGAGGAGGCCTTACAAATAGCTGTGAAAAGAAGAGAAGTAAAAGCAAAGGAGAAAAGGAAAGATATACCCATTTGAATGCAGAGTTCCAAAGAATAGCAAGGAGAGATAAGAAAGACTCCTTAGTGATCAATGCAAAGAAGTAGAGGAAAACAGTAGAATGGGAAAGACTAGAGATCTCTTCAAGAAAATTAGAGATACCAAGGGAACATTTCATGCAAAGACAGGCTCAATAAAGGACAGAAATGGTATGGACCTAAAAGAAACAGAAGATATTAAGAAGAGGTGGCAAGAATACACAGAAGAACTGTACAAAAAAGATCTTCACGACCCAGATAATCACGATGGTGTGATCACTGACACTCACCTAGAGCCAGACATCCTGGAATGTGAGTCAAATGGGCCTTAGGAAGCATCACTACAAACAAAGCTAGTGGAGGTGATGGAATTCCAGTTTAGCTATTTCAAATCCTGAAGATGATGCTGTGAAAGTGCTGCACTCAATATGTCAGCAAATTTGGAAAACTCAGCAGTGGCCACAGGACTGGAAAAGGTCAGTTTTCATTCCAATCCCAAAGAAAGGCAATGCCGAAGAATGCTCAAACTACCACACAATTGCACTCATCTCACACGCTAGTAAACAATGCTCAAAATTCTCCACGTCGGGCTTCAGCAGTACGTGAACCGTGAACTTCCAGATGTTCAAGCTCGTTTTAGAAAAGGTAGAGGAACCAGAGATCAAATTGCCAACATCCGCTGGATCATGGAAAAAGCAAGAGAGTTCCAGAAAACCATCTATTTCTGCTTTATTGACTATGCCAAAGCCTTTGACTGTGTGGATCACAATAAACTATGGAAATTCTGAAAGAGATGGGAATCCCAGACTACCTGACCTGTCTCTTGAGAAACCTGTATGCAGGTCAGGAAGCAACAGTTAGAGCTGGACATGGAACAACAGACTGGTTCCAAATTGGCGAAGGAGTACGTCAAGGCTTATATTGTCACCCTGCTTATTTAACTTCTATGCAGAGTACATCATGAAAACACTGGGCTGAATGAAGCACAAGCTGGAATCAAGATTGCAGGGAAAAATATCAATAACCTCAGATATGCAGATGACACCACCCTTATGGCAGAAAGTGAAGAAGAACTAAAGAGCCTCTTGATGAAAGTGAAAGAGGAGAGTGAAAAAGTTGGCTTAAAGCTCAACATTCAGAAAATGAAGATCATGGCATTTGGTCCCATCACTTCATGGGAAATAGATGGGGAAACAGGGGAAACAGTGGCTGACTTTACTTTCTTGGGCTCCAAAATCACTGCAGATGGTGATTGCAGCCATGAAATTAAAAGACGCTTACTCCTTGGAAGGAAAGTTATGACCAACCTAGATAGCATATTAAAAAGCAGAGACATTACTTTGTCAACAAAGGTCCGTCTAGTCAAGGCTATGGTTTTTCCCGTAGTCCTGTATGGATGTGAGAGTTGGGCTGTAAAGAAAGCTGAGCGCCAAAGAATTGATGCTTTTGAACTGTGGTGTTAGAGAAGACTCTTGAGAGTCCCTTGGACTGCAAGGAGATCCAACCAGTCCATCCTCAAGGAAATCAGCCCTGGGTGTTCATTGGAAGGACTGATGTTGAAGCTGAAACTCCAGTACTTTGGCCACCTGATGTGAAGAACTGACTCATTTGAAGAGACCCTGATGCTGGGAGGGATTGGGGGCAGGAGGAGGAGGGGACGACAGAGGATGAGATGGCTGGATGGCATCACTGATTCAATGGACATGGGTTTGGGTGGACTCCAGGAGTTGGTGATGGACAGGGAGGCCTGGCGTGCTGCGATTCATTGGGTGGCAAAGAGTCGGACACCACTGAGTGACTGAACTGAACTGAATCATTTTAGCTCAATTGGCAATTATATTATTAGTGGTTTGTAGAAAAGGATAAAGCTCTTCAGAAGACCTACAACTTGTCTATATGATATTTAACAGCAAATAATGACAGGTGACAGCAAAGTGCTACATCCACCAGGGTGATTTCTCTGAGCTGGCACCACCATCAACCAGCTTTTTAAGGGTTCTGGCTGAATTCTAAATTCACATATTGATGAAAAGTAGAGAACTATTTCAGGACAGATTTTATTTTATTTTTAAAAACTTTTTATTTTGGAGTATAGCTGATTGGGATGGATTTTAGAGCACAACTTCTTTTTCAGTAATGTCATTTGAATTCTAAAGAAATATAAGCTTGTACCCTGTTCCTCTGAACTTTTAAACGCTCTTTTCTCTTCTTTCTTCTTTCCCCAGTAGGTAAAAGTCTGACTCTTCACATTCAGCCCAAGGTCACTTTCTCTGTAGACCACTGCTCAACTCCAGTATGCAGAAATAGTTGCATGTTGTATGTTATGTCTATAATACTTCTTGTGTTGTGGTTGCTCACCACCCTGAGGAAGAATTACTCTTTAAGTCCTGTTATGGAATTATCATGAAAAAATAAGGAAACTCATCATTAATACTCACAGAGGAGAAAAAAGATTCTAGCATTTATTCTCCTATCACTCGTACATTTTCTCCTAGTTCTTGGAAGAGCATTTCTTGTAAAGCTATACAGAATCCTCCTAAATGTAGTCATGCTGTCCACATGCTGTCATCACCTAAGTGTTAACTAACTCCAACCTCCTGGGTGAACTGCTACATAGTACCTGTGCTTTTATCTTGACTTAAAAAAATAGTAGACTATTAAAACTAATTTTTATTGGAATTTGCCTTTGCATAAAAATTACAGAAAATCTGGCAAAACAGCCATACAAGAAAACTCACAGCTAAGTCACGCTCGTGTTTTGATATTTTTAACCATCCCATATTTTGAATTGGGGAAAGTTTCATACTGTTTTGCTACCTGCTTTTTAAACCAGGTTACTTATATAAAGTTTGTATTAATATGAGCAAGCTCTACAGAAAATATGTCCCCTTTCTATAGAAGACAAGTGCTGCATGATAGATCATTAAGGACGTCAAATAGAAACTGTGCACTGAATCCAGGTCTGAATTCTGCTTTTGCTCTTTGTCAGCTGGGTGACTTTGGGCAAGCTACTTAAACCTTGAGAGCCTTCTTTTTTTTTTTTTTTTGAGTAAAATGAGGACAGTTAATGCCTACCTTTTCCAGGCACCATAAAAATGAAGTGATTTGATGTGCGTACACGCACCTGTTACATAACCTTTTTAGTCTGTTCCCCTCTACCTACCTGTGGAGCTTTACTGTCACTGACCTTTGCCCCCTGTGCTTCTGCCATTTGATCTTCCTGCAGTTCATCAACTAGACCAGCCTATCTTGTGCAGATGTCCTCATGACTCATTACATCTTGCTGTGTTCACTAGTGCAGAGGGAAGATGTAGAGGACGATAAAGGACTGGAGACAATGGCTTTACCTGGAGGTTCTGGATAGAGGAAGATAACTACAGACACAGTCCTTATCCTAAATAAGATCTGTAGTCTAAAAAAAATTAATGTGTATCAAGAAAATAACTAGCTGAGAAGTGTTCCTTATTCCTGATATTTGTAATAACTAGTGTTCAGTCTTTGGATTTGCAAGGGTAACAGCATGAGATGTTTGTTTTTATAGGAAGATCACTTAATGAAAGTGATTCTAAGAGGAAGGACTAAAATAGCACTTTTCATTTGCATACATTTACATGTTTAAGCAATGTGTAAGCCTTTCTGTTTTCCTCTGGCATTTGTGAATTAAAAAAAAGAAAGAGAGCCACACAGATTGATGTGATTTGGGGTCCAAGACTGACTTTATCACATATGCCCACCAGATTCTTCCCACTTCCGGCAACTGAAATCTCTTCCTTTTTGAACTATTGATACTTTGTGTTTTGATACACTTCTGCTTATGCATTCTTTTGGCTAATATTAACCACACCCTAACTGGGGCAGGTGAAACTACAGATAACCTACTTTATTGAAAAGCACAGTTAGGGATCAGAGTTGTGTAGGTTTTATTTTTTTATTTTTATGATGGAATTGCCAAATTGAATGCATCATATAAATAATAAATATTGTTATAAATTTATAAACTCCACTTCCTGCAACAAACATCTCTGCTGCACGTAACTTTTCCCATGCTTTGGATTATTTCCTAAAGTCATAAAACTGAAAACCTGATTGAGAGAAATGAATATGGTTCAAAATGCAAACTGCCTTCCAAACTGTGTTAATTTACATTTCCATTAACAATGCATTCATCTTAGCTGTCTCTATGTGAACTCTTTGCTTCTTAATTTAATAAGCAAAATATATATTTTTCTTTTTTGGCCACGTGTCATGTGGGATCTTAATTTCCTGACCAGGGATCAAACGTGCATTGGAAGCACAGAGTCTCAATCACTGGACTGCCAGGGAAGTCTCCTAAGAAAAATGTTAAATCTCATTTAATTGCTTTATTTCTTTGATTGTAAGGTTATCATTTTTCTCTATATATGTTAATTCACCTTTCATTTTTTGGTAAATTGTCTGTTAGTGATATTTGACCTTTTATCTCATGAGGTAACACTGTTTCTATATACGTGGGAAAGTTTGGATGTTTATCGATATTTCATAAGGCATCTAACACTGACATTCTGGAACCCTCTAAGGACAACATTTCTGCTGACTGTCCACCACTCAGAGAGGCAGTGTTCCTACTAAGGGCATGGACTTAAGGAGTGAGTCTGCCTGGGTTTCACCCCAGATTCTGCCACTTCTGGCTGCTCATCTTTGGACAAGTTACTTGGCTTGCAGGGCTTCAGGTTCCTAAATTTTAAATGAACATGCTAATAATTGCCTCTGCACTCCATAGTTGTATGAATTCAAGGTCAGCCCCTGTGGCACCTGGCACACAGCAAGCACTTAATACATGTGTGCTGTTTGGGGAAAAAAAAAAGTTGTGCTGTTTGCCATCCTTCAGAACCTAAGCTCCAGGACAGCAGGGCCTTCGGTCTTGTTTGCTGTTATGTCACGTGCTTGGGAGATACCCTCATGGGTGCTCCTTCAGTAACTAGTCCTAGAAACATCACCGAGAGCAGTGATATGACTGCCCAAGTGTCTGCAGTTGGCACTTCTCTTTTTCCTGGGCAGTTTGAGATGAACATAAGGGTCGGCCGAACACGGCAGGAAGTGATATGATTGACTTCAGCTTCCTTAACACAGTGGATCAAGAACCTCTCAGGAGTCTGTGAAGAAGGCCAGAAACTGCCATCTGGGTCAGGACCTTCCAGATGCCCAGGCTGTTTCTCCTTCCTCCCATTTGCTTTCAGAGACTGGCCTGGCCCTGAGCTGCCCCCTGAACAGTCTTTGAGAGGAAACAAATGAAGCGCCTCTGACCAAAATCACAGTATTAGATCACAGTATTAGCTCCCATTCAGAATTTAACTTGAAGAACAATTTATTGGAAACTTTTAGACCTGGTCCCCTTTTATCTTTGCCCGAGGAACTCTCCGTAGCAGTTTTGTACAGGTTTATTGAGGTCTAGTTTACATACAGTGAACTTCAACCTTTTTCAGGGGCACTTTGAACAGTGTGACCATATCAGAATCCGTAGAGAACACTCCCATTACTCCAAAAAGGCCCCTCTTGTCCCTTTTCATTAGTCCCCCCGTCTTGTTCCAAACCTGGCAACCACTGATCTGAAATATGTCTGTATTGTCTTGCCCTTTCCCGTGCATTGTAAGGGGTATCATATTGGGTTGGCCAAAAACTCTGTTCGGGGTTTTCTGTACCATCTTATAGAAAACCTGGAATGAGATTTTGCTCATCTCAATACAACACTCAGCTTTTGAGTTCAGTTCCTTTCACTCAGCGTAATGCTCTTGAGATTCATCCATATTGTTGAATGTATCAGTATTTCCTCCCTTTTTATTTCTGAGCATATATGCTTTTGTGAGCAATTTAGAAATGATCTTCTTTACCCCCAAGAGTAAATGGCTGACTCTTTTTGCCTGTTTTAACAGAAGCTCCTTGAGTGTCAGAATGCCTGTGAAGTACACGCAAAGGACTTTTATGACTCAGAAAATCTGAGTAACAGGAGGATATTGTGGATGTGTAACTTGCTGAGTACATATTGAAGTGTTTCTGAATTACACTGATTTTTTTGTTTCTGTTCTTTTCCATTGTGTTAAGAAATAAAAGTTTAAAAACTATTTGGTCCCAGTAGAAAATTATATATATTATAAACTTTAAAAGTGCATCCTAAGAATAAAATGTTGCAATTAAACTAGACAAAATTGCTAGTTTGCTTACATAAGGGGACTCCTTCCTATGTGAGCAAAGGATAGATTGGTTTATTACTCATCTCCTTTTAGACTGCTAAAAAGCACGAATCAATTTAACATAAGAAAAAGTCATTCAGTTGAGCAAATCGGAAAATGTAAACTGTCTCATCAGTCTTTACAACATCTGTGTTGTACGAGGGAATATTATCAATATTTCTATTTTAAAATGGAGTCATTGATGGAAGCGAAAGTGAAAGCTAGCCACACAGTTGTGTCCAACTCTTTGCTAGCCCATGGACTGTAGCTCGACAGGCTCCTCTGTCCTTGGCATCCTCCAGGCAAGAGTACTGGAGTGGGTTGCCATTTCCGTCTCCAGGGGATCTTCTGACCCCAGTATTGGACCCGGGTCTCCTGCATCACAGGCAGATTCTTTACCAACTGAACTACTAGGGAAGCCCATTGACGGAGGTTAAATGTTTTACTCAAAGTTACTTGATCGTCTTCTCATCTTGGAGCTTTTGGAGGACAGAGATTCATTTTATTTATTTTGCAGCCTCGTGTGTGGCTGCATTTACCTCACACGGAGAAGGTGCACAATATATCAGACTGGCTGCGTGAGGGAGCGCCATAAGCTATCTGTCCTAGAGCACCTTTAAATTATTGGAACACAGACATGCCCACTCATTAAAGTGTCTGCTGTGGATGCCTTGTCTCGAAAACAGCAAAGTTGAGTACTTACATTGGGGACCATCTGGCCCCAGAGCCTAAAACATGTACTTTTCCTTTACAGAAAAAGTTTGGCAGTTCCTGCCTTGGAGTCATACTGTTCAGGCTCACATCTCAATCCTCCCACTCATGGTGTGATGCTGAGTATGCCACTTGATTCTTCTAAGCTGGAGTTTCTTCCTCTGCAAAATATAGAAAATAGGAGTAGCTAGCTTGGAGGCAACTTTTCATCATAGGGGACTGGAATGCAAAAGTAGGAAGTCAAGAGATATCTGGAGTTTGGCCTTGGAGTACAAAATACTGCAGAGCAAAGGCTAATAGAATTTTGCCAAGAGAACGCACTGGTCATAGCAAACAGCCTCTTCCAACAACACAAGAGAGGACTCTACCCATGGACATCACCAGGTGGTCAATACTGAAATCAGATTGATTATATTCTTTGCAGCTGAAGATGGAGAAGCTCTATACAGTCAGCAAAAACAAGACCTGAAGCTGACTGTGGCTCAAATCAAGAGCTCCTTATTGCAAAATTCACACTTAAATTGAAGGAAGTAGAGAAAACCACTAGACCATTCAGGTATGACCTAAATCAAATCCCTTATGATTATACAGTGGAAGTGACAAATAGATTCAAGGGATTAGGTCAGATAAAGTGCCTGAAGAACTATGGATGGAGGTTCATGACATTGTACAAGAGGCAGTGATCAAAACCATCCCCAAGAAAAAGAAATGCAAAAAGGCAAAATGGTTGTCTGAGGAGGCCTTACAAATAGCTGAGAAAAGAAGAGAAGCTAAAGGGAAAGGAGAAAAGGAAAGATACGTCTATCTGAATGCAGAGTTCCAAAGAATAGCAAGGAGATTAAAAAAAACCTTCCTAAGTGATCAGTGCAAAGAAAAGAGGAAAAAAATAGAATGGGAAAGACTAGAGATCTCTTCAAGAAAATTAGAGATACCAAGGGAACATTTCATGCAAAGATGGGCTCAATAAAGGACAGAAATGGTAGGGACCTAACAGAAGGAGGAGATATTAAGAAGAGGTGGCAAGAATACACAGAAGAACTATACAAAAAAGATCTTAATGACCCAAATAACCATGATGGTGTGGTCATTCACCTAGAGCAAGACACCCTGGAATGTGGAAGTCAAGTGGGCCCGAGGAAGCATCACTATGAACAAACCTAGTGGAAGTGGTGGAATTCCAGTTGAGCTATTTCAAATCCTAAAAAATGATGCTGTGAATGTGCTGCACTCAATATGCCAGCAAATTTGGAAAACTCAGCAGTGGCCACAGGACTGGAAAAGGCCAGTTTTCATTCCAATTCCAAAGAAAGGCAATGGCAAAAAATGTTCAAACTACAGCACAATTGCACTCATCTCACACGCTAGCAAAGTAATGCTCAATATTGTCCAAGCCAGGCTTCAATAGTACATGAACCATGTTCTTCCAGATATTCAAGCTGCATTTAGAAAAGGCAGAGGAACCAGAGGTCAAATTGTCAACATCTGTTGGATCATTAAAAAGCAAGAGAATTCTGGAAAACCGTCTATTTCTACTTTGTTGACTATGCCAAAGCCTTTGACTGTGTGGATCACAACAAGCTGTGGAAAATTCTGAAAGAGATGGGAATACCAGACCACGTTACCTGCCTCCTGAGAAGCAACAGTTAGAACTGGACATGGAACAATGGACTGGTTCAACATTGAGAAAGGAGTACGTCAAGGCTGTATATTGTCATACTGCTTATTTAACTTCCATGCATAGTACATCATGCGAAATGCTGGATTTGATAAAGCACAGGCTGGAATCAAGATTGCAGGGAGAAATATAAATAACCTCAGATATGCAGATGACACCACCCTTACGGCAGAAAGTGAAGAGGAACTAAAAAGCCTTTTGATGAAAGGGAAAAAGGAGAATGAAAAAGTTGGCTTAAAACTCAACATTCAAAAAACAAAGATTATGGCATCCAGTTGGATCACTTCATGGCAAATAGATGGGGAAACAATGGAAAAAGTGACAGATTTCATTTTCTTGGGCTCCAAAATCACTGCACATGGTAACTGCAGCCATGAAATTAAAAGATGCTCCTTGGAAGAAAAGCTATGACAAATCTAGACAACATATTAAAAAGCAGAGATATTAGTTTGCTGACAAAGGTCCATCTAGTCAAAGCATGTATGGATGTGAGAGTTGGACTATAAGGAAAGCTGAGTGCTGAAGAATTGATGTTTTTAAACTGTGGTGTTGGAGGAGACTCATGAGAGTCCCTTGGACTGCAGGGAGAACAAACCAGGCAATCCTAATGGAAATCAGTCCTGAACATTCATTGGAAGGACTGATGCTGAAGCTGAAACTCCAATACTTTGGTCACCTGCTGTGAAGAACTGATTCCTTAGAAAAGACCTGATGCTGGGAAAGATTGAAGGCAAGAGGAGAAGGAGACGATAGAGGAGGAGATGCTTGGATGACATCACTGACTCAATGGACATGAGTTTGAGTAAGCTCCAGGTGTTGGTGATGGACAAGGAAGCCTGGCATGCTACAGTCCATGGAGTCACAAAGAGTCAGACATTACTGAGTGACTGAAGTGAACTGGACTGACCTTGGAGGCATTAAAACTGCCATCTGGGTCAGGACATTCCAACTGCCTCAGGATTTTCTCTTGCCTCCCTGGACTGTCAAATTAAATAGAAACTTTGCCTGATTACTTTCCGATTGTAAACTTTCTAGCAGATTTTAATCTCCTTGACAGGTAGTTAAAACTTTTTTAAAGGCAGAGCAAAGGTCTTCAAATTTTCAAGCTTGAACTATAAATCTTGCAGTGCTAAGGCCCCCATACTCTAAAAGTCTTAACAAGTGTGGGATAGGACCTTGAAATCTGCCTATTTGCCAGGCACTGAGGTGATTCTGGTATGAACAATCCATCCAGACTTTAAAAACACTATCTTAAAAGAACTAAACCAGCATAGCTTAGTGGGATTGTGGATAATTTTTAAATGTCTTGGTTTATGTTTTGTGGTGTAATTTCAAATTTATTTTATTATTAATACCTTTATACATTATTTTGGGAGAAGGCAATGGCACCCCACTCGAGTACTCTTGCCTGGAGAATCCCATGGACGGAGGAGCCTGGTAGGCTGCAGTCCATGGGGTCACTAAGGGTCGGACACGACTGAACGACTTCACTTTCACTTTTCACTTTCATGCATTGGAGAAGGAAATGGCGACCCACTCCAGTGTTCTTGCCTGGAGAATCCCAGGGACGGGGAAGCCTGGTAGGCTGCCGTCTATGGGGTCACACAGAGTCGGACACGACTGAAGTGACTTAGCATGCACAAGCAGTGCTACATAGTCTCAGAAGGATCGTTGACCATCTCTCTCAGAACTCTACCTTTAAACTGGTCAACCACTTGTAAAAGAATGAAACTAGAGCACTTTCTAACACCATACACAAAAATAAACTCAAAATGGATTAAAGATGTAAACATAAGACCAGAAACTATAAAACTCCTAGAGGAGAACATAGGCAAAACACTCTCCGACATACATCACAACAGGATCCTCTATGACCCACCTCCCAGAATATTGGAAATAAAAGCAAAAATAAACAAATGGGACCTAATTAAACTTAAAAGCTTCTGCACAACAAAGGAAACTATAAACAAGGTGAAAAGACAGCCTTCAGAATGGGAGAAAATAATAGCAAATGAAGCAACAGACAAACAACTAATCTCGAAAATATACAAGCAACTCCTACAGCTCAATTCCAGAAAAATAAATGACCCAATCAAAAAATGGGCCAAAGAACTAAATAGACATTTCTCCAAAGAAGACATACAGATGGCTAACAAACACATGAAAAGATGCTCAACATCACTCATTATCAGAGAAATGCAAATCAAAACCACTATGAGGTACCATTTCACGCCAGTCAGAATGGCTGTGATCCAAAAGTCTACAAGCAATAAATGCTGGAGAGGGTGTGGAGAAAAGGGAACCCGCTTACACTGTTGGCGGGAATGCAAACTAGTACAGCCACTATGGAGAACAGTGTGGAGATTCCTTAAAAAACTGGAAATAGAACTGCCTTATGATCCAGCAATCCCACTGCTGGGCATACACACTGAGGAAACCAGAAGGGAAAGAGACACGTGTACCCCAATGTTCATCGCAGCACTGTTTATAATAGCCAGGACATGGAAGCAACCTAGATGCCCATCAGCAGATGAATGGATAAGAAAGCAGTGGTACATATACACAATGGAGTATTACTCAGCCATTAAAAAGAATACATTTGAATCAGTTCTAATGAGGTGGATGAAACTGGAGCCTATTATACAGAGTGAAGTAAGCCAGAAAGAAAAACACCAATACAGTATACTAACGCATATATATGGAATTTAGAAAGATGGTAACAATAACCCTGTATATGAGACAGCAAAAGAGACACTGATGTATAGAACAGTCTTTTGGACTCTGTGGGAGAGGGAGAGGGTGGGATGATTTGGGAGAATGGCATTGAAATACGTATAATATCATATATGGAACGAGTCACCAGTCCAGGTTCGATGCACGATACTGGATGCTTGGGGCTGGTGCACTGGGACGACCCAGAGGGAGGGTATGGGGAGGGAGGAGGGGGGAGGGTTCAGGATGGGGAACACATGTATACCTGTGGCAGATTCATTTTGATATATGGCAAAACCAATACAATATTGTAAAGTTAAATAAAATAAAATTAAAAAAAATAAAAAGAAAATGCAGTCATTTTAAGCCAAAAAAAAAAAAACTCTACCTTTGATACCTGGTGAACAGGTGAACCAGTTCTTGATCCCATATTATGTCTGTCCTCTCATGCCTGAACCCTAAAATTTCCTGTAAGAATATAGGAAATAAATAGCCATTTATTCTCCAACCAAATATCAGAAGATGCAGTTTATTCCCTAAAATGTGCTTTTGAACAGTTACCTTTTAGAAGCTGCAAATAAAGAAACAGATTAGTTTACTCATCTGTATTTCAAACAACCAGCAGAGGTATTTATCTGGTGAGGTACTTTCCTGCAAAGAATTAAATAAATTCAGGGTGTGATGCTTAGATTCTGTTTATACTTTCACCAAGTAGCAGAACAGAACACCTTCTTTTTCCCTGTTCTTTCTCCTCCACCTTCTAATAGAATAAGCTCCTGACACCAGCTTTATAAACAGAAGACTTCATCAGTTGGCTTGACACTGCCTATCACATGCGTTCTGCTTTGAGTGAACTAATGCTTTGTGGTAGACTCCAGTTAGCCTTGACGATGGTGGGCTCCCTGTTGGGGGATATGTGTGTGCTCTAGCTCTGTTGGAAATGGTCATCATGAGTCACAGTGGTAGAGGGAATGTAAAGTGGAAGTCCAGGGAAAACGAAGGGTTTTTCTCTGATGCTTGTTGAAACTAGGGGAGGCTTAGAGTTGAGACTCACCCTGGATGTTTGTGGGATGCAGGAACATTGATTTGTCCAGAGCAGGCAATTTGTGATGGGGGATGGTAGATGTTAGGTAATAGAAACTGGAGTGGATAGGTTAAGTGGGGCCAGGTTTTGGGGTGAGGGGTCTTGAATGCCAGACTCAGCTAGAAATTTATTCTGAAATAAATAATGGGGAGTCATTGCATGTTTGGGAGTAACAATGCAAGCAGATTTTCCTGAATTAATCTGACAGTAATATTTAGAGCAGAGCAGAGAGAGACTGACTGAATAATGGGATATTGAGCAAGTCAGGCTTGAGTAGATGACAGCCTGGATTAATGGAGAACAGATTAAAGAGGCATCAGGGAAGGAAACCAATAAGATTTAAAAAGAAAACTAATCAGGCATGGAGAATGACAGAAATGAAAAAGTAAAATTACAGGTGTTAGAAAAACTGTGTAATATTTTCTTCGCTTTGAAGATTTATCAGTGGAGGGGGAAATGTATGTAGAGGATTAAAAGCAATCGGGAAGACAGTTTTCAAGGAGCCTAAAGAAACAGACAAATTCAAATAGTGGTGTCCAGTTGGCAGCATCGTATACTAGCAGCTGTGGACTGGAGGGTGGTGAGCGTTGAGACGCGTGTGAATTGAGCAGAGACTTGTTTGGGACTCAGGGGTCACTGTGCGGTTTGAGTAGAACGGTGAGAACAGGAGTGGTTTGGGGGGTGGTTAAAACAATGCTGAGATAAATAAAGGATACAGTCCACTTGCCTCTGAAGTTAACAGTGAAAGGAAGACTATTAATTAAAGTTAATAGTAACAGCAACCTTACAGGTCACTAAAACTTGTAGTTTAGCCACCTGTTTTCTGTGCAGAGGAATTCTAGAAAATTATAAGATGTGGGAGGTGGAAAAGGGTGGATTCCAACCCTTGAGCCTGACTTTTATACATGGAGCATCTGTGACAATGTTTTCATGTGCTGATGGCTTTAGATTGTCCTTATTTATAGCTTTTGTACCTGTGAATTCCCAGTTCTGTTGGGTAAGGCGAGAGATGAAGGAGCAGAATTTCTGTTCTCCTCCTGCTACTGCATGGAGATGGCGGAGAAAGGGAAGGAGGTCACTGATACCCTTTGTTTGAACTTCACAATATAATTTCACATCTAGTGAAGACTGGATTGTGGCTCTCCTGGCCTGAAGTTCAGATTATTCCTACTGCCCCCTGCTGTCAGGGTGGGGGCCTTACAGGAGGAAAAGGAGGAAGTATCACTACTCAGGACCTGCTGTCTGCTGAGAGCCATTTGGTGTCTCGGGTTTTCTTCCGGTTGCTGTTGATAACGGGCTGAGAAGACACTGCTGCAGGTGACTGTGCTGCATCTGCCAGCAAAGCTGAAGCCACTCAAAAAACCTAATTCTACCCGGCCAGAACCAGCAGCACAGTTACCAGTCTGGGCAGAAATCTTCCAAGATATTCATTCAGCTGCTGTTTCTGTTACAATCTGCTCTCAAGTGGCAGGTCATAGGCATCCTGACTTGAAGAAGTAAATGAATCCTGGAGTTGTGGTCTGACACCCTGCCTTACTGACTGCTGGATGAGAGCTTGAAATGCAGGAAAGTGATTCTTACCACTTGGTTTTTGGGGGGCAGACCCCACAGCCAGTTAGGGGCTGTGAAACAGTCTATGCATGGCCTGGAAGAAGGAAAATTTCCACTTTCCAGTTTGTTCAAAGGAGTTTACCTGGAGATACATACTCTGGCTCCAGTGAAGGATCACAGGCAGTCCCTGGAGTATGGTATCAAACATACTTGGACCTCATTATTGCTGATTTTGTTCTTGTGTCTGAAAACACCCAGGTGTAGGAATTTGCAAACTGGTCACATTTCATGGGTTCTCTAAGCTTCCCCCTGAGAATGTGAGAAAGGAAGTGAATAGAGGTGGGTTAAGGGTTGAAACCTAAGTTTTCAACTTGGGATGAAAGAGGAGTTGTAGGGACTTACTTGGCGGTCCAGTGGTGAAGACTTCTCACTTCCACTGCACCTGGTATAGGTTTGATTCCTGGTCAGGAAAGATCTTGCATGCCGTGGCCAAAAAACCCCCCAAAAGATGTAAATTTCTATCTCCACAGTAAGTGAGCTTCCATGAAACTAGTTCCAGTCAGTTAAAACCTTGCTTGGGGATCATGAAATTTATTTGGAGCTTCACCAAACCCCTTTTGTCTAAATGGGAAGAAATTTAAGAGAAGAAAACCAGATATCAGACTTGGAACCATACCTGCAGTCAGTCCTCATTATTCTTGGATTCTCTATTTGACAGTTTGCCTACAAGTTAAAATTTATTTATAACCCTAAATCAGTACTTGTGACACTTTAGTCGTCCTTTGCAGACATACACAGAGTGGCAAAAAAATTTGAGTTGTCCAACATACACATTCCCAGCCAAGGTCAGACAAGGCAGTGTTCGGCCTTACTGTTCCTGCTCTCATTGTGTAAACAAGTGTCCTTTTCACAGTCTATTTATTGCTGTGTTTTCTCATATTTGTGGGGTTTTTGATGGTGGTGGAGGTGATTTTGCTACTTAACCCAGCATGATGCCAATGTGCTATATTCAGTATTACTGAAATGCAGGAAGACTGTAATGTGCTTTATGGAGAAATGTGTGTGTTCAGTTCAGTTCAGTCTCTCAGTCGTGTCTGACTCTTTGCCACCCCATGAATCACAACACGCCAGGCCTCCCTGTCCATCACCAACTCCTGGAGTTCACTCAAACTCACATCCATTGAGTCGGTGATGCTATCCAGCCATCTCATCCTCTGTCGTCCCCTTCTCCTCCTGCCCCCAATCCCTCCCAGCATCTTTTCCAATGAGTCAGCTCTTCGCATGAGGTGGCCAAAGTCCTGGAGTTTCAGCTTTAGCATCATTCCCTCCAAAGAACGCCCAGGGCTGTTCTCCTTCAGAATGGACTGGTTGGATCTCCTTGCAGTCCAAGGGACTCTCAAGAGTCTTCTCCAACACAATTCAAAAGCATCAATTCTTCGGCACTCAGCTTTCTTCACAGTCCAACTCTCATATCCATACATGACCACTGGAAAAACCATAGCCTTAGGTAAACTTAATTCAGTCATGAGTTGTAGGCTATTGGCCTGAGTTTAATGTTAATGAATCAATGTATACTAAATAAGGTATCTTTAAACAGAAACCCACCTAAAATGATGCACTGTATTGATTGCTGAACATGTTACGAACAGGGCTCTCAGGAACCTAACCCTATATTTCTGCTAGGAGCAGTGGTTTGCTGCTGCTGCTAAGTCACATCAGTCCTGTCCAACTCTGTGCGACCCCATAGACGGCAGCCCACCAGGCTCCCCCGTCCCTGGGATTCTCCAGGCAAGAACACTGGAGTGGGTTGCCATTTCCTTCTCCAATGCATGGAAGTGAAAAGTGAAAGTGAAGTTGTTCAGTTGTGTCCGACTCCTAGCGACCCCATGGACTGCAGCCCACCAGGCTCCTCCATCCATGGGATTTTCCAGGCAAGAGTACTGGAGTGGGGTGCTATTGCCTTCTCCAAGGAGGAGTGGTTTAGTGTTCATTAATTCAGTGTCCATGTTAAGTTTATAGAAAACACCTACTATGATAAGCAGCTATACATAAAGTGAGTGCCTCCTTTAGAATAAGCAACATTTCACTCATAAGGTTGGGTTAATGTTGTATAGTAAATGCCATCTCAAGTGACTCATGAAAATGATAAAAACATCATAAATCTGGAGTGAGTCTTCAAAGGACTGAGGAGCAGGGGTTGCCTTTGCTGGTCAATGCTTGGATCCTTGGGTGCTGGAAGGAGGGGGGATTCTTTAAGAGAGAGGATGAGCTCATTTCAGCATCTGGTGGGTTATGAGAGGCCTTCTAGACAGTACTGCTCAGTGATTATTTAAACCTAGCTCTCAGTTATCACTAACAGATAAAGAGTTAAGAGAAAGCAGATATTTTTAAGGACTGCCTTTGTTGCTGCTATTGTCTACTTTCACTGTTTTCCTGGGGAAATTGATATTAATAATTCTTCTTGATCCCTGTTGCCCAGAAAATGGCTTTGCAGCTTGACTGGTGTGTGTGTGTTTGTATGTATGTTTGCTTTTAGAGTGTGACTGAGAAAGATGTTGTGTTTGTTTTTTAGTCTTGTTGTAGCAAACTTGAACCAAAATTTAAAGAAAGGGATAAGTATTTTAATTTATTAGAATTTATTTTCTTTTTATTTGAATTTATTTTAGAACATTAAATACTGTGAACCGTTTACTTACAGCCTCTTGATGTCCTGATAATTTTGAAAGTAAAGATTCTGGATACTTTTTTTCTATCCTTTTATGATAATCGTATTGGGCAGACTAACTTCCAGGATACTTTGGGAAAGCATATACAGTAACAAAGACCCTAGTCTTTAGATGCCTTACCTCTTCCTTAAATCCAGGAAAGCATTACCTTCTTGATTGCGAGAGTGGAGATTGAGAGAAGGATATGCACCATGTGATACGGGTGGTGGAGGTGGTAGGGGTCATGGTAGGTGGTGATGGGAAGAATGATGGTGGTGGATGTGAGTGTTTTGTGTAGCCCACACATGGATGTATGTGCTAGGTGCCCTTTGTGGTATTTGCCCAAATACCGGTACCTTCAATTCCTTATTCTTTGTGAATTACAAATCACTGGCCTCCATTCTCCAGGAATGACTCCCTGGCACCCATTTTTACACACTGTAACTCTGTCTTTCAGATTATAGCAAATTATACTGGATCCCAGTTGGACCCAATCAGAGTCCACTGGAATTAAGAGGTTTTAACCTTAATCTGGGCTGTACTATTAAACAGAAGAGATCTAAAGTATGTGGCATGACTGGTCTTCTGCCTGCTGAATAGACACAATACCAGGAAAAAAATGACCCTGTAGAGAGAAAAACAGATAGTAGAAACAAAGAGAGAAGCAGATATGAGAAATGATCGGTAGGTTCAAGTTTTCTGCAGCCAGTCTGTATATTTATTCCAAAAATTCTGTGTAAATTTGTGAGTATAATTATAATAGATTTTAATTACAATAATTACAGTTTTTTTGCTCAAGCTTGCCTAAGTCAGTTTCTGTTACATGCAACTAAATGAATCCTGACAAATACAATATGATACTATATTATCTTAAAGTTCCTCCCAGTACTTTTATTCTTAAAAGTTGTAGATGAAGATCTCCTCCAAGATTATTAATATTAGATTGCTATCAGTGTTTTATCCTGTTAAGAGTTTAGACACAGTAAGAAAAGTGGAAGAGAAGTATTATTTCAAGCATTACCTTTCTGGGGAAGCATTTCCAATTCACCCTGAGTTAGGTGCCCTCATTGTGAGTTTCCATGGCACAGTGTTGCCGGATAAAATGCAGGAGACCTCAATATTGCATGGGACATACCTATACTAAAAATTATTTATTGTTTATCTGAAGTTCAAATTTAACTGGGCATCCTGCATTTTACCTGGCAGCCCTAGATCCATGCAGAGGGGTCCAGAATCAGGAGGTGTGCATGAGAAATTACCAGAAATTAGGTGTTGCAGCAGCAGCAGGTGTTGCTGGAACATAAACTTTGTAGAGTTGGAATCATTTTGGTGGTAGTGAGAGCCAAAGGTGTAAAGGAGGACAGAGGCCAAGTCATTCTTGCTCAGTCACTAAGTTGTGTCCAGTGCTTTACAACCCCATGGACTACAGCATGCCAGGCTCCTCTGTCCTCCATTAACTCCTGGAGTTTGCTCAAATTCATGTCCATTGAGTCAGTGATGCTGTCTAACCATCTCATCCTCTGCTGCTTCTTCTTTTGCCTTCAGTCTTTCCCAGCATCAAGGTCTTTTCCAGTGAGGTGACTCTTGGCATCAGGTGGCCAAAGTTTGGGAGCTTCAGCTTCACCATCAGTCCATCCAGTGAATATTCAGGGTTGATTTCCTTCAGGATTGACTGGTTTGATCTCCTTGCAGTCCATGGGACTCTCAAGAGTCTTCTCCAACACCACAGTTTGAAAGCATCAGCTCTTTGGTGCTTAACCTAGTTTATGGTCCACATCCATACCTGACTACTGGAAAAACCATAGCTTTGACTGTATGGACCTTGTTGGCAAAGTAATGTTTCTGCTTTTTAATACACTGTCTAGGTTTGTCATAGCTTTCCTTTGAAGGAGAAAATGTCTTCTAACTTTATGACTGCAGTTACCATCCACAGTGATTTTTGGAGCCCAGGAAAATAAACCTATCACTGTTTCCACTTTTCCCCATCTATTTGCTCTGAAGTGCTGGGACCAGATGCCGTGATCTTAGTTTTTTGAATGTTGATGTTTCAAGCCAGCTTTTTCACTCTTCCTCTTTCACTCTTATCAAGAGGCTCTTTAGTTCCTCTTTGCTTTCTACCATGAGGGTGGGATCATCTGCATATCTGAGGTTATTGGTATTTTTCCCAGCAATCTTGATTTCAGCTTGTACTCTATGCAGCCTGGCATTTCACATGATGTATTCTACATATAAATTAAATAAGCAAGATGACAATGTACAGCCTTGACCTACTCTTTTCCCAGTTTTGAACCAGTCCGTTGTTCTGTGTCTGATTCGAGCTATTGCTTCTTGACCTGCATACAGGTTTCTCAAAGGCAGGTAAGGTGGTCTGGTATTCCCATCATTTGAAGAATTTTCCACAGTTTGTTGTGATCCATACAATCATAGGCTTTCGTGTAGTCAGTAAAGCAGAAGTAGATGTTTTATTGATTAACATTTCAGAAAAATTCCCTTTGCTTTGTGAGAGCACAGTAATTGAATATATATCATTTTTTGCTTTGTTTTGATGTAACCCTGTGTGATACATTTAATGATGTGGTTGTAAGTTCATTTTATTTTGGTAATTGAGTTTTAATAGCCAAAAAAGGTAATTCATAAAGAGGAATTGATCCAAATAGAAGAATGACATCATTGGCTGCACTTAGTAAATCAAAATATATATTTTTTCCATTGCATTCACCAACAATGCCAAAGTTTTTGTTTCAGTTCAGCTAGTAATTGTTATTTTTCCCACTCAATCATCCTTACAAAGCATATTACATTTTTATATTTCTAAGAAGGAGTTCAAAATTCATTAAAATTCATTCGGAAGATTTAGAAAATGCTGTTTCCAAGTTTTTAAAGTGTGCAGATATGAAGATTTCTATAAACTCCTTATTCTTTCCGCATCAGGTATTCACATATTCAAGTGTTATTGCTAGGCATTGTTACAGATCTTGGAGCTAGAACACTGAACACAAAACAGACAGAATTCCTCCCCTCATTCAGTGAGAAAGGGAGATGGACAATAACAGATAAGCACGTGTAATTAAAATTTGTTAGATGATGATAAACGTTAAAGAAAAAAGCAAAGCAATGAAAGGGAATGTGAAGTGTTGGGAATAGTTACTGTTTTAGATGGGGACCAGGGAAGGCCACATGGGAAAGTGATATTTCAGTAAAAATCTGAAGGAGGTAAGGGAGGATATCTGGGGAAATATTCCCCAGGCAAAGGGAGCAGCCAGTGCAAAACCCAAGACCACGTGTGCCTGGCCTCTTTGAGGCATAGGTCCATCGGGGCTGGAGGTGGGTGTGATGGTCCAATCATGTAGGGACTTTGTAGACCATTGTAGGGAATTTGGCTTTTACTCAGAGACATGTGAGAAACCGTCAGACGGTTTTGAGCAGAAGAGTGAGGGTGACTCGCTGCTGGGGGCAGTGGTGTAGTGAAGGAATTGGGGAAGTATACACAGGCAGGTCAACACGACGCTGCTGCTGTAATCTAGGAGTGAGACGATAGTAGTCAGGACTAGCCTGGGAGCATCAGAGCTGATAAGAGTGGTTGTGGTCCTGATGTTTTTTTTTTTTTTGGATTGATGTATTTTAAAAGTGTTACCAGTTAGCTGTCAGAAGAGAAAAATTAGGTTTGGAACAATTGTGGGAAGTGTGAGAAAGAGGATTCAATGATGACTCCTAAAGGTGATGACTTCCATCATTTTCGTCAACAACAAAAATCACCTGATGGAAAACTCTCCAAACACCCATTTTCAAAATATTCTTTTCAGAGTCAGTTTCCTTGAAAAGTAATTATTTACCACTCATTATTAAAGCCTCAACTGTATCAGAAAATTAAATGACAACTAGCTTATAACCTGGATCACTGTTTAGAAAAATTTTTGGAAAGATAAAAAGAATAAGCATGTTCTCTTTTTGTTTCTTCACCAAAAGCATATCTTTTGAAGCAAACAGTTGACAGTTGCTTTCACTGGAGCAGTCAGGATATTTTAGATCACATGTTTACTTGTAAAAGAACAAGTATAAGTCAAATTGGTATTGGACAAGTCTTGGTGTGATGGTGTGAAATAAGCAAGGAACCACTGTGTAGTATAAAAGATTTTCATGCTCAGTTCCATGTTATGACGAGATTGCACAATGATTCTACTAAATTAACAATGCCAGTGACATTCTGTAGCACTTGGTGTTTTTCTGGAGTCAACTTCTTTTCTGTAATAGCTTGCCTCTGAATGATGCAATGAATGCCTTTCACAGCTGGTGTTATCTTTTCCTGGACTCGTTTCTTTACTCCATCAATTTGTACAGGCTCTTCATAAAACAATTGTTTTTTTTAAAATTCAAGAAGTCATTTATTATTAGAATGTATATTTCTTCTGCCTTTCTTTCTTTAGTGGCTCACTAAAAAATATTTCTTTATAGATTTCATCATTGAGACAGTGTTTTCTGTATTTTCATCAATAGTATGATCCATTTTGCATCTCAAGTAGTTTAAAAATATTTCCTCAAATTTTCACCAACATTTTAACTATTGACTAAGAAATGAATTAGATTTATTGCCAATTTTTCATCTGTGCATTAATTATCAGAAAGTTATTAATACTGTTGGTTGATTTTTGTGTATCATTTATAAAATCATTTTATACAGAGGGAGGGAGAACAAATATTTCACAGATGATGTGTGACTTATCTTTTGTTTGAACATAATTATTACTAATATTGAGTATCATAGTGCCTTAGTATCAGGGGAAAATAGATTTGTATTCACATTTTGTAGACTTAATTGTAAAATGTCTTGCTAATCACACTGGCTTTATATTGTTGTTCATTGCCTTTTTAAGGCACTTAGAATGAAGTTCATTCTTAATGATCATGGATGTAAAGCAGTGTTTGAAATGCTCGTATTGACGGTTTCACATCTTGGAAGCTGAGGTTTCTTCAGGCCACCGTTGTTTTAACTTCACAGAGTTGCTGACAGAGAGCTCATCTTAGAAATTCTGGAACCTCCTTGTGTTTATTTCTGTTTTTCTCTATTTGTTTCTCTGTAAGGAATGAACACAGAAGTCTTACAGGCAAAATAGACCCTGTGTCTTTGGGACCAACAATAGGAAATAAGACTTAATCAGTGTGAAATCAGTGTGGTAGGGAGAAGATTTTTAGGTCATAGGGAGGGGGTGAAAGGCTTTGACTCTGCTTTTTGAGGACCAGCTGAAGGTTTAGTGTTACTAATCTTTTTCAAAGAACCGACTTTTTGCCTTTGTTGATTTTTCTCTACTCTTAATTGTTTTCTGTCTAGTTCATTAATTTTTTTTCTTATTGTTTATTTCCTCTTTCTTTCCTTGGATTTATTTCTTTGTTCTTTTTCTAATTCTTTGATATGGATATATAAATGATTGATTTCTAACCTTCTTTTAAAATATAGCTTAGCTTCACTTCACTAGTTTTTATTTGTCATCATTTTTTATTGCTTTAGTTAAATTTTTTCTAATTACTCTTGTGATTTCTTCTTTGACCTGTGCTATTTAATGTGTACTGCTTCATTTCCAAACATTTGAGAATTCTCTCGTTAGCATTTTTGTGTTGATTTCTAGCTTAATTGAAAACATGCTATTGTTGTTCAGAAGCTCAGTCACGTCCAACTCTTTGCAACCCCATGGACTGCAACACACCAGGCTTCCCTGTCCTTCACCATCTCATGCAGCTTGCTAAAACTCAAGTCTGTTGAGTCGGTGATGCCATCCAACCATCTCTTCCTCTGTCGTCCCCTTCTCCTCCTTCCTTCAGTCTTTCCCAGCATCAGGGTCTTTTCTAAAGAGTCAGCTCTTTGCATCAAGTGTTCAAAGTATTGGAGCTTCAGCTTCAGCATCGGTCCTTCCAATGAATATTCAGGATTTATTTCCTTTAGGATTGACTAAAGAAAACATGAAACATTGAAAACATGCTGTAATATATGTCAGGCTTCCCAGGTAGTTCGAATGGTAAAGAATCTGCCTGCAGTGGGGGAGACCTGGGTTCGATCCCCTGGAGAAGGGCATGGCAACCCACGCCAGTATTCTTGCCTGGAGAATTCCATGGACAAAGGATCCTGGTGGGCTCCACTCCACAGTGTCACAATGAGTCGGACACGACTGAGTGACTACTACTTTCACTTTAATATATGTCAATTAATCTTCAACGAATGTATTATGACAGTTTAATGAGAAAAAGAAAGTCTTTTCAACAAATGCTGTGGGAATAAGTTGGGGGAAAATGAACCACATACTCCTTCCTTAGACCACAAACAAAAATTATTTTGAGATAGGTCATAGGCATAAACATAAAGCTAAAACTGTAAAACTTCTTGGAAAAAAAGGTGAATATCTTTTAAACTTTGAAGCGGGGAAAGATTTCTTAAAGGATGCCAAAAGCACTAATGTAAAGAAAAAATGATAAATTAGGATTTATCAGCATTAAAAACTTGTGCTCATCAAAAGACTATTAGAAATTGAAGAGGCAAACCACAGGCTCAGAGAAAATATAAACAATACATGTGTCTGACAAAAGACTGGCATCGATATAAATTGAACTCCTATAAGTAATTTTAAAAAATCACAATTTGAAAATAATGGACTAAAGACTTGAACAGACACTGTGCAGAAAGATATGCAAAAAACTATAATTAGCCACCAAAGAAATGCATATCACGACCTCACACTGGAATGGCACAAACTAAAAGTCTGCTGACACCAAATGTTGATGAGTCTGTGTAAACTGGAACTCTCATGTGTTACTGATGGGAGTATAAAATGATACAGCTATTTGGGGAAAATGCTTGGCAGTTTCTTATAAGGTTACATTCACCAGTTCTATAACCTAGCATGTCCACTCCTAGGTATTTACCCAACAGGAATGAAAATATTTATTCGTAAAGAGACAGGTAAGAATATAATAGCTTTAGTCATAGTAGCCTCAAAATGGAAACAGCCAAATACCCATTTATGAGGGAATATATTAAAAAGTTATGATATTTTCACACAGTGGACTTATTGCTTAGCAATAAAGAAGGGTGAACTATTGATACACTCAACAGTGTAGATGAATCACAAGACATTCTGCTGAGTAAATAAAGCCAGTACATACTATATGTTTTTCTGGAACTCTCTTGCTTTTTCAATGATCCAGTGGATGTTGGCAATTTGATCTCTGGTTCCTCTGCCTTTTCTAAAACCAGCTTGAACATCTGGAAGTTCACGGTTCATGTATTGCTGAGGCCTGGCTTGGAGAATTTTGAGCATTACTTTACTAGCGTGTGAGATGAGTGCAATTGTGCAGTAGTTTGAGCATTCTTTGGCATTGCCTTTCTTTGGGATTGGAATGAAAACTGACCTTTTCCAGTCCTGTGGCCACTGCTGAGTTTGCCAAATTTGCTGGCATATGAGTGCAGCACTTTCACAGCATCATCTTCAGGATTTGGAATAGCTCAACTGGAATTCCATCATCTTCAGTAGCTTTATTCGTAGTAATGCTTCCTAAGGCCCACTTGACTTCACATTCCAGGATGTCTGGCTCTAGGTGAGTGATCACACCATTGTGATTATCTGGGTTGTGAAGATCTTTTTTGTACAGTTCTTCTATGTATTCTTGTCACCTCTTCTTAATATCTTCTGCTTCTGTTAGGTCCATACCATTTCTGTCTTTTATCGAGCCCATCTTTGCATGAAATGTTCCCTTGGTATCTCTAATTTTCTTGAAGAGATCTCTATAGTCTTTCCCATTCTATTGTTTTCCTCTATTTCTTTGCATTGATTGCTGAAGAAGGCTTTCTTATCTTTCCTTGCTATTCTTTGGAACTCTGCATTCAAATGGGTATATCTTTCCTTTTCTCCTTTGCTTTTCACTTCTCTTTTCACAGCTATTTGTAAGGCCTCCTCAGACAGCCATTTTACCTTTTTGCATTTCTTTTTCTTGGGGATGGTCTTGATCCCTGTCTCCTGTACAACGTCATGAACCTCCGTCCATAGTTCGTCAGGCACTCTATCTATCAGATCCAGTCCCTTAAATCTATTTCTCACTTCCACTGTATAATCATAAGGGATTTGATTTAGGTCATACTTGAATGGTCTAGTGGTTTTCCCCACTTTCTTCCATTTAAGTCTGAATTTGACAATAAGGAGTTCATGATCTGAGCCACAGTCAGTTCCTGGTCTTGTTTTTGCTGACTGTAGAGAGCTCCATCTTTGGCTGCAAGGAATATAATCAATCTGATTTCGGTGTCATCCATCTGGTGATGTCTATGTGTAGAGTCTTCTCTTGTGTTGTTGTAAGAGGGTGTGTTTGCTATGACCAGTGTGTTCTCTTGGCAAAACTCTATTAGCCTTTGCCCTGCTTCATTCTGTACTCCAAGGCAAGATTTGCCTGTTACTCCAGGTGTTTCTTGACTTTCTACTTTTGTATTCCAGTCCCCTATAATGAAAAGGACATCTTTTTTGCTTTATTGACTATGCCAAAGCCTTTGACTGTGTGGATCACAATAAACTGTGGAAAATTCTGAAAGAGATGGGAATACCAGACCACCTGACCTGCCTATTGAGAAACCTGTATGCAGGTCAGGAAGCAACTAGAACTGGACGTGGAACAATAGATTGGTTCCAAATAGGTAAAGGAGTATGTCAAGGCTTATCTTGTCACCCTGCTTATTTAACTTATATGCAGAGTACATCATGAGAAATTCTGGGTTGGAAGAAGCACAAGCTGGAGTCAAGGTTGCCAGGAAAAATATCAATAACCTCAGATATGCAGATGACACCACCCTTATGGCATAAAGTGAAGAAGAACTAAAGAGCCTCTTGATGAACGTGAAAGGGGAGAGTGAAAAAGTTGGCTTAAAGCTCAACGTTCAGAAAATTAAGATCATGGCATCTGGTCCCATCACTTCATGGGAAATAGATGGGGAAACAGTGGAAACAGTGGCTGACTTTATTTTGGGGGCTCCAAAATCACTGCAGATGGTGATTGCAGCCATGAAATTAAAAGACGCTTGCTCCTTGGAAGGAAAGTTATGTCCAACTTAGAATATTAAAAAGCAGAGACATTACTTCTTCAACAAAGGTCCATCTAGTCAAAGCTATGGTTTTTCCAGTAGTCATGTATGGATGTGAGAGTTGGACTATAAAGAAAGGTGAGTGCTGAAGGATTGATGCTTTTGAACTGTGGTGTTGGAGAAGACTCTTGAGAGTCCCTTGCACTGCAAGGAGATCCAACCAGTCCGTGGTAAAGGAGATCAGCCCTGGGTATTCATTGGAAGGACTGATGTTGAAGCTGAAACTCCAATACTTTGGCCACCTGATGCAAAGAGCTAACTCATTGGAAAAGACCCTGATGCTGGGAAAGATTGAGGGCAGGAGGAGAAGGGGAGAACAGAGGATGAGATGGTTGGATGGCATCACTGACTCAATGGACATGAGTTTGAGTGAACTCTGGGGGTTGGTGATGGACAGGGAGGCCTGGCATGCTGTAATTCGTGTGGTCTCAAAGAGTTGGACACGACTGAGTGACTGAACTAACTAACTAACTGACATACCATATGAGCCCATTTTTGTTTTTTAAAGCTCTAAAATAGGCAAAACTAATCTCTGGTAATAGCAATGAGAACAGTGCTTGCCTTTGGGATGTGGAGATTGATTAAAAGTCACCTGAGGGAACTTTCTGGAATGATGGAAAGCCTCTGTATTTTTATTTTGTTATTGCACAATTTGATTTCTTTGTCAAAATGTATCAAACTATACACTTAAAACCAGTGTTTTACTGAATGTAAATTTTACTTTAACTTAAAAAATGATATTATTTTTGTAGTTTCCTGTGAATCTATTTTACTTCAAAATAATAGGTTCAGAAAAGTACTCTATCGTTTCCATTTGTTGAAATTTCTTGAAACTTTTGTGATCCACATGTGGTTAATTTCCATAAACGTTAATGTGTGTTCTTTAAGCACTATGTAATCACAGTTGTTGAGTGCAGTTTTCACTCTTTTTTTCTTGAAAGAGAAATTGTTGCCTAGTAATTGTTGAATGAATATAGGACTTTATGTATAAGCTTCCGTGATACATAATGGCTCAGTGGGTAAAGAATCCACTTGCAATGCAGAAGACACAGGAGACTCTGGTTTGATCCCTGGGTGGGGAAGATCCCCTCGAGGAGGAAATGGCAATCCACTCCAGTATTCTTGCCTGGAAAATTCCATGGACAGAGGAGCCTGGCAGGCTACAGTCCTTAGGGTTGCCAAGAGTCAGACATGACTGGGTGACTAAGTATCCACATGTATAAAAAGTCATAGATGCTATGGATGATGGTATCTTTCTCCAAAGGCTTACATTTGCTTCTGATAGGCAGTTGGAGTAACACAGACCTCTTTAATCTAATGAGGGACTGAACTGATTGAAGGCTTCAGTTGTATTTTTAAGGCCTTCATTCTAGGATGTAGCCCTTCGCAGCTGCTGCTGCTGCTGCTGTCTCTTCAGTCGTGTCCGACTCTGTGCGACCCCATAGACAGCAGCCTACCAGGCTCCTCCGTCCGTGGGATACTCCAGGCAAGAGCACTGGAATGGGGTGCCATTGCCCTCTCCGAAGCTGTAGCCCTTTAAAGCATCCTAACTGAAAGCGTGGGATATTGACCTGGACTTTTCCTTTATCAGTGGGCCCTGAACTCTACTTTTCATTCCTCCAACATCATTGAACTATCAAATGCGCTGTTTAACTCCCCAGCCTCTTAGCTGCTGTTTTCTGCTTGGTTTACATTGTCGATCAATAAGCAAATGCTTAGAGAGAAAGAATGTGGAATTTGCTTCTCTGGACTTCCTTTTACTTTGGGGTCTCCTCAACCTTGTCAGCCTATTAAAAGATGTCCTCACTTCCTGTTGTCTATAAGCAGCTGCTTGGCTTCTCAGTAGTTTTGTCCTGCGCCTCTTAAAGATCAGTAGATTTCAAGGGCTTCCCTGGTCGCTCAGTGGTAAAGAATCCTCCAACCAATGCAGAAGACACAGGTTTGATCCCTGATCCAGGAATATCCCACATGCTCCAGGGCAGCTAAGCTCATGTGCCACAACTATTGAGCCTGTGCTCTAGAGCCAGGAGCCTCAACTGTTGAGTCCATGTGTCTCAACTACTGAAGCCCACATGCTCTAGAGCTGTGCTCTGCAGCAAGAGTAGCCCTTGCTCACTGCAACTAGAGAATTAGCCAGCAACGAAGACCCAGCACAAAATAATAAGTAAAATAAATGAAGAAGTAAAAAAAAAAAAAAAAAACAGTAGATTTCTTCAGAGGAAAAGTAGTACCTCATTTTTATTTCCCTTCTCCCTAAGTTCTTGCCCTCCCATGTCCTGTCTGCCTTGGTAGTACTCCAGTACCTTCCAATAGCCTTTAAAAATAATTCCGTCTAGCTTTTCTAGCTGTTTCAATGAAAGTTGGTCTGATACAAGCTTTCCCTCTTAGCCATAACTGGGAATCCTTCTCTAAGCCCACACTGTGAACTCCTCCCAGTGGCCATTGTCATCCTGAGAATTGAAGCAATTTCTTTCTGTGTCATTGCCCCAGAATGTTGTCTTCTTTTCCTGGGGTTTGTGAAGGGCATATATAAACCTGGAGTTGTTCCTGAACATTTCTCACCTCCTTTCCAGTCAACATCTCCAGTCATTAAGTCATTTCCCTTCCAGTGTATTTAAAGGGATTGTGGGTGCCCTACTCACAGGGAGCCCATTAACCTAGTTAACGCTGCAGTTGGTACTTGAATAAAAAGGTGCCCTCATTATTTCTAGGGAAGGAAATAGTCTAATGATTACTGCCTTCACGAGACTGAATTTGTGTCTTCTAGCTCCTTGAATTTTAGCTGAATTACCATGAAAAATAAACATGAGAATTCTGTGTATAAGAAGGATGGGAGCCTCAATATTCACGAACATGATCCTTTCAGCCTCTTCGAAAGTGGAAACAGTTTATAATAAGTGCTTTTAAGGCCTTAGAATAAATTTAGGCTAAAGAATGCAAATTTAATATCACTAAACCTAATTGGAAATCTCAACAAAAAAAACAAGCAATAAAAAAACCTGTTTTGTAATGACTTTTGCCAGGGAATGGAAAAGAGATTCATTTTAAAGATGTCTTCAGAGAGAACTGAAGATATAAAGCTCATGATTTTTTTTTTTCAACAGGTCACAAGAGCAGTGATTCCCAGGCTTTCTCAACAATGTACCCTATTTCTGGGCACACTTACCACTGAGGATAAATTCTTCTTTTTACAAGAAGAAAATTTTGGAGAAGAGCTATCTACAAGGAAAGGACGTATAGCTATTCAGAGAGGTAAGTGATTTGTTTAGAGGATGGGGAAAGAAGTAGCTCACAAAGAAAATACTAAAGAATATTTCATTTATTGTGAGTGGGACTTGACATGGATGGTATGCATTTCACTAAATATCAAGTAAAAAGATCCTTGTCATTGATGGTCTTCTAATTCTAGATTTAATTATCAGTTCTTTTACTCACCATCTGTGTAAATTTGGACAAGTCATTTAAATTCTCAGAGCTCCAGTTCTTTTATCTGTAAGAAAAAATTTCATATGAAAATGCTTTGCCAATGGGAGAGTATAATATAAAAATAAAACTGTTATTGTTTATTGTTAATTACTATTATCTGCTGCTGTTATAAAATTCTATGGAATAAGTTAGCGGCCCTGTGTCTCATGGTACATTTGGTCTGTTGAGCTTGGTACTGTAAACTGAGGGCTTTGTCCTGAGTGCCTGGAATGGAAGGCATTTCACACCTGCCCCCCAGTAAAAACAGCATCATACCGTTCTTTCAACTGCTGGTATCTGTCACCTACTTTTAGAAACTTGGAGGAAAGGGTGGAAGTTAAAGACAAGATCAAAGATGAGAAAATAACTACCTGTATTATTTGTTACAACAAGCATTATATTCAGTGTTGTTTAATGCATACACCAAGCCTTGGAAAGTGGATGTTATATCTACCATGACATTTTTTCTCAAGAGACAGGATTCCTTAGGGAATTGCTTAAAAGCAGATAAAAACCATTTGGTTTTATGATGATTGGGGAGATATTGGATGGAAGGAACTTGAAGTTCTTAATTTTTTCTAATGTTTTTGATGACAGGTACAGTTTCTATAATGACAAAGTGCCTAATTAAGAATAAATAATGGATTAACAAAATCTTTGTTGAGCATGTCTTATGAATTAGGTACTATTCTAGGTGCTAATTCCCATCATGAATGAAACAGGTGAAGATCCCTGCCCTCATGGAGCCTATTCTAGCATGGAGAGAAACAAATAATAAATAATGTACACAATAGAGAAATAAATTAAGAGTAATCAGGATATTAGAAGCCAGTAAGAATATGGAAAAAAGAAAAAGCAGAGCCAGGTAAGGGGAAGTGGAAATATGTTGGGTGGGTAGGAAAATAGATTTCGGGGTTAAGTGAGGTGGAGGAAAGACAGGAATTCTGGGATTAGCCCTGGTGTGTTCCAAGTGGAGAAGGAGCTAATATGAAGCTCCTGACAAGGGAACATGGTGATGTCCCAGACATTGCCAGGAGGCCTGTGAGCTAGAATAGAGTGGGTGGGAGAGAGAGTAGCAATGTCAGCTCTAGAGGAAATAATGTCATTTCCTCGGTTTAGGTACATAAGAAAAGTTACCTTGTCTTCTTCTTGTCTCTCTGGTTTATTCTAAGTCTTTCCTCTGCAATTAAAATACACACACGCACAATAAGTAAACTGTACCTCCACCACTGTATCAGTTTCCGAGTGTTGCTATAACAAAAGACCACAAACGGGTGGCTTAAAACAACAGAAATTTATTGTCTTTTGGTTCTGCGAAAGTCCCAAATGAAGGTAGGGTCATGCTCCCTCCCATGGGATGGAAGGGTGTCATGGTGGTGGCAGTCACTGGCTGGCGTTCCATGGCCTGAACTGCATCACTCCAGTCTCTGCCTCTGTAGGCATGTGACATACTCCCTAAATGTTTGCGTCTTCCCTTGGTGGTCCTTTCTTTTTAAGGAATCCAGACATTAAGAGTCTAACCCATGAGTCTACAGTCTCTGGGATCCAATGCCTGATGATCTGAGGCAGAGCTGGTGTAATAATACTACTAGAAATAAAGTACACAATAAATGAAATGTGCTTGAGTCAATCCTGAAACCATCCTCCCCACCCACCATGGTTCATGGAAAAGTTGTCTTCTATGAAACCAGTCCCTGGTGCCAGAAAGACTGGGTACTGCTCTAGTATGACGCCGTCTTAACTATGACATCAGCAATCACCCTATTACCAAATAAGTCCACATTCTGAGGTACTGGGGGTTAGGAATTCAATACATGCTTTGGGGGGACACATTCAACCATAACAGCACCTTAAATAATGTGTAATACTCATTATTATTCCCATCTTGCAAGTAGAGAAACAGGCTCAGAAAGCTTAAATGACTTGGCCAAGGTCAGAGCCAGTACGCAGAAGAGCCTGGTCAGTGCTATTTTTATCATGGACATATCAGTGCTTTTATCAGTGCAATTTTACCATGCTGTGACAGTGACGTAAGGATGGAGGTGACAGAGCACTGCGCAGGTCGAGGGCAGGAATTACACACATACGCACATTGTGGTCCTCATCCCTACTGCTTAACCCTAAGATAGCTCACAATTAATACTCTACCTCAGCATTCCTGTCAACGGGAAAATAGGTGCCCCTCCATAGCCCACTCCCCATTTTGCATTTCATTCCATAGCATGATAAACATAGGAAACAGATGCTTTTTCCCTCCTTCAGGATTTTTTCCCAGGAAAATATTGTTACAATTTCTGTGGCACGTAGAACATTTTGTGACAGGACCGCATGTTTTTTTCTCACAAAACAAAGGAAAAAAAAATACAACTCTCTGAGTCAGTTGGCATATTGCAATAAAATTAGGGGATTTTGAAAGCATTTAATATATTTTGCTTTCTCATTATATTTAAGCATTTCTTCTTGACATAAAGCTTATCTAGCCATTGGTAAGCCTGAAATCAACTCTAGAACCTTGTTTATGCTCAGTCTTAAGACTAAGGGAAACACCAAGAAAAAGAAGGATACAGCAAAACTGAACGGAACGCTTTTCCACGATGAGTCACAGTGAGCAGTGACATTGCTATGGAACCAAACTCGGGTCCACTCACCTTGTGCAGTAAAGCAAATCTCACACCAGGTTCTCATGAGGGGAAATACAGCATTTATTGTAGGGCACCAAGCAAGGAGAACAGGCAGCTCGTGGTCGAAAGACCTGAACTCCCTGGCAGCTTTTCAGAAGGGATTTTAAAAGCAGCGTGAAGGCAGGGACCCCAGGGTATGTGATCAGCACACAATTCTCGGATTGGTTGGCATCAAGATGGAGTTTCATTGGTCGGCATCAAGCTTTATTAGCCTTTTGGTTTCAACTGGTCTGGGGTCTATGTTCTTGTGGTCAGTTTTCATCTGGAGCTTCCTGTAAAAACAACCTAGGAACCTGTATCAGGCCTTTATCTGTATCTTTCAGGGAACCTTCAGTTTGATGAGTCTGCAATGTGTCAGATTTATATTCTAAATTATTAGCAATTTCCTGGCCCAACAGCTCTTCTTTGTTTCTATATCTTCACATTTCCTTATCATTAACTCTTGAGTTAGCCTTTAGAGACTCAAGGGAGGCCTGGGAGACTAAAGCAAAAGCCTTTTACTTCAAAGTACAGGTACACAGGGGCTTTTTTAGGGTTTCCACTTTTTTTTGATACTCCTCAATCTTGAGGGGAACAGGTTCGGGAAAAGAAAGGAAGCAAAGTTTTGGATAAAGGGGTTAATCATAAACTCAGCAGAGAAACTCAGTTTTGGGGGGACTTGGTTTCAACATCCCCTGGCCAGGCTGAACACATGAAGTCTTCAGAGGCAGGGGTCCCAGAGGAATGTCTAAATTGTGGTCTAGGAAATCCAATGTTCAAGGCTAAGCAATAAGTCTAGGAGATGAGACCAAACTGTGGTTGAAAAAAAGAAGTCATAAGGTCAAAAGATCAGAGCTGTATCAACAAGTCTAGTGGGAGACTAACTGAGTGGTTTAGAAAATTGATCGGGTGAGCATTAGGGAGGCCTGATATTCTATGGGCCTAACTGCACGGGGTGGGGCCCCAAGAAGGAAGTTGTTGGGTAAGACTGGGCAGTCCCATACCTGCTTTTCCCAAATATGATCAGTAGCTGGTTTTTTTTGTTGTTACATAGTCTACAAGTTTCTTTTCAAATTCCCTGCTTTTTACCTCAACTCAGTATTTTTATTCCCCCTACATTCTGGGACTTTTCTTTCCATTTAACAGCCGACTGCTTTGGATCTGTGTGTGGAAGCATATGTTCTTCTTAGTATCAGAAAGAAGTGGGGGAAAACTGCCTTTCTGCCAAAAATGCTTCTGCTGTTGCTGCTGTTAAGTTGCTTCAGTCGTGTCCGACTCTGTGCGACCCCATAGATGGCCTCCTACCAGGCTCCTCTCTGTCCCTGGGGTTCTCCAGGCAAGAACACTGGAGTGGGTTGCCATTTCCTTCTCCAAAGATGCTTCTACTCTTTGTTAAAATTGATTATCTGTGATCCTGAAAGTGTGTGGAAAGAGCAGTGTCTTCATATTTTGATACTAAATGAAAATGACCCCTGGCCTTTGATGTCACCACCACAGAAAGCCACTCCCCAGAGCACTGCTTGGTCACACAGTTCTGGCAGGGGGCAGAGGGCTCATGAACACAGGGGCACCCGGTCCACTTGTGATTCTCCAGCCACACAGGTAACTGCAGGTGAACAGTTGCTGCTCTTCCTGCAGCTGCTGCTGCTGCTGGTGATGATGATGAAGGACCGAGCAAGTCAGGGGTCAATAATTAAAATTACTTCCCTGAAACAGACATTATGGCAAAACACTGGAGTTTCTATAAGAAAGACTAAAGGGTGACAAACACTAGAAATGACTCTTTGCAACCCCCTGGACTGTAGACCGCCAGGCTCCTCTATCCACGGGATTCTCCAGGCAAGAATACTGGAGTTGGTAGCCATTCCCTTCTCTAGGGGGTCTTCCCAATGCAGGGATTGAACCCAGGTCTCCTGCATTGCAGGCAGATTCTTTATCATCTGAGCCACCAGGCTCTAGGGGTTTTCCTGTGCTAGCTATGTCATATAAAGGGAATCATGCAATATTCTTTCTGTGTCTGGTGAAGCATTTGTTTTCTGTTACAAGTCATTTATTTCTTTCAGTCTGCTCCTAGCATTGCCCTTGGATAGCTGAAATGCTCTGGGAAAATTAAAATCTCTAATTAGGACCTAAGAAGACCTCTTCGGAAATATCTACTTCACTTTGGTTGCTGGTGAGCTAATGAGACAAGTAACAGTTGAGAATGAAGTTACTGACTTTGCAAGGGTATGAAGAATTGGACTTTACCTTATTCACGTCTATCTTGAGGCTCGGTCCCTTCCAGCAGCATCTCCAGTTTATGTCTTGTGTAGTGGTCTGGACACCAATTTATCCCATTATCCAAATGAACCTGTAATTGATATTTTGGCATCAGGATACTAGAGATTATATTGCTGGCCTGAACAACAAAGCATAGTTTCCCCCCAGGGAGTAAAATGATACTAGCTGTTGAAGACGAAAATTTGAGAAATACTTTACACTCTCCTCTCTTAGGGAGGCTGCTCATCCTCCCTCCTCTCTTCCCTCCCTGATGAAATAGAGGCTGCCCAAGAGGGCTTTGGGATGCAGACAGAAGAGGCTTGAAATAAGATGCCTCTCTCCATCTGCCGGACGTAATCCAAGATGAGCTGCACAGATGAAGCTGGCAGAGAAATGGGGAACCGGATGGCAGACAAGGTTCTAAGGGGACGAAAATCCCAGCTAAATCCTTTTGTGGGAGCAAAAGAGCCGGCTGGTCTAATAATGCGGAATCCAAGAAATAAATTGATGTGGTGCTAGTGGTTTATCGAATGAAATTTCTTTTCTGTAGACCCCCTGGGGGTGTTACTAATGTGTTCTGTGGGATGACAGTTAAATATGGGACAAATGATGACTTGTCTGCACCAAGTGGTGATTATCATTTACTGTTTTATGTGCTAGGTGAGATTGAATCATTGCCTGCCTGCTCTGAAATATCTCTTCCGGGAGCCTGAAAATTCCACTTTAGAGTAGCTGAATGGATTTGATAGGGTCCAGCAATGACAGGGATGGGGTGGAGCATTTTTGTTGATTCCCGCTCCCTTCTCTCCCTCCCCATCTCTCCTCTCTCCCCATCTCCCTCCCTTCATTAACCTGTAAGGAACTTGTTATAAACCAGACCTTGTGCTGAGGGCTTTTGTTGTTGTTCTTCAGTCCAACTCTTTGTGACCGTATGGACTGCAGCACGCCAGGCTTCCCTGTTATTCACCATTTCCTGGAGCTTTCTCAAACTCATGTCCATTGAGTTGATGATGCCATCCAACCATCTCATCCTCTGTCACCCTCTTCTCCTGCCCTCAGTCTTTCCCAGCATCAGGGTCTTTTCCAGTGAGTGGGCTCTTCGCATCAAGTGGCCAAAGTTTTGGAGCTTCAGCTTCAGCATCTGTCCTTCTAATGAATATTCAGGGTTGATTTCCTTTTGGATTGACTGGTTTGATCTGCTTGCTGTCCAGGGAACTCTCAAGAGCCTTTTCCAGCACCACAATTCGAAAGCATCAATTCTTTGGTGCTGTGCCTTCTTTATGGTCCAACTCTCATATCTGCACATGACTACTGGAAAAGCCATAGCTTTGACTATACAAACCTTTGTTGGCAAAGTGATGTCTCTGCTTTTTAATATGCTGTCTAGGTTTGCCATAGCTTTCTTCCAAGGAACAAACATATTTTAAGGGCTGCTGCTGCTGCTACTGCTGCTATGTCGCTTCAGTCATGTCCGACTATGTGCGATCCCACAGACGGCAGGCCACCAGGCTCCCCCGTCTCTGGAATTCTCCAGGGAAGAACACTGGAGTGGGTTGCCATTTCCATCTCCAATGCATCAAAGTGAAAAGTGAAAGTGAAGTCGCTCAGTCGTGCCGGACTCTTAGCGACCCCATGGACCGCAGCCTACCAGGCTCCTCCGTCATGGGATTTTCCAGGCAAGAGTACTGGAGTGGGGTGCCATTGCCTTCTCCAGTAAGGATGTGAAATGAGACCCTGCCACCCAGGAGTTCCTGGTCACTCCCTTTTTGTTTTCTCTCTTTTGCTTCCTGTTCTTCTACTGTTAAAGAGAACTGTAAGCAGCTGTGTATTTGTCCATCTCTCATAGTAGGAAGTAGCTGCCAAAGGCCAGAGTCCTTCCTGCCTTTGAGCCTTTGAATCTATTGATAGCATTGCCCTAGCAGAAATTTATTGAATTGAATTCAGATATGTAAATAGATAACTGGATAAAATACAGTTAGTGACATTTGAGTGAATTTTGCACAGTGCTTGGAAGCACATGGGGCAGAGTCCACAGCTGCCAAAGGCAGCCAGCGGGCCTCCTGGAGGCGTCACTGGAGCTGTCTTGAAAGATGAGAAGGTGTTTGCCAGACAAACAAGCGGGGTGCCCAGTCTCCTGAGGTCTCACCTGCGTGAATGTTTCTTGGGAGGTGATCCTCTAATCCTGCCCTTTTCTTTCTTTAATGAAATTTCAAACGAAGTAAGTGATTCTGCTTGATTTGCCAGTAGCTTTGGATCAAGTCTGGGATTAAGTATGGGCTTCCCTGGTGTCTCAGTGGGAAAGAATCCACCTGCCAAGAGACACGAGTTCAGTCCCTAGGTTGGGAGATCGCCTGGAGAAGGAAATGACAAATCACTCCAGTATTCTTGTCTGGAGAATTCCATGGACAGAGGAGCCTCTTGGGCTATAGTCCACGTGGTCACAAAGCGTCGGACGCGGCTGAGTGACTAAACAACAACTGAAAGAGTACCGGTGCCTTTCCAGAAGGTGACAAAGCTGGTTTCTTCTAGGGCCTAAAGCCCCTCTCCCCCCAAAAAAAAGAAAAGTCTGTTGATTTCCTCACCCCTAAAATGCAACCTGCTTTCATCTTCCTTTTCCTTATTGAAATATTAAATATTCAAAATTTCGTTTCCTAAACGAGTTTGATTTGGAGCCAGGATTTCACTCCAATGATCCTTTCACCCTTGCAGCAAACACACCCAGAGAATGCCTATACTGCTCTGGAGTGGACACTTACAGAGACCCAACAGGGAGAGACTTTCTGCTCCTGAAGAGCCTAATGTTGTGCTTAATCACTCAGTCGTGTCCAACTCTTTGCAACCCCATGGACTATAGCCCGCCAGGCTCCTCTGTCCATGGGATTCTCCAAACAAGAATACTGCAGTGGGTTGTCATGCCCTCCTCCAGGGGTTCTTCCCAACCTAGGGATCGAACCCAGGTCTCCCACATTGCAGGTGGATTCTTCACTGTCTGCGCCACCAGGGAAGCCCAGAATCCACACCAAACAAGAAGCGAACATCAGCACAGAAGTGCTCCTCTTCTGCCCTTTACTATTAAAGCGGAGTCTTCCTTGCACACAGAGTTGACATTGACACTTTTTGACATAACTGACTCTAATCCTGAAGTTTTAAAAATTAATTTCTTTTTTTGCTACACTGTGTGGCTTGTAGGATATTATTTCCCTGACCAGGGATCGAACCCAGGCCCTCAGCAGTGAGAGGGCAGTGTTAAACACTGGACCACCAGAGACATCCCTGAACTGAAATTTAGAAGTTTCAAGGCCCAGGGAACAGTGAAGAGAACCATATTCACCACCAGAAGATTTACCAGAAGAGCATCTTTAGTCCAAACTTCACTGGCATATATTTTAAGAAACCTCGGAAAGTCCTTTCTATGCAGAAAAATACCCCCCAAAAGGAGCGTTTACCCAAAAGGAGCATTTATTATTTGGTTATATATATTCATGTATTTTAAGAGCCTGTATCATTTTATTTTCATTTATCTATGATAAATTTCAGTGTGTTGTAGAACTTAAGAATTTTCCTAGGACTGGAACCCCAATGTATAATTCTGATGATTTCACAGATGAGAATGTCACTTACTGGAACCCCAATTTATAATTCTGATGATTACACAGATGAGGATGTCACTTAGCAAAGCCCGTCTTGTCTTCCCCATGTAGTTCCTTTTTAAAAATATTTATCTTTGGTTGCACTGGGTCTTTGTTGCTGTGCGTGCACTTTCTCTAGTCGCTGTGTAAGTTCACTGCAGTGGCTTCTCGAATATTGCCGAGCATAGACTCTAGAGCAAAGGCTCAGTAGTTACAGCACACGTGGGCTTAGTTGTCCTGCGGCATGTGGAATCTTCCTGGACCGAACCTGTGTTCCCTACATTGGAAGGCAGATTCTTTACCACTGGACCACCAGGAAAGTCCCTTATGTAATTCTTGCGTTGGGCTGCATTGCAGGCAGATGCTTTACCGTCTGAGCCACCAGGGAAGCTTTATTATAGGGAAGGTTGCTCACCCAAACTTCCCTCTTTTCTCTTGCTTTTCCAGTCATCAGCCTAGCTGTGCTTCAGTTCACTTCAGTTCAGTTCAGCCACTCAGTCATGTCTGACTCTTTGCGACCCCATGAATTGCAGCATGCCAGGCTTCCCTGTCCATCACCAACTCCTGGAGTTTACCCAAACTCATGTGCATCGAATCAGTGATGCCATCCAGCCATCTCATCCTCTGTCATCCCCTTCTCCTCGTGCCCTCAATCCCTCCCAGCTTCAGGGTCTTTTCCATGAGTCAACTCTTTGCATCAGGTGGCCAAAGTATTGGAGTTTCAGCTTCAGCATCAGTCCTTCCAATGAACACCCAGGACTGATCTCCTTTAGGATGGACTGGTTGGATCTCCTTGCAGTCCAAGAGACTCTCAAGAGTCCTCCAACACCACAGTTCAAAAGCATCAATTCTTCGGCGCTCAGCTTTCTTCACAGTCCAACTCTCACATCCATACATGACCACTGGAAAACCCATAGCCTTGACTAGATGGACCTTTGTCGGCAAAGTAATGTTTCTGCTTTTTAATACACAGTCTAGGTTGGTCATAATTTTCCTTCCAAGGAGTAAGTGTCTTTTAATTTCATGGCTGCAATCACTATCTGCAAAGGACTTCAAATCCAAATGCCAAGTCTTTCATAATTCATTCTCTGACGCCTCCCACTCTTCCCAGAAGTGGTTTTTTTTCTTCCTCCAAACATCCACAGCACTATGGTCCCTTCATCCACCCATACACACTCAAAACCTAACATTTTCTACCTGGTTTATAATTTTTTGGTAAATATACCTCCTACTAAATAATATTTCCCATGGAGCCAGTGATATTTTCTTTATGTCTTTATATATATCTCATCTCCTCTTCCCTCATCATTCCCTCTTCTCTCATCCCAATAGCTGTCGCAAAATAAAACAGATACTTGGTAATAATTCACTAAATGGAGTCAGTGGATGGAATTTCCATCTCAGTAAATGTATCCAAGAATGTCTACATCTTTTCCAGATACCATAATCCATAGCATAAATCTTTATACCAGTGTTTCCCAAAGTATGTTTCATGAGCAACTATTCTGAAGAATGTTTAAAAAAGAATTCTTAAAATGTCTATGGTTGAAAAGGCTTGGGAAATTCTAAACAAAGTTTTAAACAGAATTCTTACTGTAGGACTTCTCATGTTGTAAGCATTGAGGAGTTTTAGTTTCAGAGTCTAAAATGAGGCAGTAAGGCTGTGTTCCTTCTGTAAGCTTGAGGGGAGAATCCCTTTCCTCGCCTTTTCTAGCTTTTAGAGATGTCTGCCTTCCTTGACTCATGGCCCTTTCTCCCATCTTCAAAGCTGGCAATGTAGTATAAGGATGGAAAATTTTGTTGTTTTTCCCTTCTAGGTTCTTTGGCTAATCTAATAATTAAATTGCCATATGAAAGTCTGTCGTTGTTTAGTCACTCAGTCACATTCGACTATTTACGACCCCATAAATTGTAGCCCACCAAGCTCCTCTGTCCATCGGATTTCTCAGGCAAGAACACTGGTGTGGGTTGCCATTTCCTTCTCCAGGGAATCTTCCCAACCCAGGAATTGAACCTGCATCTCTTCTGTCTCCTGCATTGGCAGGTGGGTTCTTTACCATTAGCACCACCCGGGAAGCTATGATAGATTAACAGGAGAAAAGCAAATTTAATTTTGTATATATGGAGGTCCTGTAAAAATATGAAACTCAAATCACCAAAGTAGGAAGTTTTTATACCTCTTAGACAAAGAAACAATAAATTTGTGCAGCATAGACAAAGAGGTGTGGGCTTGGGGTAGTAAATTAGTGAAGAAATAACAAGTTTTCTTTGCACAGCCTTCTTGGTCCTGAATTCCCCATGTCTGGTGAGAAGGATGCCTTCTATCCCCCAGGGAGGATACCTTTCGCATGGGAGACTTATTTCCCATTTTTAAGGGTGACACGTGAAGGTCAAAGTGCCCTTTTTGCACTGGCTCTTTCCCAAGCAACTTTAACTCAAAATGATCAGGGTGCCCACATGGCATATTTTAGGGTGGCATATTCTGCTTGCCTTCAGTCTTATGTTCCATTCTCTCCCCTTCTCTGACCTCCACTTCTGTCATCACACCTCTTCCTATGACCCCTTTAAAGGTACTTGTGTTTGCATTGGGCCCACCTGGAAAATCCGTCCCATGGGATACTCTTCCCATCAAAATGCCCTTAATTTAATCACCTCTGCAAAGTTCCAGTGCACAGAAGATAGCACATTCACAGGTTCTGGAGATTAAAAGGTCACCATCTCTGGGATTCCTGTGTCTGCAGCAGTTAGGGGAATAAACCTTTCATTCCTCGACGGCGAACTGGATGGAATACCCACCACCACCTATACCATTATTTCTAATGGAAAGTGAATTCTGAGTTGTGGTGCTAAACAAGTTCACATCTGCAGTTCACAATCCTGGATAAACTGTGAACTCTTTGTATAGTAACCTCAGCAGTTATGACAGTAAAAATCACTGACAGCCATCATACACCCAAATCTGCCTAAACTCTTCTCTCACAGTCCCAGGTATATAGCCCTTGTTTTCACAGTACATCAGACAAATTTTATGATAGAACTGTCCACTAGGATTATTTTTCCCTTGAGAGTTTTTCATGACCTTTTAAACTGTTTACAGATGTGAACTTGTTATACATCATTTTGCAATGAGTTTATTCTCTGTACAGGAAGCTATACTGTTCTGGCAGTCTTGTTTTTAGCCATGTCTTACCCACTGCCCCATAGACTTTAGTAACATCTATCCAGTGTTACAGTCACTAAGTAGGGGGGTGATGCAAATGGTAAACTAGAAACATGGCACATGAGAAGCTTGATAAGGTTTGAAGACTTGTGGAAAGAGGTTGACTATGAGGAAGAATAGAAATATACAATGGAATATTACTCAGACATAAAAAGGAATGAAATTGTGCCATTTGTAAATGGACCTCAAGACTGTAATACAAAGTGAAGTAAATCAGAAAGAGAAAAGCAAATACATATTAACGTATATATGTAGAACCTAGAAAACTGGTACAGATGAACCTGTTTGCAAAGTAGACAGAGACACAGATGTAGAGAAGAAACATGGACACCAACAGGGGGAAATGGAGGTGAGATGAATTGGGAGATTAACATATATACATGTTGATGCTATATATAAAATAGATAGCTAGTGAGAACCTACCATATAGCACAGGGAACTCTACTCAGTGCTTTATGGTTTCTATGGTGACCTAAATGGAAAGGATATCCAAAAAAGAGGGAATAGAGGTAAACATATAGCTGATTCACTTTGCTGCACTGCAGAAACTAATACAGCATTGTAAGGCAACTATACCCCAGGCAGATGTTTTTAAAAATCAAACTAGAGATAAAAAAAAAAAAAAAGCTGGCCAAGGGATAGAATTATGAATTGAAGTCTAAAGTGTGTCATGTTTTAAAAGACTTTGTGGGGAGTAAACCCATAAACATTGTCCTGGGCAAAGGAAACCAAGTTACCTAAGGAAGCTACTTGATTTCACATAACTAGAATGAGAATACTTTTCCCTAGGGTCAAAAAATTGGACTTTTCTTACAAAATACAGCCATGAAAGATCTTTGAAATGCCATACAGAATTACATTATCAGGCATTAAGAGGGAGCAGTGTGAAACTGATTGATATCAGCCTCCCTTCAGCCCACACAGACAACATTGTCTCATAAGACACCAAGTTCCTCCAAGGCAAGGACATTGTCTCATTAATCTTTGAGTCCCCAGCCCTCACATGTAATTTGGCATGTTGTCATAGTGTGTAATTTGGCATATTGTCATAATGTTTGTTGATCACCAAGTAAAATGGATGCAAAGTTAGTCCCTTCCTATATGATGATTCATTTTGAGGAAATTATGTTTGAAAAAGCTGACAAGGAGGGGTGTATGAGAAAAGAGAGAGAGTGTGGTATGTTGAGATTCTCAAAGAAGATGTCTAGAGATGTTCTTCATTCCCAAAGTGTTCATTTTACCACAGTTATACTAAAGTATTCCATCAAAAAAACCCCACATATGCACTATCAATAGAGAACAACAAAAGTAGATTGAGATTCTGATGTTGCTATTACGTTATGAGAATCATTCTTCAACTAAATTGCATATGTTACTTGTGGTATACCCACTGTTGCATACATAATCTTAAGGAATCACTTGCAAATAATCAAATTTGGCAATTTCTAGATCAAAGAATTCTCACAGGCTACTATGTTTTACTTAGAAGATTAGGAAGACAAGTTTTGTCATTTTTGTATTCCAGTTGGAGCATTCTCTATCCTGCCTCAGCTGAGATTATGAATTTTCTGAGGACAGAATATGATTTATGCCTCTTTTCTCTCCCCAATTTATGTAGCTCAATTTTGTGGGCTTCATGGGCATTCAGTAAATAAGTAGTAGAGGACTTGAATTAAATGGAAAAATATACCATTGTGAGCACTGTAAAAGTCAGTGTGGGTAGGCATAACAGATTAGAAACACATTTGCATGTATCAACTATATTGATACATTTTCCCAACCCTGTCCTAACATTTCACATAGGTTGGGTAGATTATGCTTTGCAGTATACTAATAGAACCTGTGAAAGAAAACATGTATCTGATTCCAGGTCCATCTAACAGAGGACTTTTGTAAGTCAGCCCTAGGAATGCATTCAAAAGCAATATTGTGTCCTTTATAACAATATGACAGTGGTACCAAAGAAAAAAGTAGTGAAGCTTCAGAATATCCAGTTGTTCAGTGATGATGGAATTTAAGGTTACCTTTAACAGAGTTGTGAAGCTAAGGAAGCAGCTAAGAGGTGCATAAAAGGAATCAAAGTTGAATAAAGAACTGTAAATATTATACCTTATATTTTAAAGATAATAAAAATGAAAAGTAAAACCATGGGGGATAGAAGTAGTCCTCTGAAAGTGGCTTGACCTCCTCCTGTGGTTTGACCAGCTTGGATACATCTGGACTAGTCTAAGTAGAGAGATGACATTTGAGACTGATTGTCTTATCAATAAATTCAGTAACCGTAGAGAGGGATGGAAGTAATAACTTTAGAGATTTGTATTGTAATGTTGAGGAAAGGTGTAAGAAAAACATTCAGTTTCATCATTCTACCTGAGATTTTTTGTGAGCAACGTGGGTCATGAAAAGGGTATTTTGAATTTAAGAAAACACTTCATACTGGGATGTAAACGTAGGGAGGATATTTAACTTGTTTAACACAGCCACTGTGATATGGGAGTTTCAAGGCATAGAAGTGGATGTAATCACAACATGGCTTAAATATGCAGGGAAAATATGTACAAATGCTTCATGACAAAATGTTCTAAGAAACAATTGATAAAAACTATAGAAATTGCAAAGATCCGAAGTTAGAATTTTGTGGAAGCACAGAGAAATGAATGCTTTAAAAATGTGATTGGAATTTGAAAAAGTTTAATAAAGGTAAAAAGATATAAATGACATTATGATACTAAGACAATTTAGGTGGTAACTTGGGCTTCCCAAGTGGCTCAGTGGGTAAAGAATCCGCCCACAATTCAGGAGATGCAGAAGATACGGGTTCGATCCCTGGGTTGGGAAGATCCCCTGGAGGAGGGCATGGCAGCCCACTCCACTGTTTTTGTCTGGAGAATCCCATGGAGAGATGAGCCTGGTGGGCTACAGTCCATGGGGTTTTAAAGAGTCGGACACGACTGAAGCGACTGAGCACATACACAGGTGATTACTTACCCAAGTAGAGAGATAGTTGCCAAAGGAACCTGTGGGCATAAGCTAGAAAAACTCATGGAACTTAATTTTTCTAAAGAAATGGAACTTAAAATGGCAATGTGTTATAGCTGGGAAAGTAGGAGAATAAAAATTGACCTTATATAAATGCAAACATTTCAGAAAATGATTTTTGCCTTAGTTTGTCAAGCCAGGAAGATTTTTTCTCTAATAATCTCTACAGGGTAAACACTTTTGAATTATTTGGGAAATAATACAGGAATAAAAGAAGACTTTGATGGTGATGATGTTTTTTAAACCTATTTTCTTATCCTAAAAAAATTATGAGAAATTAGACTTATAATAACAGAATACAAATCTTGGGTATTCATGAGCTTTTGAAATAGAAGAGATGAGATGTGAGAAAGTTGTATATTTGGCAAGATATATTTTTCTTATGCATAGTTTGGAAATTATGTCGTTTTACTCAGAATAAACATTGACTTTATTACTACTAAAAGAGAAAGCATCCCTGAGCTAATTCTGCCTTTCCTTTTCAGGTATGAGGAATACAGTAAATTTCTCCCTAGGGGCGGGGGTCAGCAATTTGATAGAGACTGTAATTCACTGAATGTGCAGTTTTGTGGACTGTGAAATGCAATAATAATTTCAGGGTTTTATTACAGGTATTACTTTGTCTCCTCCATCTCTTCCATTTTATTACATATCATATGCATCAACATGATGAAAGGTAATGTGTTTTCTTTCACTGAAGTGGAAGACATAGAACAGAGTTGGTAATATAAGTGCAGCCCACTGTTTTTTTCCAGTGTCATAAGCTTTGTGCTCATAGTCTGTATGCTATACTTTTTATTTCAGTAACATTTAACAAAATCTTGGCCATGGAGGAACTTAAACTTACACAGAATGTCCATACTGAGTCTCTGAGTGCTGATGTTTCAGGTATGGTACGAAGTGGCTACTCTGAGTTGCAAATTAAAGAGACAGAAGCCATCTCTTCCCTATTGTTTTTAGTGGATTTAACTACAAATCCGTACAATAACCTCAACTGTGTGGGACACAGTGAAACACCCGGATGTAAGTGAGCAAAGCAAAGGCAGCAGAACAGGAGCCATTCATCCTCTAAACTCCTGGGGGACCTTCCTAGTCTTTCCCTCAGCACCTAGTGACTCTCTGCATATAATCTTATCATGCTAGATGATCTAGTTTCCTATCTCACAGGCACAAGAAGCCATAAATTAGAAAGGAGAAGGAATCATGAGAATTAAGATTCACCAGCCTAATAAGAGGGCTTCCCAGATGGTGCTAGTGGCAAAGAACCCATCTGCCAGTGCAGGAGACATAAGAGACGTGGGTTCGATCCCTTGTCAGGAAGATCCCCTGGAGGAGGGCATGGCAAGCCACTCCAGTATTCTTGCCTGAGAAATCCAATGGACAGAGGAGCCTGGTGGCCTACAGCCCATGGGGGTTGCAACGATTCGGACACAACTGAGTGACTAACACACACACAACCTAATAAGAAGAGACAGTTAAAAAGAGACAGTGAAAGAAGGAGGCAGAAAACTTATTTTGAAATAGGCACAAAAATGTTTTAAGGCAGAAGGGCCACTGATAGAGACAGACCATCCTGTTTACTTCAGTTTCTCTTCAAGTTATTGCATCTGAGGTTAATGGTAATAGCCCTGAGACATCAAGACATTAATTTATATTCTACACAATGTATTATTTATTAAAGAAAAATTTTCTGTTCAAAATGCTTTAATTTTTTAAAATTTTGATACTGATAGGGATAACATTTACTTAACCTCTTCCTTCAGTCTGCTTTGCTCAGCTTTAGTCTCTAAGTCACGTCTGACTCTTTGGGACCCCATGGACTGTAGGCTGCCAGGCTCCTCTGTCCATGGGATTTTCCAGGCAATAAAACTGGAATGGGTTGCCACTTCCTAGTCCAGGGGATCCTCCTGACCCAGGGATTGAACCTATGCCTCTTGCATCTCCTGCATTGGCAGGCAGATTCTTTACCACTAGTAGCACTTAGGAAGCATTATAATATAGTGCATTGAGTGAACCCTAAAATACATCTGTTTTTGAACATTTTGATTTTCAACTTCCATTTCCTCTCTTTTTTTCCCCTCTAAATTCCTTCAAATGAATTACATGGAAGCTACCAACAATTGGATTTACCCTACCTTCCTTGGCAGAGATAAAAATGATATGTGTATACTAGTCCATTCTTGCTGGTTCATGTCCTGGGTGTTCACTGTTTTCATTTTATTTTATCCAGAGCAGTTTTCTCTCCCTTTAAAAAAAATAGGTTGAAAATAGCGTATTTAGATGTAAGCATATTTAGATGTTTATATATTTTTCTCTTTGAGAAAATAGAAATCTAAACCAGAGCAAGCAAGAACTTTGGAAAACATTCTGCATGATGCCTGCACTAAACGTCCCTTCCTTTTCCTCCTCAAAACACACCCTTGGGCCAACATGGCTTTACAGTGTGTTTGTCCTGAGAGTACCTTTCTGTGACTCAGACTATGAAGCTTTTACTGCATCTCTAGGGAAATACAAAGTCTATGAGATCTCCCTATTTCCTTATTGTATAGGGTAAATTTTTTTTAGGACATATATTTTATTTTTCTTGATCAGGTAACTCAGTTGACAACATTATTTCTTATATTTCATCACTTGAAATCACAATTTCACTTTGCTGTGTGATTCATCTACACAGTTCTACAGTTATTTGTTGTTATCTGGAATATAAAAGGGGCTTCCTTGTGTGGCTCAGATGGTAAAAAATCCACCTATAATTCAGGAGACTCACTCAGGTTCGATCCCTGAGTTGGAAAGATTCCAAAAGCATTGGTTTCTCAAGTTTCTGTTATCTTAACCCCAAATAAACCAGGTTCTATTTTTGGATTAGGAAAAAAAAAAAGCATATATACTACCATATACATAATGGCAGTATACCTCCTATCTGTTGTAAGCTATTATTTCTTTGACATATGAGAAATTGTGCAGCCCATTGGCCATGAACCTCGATAGAAAGATGAAAGAAGGCAATTTCTCCTTAGGGAATTTATACTATTTTTGGTCTTTGACTCTTTGATCTCATTCCTACACTTCTGTAATACAGCAAGATATTTCTGTCTGTTCGTGGACAATGTATGGGTAGTATTTAATACAGGAATGGTAGTGGGGTAGTTGCTAAGTCGTGTCCAACTCTTGTGACCCCATTGACTGTAGTCCACTAGGCTCCTCTGTCCATGGGATTCTCCAGGCAAGACTACTGGAGTGGGTTGCCATTTCCTTCTCCAGGGGATCTTCCTGACCCAGGGATTGAACCTGGGTCTCCTGTGTTGCAAGCAGATTCATGGCCATGAGGGAAGCCCAATACAGGAATAGGAAGGAGAAAAAAAAAAAAAAAAGTATTTGTTGAACTGCTTAGTACCTGTGAAAAAGCAGATATGTGAAACCGTCATAAAAAGAGCTCTTATTCTGTTCTTACTGGAGTTGTTTTGATTACCTACTGTGTGCCAGGCACTGTGCTCTACGTTACTTCACAAGTATCATTTTTTTGTTGTTGGAGCCATGACTTTATTGTCCACAGGATGGAAAGAGACCATTTGTCTGTTTCCTATGCTGACTTAAAAAAAAAAAAAGACAGCATAGAAGACTGTTGTCTTTAAAGTTGAAGGGGAAAATAAATGGCATAGGGAAAATAATGTACTTTAAAATGAGGCCAAAGAGTTACCTTAGGGTGCTAATTTTCATGCTGCTGATTGGCAATTCAAATGTAGAAAAACCTGAGCAGCCATAGATCACTTTCAGTTCAGTTCAGTCACTCAGTTGTGTCTGACTCTTTGCAACCCCATGGACTGACTACAGCATGCCAGGCTTCCCTGTTCATCTCTCCTGGAGCTTACTCAAAACTCATATCCATCAAGTCGGTGATGCCATCCAACCATCTCATCCTCTGTCTTCCCCTTCTCCTCCCACCTTCAGTCTTTCCTAGCATCAGGGTCTTTTCTAAAGAGTCAGCTTTTTGCATCAGGTGGCCAAGTATTGGAGTTTCAGCTTCAGCATCAGTCCTTTCAATGAATATTCAGGACTGATTTCCTTTGGAATTGACTGGTTGGATCTCCTTGCAGTCCAAGGGACTCTCAAGAGTCTTCTCCAACACCACAGTCCAAAAGCATCAATTCTTCGGCACTCAGCTTTCTTTATAGTCCAACTCTCACATCCATACATGACTACTGGAAAAACCATAGCTTTGACTAGATGGACCTTTGTTGAAGAAGTAATGTCTCTACTTTTTTAATATGCTGTCTAGGTTAGTCATAACTTTTCTTCCAAGGAGTAAGCGTCTTTTAATTTCATGGCTGCAGTCACCATCTGCAGTGATTTAGGAGCCCCCCAAAATAAAGTCTCTCACTGTTTCCATTGTTTCCCTATGTTTGCCATGAAGTGATGGGACCAGATGCCATGATCTTCGTTTTCTGAATGTTGAGCTTTAAGCCAATTTTTTCACTCTCCTCTTTCACTTTCATCAAGAGGCTCTTTAGCTCTTCTTCACTCTCTGCCATTAGTGGTGTCATCTGCATATCTGAGGTTATTGATATTTCTCCCAGCAATCTTGATTCCGGCTTGTGCTGCATCCAGCCCGGCATTTCGCATGATGTACTCTGCATATACCAGCCTTGACGTACTCCTTTCCTGATTTGGATTGGGAATAGATCACTTAGGTTTAGTCAAAAGTTTCCTACATTTTTCACTCATCAAGCGGATTCCCTCGATCTTTATCAGCTTCCAGGTTTTTGTCTGTATTTTGGTGGGCTCCTTCTCGGCTCTTCCAAAACAGAATGGCACTTTGGGGAGGTCAGCCCCCACAACGAGAGGCATAGCAGACAAGACAGATTCTAAAGGAAGTTATCTCCAGACGTAGATGCTTCCCCTAAGATACACTGTCTTGGGAAGATGATCTGAAAAAACAGCCTTGGAATAAGGTACTTCCCACAGAAATGTTGTCAAGGTGGCAAACTGAAAGTAGAAGAAATGCTGAACTTCTGTGGCAAACACCGTTTAAATCTTTTTTCATACTTTTGGTGGTATGTTCTTTTTGAAAATGAGGGACAGGCTTGGTTAGAGAGAACCTAACATTTCTTTCTGCCCTTAGTTTGAAGTCTAACCAATACTGGTGGAACTTATCCCTTGTTCCCTAAGAACTTCTCAAGTTTCCTTCCAGGAAGAAGTCTTCTCTCCCCTGAACTTCCAAGAACAGATTTCATGTCACTGAAAGCTAATTGAAGTTTCTAACTTTTAGACTCCCAAGATGGGGGTAGTGACTCTTTCCAGAGACCTGTCAACCATAACACGGAAATATCCTTTTGTTCCCGTGCTTGATCTGGGAATAAAAATGGATTTTATTTTTATTATTTCCTTTCAAAAAGTAGAAACTTTACAACATGCAGAAGTCTATTTTTATCAAGTTCATTAGAATCAAACCGTTTCCCTTGTATCTTGATGATTACTCCAGCTTCTTGATTAACATCCTGGCTGCAATATTTGTTGCAGGTTCTCCTTTCTTTCTGGCTTAGCATTCGCTGCTGGTGGTGGTTTAGTCTCTCAGTCGTGTCTGACTCTTGCGACCCCATGGACTGTAGCCTGCCAGGCTCCTCTGTCTATGGGATTCTCCAGCAAGAATACTGGAGTGGATTGCCATTTCCTTCTCCAGGGGATCTTCCTGACCCAGGAATCAAAGCTGGGTCTCCTGAATTGCAGCCAGTTTCCTTATTGACTGAGCTATGCATTCATTTAGGACGTTCTAAAAGAATATAGCCATCCCCCAGAGTGCTCTCATTTATTACATTATGCTAGTGATAAATGGAATTAATTTATTTTCTTCTGCTTTTTAATTAACCTAAAACTTATGTTTTTTTCCTATGAAATATTGCTACACAGTGAAATTTTCATTAATCATCAGCTGGTACCCCAGAATGTCAGCCAGAATAGAAAGAGAAGGAATGGCTCTCTCTCTCTCTCTCTCTGTTTTTGAGGGTAGGGGTGAAATAGAATAGTTTTATTGCTTTGCCAGGCAAAGGGGGCCACAAGGGCAAATGCCTTTAAGACTCTGAGCCTTTCTTCCAGTATTAACACTGTTAACTTCTAATACGCATAATGGGAGCGTGGGTCACTCTATGTAGAATCTGTATGTTGCCTTAGGATAAAAGTCACCCAGACGTTTTTGAATATGCTGATAATCTTTTCACTGATTCTGTAAGAAGCCACTCCACTTGCTCATCAGATATTATTATAAAGAACAAGGGGTTACAAAGAGGCCTATCACACTGTAGCTTTTATGTATCCTACCGTCTTCTAGAATTTTCAATGTAAAATTAATGAGAACACAGAGTATTCAAGGTTTTTTGTTTTAAATATATTTTATAGAGCAGTTTTAGAGTCACAGCAAAATCAATGTGATATTTTAACTTTAAAATTCTACTTATACAAAAATAACTTCATTGAGATATTATACACACATAAAATTTACCTTTTTAACTTACACAATTCTGTGTTTTTCAGTATGTTCATGGAGTTATGTAACCATCACCACTCTAAGTTCAGAATTAAGATTTACTTTTAAATGATGAAAGTAAAATGCCATTTAAAAATTTTAAAGAAAAGGAGAAAAATATCCTTCAAACTCCCCATTCTAACCAAATTCTTGTCATTCTTCGTGCATTTTATTTTAGATTTTTTAAGCATTGAGATATTTTTATGACTAATGATGAGAGTGTCCTATGTCATAATTTAAAAATTTGAGAGTAGATGGCTTTGTCTCTTTAAGCTCCTCCCAGTGTGATGAAGTGTGCTGTGATTCTTACTGTGGTGTGTGGACATGAAATTATTCAAGTGAAGAAATAACTTCATGGCTGTGTATCCTGTGGTGTGATGCTGTTTCTCTTGGTATTTCAGCATTTCCAGTGCACTGTTAAGCTTTAGACTTTTGATCACTAATAGTGAATGGGTGTCTTTTATTCTTACGGTATGAAAACATTAGAAGCTGGAATGTCCTTAGATGATGGTGTCTCCTTAAACTCAGGGCAGATTTGGTATTGAGCATTGTAAAGGAGTGATTTCAGCAAGCATCAAAGAGAGGACTGGACAGTAAGTATGTAAGAGTGAACAATAGGAAAAAGACAGTAAAACATTCATAGTGGATTTAAACACGTTTACAGAAGTTACAGAAGTGGCACAAAATATATGAAAACGTGTTCTGAGGTTATGAATGAAAATCTTTTTTCTGGAATCAGATTAAGAACGATTGAAAAAAATGGATAACTATAAATGGAAAGGAAGTACTTGTACTATGAGAGTATAATCGTTTAACCTTTTAAGAGGCTAATTTGATAGCATTTATTAAGATTTAGAATAACTCATCTTTAATTGGAGAATAGCACTCTTAAGAATTTTGCAGAAGTAATATCACTGTATATAAAAATACATGTATATAGATGTTCATTGAAGCCATAATTCAATAATAAGAAATTGGAAAGAACCTGTTACTTGGCAATAGGAAAATTGGCTAAATAAATTATGGTTCAGATAGCCAATAAAAAGGACAAGGTACATATATGTATTGCCCAGTGCAGATGTGTACGTGAAAAAGTAGAAATATGATAATCCCTCTTTTATTTTTTAAAAAGTGCGATTGTAGGTACGTCTGTTTATGTGTAGGAAAACAGGGGTGGGGGAATATTTTACTTTTTGTTTTATATGCTTTTTTTTCAATTGACTGGATTGCGAGTGATTTTTACTTTCTTGCCCATGTTTATTTTCTTCCCCTTTACCACCCCATGTTTCTCGAATCCAGAATTTGGAAAATTAAGTGACATTCTTATAAGGCTCTTGCAAAGAATGCAATAATTTGAACCAAGCTGTCAAAATATTGCCGAGTAGAACTCCTTAAGGAACCAGCTTTAATGAATAGCTAACTGGTTTCTAATTAGGATATTAGCAGTTTATATGGAAAAAGATGTTTCTAAAGTGGGTGGAAATAGTTTTCACTTAGGTTAAATCTTTTGAAGTAATTTTTATTTTTCTAATCATAAAAGTAAAATGTCATTAGAAGACACTTTGAAAAAAATTTTTAAAAGATAATAAAAATTACCTGTAATTCTTTCACCTAGAGATAATAATAGGCTAAGTCTTAAAACCTCATCTGTGCCATAAATTTGAAAGTTCAAGAAGATTTTATTTTCACAGTGAGAGTATGCTTCACCTTAATCACCTTGTCTAATTACTGAATTAGAGGGGGAATTCATACAATCTTATTGAAGTTTCCTGAAATGTTTCCTATAGAAAATTAGCTTTGGTAATGTTCCACGTTATAGACAGAGTTAAAAGAGAAGGGTAGAAATGCTGGAAGGTGAAAAAGAAGGGAGCTCGAGGGATAGACAAGTGTGACAAGCAAATCCTATATTTTCACGTAATTAAAGGAGGGAGTAGAAGTGTCTGTGATCAAACCAGCCAGAAGAGAAATTTCCCTTTGTTTCTCCCCTCCTGCTGATGGTGCTGGCAGACAACCAATGTCACTGAGGAGCTAGTGAGAAGGGAAAGGCCCATCAGTGAGGAGGACTTGTATATTTGGCACGCGCGCCTGTGGTCAGTTGTGTCCAACTCCTGCAACGCCGTGGACTGTCGCCTTCCAGGCTCCTCTGTCCGTGGGATTATCCTGGCAAGAATAGTGCAGTGGGTTGCCATTTCCTCCTCCAGGGAATCTTCCCAATCCAGGGATCAAACCTGTGTCTCCTGCATCTCCTGCATTGGCAGGCAGATACTTTACCACTGCGCCACCTGGGAAGCCCGGTGTTACTTGGTACCTGGAGGGTAATCGTCTGAGGGACTCGAATCCTCAGGATATACTCATACTTGTTGGGGGAGAGACTGGATAACAGAGTTAACCACCCCAAGCCTCTCACCCCTGGTACTACTCCTTAAGTCTTCTGTTTGCCACGACAGACCCCGATTCCTCCCTGATAATTAGTCCATATGTCACAGGCAGGTCTGGTCAGTGGCTTCATGCAGTCCCTTCGTCCCCTCACTCCCAAGGCCAGAATCATATATTGTGCTGTGCTACCAGAGGCTAGAGCCTTGAGTTCTTTCTAACTCCTCAGCATTTTACTAGGCCACCCTCACCTTAAGGATGGCCCATAAATTTTGTTGTCCAGTGCAAAACAAAAACGTGGGCCTCTTGTTCAAAAATTAAGAATTTTAAGTCAAAGCATTAGAACAAGTGAGGGCCTTTTGGAACTGCAGGGTGCAGCCCCACGAGGCTGGCTCTGCTCACCTTGGCCTCATCTCCTGAACAGAGGGCACATAGATAGTACCCCCATTCTGGCTCCTTTCCTTTTCTGAGTTCATTTTAGTACTTACTATCCACATGGGGCTATGGGTCTGCTGACCTTTGGGACAAACCTGTTCTTTGAGAAGGACAGGTATTGTGGGGGAAGAAAAACATTTTTTTTCCTACTGCCCTCTTTTGATTCTCCATCTGGGACTCTGTAGATTGTACTGACAAGGACATATTAACAAGGGGAAAAGAAACAAATGTTTATTAACGTCTGCAAAACACTTACACATGGGCATACCCGGAGATGGATAGTTCCAAAGAATGGTTAGAGCTTGGGCTTATATAGCATCTTAGCAAGGGAACAGTGCATTTTTAGAGAAGTGATGAGACAAAGGACTTTGAGTTTCTAGGGGCAGTAAATTGATAGAAAGCAAATATATGGGTAACTAATGGATAATGAGTAAGAACTAGTTAGTAAGAGTTGTTATGTTGAATCTTCTGGAGCCATCTCTGGGTGAACACAGGTCTAAAGTCTCTGGAAGTTACCCTTGTTCTTCGTGGTAGAGAGTTAGAGGGAGGACACCTTTGTAAATTTATGTTCTGCTTTAGGCAAATGGAGGGGCTTCCCTGGTGGCCCAGATGGTAAAGAATTTGCCTGCCATGTTTGAGTCCCAGATTCGATCCCCGGGTTGGGAAGATCCCCTGGAGGAGGGCATGGCAACCCACTCCAGTATTCTTGCCTAGAGAGGCCCACGGACAGAGGAGCCTGGGGTTTCGAAGAGTCGGACCTGATTGAGTGACTAACACTTTCAGCAAATAGAAGGAAGACAGAGAGCTTTCCTTCTATCTGCTTCTTCTCAGTTGCCTTCAGCTCAATATAATCCTCATGGTGAAGTGGATACATTGGGGTGGCATTTTCTGCTGCCGTGTAGTGTCCTTCCTGGGCAGATGGAACCCCATCTGACACCTTGAGTATATTTCAAAAAAGACTGCCCTTCCTGCAGACACGACTCTGTGCTGGGGCCCCTAGCTCAGCATTTTGTGAGTGGAGTGCAAGCTGGATTTCATTCACCTCCAGTGTGCTTGACTGGACATCCTCATGCAGGGAACAGCCTGCATAATCCTATCCAGCCATTTGCCCAGGGCTAAATGCCCTTTCTCCTTAATTGTTCCTGTGTGCTTGCGTGCTCAGTTGCTCAGTTGTGTTCCACTCTGTGCGATCCCATGGACTGCAGCCCTCTAGGCTCCTCTGTCTGTGGGATTTCCCAGACAAGAATACTGGAGTGAATTGCCATTTCCTCCTCCAAGAAATCTTCCTGACCCAAGGGTCAAACTCATGTCTCCTGTGTCTCCTGCATTGGCAGGAGCATTCTTTACCACTAGCACCACCTGGGAAGCCCCACATAAAGATCCAAATCCTTTGACTTGAGGACTTAGGCGTCTTGGATTTGTACTCTAGGATATAACTCTTTGCCCTTTTTGCTAGTTGGTTTTGCTCACTTATTTTCAAAATTCCTTTTCTTACGAATAAAAGTCATATGTTATTGGGATCCACCTACTAAGAGTAGGCAAACAGATCCATTAGACTCTTTCTGTTCTAAGTTGGAGGGGTTTTCAGCCTCACTCTTAAGATGATATCTGTTTAAACAAAGAAAAGAAATGAATGAAGTATAAAAAGAGAAAGATGAATTGTTAAAGTCTCTATAGTATTTTATGATTTATGGCTAGATTTGCTTGAGAGTAAGCCAGGGAAGGGTGAGGACTGAGGTGAGAGGAGAGAAGAACAAATGAAGTCATGTTCTTGAGAGGGTTGGGTTTTTTTTTTTAATTTGTTTATTATTTATTTAGCTGTACCAGGTCTTAGTTGCGGCATGTATAAGCTTTAGTTGTGCAGAAATTGTAGTTTGGCATGTGAACTCTTAGTTGCAACATGTAGGTTGCTTGTAGAGCAGCAGAAGGGCTGTGCTGAGTTACTTCCAGACCATCCAGCCTGGTATTCAGATTGTAGTCATACCCAGGAATGGGACAGGCGGAAATCATCTAAAACACACTAAGCGCCCATGAACTTTTCTAAGCATTTTTATAACCTGTGTAAACATTATGACCTCCAGACACTATGTATGTGTATGTGTGTGAGCGTGTGTGTGTGAGCATGCATGTGTGAATGTGTTGGAGAGAGGACTGGAAACTAAAACTCCGGTACTTATTAAATAAAGTGAAAAAAAAATACTGTATTTGCTTGCTTGGATCCTCAAATCTATTTCTGATTTGTTTGCCATTTCTGATGGCAGAAATTCAGGCTCTATGATTTTGGAACAGATTTTGGTACTCCTGTGGCTTGGTATTGTACTTAAGAACTTAGAGATACTGTATATGAACAGATTTATAAACAAAGATTTGCCAACAAAGGTCCATCTACTCAAAGCTTTGGTTTTTCCAGTAGTCATGTGTGGATGTGAGAGTTGGACTGTAAAGAAAGCTGAGTGCTGAAGAATTGATGCTTTTGAACTATGGTATTGGAGAAGACACTTGAGAGTCCCTTGGACTGCAAGGAGATCCAACCAGTCCATCCTAAAGGAAATCAGTCCTGAATATTCATTGGAAGGACTGAGGGTGAAGCTGAAACTCTAATACTTTGGCCACCTGATGCAAAGAACTGACTCATTGGAAAAGACCTTGATGCTGGGAAAGATTGAAGGCAGGAGGAGAAGGGGACGACAGAGGATGAGATGGTTGGATGGCACCACCGACTCTATGGATGTGAGTTTGAGTAAGCTCTGGGAGTGAGTGATGGACAGGGAAGCACAGCGTGCTGCAGTCCATGGGGTCGCAAACAGTCAGACATGACTGAGGACTGAACTGACTGATAAACAAAAATGTATGATATGTGTGCATAGGTTCTTGCTCATCTTTTCTCTAGGCAAACTCAGAATTTATAGGAATATGCTGTTCCTGCCATTAAAAGTTTGTAAGGCAGACTAGAAGAATATTTTCTTTAATTTTTATTTGAAAGCAGAACTTCTTTTTACTCTTCCATATTGTTTTGTTTCTGATAAAGGATTTGGATCATTAGGTTAGTGTAAATTGATATGTGCTTACTTTATCAGTTAGGATGTGAACTTGACCATGAAGACCAAGACACCAAATAATAGAAGTATGATGGGAACGTATTTCTTTCTCTTGTAACAGCTCAGGGGTAGATGGCCCAGGACAGTATGGTGGCCCTGCTCCATAAGGACATCTGGGACCTAAATTCCTTCTCCCTTGTTACTTGGCCATCCTTAGTGTGTGTTCCTCACCAAGGTGGTCCAGGATCGTTTCCTACCGTGTGCACTTTCTTGGCACCAGAGTGGAGAAAGGGGGGGGAAACGGCCTGTGCCTTCCTTTTAGCACGCACCCTGGGAGTTTCCTACATCCCATGAGTCATACCTTAGCCATTAACTTCATAGTGGATGGCTAGACACTCACAGAAAATGGTGGAGTTTAACCTTGTTGAAGAAAGGGAGAGTAGAAACGGGGGACAGCTACAGCGGTCAGTCTCCATCCCACTCATCTCTGAGATCATTCTGCTCATCACATATTAAAACCAGAGCTCTAAATGTTATATGACCTAATTGGCTCATTAAGAAGTTAGACACAAAATCTGACATGAATTGCAAATGGTTTCCATATCGGCAGTCAATTTTGATCATATGCCAGTGGCTGCCTGTGGCATGTTAAGAAGAACTGTGGTTCTGTATTTGTGCTGAACAGGAAAATAATTACATGATCAGTAAGTGAGAAGTTATTCTCCTATCCTGGGCCCAAGATAGGATAATACGGTCATATGTTTGCTATCATCACCTTAATTCAGAGAAGAACTCTTGTAAAGTCATAGATTTTTTTTGTTGGTAGCACTGTTAGAGATGTTTTCTCTTTTCCTCAGTGAATCATTTCACTGCCACCAAGCAAGCATTTAATGGAGGATGGGGCTGGGGTTTTATATGTAATGAAAATACCACTGACTAGTGGAAAAGCAGGGTCTATTGAATGACCAATTGAAATAAAATTTTAGAACGCAGAAGAAAACCCAAAGGTACTAAGAAAGCCCACCATTGTGTGATTATATTCAGAAAAGAGTGAGAAACAGATTGCTAAGCATCAGTTAACTTTCTCCTTGCTCTGAACTTGTTTATGTGACTGAGTTTGTAGTTTTCAGATTCTGTGTGTATACTGCCTTGTTTTGCTTTATCTATGTGTCTTCTCTCAACTAACCATGTGGTCTTGAGAAACAAGTCTACATGCAAGGTCTTACAGAGAGAGCGAGAGATATTTGTTCATTGCAGGATTGAAACCATGCGTGGTGTTCTAGTTTGCAGTGCTTCTGTGTATTCAAGGAGTTTGCTCACTGCGTAAGCATTACTACCTCTGTTTGTCTTCCGGATGCTGAGGTTGACGGTGACTAAGTGAATTGTACCATTCGTCCGGTAGTTCTAAATGCGTTATTGATTAGTAGCAGAATTGACTAGCATAAATGGCAGCTGAGGGTTTTCTTCCTCTCTTCTACCTTGTGCTGTAGTGGCAGGAGAAGTGAAAGGCAATTTTCAAGGCTCTCCAAGCTGCATGATAAATAATTGTTGGATAAATTAATATCCTCCTCTAGATGAGCGCAAAGCAAGGGGTCAGGTCTGGCTGCCCTGACTGTGATTTCCCTGTGCAGCCCACTGGTGGGAGTCGCCTACCGTTTGGTTCAGGTCCCAGCTCCTCCCTTACTTGTCTGTAACTGGGGGTGAGTCATGGCAACCTTGTTGTAAAAGAGAGATGCCTTTGCCACCAGATGTCTTAAAGTGCCTCTGACTCCTGGAACGAAGCCCCTCTGGAAGCAGGAAGCATTGTTGTCGCAGTAAATGGGCTCTTTGCATGATAACTGCCTCGTCTTCCCCTCTCCCCTCACCCAGATTTCCTGCTGAGGTAAGGAATGTGGAATGGGTTTGTGTGTTTCTCTTCAGCTTTCAGTTCCTTTTGTGTATGTCTGGCCTTGTAAATGTAGTGAATAAATACTATAATTATAACCCTTTTTGACAGCTCTGTAATTTAATTGTAATTCACTCTGAGCATCTTTTAAAGACAATGATGTGTATTGAAGATGCAGCTGTTCCGATCTCATCTGCTAAACTGACAGGAATCGTTGGAATCATTGTCCCAGCAATTGTGGAAACTTCCAATCTATTCAAGGCCAAATATAGGAATATACTGTGTGTGTGACTGTGTGTGTGTGTGTGAGTGAGACCACTTTCTGTACTCTAGTTTGGCAAAAGTAGCTGTGTGATATTTACAGAGAAGTGTCATTTAAAATTTGCCTTTACATAAATATGTGAATTACATATTATAAAGTGGAAAAACCCTTGGATTTATTTTGTGCAATAAGCTGAGCAGTACACCTCTGTTAACATTCCTCTGCCAACCTGAAGTTGATTCCCGCCAGCATTGGCAGGTGGTCATTGGAAACCTTGTTGTTGTTAATCGCTCACTCACGTCCAACTGTTTGTGACCCCATGAACTGCAGCACACCAGGCTTCCCTGTCCTTCACTGTTTCCCACAGTTTGCTCAGACTCTCATCCATTGAGTCGATGATGCCATTCAACCATCTCAGCCTCTGTTGTCCCCTTCTCCTCCTGCCCTCAATCATTCCCAGCTCAAGGTCTTTTCCAATGAGTTGGCTCTTCACATCAGGTGGCCAAAGTATTGGAGCTTCAGATGCAGCGTCAGTCCTTCCAATGAATGTTCAGGGTTGATTTCCTTTAGGATTGACTGGTTTGATCTCCTTGCAGTCCAAGGGACTCTCAAGAATCTTCTCCAGCACCACAGTTTGAAAGCATCAATTTGTCGGCACTCGGCCTTGGTCATAAAATGTTGTATTATTTCCTAGGGCTGCCATAACAAATTATCATAGACTGCCTGGCTTAAATAGCAGAAATTGATTGTTCTGTTCTCTGTGTCCTGGAGGCTGGAAGTCCAGAATCAGTGTGTTGGCAGAGTGCTGTCAGAAAGGATACGTTTATTCCTCTCTCGAAGCTTCTGGTACTTTAGGTGTTCCTTGGCTTGTACATGATGTTCTCTCTGCGTCTTCACACCATCTTTCCTCTATGTGCATCTCTGTCCAAACCTTCCCTGTTTATAAGGACACCAGTCATAGAATGAGGGCCCACCCCACAGACCTCACTTTAACTTGATTACTTCTGTAAACACCTTCTCTCTAAATAAGGTCACATTCTAAGGCACTAGGGGTTAGGATTCAACATATCTTTTCTGAAGGGGACAACATTCAGCTCATAAGAGGTGTCTACTTGAATATTCAAAAATTTTCTTCTGACAATAGCTACAAATAATTTGTGCCCTGAAGACTTTTGGATGATTGCAGGAAGCCTCTCAAAATATTACTTATTTTATATTGTTATTGTTCCTTTTATTTATTTTGGGCTATGTGTGTGTGCTCAGTCACTGCAGTCTTGTCTGACTCTTTGTGACCCTATGGACTATAGCCCTACAGGCTCCTCTGTCCATGGAATTTTCCTGGCATGGATACTGGAGTGGGTTGCCATGCCTTCCTCCAGGGGATCATCCCAATCCAGGGATCGAACTCGCATCTGCTGTGTCTCCAGCATTGCAGGCGGATTCTTAACCACTGAACCACTGGGGAGGCCCCTTGGGCTATACTACAGGGCATTTAAAGCTACCATCTTCCATTGGAAAAGACACTGATGCTGGGAAAGGCAGGAGGAGAAGGGTACGACAGAGGATGAGATGGTTGGATGGCATCACCGACTCTATGGAGATGTGTTTGAGCAAGCTCTGGGAGATGGTGAAGATCAGGGAAACCTGGCATGCTGCAGTTCATGGGGTCGCAAAGAGCTGGACAGGACTAAGCGACTGAACAACAGCAACCGTTTGGCCAAGTAGTTGCAGTGGAGCCTGACTGCCTTTTGACTTTCATTGCCCTGAATATAATTTATGAATATAAGATGTTGTGAAAGAATTGATAATATCAGATTGTCTCAGCACCTTCTAATTGGTAGGGGAATTGAAGATGAGTTCCTCCAATTAAAACCAAATAACATGGGTCTTTTCCCAACCCTAGTTCTCCTCTTGCCCACCACTTCTACTTCCTGTTACAGAGGTATTTGAATATAATTCAGGAAGATGTTTCTAGTATCAGGAGACTCCTTCATTTGAAGATTCTGGTGGGCTTGATCACAGTTTGTTATGAAACAGAAATTTGAATATAATATCTAAGATTAAGGAAATGAAATGGAACAGATGAAGATAGCTTGATGTGATAGAAATAATGGTCAGCTGGGTATTAGGAGATCAGATTATGGTCAAGATTCTGCAGTTAGCTAATGTGACCTTGGAGGAGCAAATTCACCTGTTTACTGTCTCTACACTGTGGGCATTGGGTCATTAAGTGACCTTCCAGCTCAAGTCCTGTGATTTCAGGATCACTGCTGCATAAGTAAATGCAGGTAGATAGTAATGATTTCGGTCAGTGCCCAAACGTGGTGCTTGGCAAGATCTTAAAAGGTGTTGTTAGAGATTCCACATAATTTGTGAAACAGATAAATGATTATCAGGTGCACTGAGGCTTACACTGCAAGGAGGTAAAATAAGGAAATGAATTGGGGAAATTCGGTTGTAAGAAATATGAGAAAGGAGATCAAAGGATTCTATCTGAGTGAAAGCTTTCAGAAGCCCTCCCTTGGCTGTGGTTGGCAGGCACCTGTCAGAAGGGCCTCCTCAACTCTAGCAGCCACACCTGTGTCTTTATTACCACTCAGGTGTATTTCTGAAGCCAAATATTTACTTTCTCTGAATCTCAAATATCCTGAACATGCTAGAGAAAGTTCTCAGATTGCAGGCTTTCTTTGGTTTCTAGGAGATTAGCTCAGGAGTCTCGTTAGGACAACTTGTGATTTCCAGCCTCTGCTCTTGTGACCAATTTTTGGCCCTCATCCAAACGAGCTCTTTGGACTTCACTCTGCTCCCTAAGAAATGAGGCAGTGGGTTTTAGTTTTTGTGCCTAAGGGAAACTTGCCTTTCTTTGAAGGAGTGCATAGTCTGCCGGAGCCTGTTGGAAGAGGGACCCAAGCCTCGCTTCAGTTCTCGGTGTGCTGTATGAATAATACAGGATGTTGATTTCAGAACCATCTGCAATGAGGATAGGCTGATAAATTCATTTTGGTGGCCTAGTCATTTTTTTTGCAAACGTGGCTTTTGATTTTTTAAAAAAATTTTCTTCTTTGAGCTTACGACCCTTGAAGGAGTTGGATTGCCTGTAAGGCATGATTATTCATTTATTAAATACCGACTAGAAGAAACAATAATTATGGCATGCTGTGACACATGCTGTATTAGAGGTTTGAACAAAGGACTCTGTGAGCCTAGTGAGAGGGGGAAATTAGTGGAAAGGGAACTCCTGCTTGGAGAAAGGGAGGGCAGGCTTCTTAAAGGATGTAGCATTTTAGCTGGGTCTCAAAGGGTGAATAGAAAGTAAATAATATCCAGAAGGAAAGGCAGATGGGTAACCATAACCAAGAAAAATGTGCTTGATGTGTTCAGAATCTAGCTGGTAATCCAGTGTGCTTGGGTTGAGGGTCTGTAGTGAGGAAGGATGGGGCAGACCTCTGGAAAGGGAGTAGGTTAAAGCTAGATTATGAAAGATGTCAATGTTATGCCATGCTGGGAGCTGAGCTTGCTCCTGTAGGGTAAGAGAGATACTGAAAGTTTTTAAACATGATCAGATCTGCATTTTAGAAGATCATTCTGACAGCCACATGTGGTATGGACTGGAATGCCCAAAATCAGTTAAGGTAATGAATTTGGAAACTATTGCAATACCCCATTGAGAAAAGCAAGGCACAGTCCCTTGGTTCAGGTGTTTATTTTTTTCTTGTCTGCTGTCAACCGCTACAAGGGCTTCTACTCAGGAGTTAAGAGCTGAGGCTTTTTCTTTTTTTTAAGTTCATTGGGTTTTTAATTTCTTTTAATTTTAAAACAGGTAATGAATTTACATACGTCGAAAACACCAAAGTTTAAAAACTATAAAGTGAATTCTTCTTCCCATCCCATTTCTCATTTTCTCCCGCCCCAAGGTATCACTGTTTTTAGTTTTATGTGACTCTAGAGATTTTTTAATGTATATACAAGAAGATTCTATTCTATACTCTTTTATACCTTGTAATGAATATGGTTGCCAGGCACATGATTCTTGCTGTTTTCACTGGAGTTTTGCCCCATGGGTATCCTGGAGAGTCTCCCACAGTCTGGTTTTGCTGATTGCATCCCTGCAGTGGAGTTTATATGTCCCTCTGTCCTCTGTGTTTTTTTATAAATTAGTAGTTTGATCAAAGTGCTATCAGATTTAGATTAGATTTTTTTTTTTCCAAGACTGTTTCATAGGTGGTGTGTTCTTCTAACAGAGGCAGACAATACCAGGTTGTCTCTTTTTTTGTTGCTTTTACTGTTTCATTTTTTAATATTTTCATCTTTGCCCCACTTGGAGTTTTTTTTTTTAGTGAATAGTGTGAGTATGGTTCCAGCTTTATCCTTTTCCAGTTGGCTATCCAGTAATTCCAACAACATTTATAGAATAAGCTGTCTTTCTCCTCTGATTTAAGATGCCACGTGTATTATATATTGAATTCCCAAATGTATTTGGGTCTATTTTATGAGTTTCTATTCTGTTCTATTGATCTATGTATTCATGCAATCTTTTCGTTTTTTAAAGTTTTTTTTTCCCCTATGTGGACCATGTTAAAAGACTTTATTTAATTTGTCAGAATACTGCTTCTGTTTTATGTTTCAGTTTTTTGGCCATGAAGCATGTGGGATCTTAGCTCCCCAACCAAAGGGCAAACCTATACCCTTTGCATTGGAAGGTGAAGTCTTAACTACTGGGCCTCCAAAGAAGTCTCCATGCAGTTGTTTCATACTGTCTTAATTATTCTTCTTGTTGTTCAGTCGCTAAGTTGTATCTTCATGGACTGTAGCATGCCAAACTCCTCTGTCCTCCACTGTCTCCTAGAGTTTGCTCAAATTCATATTCACTGAGTCACTGATGCTATCTAACCATCTCATCCTCTGTCACCCCCTTCTCCTTTTGCCTTCAATCTTTCCCAGCATCAGGGTCTTTTCCAGTGAGTCAGCTCTTGACATCAGGTGGCCAAAGTATTGGAGTTTCAGCTTCAGCATCAGTCCTTCCAATGAATATTCAGGGTTGATTTCCTTCAGGATCGACTGGTTTGATCTCCTTGCAGTTGGGGAGACTCTCAAGAATCTTCTCCAGCACCACAGTATGAAAGCATTAATTCTTTGGTGCTCAGCCTTCTCTACAGGCCAGCTCTCACATCTATACATGACCTACTGGAAAAACCATAACTTTGACTGTATGGACCCCTGCCAGGGTCCCAGTGATGTTTCTGCTTTACAGTACACTGTCTAGGTTTGTCATAGGTTTCCTTCCAAGGAGCAAGTGTCTTTTAATTTCATGGCTGCCGTCACCATCCGCAGTGATTTGGGAGCCCAAAAAAATAAAATCTGTCACTGCTTCTACTTTTTCCTCTTCTATTTGCCATGAAGTGATGGGACCGAATGCCATGATCTTACAGTTTCTTGAGTGTTGAGTTTCAAGCCAGCTTTTTCACTCCCCTGTTTTACCCTCATCAAGAGGCTCTTTAGTGTTAGTGTTAGTTCCTCTACACTTTCTGCTGTTAGAGTGGTGTCGTCTTCGTATTTGAGGTTGTTGATATTTCTCTGGCAGTCTTGATTCCTGCTTGTGAGTAATCCCAGCCTGGCATTTCGCATGCTGTACTCTGCATACTTAATTATTGAAGGTCTATAAAGCATCTTATTGTCTGGTAGAGCTAGTTTCCCCGTGTTAGTCTTCTTTCTCAGAGCATTGCTCGTTATTCTTTCTTACTGGGATTGCCTTTGACTTGTAGGTTAAGTTTAGGAGAATGATATCTTCATGATGTCAGGTTTTCTTGCCCATGAGCATGGTATGCCTTTCTGTTTGATCACTTGTCTGGCCCTTGGAAATGTCTTGACGTTTTCCTTTTTCAATCCCTTCACATCCTTATTAAATTTATTTTGTTGTTTTGACATTATAATTGAGGACTTTTCATCCATTCTATCTGCTCTGTGTTCTCATTGATCCTTACTCCATCAGACTTAGAAATTCTCTTCTGTTTTAGTAGTTTTCGGTTGCTTTTCTTGGGTTTTTCATCATATCGTCTGCAAATAATGTGATTTACCTTATTCTACTCCACTCTTTTATTTATCCAACTCCTTTCTATTGTGTTGGCTAAACCTTTCACTTATTTAGCTGCTAGTGCTGCTTTACTGCAAATTTGCTTTGGATTAAATCCCACTTTTCCAGCACTACCTGGCAGCACGTGACAGAGCTGCCTCCTTTGCCTGGAGCTGCTTGCCAGGTATGATCAACTGGTATCAGATCTAGGGAGAGTTGGGTGTCAGAGGATACACGCACTAGGCTGAGTCTCTCCGTCTAAACAGTAGGCTCTTCACACCCTTATCTTTTTTTTTTTAAGGGAAATAGGTAAATAGCTCTTCATTTGTGATCTTCTCTCAACAGTGTAATTTTTTGAATAGACCTCTTGATTGAATCTTCCCCTTCTATGCTAGATTGTCTTTTCTTTTGCCTCTATTTCTCTCTGCCTGTGTGTGCGTGCTAAGTTGCTTCTGTTTGTGTCTGACTCTTTGCAACCCTATCAGCTGTAGCCCGCCAAGCTCCTCTGTCCATGGGGATTCTCCAGACAAGAATACTGGAGTGGGTTGCCATGCCCTTCTCCAGGGGATCTTCCTGACCCAGGGATCGAATCCATGTCTCTTACGTCTCCTGCATTGCAGGCAGATTTTTTACCACTAGCGCAATATGGGAAGCCCCTTCCCTCTGCTTCCCTGGACCCTTTTCCTTACCTCTCTTTTGTTTCTCTCTTCTATTTTTCTCTTTCCCCAGTTCTCCATTATTCTCTGTATTATATTTGATTTTGAGTCTTGGGGTAGTTAAATTCTTCTTATAAAAAAAATCTTATAGCTAGACTTAACATGCTTTATTGGGTACCAATATTTAGGACATTTATCTTTGTCATTGTGAAGCTGAGGCAGGATGACAGGTTAGAGCAGCAGGAGCCTCGTGTTGGAGACTCCCTAATGTCTCTTGGATCTTTAGGAAGTGATTCAAGATTGTTTTAAATGATTCTTTGAGATATTACTGTGTAGTACAGAGGAACCTCAATTTTTTAAGATAAAATCTATTCTTGGAAATGCATCTTAAAGCTCTTGTTGTGGGTTAAAATCCTGACCATGAGAAGCAAGTGTTCTGACTGCTCATGAAGTTTCTCAGTATCCAGTTAGCCATGGACATACAAGGAGCGTCAGGTCAGCCTTGCTGCTGGGTCTACTTTCACCGTGTGCTTAGTTTCAGTGTTGGGTCCCTACCTTGGAGCCCTCCTGGCACTCTGGTTCCCCTAAGACTGACATGCTGCCGTATCCTCTAACCCCAGTCACTGCAGTGACGGTGTCCTCCTACAACATTAGGCACTTTATTGAAACAAAACCAAGATAATCAACTTCTGTTGTTGAGTGCCCATCCTGTGCCAGACCCTGGTACATGTCCATGAATCAAAGCATATGGTACCTCCCTTGGTTGCCAAAGTGCTGTGCTATGTGTGGATTACCAGTGGAGGAACAGCTCAAACACAATTTTAAGAATCCACAGTAAGACATCATTGAACCTGTACCCTGATGCTTCTTTGTTAATACAAATGCCACCTCCTGGTCATTATTATAAACTTCAGTTCTAAAAGAATGGTATGCTATTTTCTAAATAAAAAGAAGCTTGCCCTTTCATAAACTCAGCTAGGGAAAGGCACGTGCCAGAATTCAGGAGCTCCTTTTCCCTCCATTGCTTCCTTGGATATCTCCGCTGTGCGCTTTCTGTCCAGCTGTGTTATTCCCTCTCTCCAGTCCTCAGGTCCTTTATTGATGGAGAAACAAGTGACAGGATAAAACTTGGAGCCAATGTAGTAATAAAAATTAATATAGCAATGAAAAGATTTCTTGGACAACAAAGAAAGGCATGCCCTCATGTTTGCCCCTGCGCTTCGGGGCTTCCTGCTTATTATTTCTTGGTGTCTTTTATCTTCCTTTTAAAGCTGAAAATAGTCCACTTCCCCTCCCATCTGTTCACCACATTAATTGCTCTGGGCTGGTAGGAGTTTCTTCAATATAGGTCTTCTTCCTGCTGTTGATTTTAAGTCTATTACATAACCCCAGCTGATTTATTGTTTAACTTCTTAATCTTCCTCTTATTGGTATTGGGACATGTCCTTGGTGCCACTGAGCAGTTAGGTTTGGAGACTGAAATGGTCCCTAGTTTCTTTATAAAAAGCATGTGTAAACTTTTTGTATATATTTCACTTTGGGTGGTGATCTGGCCTTTTCCAGTTGAATAGCAAGTGTATATCAATTGTTTGATTAGAAAAGATATTCTGAGTACTGTCGTCTGTCTATGCTGGCCTGGATGGGAGACATGGAGATGTAAGATATTGCTTCTATAATTAGAGAGTGTAGAGTCTACTTGAAATGCAATCTTAAGTTGCTCAGTTGTGTCCGATTCTTTGTGGCCTCGTGGACTATGGTGGTGGTGGTGATTTAGTCGCAAAGTCGTGTCTGACTCTTTCGACCCTGTGGACTGTAGCCTGCCAGGCTCCTCTGCCCATGGGATTCTCCAGGCAAGAATACTGGAGTGGGTTGCCATTTCCTTCTCCAGGGGATCTTCCTGACCCAGGGATTGAACCCGGGTCTCCTGCATTGCAGGCAGATTCTTTACCAACTGAGCTATGAGGGAAGCCCATGGACTGACTATACAGTCCATGGAATTCTCCAGGCCAGAATACTGGAGTGGGTAGCCTTTCCCTTCTCCAGGGGATCTTCCCAACCCAAGGGTCAAAATCAGGTCTTCATGTTGCAGGCGAATTCTTTACCAACTGAGCCACCTGGGAAGCCCAAGAATACTGGAGTGGGTAGCCTATCCCTTCTCCAGTGGATCTTCCCGACCTAGAAATTGAACTAGGGTTTCTTACATTGGAGGTAGATTCTTTATCAGCTGAGCTACCAGGGAAGTCCATGATGGGTTGCAAAAGATTAGACTCCCAAGTCAAATTATCTGCAGCTATCTTGTTTTATCGCCTTGTTTTGGTTATTTTTTTCTTTAGAAAATGAATGGATTGAATTGAAGATGCTTAGGACTATCTACCTTAGAGAGCCAAGCAAGTGGGCCCTGGTTCCCAAGGCTTCTACCAAATGCTCCAAGTCCCTCACTTTTATGTATTAGCTTTCCATATAAAATTTAAAAAAAAAAAAAAAAGGCTTGCAGAGCTAAAAGTATTTGAAAACACCTCTTCTAATTGTGATTTTTTTTGTGTGAGTCCAAGACTTTGCAACAAAATATAAGGACATTTAAGAAGCATATGCTAAGTGTGTGACATAGAATTCTCTATTAGTCATTCAGCTTTCACTAGGTTCCTTGCAGATTGGAGAATATTGTAGCTTCTGAACACCATACTGTCTTCAGTTAGGTATGCTGTGGACTCAGATCAAAACTTATGTGAAATTTTATATGGCTGGTAGTCCTAGAAAATATAAAAAAGTAGAAAAAAATTGTTAATAGATCTTCCACTTAATAAAGACAATTATTCTTATGTTGCTGACTTATTTTACTTCCAAGTTGTTTTCCTGTATACCATGATATTTTAACATAGTTCTGAATGTATAATATATATATATATATATACACAAGCACATGGTTTTATATTCTGTGTGTGCACACACAGTTTTATATTCTGGCTTTTTATTTAATCTTATAGCAGAAATATTTTCCTGAGGGCCATGAGGCAAAAGCCAGAAAAAAATATGTAGCACAATGCCTGGCTAACAGGATGTGCTCAACAAATAGCAACTAATCAAATTACTTGTTAATTCCAAGCAAATCTGAAAGTTCTATTTCTGCCTATTCTCTGATATTAAAAGCTCCTGTTGCCTATTTCTAAAACTGAATGTACACACACTGGAGTATCCACCAACTCCAGTCCTAAGTGAATACTGAATAGAAATGCATACATATATTAACTAGAAGATATGTTTTAAAATGTCTAGGAGCAATGCTAATAATAGCCCTAACCTAAAAATTACCCAACAGTCTGTCAACATATGTTGAGATAAATCTGTGGATTCACACAGGGAATACAAAACAGCAGTGATAATGTGCAATCCACAACTAGACACAAAGCCAGACACAGAAGAATTCGTGCTACATGATTTCATTTAAAAGTTCAGGAAAAACCAATCTATTCTGTTAGAATCCCGTTTAGGGAGCATGGAGAAGACTTCTGGATGCTGGCACTGTTTGATTTCTTCTTCTGGGGGCTGAGTACATGATTGTATCAGTTTGCAAAGGCTTATCATGCTGTATGCTTAAGATATGAGTGCTTTCTGTGTGTTTATTATACTTAAATATAATTTAATTTTGAAAGAACCTGTTGTTTGCTAAATTACAGATGATCCAATATAATAATAAAGCACTATTAAGTACTTTAAGGATTTCATAATATATTCATTAAAAGGTAGAATGGAATCTCTTTTGCATCCATTTATCAAGGTACCCCTTGGACATATTCTGATGTCATTCTATAGTTCCCTGTTATATAGCACATACCAGACTATATTTTAATTGTCTGTTTTTCTCTTCTCCACAGTAGACCTTAACTTTTCTGGGGTCAGGAACATTGTCTAGTTTGATCACTCTTATATCATCAGCACGCAGTAGGACTTAAGAACTTGCTGAGTGGATAGAATGAATAGGCCACACGAGGAAGATCTGTGAATAGGGGCACTGTCCTGGGTTCCTGGTGGTCATTCTGGTGTCTTTATTTATGATGTTCTGCAAAGTTTATGTCCTTATCCTGAGTTTGCACACATTTTGTACAGGAGAAAACTGTAGTTAAAGGAATGTGCTCTAAATCCCTTAAAAATAGTGCTGCAGAAGCATAGTTGGAATCATATCAGACCAACACTCTATTCTGTCCTTTGATAATCTTTTATGTTTTGACTCAGATCACCCACTAATTACATTTAACTAAGTTATATAACCTTCCTTTACATTGGTAATATATAATTAAAATGGTCCCTACATCAGTTAGGGGCTTCCCTGGTGGCTCAGTGGTAAAGAATCCTCTTGCAATGATGGAGACACAGGAGACGTGGATTTGATCCTTGGGTTGGGAAAAACCCCTGGAGGAGGAAACGGCAGTCCACTCCAGTATTCTTGCCTGGAAAACCCCATGAACAGAGAAGCCTGGCAGGCTATGGTCCATGGGGTCACTAAGAGTCAGACATAAGTAAAGTGACTGAGCACTATATCAGTTAATTTTAAATCTACATAAAAAATATATATGAAAGAAAAGTATGTTCTATATACACATGGGAAAAACAATTAGTGAAAATAATATTGCATGCTGGGATTATAAGGCAAATAGCAGCAACTAATAAGAGGCCCTGTCAAGCCTCTACATAAGCTACACAAAGACAACATCAACGTATATACCCACATGGTATGGTAAGGTGATAAAATGCCAAATTATTTAATACAAATAAAAATGTATATTAGAGTGTTAATTGTGTGCTATACAAATTTGGTGTAAAAAGAGCTAGAAGAAGGAGTGAAAATGGCCAATAAGCAAATAAACAATAAAAAAGTCAAATTCATTGATTATTGTTGTTGTTCAGTTACTAAGTGGTGTCCGACTCTTTGTGACCCCATGGACTGCAGCATGCCAGGCTTCCCTGTCCATCACCAACTCCCAGAACTTGCTCAACTCATGTCTGTTGAGTCAGTGATGCCATCCAACCATCTCATCCTCTGTTGTCCCCTTCTCCTTTTGCCCTCAAACTTTACCAGCATCAGGCTCTTTTCTAATGAGTTGGCTCTTCACATCATGTGGTCAAAGTATTAGACCTTCAGCACTAGTCTTTCCAATGAATATTCAGGGTTGATTTCCTTTAGGATTTACTGGTTTGATCTTGCTGTTCAGTCTTGAAGAGTCTTCTTGAAGAGTCTTCAGTTCTCTGGCGCTCAGCCTTCTTTATGGTCCAAGTCTCATATTCATACATGACTACTGGAAAAACTATAGCTTTGACTAGACAGACCTTTGTCAGCAAAGTGATGTCTCTGCTTTTTAATACACTGTATAGACTTGTCATAGCTTTTCTTTCAAGTAGCGTCTTTTAATTTCATGGCTGCTAGTCAGCATCAGCAGTGATTTTGGAGCCCAAGAAAATAAAGTCTGTCACGCTTTCCATTGTTCCCCCATCTATTTGCCATGAAGTGATGGGACTGGATGCTATGATCTTAGTTTTTTGAATGTTGAGTTTTAAGCCAGCTTTTTCACTCTCCTCTTTCAACTTCATCAAGAGGCTCTTTAGTTCCTCTTCACTTTCTGCCATAAGGGTGGTGTCATCTGCATATCTGAGGTAATTGACATTTCTCCTGGCAATCTTGATTTCAGCTTGAGCTTCATCCAACCCAGCATTTCGCATGATGTACTCTGCATGTAAGTTAAATAAGCAAGGTGACAATATACAACCTTGGTGTACTCTTTTCCTAGCTTTGAACCAGTCTGTTGTTCCGTGTCCAGTTCTCGCTGTTGCTTCTTGTCCTGCATACAGGACAATAGAAAAATAACTGCATATTGAAAAGAAGACTGAACATTTTCATCAACAGATCAGTAGTAGTTATGTATGGATAAATTATGGTGCAAAAAAATAAATATAAACCCACTTAACAGTTGGCATCTTTTTGGAGTAAAATTTGCCAATGTATAAAAGTTGTTAAAATCTGGCTGTTCTTTGACCCAGCAATTTAGTTTTTCAGACTTTACATTCAGGCAGCTATACAGTTAATCCTTCAGTGATTAATTCACTAAAGAACATTTATTGAATATACACTTTGCGTCATAAAAGAACACTACAGGTGAGTAATGCTGTTTTGGCATTTTGATACGTTTGATAATTTTTGATAATGTTTATGGCAGTTTTGGTAAGTTTATAAATATGGACAAAAATGAAAACAACCCATCTCCAACAGCAGAGACATAACCCCTTCCTCCATTCCCATTCCTGTTCCCCTACGCCCACCCTAGGTAACCACTAATCTACTTTCTGTCATATTGTGTTAGTTTACATTTTTCAGAGTTTTATATAATGGAATCATACAGTATGTTTGTTCTCTGTCTGACTTTTAAACTCAGCATAATTAATTTGAATAACTCAGATTCACCTGTGTATAACATGTATAAACGGTTCGTTCCTTTTCATTGCCTAGTAGTACTGCATTGTATGTCTGGGTCACCATTTGTCTATCCATTCATCTACTGATGGACATTTAGGTTGTTTCCCATTTGGGGCTTCGATGAATGAGTATTCTAGTATAATAGAATACTCTTCTTTATATTTTCATTCTCTTTGGTATTTTTCATTTCTCTTGGGGAAATTCCCAGGAGTGAAGTGGCTGATCATATGATAGATGTATGGTTAACTTTTAAAGAAACTACTGCTGCTGCTGCTAAGTTGCTTCAGTCATGTCCGACTCTGTGTGACCCCATAGACAGAAGCCCACCAGGCTCCCCTGTCCCTGGAATTCTCCAGGCAAGAACACTGGAGTGGGTTGCCATTTCCTTCTCCAATGCATGAAAGTGAAAAGTGAAAGTGAAATTGCTCACTCGTGTCCGACTCTTCGTGACCCCATGGACTGCAGCCTACCAGGCTCCTCCATCCATGGGATTTTCCAGGCAAGAGTACTGGAGTGGGGTGCCATTGCCTTCTCCGTTACAGAAACTGCCGAAGTATTTTTCTGAAGTTGCATTCTCACTAGCAGTATGTGAATTACATTTCCTCCACATCCTTGTCAGTAATCCATGCGTTCAGTCCTTTTGATTTTAGCAAATGTTAATAGTGGGTAGTGGCTTAAAATGGGTTTTCCCCCATGACTCAGTGATAAAGAACCCATCTATCAGTTCAGGAGATGCAGGTTCGATCCCTGAGTCAGGAAGATCCCCTGGTTCATGGCAACCCACTCCAGTATTCTTGCCTAGGAAATCCCATGAACAGAGGAGCCTGGCAGACTGCAGTCCATGGGGCTGCAAAAGAGTCTGACACAACTCAAAGTCTAAACAAGAATAATAATATTTTACTACAATAGAAGGGAGTAGATGTATAGTCAGTGTTTATTGAATGACTAAATGGTTAAAAAGTCAGCAGGATTTGATTGGGTAAACAAAAGGGCCAAGGTGACTCCAGGATTTCAAGTATTGGTGGTACCACTGACAGAAGTTGGGAAATGGTAGGTTGATTTGGTTTTACTTGACTTCATTGTATATGACATGACAAGTGGAAAAGTTTTGGTAGACAATTAGAACTTAGGAGGATGATTACAACTGAAAATACAGACTCAGAAATAACCATAGTAGTACAGTGAAAGCCAAGGGAGCTCTCTAATTTCCCCCAAGCATTAATAGGGAATTAAGCACATGCTGCCCTCTGCCCCACCTTCCTATCTTATTCAGAGGATAACATCCTATTTTGTTTTAGATCATGTTTTCAACAATTCATTGACATTTGTAGACTTATAATAAAACTGAATTTTAAGGTGTCTTCAAACTGTGGATTTTAAAAGAATTAAAATGCCTCACACTATTTTCACTATAAAACACAAGATTATGTCCTTGAAGAAATACAATGGGAGTAGGGGAAGAATTATAAAATCTCATGAACTCATATCTGGCCAGATGCCATAAAGCAATAAATCTTAGGGTATTTGTCAAGTCAAGGCTTTCATCAAAAGCAGATAAGACATCTAAAGCTGGAGCAACCTGGATTTGCATAAACCACTGAAAGATTCTGTTTAGGAAAAATTGTAGAACTTAGAAACTTGCATTTTATGAAATGCCTATGGAAAGATTATTTTGAAGGTTATTTTTATTTCCTTGGAGGAACAAGAAATATATTAGCATGCTTTGTAGTGCTATAAGCACATTAAATACCAGCTCACATCCCATCAGTAAAGCTTAGTTCATTGAGGAATGGAATTGCTCTTTTTTGAACAAAAGTATCAGACAAACCACTTGTCTGGAGCCCAGGATCACAGAAGTATAGGCTCCCTGAACGGTGGCAGCAAAGTATTAACTGAAGGTCAGACTTCAGTGCCCCGTGCAGAAAGGACAGTCCTGTCTAGATGAGTCTTTTCAGTGGCTCTGGCACTTGCTAATGCTAATCATTAACAGTGTCTTTAGCTCTTAAAACAAAGGTCTAAGTAACTATAAAGGAAAAGATTGAGAGATTTGACCATATAAAATCTGACCATGTTATAACATCTGTGCTACAAAACATGCCATGAAAACAGTTTAAAAACAGACAGAAAAAATATTTGCAACATACGACAAGAAGTTTATAACCTAGATATGTAAAAAATGGGACTGTTTTCTACCCATGAGAGAGAGAGGAGAGGGAGGGAAGGGAGGGTTAGTTGCTGGTAAGGGTGCATGTAAATATCCTTTAATATCTTTGTATGAATAAAAAATTTTTAAAAGAGCCAGGCATGAGCTACTGATGAATATGATTAATCTAGTTTTTTACACCCAAGGTCCATTTATTTGCACATAAGGTCCTATAAAAAACTAGTAAGAAAAATGGACCTTAGGCACAAAGAATTTGATTAATTATAACTTTTGATTCATGACTCACTATCTTGTCACCAACTGCAGCTTCATATCATCACCTTTTTGTTGCTGCTTAGTAACTGATCATATGAATATAGGGAAATATATTTAATCATTTGCGTATTGCCGAACATTTTAGATTGTTTCAAAATATTGCATTTTATGAATAATGCTAGAGTCATTTTTGCATAGTTTCTAAGTATTTTCTTAACATAAATTCTTAGAATTGAAATTGCTAGGTTAAAAGATATCTATATGTATACACCTATACATAGATAGATAGACTGATATGTAAATACATATGTATAAATTATATAGCTATCTTTAAATGCAGTAATATATATTATAGTATAATGTATTGGCATATATATAATAGTGTTCTAGTTATCTAGTACTATATAACTACTCCAGAACTCTATCTATATATTATATATGTATGAATACATATATCTTTTAACCTAGTAATATATATGATGTTTTAATTATTTAGTGCTATATAACAAACTACCCAAAACTTAGTACTTCAAACGTCATTAATTTTTCTCATGAATCTGCAGTCTGGACAGGGTTCAGTTAGGGTGGCTTATTTCTGTTTCATTTGACATTAGCCGGGAGGCTGGACTCTTCTGAAGGCTTTTACTCAGCTCTGTGGTGCTGGGTGGGGAAGAGTTTCATACCTGGTGTGGGAACAGCTGGGACTGCCCAGCATTTTTCTCTATCTGTGTGTTATCTCTTTAGCCTGTCACGTCAGGGTAGCTAGGCTCCTCACATGGCAGCTTAGGGCTCCAAAGACTTGTGTGCCACTAGAGCACTGGTAGAAGCAATGTGGTCTTTTTTAACTTGGCCTTGGAATCCATGCGGCATCACTTCCACTATAGAGGCCCATGCAGGTTGGGGAGGACACGTAGACTCCCACCTCTCAACGGAGCAGCATCAGGACCACATTGTGGGAAGAGCATAATGGGATAAGGGGCTATGTTGTTGTGGCCATCTTTGGAAAATATAATCTGCCACCCTGATGCTGGTAAAGATTGAAGGCAGGAGGAGAAGGGGATGACAGAGGACGAGATGGTTGGATGGCATCACCAACTCGATGGACATGAGTTTGCTCAACGTCTGGGAGATGGTGAACGACAGGAAGCCTGGCGTGCTGCAGTCCATGGGGTTGCAAAGAGTTGGACATGACTGAGCAACTGGAAAACATGTTTTTAAGACATTTTGTACATAGTACCCGATAGCCACTTCACATATTGTACAGTGATAAAAATTATTTTTTTGAAAAAGGAAATGCTACACAAGAGTCTTATTATTTTTCCCTTTGGCCAATCTGATCAGCAAAGATGGTACTTCATTTTTTTAAATTAACTTTTTTGGTTATTCTTGGCCATTTTTATTTATCTTGTGAGCTGCCTGTTCTCATGTTTTCCAGAAGTAATAAGATAGTCATGATATCTTCTTTATAAGTCTGATTTTTAATTAGAATTTCAGAGGGCAGTTTCTTCAAACCCACTCCTTTTACTGATAGGGAAACTGAGTCACAAAGAGCCCCAAGTTCAGAGTTCCATGAACTCGTGCAAAGCTTATGTCAGGTAATCCAGCACTTCAAACTGATACTAAACACTGGTTGAATGTGGCTGTGGTTGAAAATAATTCATCATATGGAACCGTGGTGGGTTGAAAATAATGTCTTGGTAGAAATTTTGTGAAAAGGAACCCTTCTCTATGAAGATTCTTCCTATAGATAATATATATAATATAGCTCTTAAGATGGAGAAGGCAATGGCACCCCACTCCAGTACTCTTGCCTGGAAAATCCCATGGATGGAGGAGCCTGGTAGGCTGCAGACCATGGGGTTGCTAAGAGTCAGACATGACTGAGTGACTTCACTTTCACTTTTCACTTTCATGCATTGGAGAAGGAAATGGCAACCCACTCCAGTGTTCTTGCCTGGAGAATCCCTGGTGGGCTGCCGTCTGTGGGGTCACACAGAGTCGGACACGACTGAAGTGACTTAGCAGCAGTAGCAGCAGCAGCTCTTAAGAAAGATTTCAGTACTACTCCAGAGGACATCCCCAACAAAAGAGTGGGTGCTTAACAAACACCTTTTTGCTTTCAACTTACTTAACAGGGCTTCCCTGGTGGCTCAGTCTGTAAAGAATCCACCTGCATTGCAGGAGACCTGGTTCGATCCCTAGCTTGGGAAGATCCCCTGGAGGAGGTCATGGCAACCCACTCCAGTATTCTTGTCTGGAGAATCCCCATGGACAAAGGAGCCTGGCGGGATACAGTCCATGGGGTCATAAAGAGCTGGACACGACTGAGTGACTAAGCACACGCACTTAACAATGAGTCAAGCAGTATGTTGGGTCCTGGCTACACAGTGGTTCGTAAAACAGATTCTCTGCCCTCAGGAGCTTTTCCTCTGCAGGTAACAGTGGACATGAAACAAATAATCATGAAACAAATATAAAATTGTAAGTTGCCATGAATGTTGTGAAGGAAAAGTGCAGGGTGCATGAAACACCAAGCAGGGGGTCTGTTGAAGTGCTATTGAGGCAGTGGACAGTTCAGCTGAAACTGAAAGAGGAGTAGGAGATGCTGAGGCAAGAGTTAGGGAAGAGTGTTCACTGAGGAGGCAAAGACCCAATGAAAGGAGGGGGCTGAAAGGATTTATCAGTGTGTCCCGAGGGGAGTGAGCAAAAATGCATCTAGAGAGGCCAGCAAGGCCATAGCTGGTGAGCCAGCAGTACAGATTCTGGCCCTTATCTGACCTACTTTGTTAAAAGATCCCCTGGCTACTATGGAAGTATGAAAGGGCTGGAGTCGGTGAGCATGTAAATGGATTGCAGTCATTCAAGCAAAAATGAGAGTGACTTAGACAAGGGTGCTGATGGTGGATAGGCAAAATGTGACAAGTGTTTTAGGTAGGGGTAACTGGAATTCTGCTTCACACTTCAGTGCTGCCTTTGATTCATTCTGTGTCCTGGGATCCTGGAGGGCTCAGCCTTTATTGACCATGGCCTCTTCTGAATCCATCTCTAACATGTCAGAGTGACTTCGCTGGGCCCCGTGGTGCCAGAGCTGTCCAGAGGGAACCGTGGGTTTCTGATTTGATGCTCCAGCAGGCAAGGGAAGAAAAGACACCTTTTGACATGCCTTCTGACTCCGCTTTTGGCTTCCCCTCACCTCCTGAAGCAGAGGAGAAATGGCACGATGAAGGCCTTGGGTTTCTCAGAAGAAGAGAACTGAATGGGGTTGGAGCAGCTGGAGCAGCTTAGAGGAAGCAGGGAACAGCATCCAGATCCCCTGTTTTTCAGATTTTTTGTTCTCCACTGTTTCATCAAAACTTTCTGTTTTCTCTCTGGCAATCTTCTGAGAAAGAAATTCTTAATAAGAAAAGTTGCCTTCTGTGAGGGAAAAAAAAGAAAAAGTAGCATCTTTGGACTTGAATTCTTATTAAATTGATTCAGATCCATAAACAGGGACCGAGAACCTGCAGTGTCCCAGGCAGGCACTGTGGTGAACTGACGTCATCTTATTTATCCCTTCACTGTGGCCTTGGGAGAAGGATGGCGCTGTGCTCAATTTACAGATATGGAAATGGACCTTTATGTAAAACATCAACATCAAAGAACCGTCAAAAATCTCCCATTTCTCCAAATTTAGCTGAAACGAGTAATGGCCTACATGCCATCTAGATGCATTTAAGCAAAACTAAACCTGCAGCAAATTCAGGTCATCTTTGCACCTGGAAAAAAAAAGTGTCTAAATCTAGAAATAGGATGGTTATTGTCAGCTTAAATCGACTGTTGTGAAAACAAAATCAGCCACCATCAGAGTCGATTAGTCCTCAGCTTTGTTATGAACCCCAGCCAGACTCCCTGCACTAGTCTCCTCTGTGTTTGAATACTGACCATAATAAAGTTTTGTCTTATAATTACCACTGAACTTACAGACTTCTGGAAGATGAACACATGGATATCTGCCCTGCTGATATTAATGCATGAAATCAGATGAAAGTATTAAATCTATATAGAACTTTTAAAAAGCAATTAATTTCCAGATGTTTTAATTTCATTCCTGATTTTTAAAATTGCTCATTGTTCTAACGTGACCCAGGTGTATACTAGGCTCCAAGATTACAGAGCTTATGGCATAATATTCATTTATTAAAAGTATACCCTTGGGGGGAGGGAAGCTCAAGAGAGGAGGAATACATATATAATTATGACTGACTCACGTTGATGTATGGCAGAGACCACCACAACATTGTAAAGCAATTATTGTCCAATTTTAAAAAAGTATACCCTTGTTCATACTAAAAGATATATGGTATTATCTCCAACCTCAAGAAGTGGGGAAGATTGACAAGGATGCAGATGATAAATATCCTGGGAGAGAGATGCCAAAGATCTCCCAAAGCACAGGGTGGCTGGGGAGGGAGCACCTAATAATACAGACTGAAGTGGGGGAGTAACCCCTGAGAAAGAGTCCCTGGAGGAGTAAATAAACTGCACAAAAATCAGCACAGTCTTATTGAGTATGTGTGCTTTACATTTTGCTCGGTTTGCCTCTCTCCTGGCTTGCTTGGTCCTGGGAGACCAACCACAACTTTAAGCAGGGGGTCAGTGGTTAGGCTTAGTCACAGAGGTGCTCTTGCATTTAGCTAGGTGCATGCCTGATCGTTGGTCTTCCCTGGTAGCTCAGACAGTAAAGAGTCTGCCTGCAATGTGGGAGACCCAGGTTCGATCCCTGGGTTGGGAAGATCCCTTGGAGAAGTAAATGGCCACACACTCTAGTATTCTTGCCTGGGAAATCCCAAGGACAGAGTAACCTGGCAGGCTGCAGTCCATGGAGTCGCAAAGAGTCGGAGAGGACTGAAGCGACTAATACTATGCCTGACCGTTTAAAGGAAGATTCATAGGTTGTGTCTGCTGTTCCTCCAGCCCGTTCCTGTCTATCTCAGAAACTTAACTTATTCTGATGTAGCCCTTCCCCCACCATGAGTCCCGTTAGTACAGCTGTAAGTCCGCCTGCACATCCCCCATGAGTTGGGAGACATCCCACATGACGGATAGGCCCATGTCATGGCAGCTGCAGTGGATGAAGGCAGTAGAGAAGCTCAAACCTTGCATCAGCTGTTCAGCCTAGGAGTCAAAATCCACACTAGGGCAGTTGCTGTTTTCTTCTGTGTATCTGGTTGACATATGGAAAAGGGAAGACTATAACCCAAGTCTGCTTGGGTTTTATTTCTGCTCATGAAATATTCCTGTCCTCTACGGCTCTTCTCTCTAGTATGGCTGCACATTATAGGGCTTCTGTGTTTTCTGAGTCCATAAATCCCCCCCACTTTAACCTGCCCATTGCAGCCAAAGGGCCTTGACTAAGACAGATATACTCAAAGCCTACATTTATGCATTGTTTTATCTGATCAGCAATCCAGTGGCTTAATTCTCCAAGATAAGTTTCTCTTCCTGAAACGTCATTGAATTGAGTCTTACAGAAGATGTTTTCTATACTTGGGTCAGATAATACTGAGTCATTGAAGGAATGAGTGAATGGAAGTAACCAAAGTGTATGATCCCTCCTGATTCCTCTGCCCTTCATTTCATTGAGGGACTTTTATTACAGTTAGAAGCCAGGATTTCTTTTATTCCTTCAATAAGTGAATATATAACCAGCAAGTGCTATGTTCCAGGAATGGTTTATAGGCGCTCGGAATGTGAAGATTAAATAAGATATGGACCTTGTCCTCCAGAAGCTCACAGTTTAGTGGAGGAAAATGACAAATAAACCAGGGATTACAATATAGTAAATGCTATTTAGGGAAGCACTGAGTGATACAGAAACACAGGGGCAGCACTTGATCAGCCTTTGGAAGAGCTCTGGGAGGCAGTCAAGATAGGCTTCTTATAGGAGCTGACACCTGAAATGAGTCTCGAAGAATGAGCACGAGTTAGCCAGAGAAAGAAATTGAAGAGGGTGTACCGTGTACATAATGTAACATAAGCGAAAATAGGAAAGTAAAAGACATGCCAAATTATAAAGTTTTTATATAAAATTTTGTTCCTCGAAATTATCTTTCAGGATAAAGAGAGTTGCCTTATATTAAGGTCTTTAAAACCTTTTACGTCATAGGGCACTCTGTCAATTAGTTTATTTTGAGCCACAAAGAACTGTTTAGGAAAGACACAATAGCCCAGAATTACCTATGTCACTGCTGGTTTGTATGCTTATAGAGGTCATTTGACCAAGGAAGCAAAGGAATTCAATATAGATTTAATAAGTATTTGGGGGCAGGGATGGGGAATGACTTTTCAACTGCAAGTCTTGGATATCATTGCAAATAAGCCTTTTAAAGATCACTTCAAAATGAAATACAATTAGTGGTTACTTTGTGGAGATCATGAGTGTACACCCACAGGATGAATGGAAAAATAAAACTCTTCTTATTTTAAGCAAATGGATATTTGTGGCTTGGGATAAAATTTCCAGTGATAATATCATGTACAGATGAAAAAACTATTTCCAGTTTCAAGATGGAGAAGGAAAGCCATTTTCACATCTTTCCCCTTTTCAGTTCCCCAAAATAGTAAAGTGAACAAGAAACAGAAATTCAGACTTCACCTTTGATGACACTAGGAGAGATAGATGTAACCTTGAACTAGAATTTTTAAAGACTGCAAAGTGACAGAGGGATGGTAAGAATGGTAAGGAAAGTCAAACAAGTTCCTGCAATACAGGCATTCGAAGGACACCTGAAAAAATAAAGGCACTGGGGGCCACAGGGAGTGGTGGGTAGAAGGCTGAGAAGTAGGGGATTTAGAAGAAAGTCTGTCCAGGGAGCCATTGCACCCCAGATCCCCATCCCCATTCCCCTCGGACAGGAAACCAGGCCTCCACTCCTTCCCCTCCTCACATAAAACAAGAAGTTTATCCTCTGGAAGAAGTAAACCAAAAGACTGCCAGACTCAGGTATAAGGCACAGAGGAGGTGGGCATGAGGAACACTTGAGAGTGAATGTCAACAGCCTGGGTATTGCAAGGGAGGAGGTTGGATGATCCACCTCTAGTGAGATCCTGTCATTTGGGATTTCATAATTTGGATAAGGCTCTAATGCCCCCACCCCTATCTCTTTTCCCTTCTATCCTTTTTACTAATAGAATACCTGCAAGTTTTGGCAAGGAACATGGCTAGGCTGCAACTACATTTCCCAGGCTCCCTTGCGGTGAGGTGTGACTGCTGATTAAACTTTTCTGAGCCCTGTGAGGAGCCTCTACTTCTTTCTCCCCTTTCCCTCATTCCCTTCTAGGGTGGGATGTGGTTGTGGTGCTGATAAGGGAAGGACAAGACCCTGGGAGACAGTGGAGCAGCGGAATAGAACAGAAAGAGCAGCAGCAGCAGCCGGGAACAACCATCAACTATGAAATGTTAAAAGAGAAAGAAGTAAACTCTTAACTTGTGTGAGCCTCTGTATTTGGGGACCTCTTTGTTATAGCAACTTAGCCTATAACCTAATACACTATGTAGTTAAAAAAAAAATTAACCTGACTTTTTGCTCAAATACTTCATTGTGAAGTCTACCAGTTCATATGCTAGGTTCAAAATAGCTTTTTCATGCTTCATTATTAAATATGAGTAGATAGCTAAGAATCACTCAACCTTTGATTAAAGTATCCAGCATGAAAGACAGAGACCAGAGTGAGGAAACAGGAAAAGAGAACTCAAAGACGTCAGAGCAATGCAGGGAGCAGAAGAAAACTTCAAAGAAAACAGTTATATCCTCAAAGATATAAGAGAAAGACACAGCCTATGTGAAAAAAAAGAGTAGAAACCTATTCATTCAGAGAATAAGAAAGAACTCTTGGAAATTAATCATTTATGAAGTAGCTCGTTCAGTAAAAGGTTTGGAAGATGAAGCTGCAGAAATTTCCAGAAAGATAAAAAAGGATGAGCAGGGTGAGGAAAAAAATTAAGAAAACCAGAGAATATTCCAGTAAGACCAACATATTACTAATATGAGTTTCAGAAACAGTGGGAAGAGAAATAGTGAGAATTCTTAAAGAAAAATTATCAAAAACAATTTACTATTGATTTATAAAATGTCAGAGTTGAATAATAGGGTATTTCCAGATTAATATATTACTTAATTTAATATAGGCACAATTAAACTAATGTATTTGAAGAACATGTTTGACTATATTTCAACTGTATCCCTAAAATGTTATGTAAGGTGATCGGAAAGTCAGGGGATAGGAAGATAGTCTTACAGGAAAAATGCAAGAGTGCCTGTGATTCAGGACTACCTTATGTTTGATATGTTCTGGAAATTTTAGAAGGTCCTGGAGGCAGACACACAGTGTGAGAGAGAGAGTAGCCCTGCTGCTGCTGCTGCTGCTGCTGCTAAGTCGCTTCAGTCGTGTCCGACTCTGACGGCAGCCCACCAGGCTCCCCCGTCCCTGGGATTCTCCAGGCAAGAACACTGGAGTGGGTTGCCATTTCCTTCTCCAATGCATGAAAGTGAAAAGTGAAAGTGAAGTCGCTCAGTCGTGTCCGACTCCTAGTGACCCCATGGACTGTAGCCTACCAGGCTCCTCCGTCCATGGGATTTTCCAGGCAAGAGTACTGGTGCCATTGCCTTCTCCGGAGAGTAGCCCTGGCTCCCATCAAAATTCACATAATGATGGTTCACCCAAACTAGGAAGATGGTGCATGTGCTGACAGTGATGTTCTAGGCCTGATAATGATTCCCAGATCGTGGTATCAGTGCCTGAGGAGTTTATGATACCATTCCCTTAAGTGATCATAAGATGTTACATGTTTAGGAAAAAATACGATGGGGTTAGTTTTAGACCTGCTGAGTTTGAGGTATCTATGGGATACCCAAGGAGAGATCCAGTCCACAGATCTGAAAAACAGAAGCTTAAGTAAGCTTTAGGCATGTATTTATTTATTTGTCTCTCTCTTATTTATTTATTTAACCTTAGAACTGAAACTCAGGTAGCACACATTGGTTGTATTAGTTGCCAAGATTATGAAATACCTTGTACTCACTGGTAAATGGTCACCTCTTTCACAGCCCCCAGTGCCACTTCTCCCCACACTCTAGCTGTCCTAACTCTTCCTGTCGATCCATTCAATCCTTTACAGCAGCTAAAGGGCCCAGAAGTGGGTTGTCCCAGCCCTGTGGCTGTCCTGTCTGCTCTAATTGTTAAAGTTTTTATTTAACTTCTGCTTATAGCTTGTGAAGGCTGAACCCATTTCCCACATATGCATGTGTTTAGTCTGTGTCATGACCTTCCACGAATCTGCTCTGCAAATCTGGTAGCTCTCCTCTCTACATCTCCTCTGCCTCTGACTACCTGAATTACTATTCACTGCTGCCGGACTCCCTACACTTTCTCACCTCATCTCTGTGCTCATTATTCATAAAAACTTCTCCCTGATTTCTGAACATTCCACATTTTTATTCAGCCTTTAAGATCAGTTCATTGTCCCCTTCTACCAGAAAGCCTTCCTTATCTAGAAATGATCATTCTCGCCTTGAAATGACCATCTCCTTCCCATGTAGCATACCATTTCCTATCTTATGCTGGTGATACTTTAATCCTTGGTGTAGAGAATTTTTCATAGTGCATAGACCATAGTAATTGTTGGGTGGATTAGGATATGAATCTAAATTTAAGAACTCTACCAATTATCACTGGTATATAGTGGCTAGCAGTTTCATCATTTCTTTTGAATATTCATATAGTATAATTTCAGCTTCTCCCCAGATCTCCTTGGGCCTGATTTCTACAATATTATATTTCATTACATGCCAAAAAAACAAAATAAGACAAAACAGCAACAACCACAAACAGATGCAGAAATGTTTGCTGATTTTCGGAACTATATCAAGTTGTGCTGTGGTCATCCCACTTTCATGTGAAAGGGTGATGGTGTTTTTCCATTTTCTGCACTGGCTTTAATTAATCTTTCAGAAATGCTAGAGCGGTGCTTTTCTTCTAAGGAGCGTTTGCTCTGTTTGCTCTGCTGCAGCAAATCAGGCTTCTATTGTGACACTGGCAGCGGCAGATGAGTCATTGCTTTGGCTGGGACGAAGTGTTTCCTGAAGTCAGATACAAGAGCGGAATAACTAATGGTACCTCGCTACCTGTAATCTCTCTCACTCACTCCTGTTGCCCTGTGTGGAAGTGAAGTAAAAATCAAACTTCCAATGTTTGGTTGACGTAGCAAGTAATTTGTACTTAAGGTCATTGGTATATTAGCATACATGTAATTTCTTTTTTTCCCTCTCTTCTTTTAAATAAGATTCAGGCAAAAGATAGACTCTGATGTGTTTCTCACATGACGCCTCAGTCTGTTTTGCTCAGAGGCCATGTCTGGTATTTGCTCTAGGTAGATGTGATGGAGAGGAGGATTGGCAGAGACCTGCGGGTAGATACGGCTGTGATGTCCAGCCCCCGCGCCTGGCTGCATCTCGTGTCTGCAGAGCTCAGAAAATCTTTATTTTGCCAGACAGAGGGGAAATGAAACTTAGATATCCACTTTCCTGTCTTCTAACACTAGGAAATGCTGAATGGAACCAAAATATCTAATCTCTTCCCTCTCAACTCCCTTACTTTATGTGATTTATTTTACTTTTGGCCACACTGCCCAGCATGTGAGATCTGTGTTCCCTGACCAAGGGTCAAACCTGCACCCCCTGCATTGGGAGCGCAGAGTATTACTGCTGAACCACCAGGGAAGTCAACTCCCTTATTTTAATGAAAAGATTATATATATATATATACACATACCCCTTTCTTGGGGGCCATGTATGGGAGTGAATCTAAGTGAAGTTAGTTGTTGTAGAAATAACTAAAGCGGATACAGTAGCATGGCGGACAGTTCTGCTGTTTCACACAGGGTTTCTTGGAGTAACTGTCAGGGACAGAATCCTGAGTTGAATACTCCTTCGGCAGTTTTCTCCTTACTGGAATTAGAACCGTGTCAGAAGCCACCCCAAAGGTACCTGGACCTAACCTGAGTTGAGCTGTGGAAGGTCTTATCCTAACACACCATGCATCCCCCTCATATTGCAGTGTCTCTGACTGGAATAACTTGCTGGCTGGGAGAGTCTCATTTGTTTGATTGGGAAACTGCTGGCTTTAGTTAGTCCAGAAGGTGAGTGTGTGGAATGTGAAGAAAAGGCCCTGGACTTGCCCTCCAAAATTGGGAAATGGGGAAAAAAAATAGGCAACCAGTGTCAATCCTTACTGGCATCAGAGCATGACTTCCATGGCAGCAGTTTTCTACAGTGGTATATCCCCTAAGCACTTTGTGATTTTTATAAGGGACCTGAGTTCTCTCGAAAAAGTTGGCTTAAAGCTCAACATTCAGAAAACGAAGATTATGGCATCTGGTCCCATCACTTCATGGGAAATAGATGGGGAAACAGTGGAAACAGTGTCAGACTTTATTTTTGGGGGATCCAAAATCACTGCAGATGGTGACTGCAGCCATGAAATTCAAAGATGCTTACTCCTTGGAAGGAAAGTTATGACCAACCTAGACAGCATACTGAAAAGCAGAGACACTACTTTGCCAACAAAGGTCCGTCTAGTCAAGGCTATGGTTTTTCCTGTGGTCATGTATGGATGTGAGAGTTGGACTGTGAAGAAAGCTGAGCACTAAAGAATTGATGCTTTTGAACTGTGGTGTTGGAGAAGACTCTTGAAGAGTCCCTTGGACTGCAAGGAGATCCAACCAGTCCATTCTAAAGGAGATCAGCCCTGGGTGTTCTTTGGAAGGAATGATCCTAAAGCTGAAACTCCAGTACTTTGGCCACCTCATGCGAAGAGTTGACTCATTAGAAAAGACTCTGATGCTGGGAGGGATTGGGGACAGGAGGAGAAGGGGATGACAGAGGATGAGATGGCTGGATGGCATCACCGACTCGATGGACGTGAGTTTGAGTGAACTCTGGGAGTTGGTGATGGACAGGGAGGCCTGGCATGCTGCGATTCATGGGGTCGCAAAGAGTCGGACACGACTGAGCGACTGAACTGAACTGAACTGAGTTCTCAAAAGAGTTCAAGTGCATTTCTGGTTAGCCCTCTGCAAATCATCCTACTTGCCTTCATTTTAATAAACTTTGTTGCATGTGAGAGAACAGGGTGCATTATCGCTAGGTCAGGTAGTTACTCATAATCCAGGCTTTGTGCTCTGTGACCATCGTCTGCCATGAGGCTTGTGGGAAAGGCTGAAAACCATTGTGACTTGAGACCATTTTTCTAACTGGTCCTCTCTTTCCGTCTCAGTAGCTGAGTCGAGACCCAGGTGGAGTCAGTATCTTCTGACACTCCCAAGTCTCCCTTGCTGGATCCATACTGTATGATGAAGCACTGTCCTCGTGGCCTTTGCTCAGCTGGCTTTATTTCTGTGTTGGCGAGTGAGCAATAATGTATCGGCCACTTTTCCAGCTGTGTGATCTGGTAGGTATTGAGTGGGAGATGATGGTAACTTGGACGTTGAAATAAAATCGCATTTTGGTTTTCCAGAGTTATATATGGAGAAGGCAATGGCACCCCATTCCAGTACTCTTGCCTGGAACATCCCGTGGATGGAGTAGCCTGGTGGGCTGCAGTCCATGGGGTCGCTAAGAGTCGGACATGACTGAGCAACTTCACTTTCACACTTTCACTTTTCACTTTCATGCATTGGAGAAGGAAATGGCAACCCACTCCATTGTTCTTGCCTGGAGAATCCCAGGGATGGGGGAGCCTGGTGGGCTGCCGTCTATGGGGTCTCACAGAGTCAGACACGACTGAAGCGACTTAGCAGCAGCAGCAGCAGCAGAGTTACTGCTGAGTTAATGGATCTCAGCTTCTCTCCTCTCTCTCAGGAGTTGGGAGACTTCCAGTTCCTAACTGGGAGAGGAACTCACCAGAGAGTTCTGTTGTGAAATTCGGGAGGGGATTTTGCATCAGATGTCTCACACTTACAGCATCCCACAGTATTTTCTCATGATAAAATGGGGGAGTGGATTCTGTGAGGCTGAGGATAATTCTGTAGGTACCCCCCCAAATAACTAAGTAAATGAATAAAACATCCCAGTAGCCCCAGATGTGGAATTAATCTTCCAAGTGACAGCAGGGCTGTGGGATCACATTAGAGAATACTTAGCTGGTGGTCCTCATGCAGCCTCTTCTTACATACAGACCAGGAGCATGATTGTTTCTCACTCCAAAGTCAGAAGCATCACAGAGGGCAGCCCAGTGCAATTTGTTTTCAGAGAGCTTCTTTCACTCAGGTTATTCGAAAAATATTTATTGAAATAATTCATCCTGAGAGCTGATGCTTTACTAGGCAAAATGTACATTTAAGGGACCTGGTGTTGTTCATACATGAAAGACTCTGTTTTAAACTTTGGATAATTCATCTGCTCTGTTTTCAGGGAGCTAGAAGTTCAGCTCAGCCAGGAAATATTTATTAAGTGCCTCATTCTTCCACCACCATTAGGTGCAGGGAAGCAGAGGGCCCTGCTCTCATGGAGCTTGCAGTCTGTTTGGAGAGGGAACAACAGCATGGATTTTTAGAATTAAAATGTAGTCAAGGCTCAGTGCATTATTTAGAGACACTAAATTTTGCCAAAAGCACCAGGTCCCTACCTTGACAGTTGTCTTTCAGAGTCTGCTAAAGCCTCCATTTCCACAAAGTCCTCTTGGATTGTGTTGGAGGGAGGAGGAGGAGGATTCCTCTTGGAACGTGTCTATTTGCCTTTTACCCCAAAGCCTGGCAGCATCCTGGAGTTAGTGTAATTATTAGGATGTAGGTTGGTTTCTCAGAAAAGGAAATGGCAACCCACTCCAGTGTTCTTGCCTGGAGAATCCTGTGGACAGAGGAGCCTGGTGGGCTGCCATAGTCGGACACGACTGAAGCGATTTAGCAGCAGTAGCAGCAGCAGGTTGGTTTCTAGCCCTCCTTGAAAAAAAGAGAATGCCTCATGTCATGGTTATTTGAACTCTAATTTTAAATTGTGCATGTTTCTATTATTGCCTGTATAGCTGATATATTACAAACATTACTTGTTTATATGTTTGTCTAGAACTGTAGGCAACTGGAAAGAGGGTTAGCATTACTTTCTCGCTATCTGGAACACTGCCACATGGCAGTGAGATTAAATATGTTCTGGGATTGGGGTGAGATAGGATCAAGAAGCCTTATGTACATCTTCTGAATAAGTCTGAATTACTCTGAAAAATACCTAAAATTAAATTTTTTTTCTCATTAAATATATCCTTACATTCCCTTTTCCTCTTTATTTTCTTCTTTCTCCCATTTTGCACCCTATTTCCCACTCTTCTCCTTTCTCTTCCTCATCTCTTTTCTTTTTTTAGTAGCAACTAAGAAATGGTACTTAAAGGTCATAACATATCCATTCATCAGTTCAATGAATTTCTTAATACTATCACTATAATTCCTAATTTTTTTTGAATACTTACTATATGCTCACATTCTGCTAAATGATTTATATGCAGTATTTAACTCTTATAAATCAGTAAGCTTTGTATTATTGTTATTCATGGTTTATAGACAAGAGAACAGAAACTTAGGAGACTGGGAAACTTGCCCAGAGTCTTATTTCTAGTAAGTAAGTGAATTGAGACTCAAACTCAGGATCTTATTTCAGAGCTCATCTGCCTCCTGTAGAGGGAGTGTTCAGTCAAGAAGCATCACCAAGACACACATTTGAAACGCAGCAAAAATGGTTGAGATCATGGTATTTGGAATTAGACAGACTTGGTTTGAATCTCAGCACTGCCACTTATTAGCCATGTAACACTGGAAAAATCATTTCACCTCTCTGAGCCTCAGTTTCCTCACCTATAAATGTGAAAAATAATAACTTATTGAATGGTTGTGAGATATTACATGTAAAACTTCAAGCCTGGCACATAGCCAAAGTTTAACAAAGTTTACAAGAGTTGACTCATTGGAAAAGACTCTGATGCTGGGAGGGATTGGGGGCAGGAGGAGAAGGGGACGACAGAGGATGAGATGGCTAGATGGCATCACTGACTCAATGGACGTGAGTCTGAGTGAACTCCGGGAGTTGGTGATGGACAGGGAGGCCTGGCGTGCTGTGATTCATGAGGTCTCAAAGAGTCGGACACGACTGAGCGACTGAACTGAATTGAACTGAACAAGTTTTATTCTTTATGGTAAAAAAAAAAAAAACAAAAAAAAACAAAAAACAATACCATTTACTCCTCTGCTAGCAACTTCATTTTCTTACAATCATATTTTGAAATAGTCTTTTAAGGGTCCTCTGTAACCACTGGGAATTTAGCATTAAGAGTATCTAAAGATTCCTTGAATCCATTGATATCTGCACCTGTGTGATTCTAGGGGCTAGTGACAAGTTCTGAAATTTCCCACATGACTTGTGAAGGAGTCTAATACAGTACTTCTGTTCAGCAGTTCCAGAATGATCTCCTTCATTCTTTTGCCTAATATCCTAGTGCTTCATCAATACTTTGGATATCAGTCTAGGAGAGGAATCCTGGGAAGAGTGATGGAGAGGAGCAGGATATTCCTCAGTGGTCCGTCTTCTGATCAGAGTGCCTCCCTGACTAGATGGCTGGACATCAGGCTCAGAGGCAAGAGACCTGATTTCTTCACTCACTTGGCATCTGACCTTATTCAGCTAACTTCCCAAGTAGTGACTTAATTGTCACTCCCAGCTCCTTGAAATTGTTCTGAGAAAGGAATTTGAAAAATAAAGTGATGTGATTCAGCAAAAATGAATCTTGTGCTAGCTGATTGGATTTCCTGCATGAAATTTTATATTGAGAGTAAAGAAGGTACAAAAGGTGAAACGTAATACCTTTTTAAAAGTTGTTTCCCAAATTAGGAGTTTTTAAGTTATGCTTCAAAACCAAGCTCAGCAGCCACAAAGGTGCAAGTTTAATGAAACTTTCTTCCTTTTTTAATTCAGCAGTGGAAGATTTTATAGAATGACCAAAGCCAAAGTAGAGTGTAGTATGAACATCAGCTTTGGCTTTGGCAGTGTCAGGGAGCTTATTTAATTGCTTTAGCAGCTGTTAGCTTGTTTTTGAATGTATTACTTTCTCTCATTTAGCCAGCATGCCTACCACATATGCAATGGCTTGTGTTGATAAACAGTTGTTGACTCTTGCATTGAAATGCATGCCTGGTTTACTGGAAAGTGTGTTAATTTTTTTATTAGCATTTCTCAAGTATTTTTGACTTGATCTGGAGCAAGAAATACATCTTATATCAGAACATATGTGTGCACAAAGTTGTGTATACCCACAGACATAAACACACATATATAAGCTAGAGACAAGAGTTTTCTGAAATCATACTCATCCTGTTTTGTATTTTATTCCACTCTCTTCTCTTTTCTACTTAGTTTTAAAGGACTCTGAATTCTACTAAACTGAATGTGGGGTCTACTACTAAGTGGGCTATCACTCACTATGTACAGGACACTGGCCTTAGGATTCCCTTCATCCAAACTTCCCTAGCATCACCAGCCCCTGAGGGAAGACGTTGTATCTTCTTTTCAGCTGACCCATGGTACACACATACCGCCATCACCACTGTCAGTAAAACCTTTGGACCATCAAGTAGGGTAGTGTTAGTCGCTCAGTCATATCTGACCCTTTGCAACCCCATGGACAGTAGCCCACCAGGTTCCTCTGTCCATGGAATTTTCCAGGCAAGAAAACTTGAGTGGGTTGCCATTCCCTTCTCCAGGGTATCTTCCCAACCCAAGGATCAAACTTGGGTCTCCTGCATTGTAGGCAGATTCATTACCATCTGAGCCACCAGGGAAACCCAGTAGAGAGAGCCCTATGAACCGTTACCAGGATGCTTTCTTCTAACAAGTCCTCTACCTTTTTCTCATAGGAGACCAGAATCTTGAAAACGTCTTGAATTTTGAAAAACAACTTATCCTCCTCCTAAATTTTGAGTTCCTATTAGCTGGTGTCAGGAACTCAAAAATTCCTGTGATATGCCAGTGCCAGCTCAGTGCTGCAGGACTGCAGTCAATATGGTTGATCAGTCAGTGTCCCAGATCTGCACTCATCACCATGGAAAGGGACTCTTGCAGAGGTAGCAAGGACCTGTGCTAGACAGAATAACACTGCTTCTCCACAGATGGGCTGAGTTAGTAGACAGGACATAAAGTTGTAGTATTATTAAGTACAGTAAGAATCCAGATAGGGCATGCATTCCTTAATACACAGCTAAGAAAAGCAGACAGGCAAATGCAAGTCTAGCAGAATCTGAATATTGTTGTTCAGTTGCTCAGTCGTGTCCGACTTTTTGTGACCCCCATGGACTGCAGCACGCCAGGCTTCCCTGTCCTTCACCATCTCCCGGAGTTTGCTCGAATTCATGTCCATGGAGTTGGTGATGCCATCCAACCTTCTCATTCTCTGTCGCCTCCTTCTGCTCTCAGTCTTTCCCAGCATCAGGGTCTTTTCCAATATACTGGGGTAGAATTGGTCAGCAACTAAAGCTGTCTCCATTTGTATCACTGGCCCATAAATCTAAGATTGTCTGGGACCCATCTGACTTTGTCCTTCAGAACTTAACAGGAACCCTGAGTGCCTAATATAATCCCTGAAATCTCAGAAGTGTGTCTGAAGGCTTTTTCCCTCCAGAAAAAGTTTTTCCCAGAGTTGAGGCTCACATTAGTTACTTTTCTTAGAAAACCTCACTGAGTCAGACCCAGGATGGCAGTGGGGTGATGGGGTTGGGGATTCAGGTTCTAGGATTGTGACACTGTTTCTTCTCCATCAGCATTGGCATTCCTAGGAATGGGAACCTGGATTTTGACACAAAGAAATGGAATGACTTGGCTCTCTTTTTGCCAACTTGCAGACTACGTTATTGCTTCTTCCAAAGCCTGAAGGTCCTTAATTTTGCAAAATAAGTATGATAGTAACAAAACCAGTGTAATTAGGAGACAAACCAGGAATGGAGAAAATATAATGAATATAATTAACAGATAACTTATGAAAAGAGAGGTTTTATGAGCCAGAATATATTCTAACTTCACCAACATTTTTTTTAAAAAAAGATTTATTTATTTGTTTTCAGCTGTGCTAGGTCTTCATTGCTACATGTGGGCTTTCTCTAGTTACGTGTGGGGGCTGCTCTTGGTTGTGGTGCATGGGCTTCTCATTGTGGTAGCTTTTGTTGCAGAGTGCAGGCTCTAGAGCGTGGGCTCAGCAGTTATGGCACATGGGCTTTGTTGCTCTGCAGCATGTAATGTCTTTCCAGACCAGGGATCGAACTGGTGTCCCTTGCATTGAAAGGCAGAGTCTTAACCACTGGACCACCAGGGAAGCCCCTGAAGTTCACTGACATTTTAAAGAAATGATTCTTAGAGTTTTAAAACAGAGAGGGACCCTCATATAGAGCTTAGGTGCTTCATTTTGCAGATGTGGAAACTGAGGTCCCAAGAAGCTAGAAAATGGCAGCAGTGACCAAATAAACCCAGATCTTCAAGATTGGAGGGGTTGTTTCCCTGCATTTACATAACCTCTTGAGATGAAGAGCATCTCTCCTTATTATTGAGAAATAGTACACACACAAAAAAATCACAGGTTTAGCCACTGTTAGACTTGGTGAAGGCAATGGCAACCCACTCCAGTACTCTTGCCTGGAATATCCATGGACAGAGGAGCCTGGTGGGCTGCAGTCCATGGGGTCGCTAGGAGTCGGACACGACTGAGCGACTTCACTTTCACTTTTCACTTTCATGCATTGGAGAAGGAAATGGCAACCCACTCCAGTGTTCTTGCCTGGAGATTCCCAGGGACAGGGGAGCCTGGTGGGCTGCCGTCTCTGGGGTCGCACAGAGTCGGACACGACTGAAGTGACTTAGCAGCAGCAGCAGACTTGGTGGTGCTAAAACAAACAAACCAAAAAGCAGCAGTATTTGCCCAGAGGGCTGTGTTTAGGAAATAAAATCTGAGCCATAACGTTTTTGGTTCAGGAGTGACCTTTGTGTTCGCAGTAGAGCTCCTGTGACTCTCCTGGAAGGCTGTGGACAGTGAGTTATGTGGGAAACATTTGCATTTCTAAGGTGTTTGTAACCCCTGAACCTAGATTACCTTACAAAATGATGCCCAACCATAAAAGGACAAAGGACACCTTTGAGGTTTCTCTCCAACTTCCGCATCACGTGAACCCAGGGATTATTAGTCAAAGAGATAATACATCCCAGACACTGGAGGAAATTTAAATCACCTTCCCTTGGACTCTCAGGATTGGGCTGTCGCTTATTCTACCAGTATCTGGTGCACGAACTAATGGAAAGTTTCTATAAAACACAGTGGTTGTGTCTTTTTTGTCTCCCCAGAATAGGACATTGCCAGGGTGAATCTATTACCTGTCTGAGCTATTGTCCAAGGTTTAGTCTAGGTATGAGAAACCTGCTGGGAGGGCAGTGATTCTCAAAGGACCGCCTCATCCCCACAAAATGCTCTCCAGGGAGAACAGAGTAGAATCAAAAGAAATAAATGTGGTATTGGTGCAAAGGAAGGGGTTCAGATCAAAGAAGAATAGCCTGACAGGACTGCCTGACACAATCTGGAGTACTGACACAGACTATATAATTCCATTTGAAAATCTTTTAAAACAGTATTTTTTTCTGTTTCCAGAAATGATATCACAGTAGTTCTACCCATAGATGCTTCCCTTGTGGCTCAGCTGGTAAAGAATCTGCCTGCAATGTGAGAGACATGGGTTCAATCCCTGGGTTGGAAAGATCCCCTGGAGAAGGGAAAGGCTATCCACTCCAGTATTCTGGCCTGGAGAATTCCAAATGAGGGTTCGATCCCTGGGTTGGGAAGATCCCCTGGAGGAGGGCATGGCAACCCACTGTAGTATTCTTGCCTGAAGGATCCCCATGGACAGAAGAGCCTGGCAGGCTACAACCCACAACATCATTTTTAATCAAGGAACTTGAGAGGCCCCGGCTTGTGGAATTCATTGGTCTTGTTTGTGCTCCCCATCATCCTGTAGCAGCTGGCTTGATATCATACTGCAGTGGCTTTGAAGACTCAATTATATAGTGCTAGTGACATAGCCAGAGAAGGCAATGGCACCCCACTCCAGTACTCTTGCCTGGAAAATCCCATGGATGGAGGAGCCTGGTAGGCTGCAGTCCACGGGGTCGCTAAGAGTCGGACACGACTGAGCGACTTCACTTTCACTTTTCACTTTCATGCAAAGAAACACAACCAGCTGAGGTCCTTGCTGAGGGCAAAAGCAATGGGTAGTGGAAGAAGATAGCTATGATCAAACCAGTATTGTAAACCAATCATCAGTCAATTAAAAATAAATATTAAAAAAAAGAAGATAGCTCTGAAGACCACATGACTGTTGCAGAAACAACCCATACTAGTTATGGGTACTTCTTCCTTATTTTGTTATGAATATGTTTCTCTGTACAGTAACAAAATATGTTTTCCTATCTCATTTCCTATCTCATTTCCTTGGAGAAGGAAATGGCAACCCACTCCAGTGTTCTTGCCTAGAGAATCCCAGGGATGGGGGAGCCTGGTAGGCTGCCGTCTATGGGGTCACACAGAGTCGGACATGACTGAAGCGACTTAGCAGCAGCAGCAGCAGTGACATAATGTTACCTTGGGGGGCTGGGACAGTGTCTTCTAGGTTATGATATATGTTCTGTGTCAGTGTCCAATATGTAGTAATGTCTCTCTCATAGCCAGGCTTCATTGGTCCAGGAATCAATGGGTGGAAATGGAAATGGCTTCATTGTCTGTGATCCACTAGGAAAATTAATCTTCCTGTTCCCTTGACCTCAAGTTCTGTTTGTCTAGAGTTCTTAGTTACAGTAGGAGGATTACTTCCATCAGTAGACACAGCAGTGATTCCAGGAGACTACATAGTGAATTGTTGAGATTCACATGGTCCCTGTGGGTTCCTCCTGCTTCTCATTCAATGGGCAAGGAAGAGAGTTACTGTATGGGATGCAGTGATTGACTCTGATTATCAAGGGAAAATTGCTGCTACTGTATAATGGAAGCAAGGAAGAGTGTGTCTGGACTCCTGGAAATCCCTTAGGGCATATTAGTATTCCCACATCCTGTGGGGTAATCAAAAACTACAACAGCCCAGTTTGGGACAGCTAATGGACCAGGTTCTAAAGGTGTGAATCAACTCACCAGGCAAAGAAACACAACCAGCTGAGGTCCTTGCTGAGGGCAAAAGCAATGGGTAGTGGAAGAAGATAGCTATGATCAAACCAGTATTGTAAACCAATCATCAGTCAATTAAAAATAAATATTAAAAAAAAGAAGATAGCTCTGAAGACCACATGACTGTTGCAGAAACAACCCATACTAGTTATGGGTACTTCTTCCTTATTTTGTTATGAATATGTTTCTCTGTACAGTAACAAAATATGTTTTCCTATCTCATTTCCTATCTCATTTCCTTGGAGAAGGAAATGGCAACCCACTCCAGTGTTCTTGCCTAGAGAATCCCAGGGATGGGGGAGCCTGGTAGGCTGCCGTCTATGGGGTCACACAGAGTCGGACATGACTGAAGCGACTTAGCAGCAGCAGCAGCAGTGACATAATGTTACCTTGGGGGGCTGGGACAGTGTCTTCTAGGTTATGATATATGTTCTGTGTCAGTGTCCAATATGTAGTAATGTCTCTCTCATAGCCAGGCTTCATTGGTCCAGGAATCAATGGGTGGAAATGGAAATGGCTTCATTGTCTGTGATCCACTAGGAAAATTAATCTTCCTGTTCCCTTGACCTCAAGTTCTGTTTGTCTAGAGTTCTTAGTTACAGTAGGAGGATTACTTCCATCAGTAGACACAGCAGTGATTCCAGGAGACTACATAGTGAATTGTTGAGATTCACATGGTCCCTGTGGGTTCCTCCTGCTTCTCATTCAATGGGCAAGGAAGAGAGTTACTGTATGGGATGCAGTGATTGACTCTGATTATCAAGGGAAAATTGCTGCTACTGTATAATGGAAGCAAGGAAGAGTGTGTCTGGACTCCTGGAAATCCCTTAGGGCATATTAGTATTCCCACATCCTGTGGGGTAATCAAAAACTACAACAGCCCAGTTTGGGACAGCTAATGGACCAGGTTCTAAAGGTGTGAATCAACTCACCAGGCAAAGAAACACAACCAGCTGAGGTCCTTGCTGAGGGCAAAAGCAATGGGTAGTGGAAGAAAATAGCTATGATCAAACCAGTATTGTAAACCAATCATCAGTCAATTAAAAATAAATATTAAAAAAAAGAAGATAGCTCTGAAGACCACATGACTGTTGCAGAAACAACCCATACTAGTTATGGGTACTTCTTCCTTATTTTGTTATGAATATGTTTCTCTGTATAGTAACAAAATATGTTTTCCTATCTCATCATCAAACATAAGATGTTTTAATAATAACTTTGTATCTCAGTGGGGCTTCCCTGTTGGCTAAGACAGTAAAGAGTCTGCTTGCAATGCAGGAGACCCAGGTTCGATCCCTGGGTCAGGAAGATCCCCTGGAGAAGGGAGTGGCAACCCACCCCAGTGTTCTTGCCTGGAGAATTCCATAGACAGAGGAGCTTAGCGGGCTGCAGTCCATGGGGTTGTGAAGAGTTAGACACAACTGAGCAACTAACACTTTCACTTTTTACTTTATATCTCAGTATATAAGTTATAGGAGAAGTGTGAGCATTGCCCAAGGACTTTGAACTTCTTCTGCGGAATGGGTGTTTTCAGATGTACGTAGGATAGCTGTATCATGTCAGTGAAAGTATGACTTTGTTATTGGCTTTATTTGGAAATGAAGTGTGGTGTGAGTGTGCATGAGAGCCAAGTTGAGAGGGTGGAGTGTGATGATCATTTTGTTGCTGTGTCAACTTGGCTAGGGTATACTCCCCAGTTATTTAATGAAACAAATGTTTAATTAAACTGTTGCTGTGAAGATATTTTGTATGTAATTAAAGTCTGTAATCAGTTGACTTTAAGCAAGGGAGATTATTCAGGATAATCTGCGTGGGCCTGATTCTATACATTGAAAGACCTTAAAAAGAGCTGAGGCTTCTCTGAGAAAAGAAATTCCACCTGTGAAGCAGCAGCAGACTCGAGCCTGCTCTTCCTAAGGAGTTGCCCTGTGGGTTCAAACTTGCTTAGCCAGCCTGCACCTGGCATAAGCCAATTTTTTGCAATAAATCTCTTAATGGATCTTACATGCACACACACACGTACACATACACACACTCATGCACGCCTGTGTAAAAACACCTCCTGCTGGTTCTGTTTCTCTGATTAAACCCTGACTGATACAGCCTGAGATGTCCCTAAAACTTTCTTTACTCACTAGTGCTGCCTGCTGGGCCCCAGGCAGATCCTACAGGTGTTGGGTGTTTAGATAGCATGTGTTGAATTGAAATGAATTTAAGGTGTTCAGCCCTTGGGTAGAGGTATCCTTTGAGGTAGTTTGCTACTGCACTAAATTGCAGAGCAAGGTAGCAGGCAGCTCCCCCACCAGTATTTCCCTCTCAGAGTTGGGTGTTGATTCACAGCACCCTCTGAAACTCAAGTGACAGAAATTGGCAGTGAAAAGAACCACCACCCACACGTCTTCTAGTATGTGGGAGAAATGTGGCCAAACACTGAGACTTCACATTAAAAATTATGTCTGCCTCTGTAACTGTTTCTCAGTATTATTTAGTTTCTCTTGTGAATTATTGTGAAATCTGTACAAGGAGGCTCTGAGAGTCCAATGGGAAAAACTGGGAAAATTAAAAATTGGTTTTGAGAAACAAAGGACCCAAGAAGCAGCCAAGAAATTACATTTTCTTTGGTTGGTCCTTGCATAGATCTAGTAAGTACAGTACAAACCTGTTTCAGTATGTTTTCCTTAGTATGTGCAGTGAGTTCTACTATCACATGACGTATGTGTTGCTAAAAATCAATAAGGTATGCTGAATCACAAAGGGAGAACCAGGGACTCATTGGAAAGTGGGAGAGCAGCACAACACAAAAAAATTATCTGTGCCATATTTAAGAGGGTAGGCACTAATTAAAAAAAGGTATCACAGTTTTACACATGTTAAATGGTCATGAAATAAACCAATACTGTAATGTATATGGTATTCTACCTTGAAAAAGACCTAGAGTTTTCTTGTGGATTGGAGTATTGGAGGGCTGCACCTTGTGAGTTGCTGTGAGGCTGTGGAAGGAACACAGCGGCAACACCACATGTGCACGGGTTTGTCTCAAAGCACAGGTGGCCATCTGGGGGAACTGGTAGACGTTTGAGGTGTATGTGGGTGGAGGTTTTGTGTGTTCCTACACACCTCATTTCAGCAGAGTGCAGTTTTCCAAGCGTTCACCTGCCGCTGGTCATGGATGAGATAGCATGTATCAGTCACATTGGAGCAAATTTGCATTTTCAAAACAAGTGTGATTGTGAGACTGACTGTACTGCCTAAAGAGATCACCACCTCCTATCTGTACTTTCAAACTCCCAAAGGTTCTTTGTCAGTTTGGTGCAAAATTCATTTATTAACACTAAGATGAATATAAATGTTTTCCAGAAACACTGGATTTGATTGTAAAGTGCTGTCACATACACCCGTGGGGTTTTAACATGCCTCTATATAGGAAATGGCAACCCACTCCAGTCTTCTTGCCTGGAGAATCCCATGGACAGAGGAGCCTGGTGGGCTACAGTCCACGGGGTCGAAAAGAGTCGGACATGACTGAGCGACTTCACTTTCTTTCACTTACACAGTCTGAAAACTTCTGATTTCCAAAGCACATCTGACTCTAATGGAACAGTTGATCTGTATATCGAGTGTCTGTTTTGTGTCAGGCATTGTGTTAGGACATGGTACACAGCAATTGCCTGAATCCTGTAATTTTACTAACTTAAGAGGAATCCTGCAGTGCTTCTCTTAATTCTGGAACATCAGAATACTTAAAAAGATCACTAGAGCTACACTCTAGTAAACTCCTGTTTACTGAGCAGTGTGCTCTGGAATTTAGGGGAGAAATTTAGAGTGTATGAATATAGGACCTAAAGAAACTACAAGACATTTGAAAGAGATAATGAAGACATTGTTTCCCAGAGTATTCAGAGGAGCGCTAGTCATGATGGATGTTCAGAAAGTCAAGTTTGGGCAGCACTGCATATTCGCTGCTCTTCTGGAGCACAATACTTGGTATCAGCATATTAAAAACCCTGAAAGGTCCCATAGTGAAGAAACAAGTTTAACTTTGTTTTGCATGGATTCTCAAGTGGACTGGTCTTTGAATAAGAACCTGGTACTGACCCACAGAGCACAGTCTGAGAAACTCCAGACTAAGACACGATGTTCTAAATGAACTAAGAGAGGAAATTCTGTTTCTCATTTGGAAGGGTGTTATATAAATCCAATGCAGAGAAATTGTATGCTTTTATTATTTTCGGTTTAGAAATGAAAATGTAAGAGTTGCATCCTCATGACAAGTGGAAAAATGAATCAGATTTGCTTGACTTGCCCAGTGGTTTTTAATTTTTAGAGTCTTCTGTATAAACTAGTAATTATACTGATGTAGCCATCAAATGGTATGTAATTATATCCATGAAATAATAGATAGTGAGCACTTTTTTAAATGAAAAAAAAAATCCCCTTAAGTAATTATTAGATGATGAAAGTAAATTAATTCAATTCAGTACTTAAAGAATGAAAATTATTGTGATCCCTGAAGCAGTGTATATGCAGATATAGGTTCTTTCATGTGAAAAATTATGGCAGAAAAATGCTGAAATATTAAGAAAATGTGATACCCGCTGCTTTTTCTCCTATAAACTCAGTCTTACCATTTTAAGATGGTAAATATCCACAGAGGCTGGTAAGCAGATGTTTCATAGCTAGCAAGACATGGGATCAGGATTCAGGCCAGCTACACGCACTCTCATCTCTAGGGCCCACACACTTAACCCCTAACTAGAGCCGCAGTCAGTAAGAAAAAACAAATTTAGGTAGAAATAATACTTATTTCTTCTCCTTTCTCTCCTTTCCCCACTGCCCTAACCACCCAACAAGAGTAAATTTCTGTGGTAAAGTTGTAAAATGCCATCCTAAATATTCTAATGCTAGAGAATATTTTGCTATGTCCTACTCCTTCTGTATGACTGTTGTATTTTGGGAGTATTTATATTAGCATTGCAGAAGTTGTCTGTTTTGCTACATTATGAAAACTGCTTTGATTTTTTAGGCCCATCTGTACAAAAATATTCACAATAGCAATTGGCGTTATTTGTCAAGAAAATAGCTGCTAGTGATGACCACTCACTTAATCTAATTAATTCTGTGGTGGAGACAGACTGTTGATACAGCTGCGAAATCATATATTGATCATAAAATAGTTTGATGAAGGATATGTACAGACAGATGTTCAGGTTTTCATGATGGTTGTTGTGGTATAGAATTGCAAATGCTTCATAAAATGTAGGTACTTGCCTTTTTGATATGGAAGATCTTAGACTTAAACATTGAGAATAAAACTGGGGAGTCAAGTAAATAAGAGTATAACTCCTTACCTGATTTATAAAATTTTATTCCCTATTAAGATTGCTTTTTCATACTCTTCACACCTAGACAGCATATTAAAAAGCAGAGACATTACTTTGCTGACAAAGTCCATATAGTCAAAACTGTGGTTTTTCTAGTAGTTTCATGTATGGATATGAGGGTTGGACTTTTAATAAAAAAGGCTGAGTGCCGAAGAATTGATGCTTTTGAACTGTGGTATTGGAGAAGACTCTTGAGAGTCCCTCAGCCTGCAAGGAGATCAAATCAGTCAATCCTAAAGGAAATCAGTCCTGAATATTCATTGCAAGGACTGATGGTGAAGCTGAAGCTCCAATACTTTGGCCACCTGATGCAAAGAGCCAACTCATTAGAAAAGACCCTGATGCTGGGAAAGATTGAAGGCGGGAGGAGAAAGGGATGACAGAGGATGAGATGGTTGGATGGCATCACCAACTCAATGGACATAAGTTTGAGCAAGTTCTGGGAGATGGTGAAGGACAGGGAAGCCTGGCATGCTTCAGTCCATGGGGTTGCAAAGAGTCGAATACCACTGAATGACTGAACAACAACAGCATTGAGGTTGTTTGGTCATAGTCTGCTGTCTGAATACTGGGTGGGCCTAACTGCTAATTGCAATTACTAAGTTTTTTTCTAAAGTTAATCTTGGAAAATTAGTTAAATGACACAGTCAATAATAAAATAATCATAAAAGTAAACTTTTGAATTTTATTTAAAATGTAAAGATATTTCCAACAGGAACATTAATTGTGGAAATGGGGACGGGGGAAATTTTGTTTAATAATTGAGATGTCACTTAAAGACTTTGAAGCAGACTTCTAATGAAAGCTTCTGTGTTATGATTCCTCCTCTGAAGAGAGATTGGTGTTCCTAGGATTTAGAATCTTTTTTTTTTCTTTGTGGTAAGAGGAATGATTATTGGTTGCAGAGTTCAGGTAGGTTTTACTGTTCCTTTACTTTTTCCGGTAGTAAGGCATTGATGAAATAGTCTTCGCTGAGTAATTCTTGAGAAGGGTGCTATCTGACATCTGGACTTTGATACGTCTTGCACGATGATGTGTGTGGACTCAAGCCAAGTGATAACCCATATAATATGCAGCACAAAGTGCTAGGCTGGTTGGTTTACAAACAGTCCTTAAATGGCCAGCTCTGCAGAACAAGTCACCCGAAGGGGCCCTTTCTGTGCTTGCATGAAGCCCACCAAGTTCTCTGAGCTAAGGCTTCCATAGCCTGGTGTCCTCTCCCAGACTGTTCACTTTCTGTCTTCCTCATCAATATGATCAATGCAGCCAATATTTTATATGGTGGCTGCCACCATTCAAGACACTGAGGCATTACAAAGGCCCTCATCAGCCTTCTTGCCTGACCATGTAGACCAAGTTACCCATCAATTAAATAGCCATTCAAGAAACTGTCATTTAATTTGCCTTTAATTATAGATAACTCCCTTCGTTCCAGCTCAATTGAACCCCATCAAATCCACCTTAACTTTAGAGCAAGGGATGACTTTTTTCCTATCAGTAAATTCTAACAATCTAAAATTCTCTACGTAGCTTAAAAGCTTTATTTGTGGACCCAGGCTGGGGGTAATGATGTCATCATAACTGATATTTTTAGAACTTTACTATGGTCTTTTAGAATATTTCCAATTAGAAAACTTGGGGTTAGGTATTTCTACAGTGGGAAGAGAAGCAATTGATATAAAAGGAGAATTTTACCTCCTAAATAAATGAAATGTAGCGTAAGTTGCTGTTTGACCATTTACTGATGCCGTCGACCTAGAAATTAGATGTGATGTCAGTTACGTATTTTGAACCTTGGACAGTCATGGAGAAAGTACTGCACTCGTTTATTTCATCAGGCAGTGCCAAAGACCAGTTATACGGTCATGTAATAATACTTGTGGCACCTTACAGAATGTTATTAGTTTAAATTTTTAAGTTGACTCATTTTATAGAGAGTCAATTCTTTTTAAAAAAATATGTATTTTCGGCTTCCTTGGGTCTTAATTGTGGCACACGGGATCTTTTGTTGCGTCTCAGGTTTCTCTCCAGTTGCAGGATGTGGTCTTAGTTGCCCAGCGGCATGTGGGATCTTAGTTCCCTAACAAGGGATCCCCCCTGGAATCCCCTGCATTGGAAGGTGGATTCTTAACCGCTGGACCACCAAGGAAAACACGTGAAGTCAGTTCTTCCAACACTTACCTAATGTTCTGTGAAGGTCTTCAAAATCTACTGATTATAATTTTTAAAATTAGCCATTGGAGACTTTACTGATGAAAACCAAAAGTAGGTTTTGTGAAAATCTCTGAACTATATGCCTGAATAAATAATCACTGAAAACATTTTGAAATTAAACACTCCAATTTTTTTTTTGTTTTTAACCATTCTTAAATAATGTGATCTCAGTTACATTGCACATTTCCTTGTCTTTTAAATAATTTAACTCTTTTTGAGGACTACATGACTAACACAGTGCCTTATTTGCTATGTTATCAATCTCCTTTCCTTTTAAGGGGGATACAATATGTTATTTCAGGGATCGATGAAGTTTGAAGGTGTGTTTGCATCTATACTAAGGATCCCAGACTGTTATCTTTTTGTAATTGGTAATTATTCTTTATGCTTCCTCACTTTCTCTCACCACTGCTTAGGGCAAAGTAGTTTAAACCACTTCTTCCTCACATCAGATTTTCTGTGAACTCTTAGTAAGGCCATAACTGCAGATCACGAGAGGAAATGAGATGATTAGCCTTGTTTTGATACCCAGATCTCTGGACAGCAGAGGTCTGGGGACTTGACACCCAGATGGGGGCTCAGTCCTGTGTGTATTGTGCAGGTACTTTTCCATACATATGATGAACGTTCATCTCTCCTTTCCCCTCAAAGCTCCTGACTCCAGCTTCCAAGATATGTTTCCCATGACACAGACAAGTAATTTCATCTCTCTGGGCTCAGGTTTCTCATCCAGAAAACACAGATGTTTGCAGTATCTACTTCCCAGGTAGTTTTGAGGATAACTGAGGTACTATCTGTAAAGTTCTTACAGAAGTCATATGTGTGTCAGATATGTGCATGCTTAGTCATTCAGTCGTGTCTGACTCTTTGTTACACCTCTGTTCATGGAATTCTCCAGGCAAGAATACTGGAGTGGTTACCGCTTCTCTAGGGGATCTTCCTGACCCAGAGATCAAACCTGCATCTCCTGTGCCTCCTGCATTGCAGGCCGATTCTTTACCTGCTGAGCCAGCAGTCATACATAGATAGTAAAGATCAAATAATTAAAAAAAAAAAAAAAAAGATTGGCCTCTGGATAAATGACTAAGCTTTTGAAAGGAAAGATCTGAAAGGAAGCTTCTCCTAGTAGAGGCTGATTTACACTTTCTCTTCTGGGGTGTAGGAGTGGGGTAATTTAGAGGAATTCGTATATGAAGGAGCAGAACTGAAAGGTATTACCTAAAATATCTGTATAAAGTGCTGGCAGTAAGCCTGGGTCCTGACTGGATCTAATAATATATGGAAAGATGTTCATAACAGCTCCTCTGGGGCTCTTCATAGTATGTCTTAAAAGGAGACAAGAGGAATAAACTGCAAATATATGGGGATGGAGGGAATTGGGGGCAAAGCTTATGCCAAGAGTTAGCAGTTATCTTCTATTACCTAATAAAGGCTGAAAGAGAGTGATTCTCAGGGAAGATGATGTATGTATATATATAAAGTTATATGTGTATCTATCTTATGTATCTATATCTATATATAAAACCTTTTAACCGCCTAACTTAGGTGTTTTTCTCAGCATCTCCCACGGAGAGGGGCCCTGGCCATCTGCTTTGTTAAAGAAAGCAGGCACTGGCATCATGTAGCACACACAGGGGATGCCCTGCCGGCCAGCATGAAGCTTGGAAGCCCTCGGTGGTGCCCGTGGGGCAGAAGACCCTGCCCAGGGGCGCGTCGCCCCGGCAGCTGTGTGGCCCCGCTGCCCGAGGACCGTGCTGGCGCCGGGCCAGGTGGCTGTTGGCTCCGACGACCGCCCTTTGCCCCGGCTCGCAGCCCCGGTCATAATTCGCTCTAGGCTCAGAGGTGCAGCCTTGTCCAGCTGCAGCGTGTTTATCTTGTAATCCACAGACAAGAAGAAAGGAGGCAAATTCCAGCCTTTTAAGAAGTTGTTCGGCAAAAGGAAAAAGAAAGGCACGTCGGTATCCCAGGAGGCGTCTGCGGGGCGCAAGTGTCGCTCTCCCCCAAGTGTCAGCAATGGAACCTTCTCTTCCGACGAGGAGACCCTGGAGGGCAGTCTGAGGTAATCACTCACACTTTTTACCCCCAGACCTTCTGCGGAGTTCCGGGGTGGGGAGTGGAGTCCCAGGGGAGGCAGGGCCACCTTGGCACCTCCGGGAAGGTGGAGGATCGGGGTGCACGGGGTGCTTGCTCTACGCAGACACCTCGGGGAGCTGGCACATGGGTCTCACTTGCCGGGAGACCACCGGAGTCTAAGCCTTCCTCTTGCTGCCCTCGCCCTGGGAGGAACGTGGCAGCTCACTGCCTCAGCTCAACAAGCTTCCTTGGGCTGAAGGAAACTGTGTCCCCTGTCCCACTGCCTGGCAAGGGGAAAGGTTTCACACCCATGTTGAGTACACAGACTGCTGGGGCACAGGATGTCACCCTCATACCCCTGGCCATCTCTTGCAACTTCCAGAACCTGCCTCCAATGAGCTTTCAGTTTCTGCTCCTTGTTCTCTCTCCTCCTGTCTCCCCTGTTCTCTGCTCTCCTCCATCCCTTCTCCCTCTCCTCCTCCTTCTCTCTCTCTCCCTGTCTCTGCTCTCTCCTTCTCTCTCCCTGTCTCTGCTCTCTCCTCCTTCTCTCTCCCTGTCTCTGCTCCCTCCTCCTTCTCTCTGTCTCCCTGTCTCTTTTCTCTCCTTCTGTCTCTGTCCCTATCTCTACTCTCTCCCTCTCTCTCTCTCCCCCGTCTCTGCTCTCTCCTCCTTCTCTGTCTCCCTGTCTCTGCTCTCTCCTCCTCCTCTCTCCCTTTCTCCTCCTCTTAGAGCACACTACATCTGGCTGTGACAGTGTCAAGAACTTAGACAAGCAGGGTCAGGCAGTACTTTCTCACCTGAGTGCTGGGAATTGAAGTCAGAGATGGTTAAGCTGTGCTCCTGACAGCTCTGCAGTCAGCTCTCTGAGAAGCCCTTTCCCACTACCAGTTCTGGTTTGTTTGCCCTTGACAGCATTCCCCCAGCATCGGGAGCCTGGCTCCAGCAAAGAGCTTGTCGCTTTCTCTGGACGTTATTGATGGGCTTGTCTGTCTCTCTCACTCACCTGTCAGTTCTGTGAAGTCAGGGACCGGGTTTTATTCAGCCTCATCTTAGGCTCTTAGAAAGTGTTTCCTGTGAATGCTTGACAATGCATTAAGTACGTGTTGATGGCATAGATGATGTAATCTGTGATATTATTGTGTTTCAAGGACAAAGACAAAAACATCCTCAGTGGTCTGTCTGTGAGTATAGTGTTGTCAACTGCAGTTGAGCCCAGATTACAGAATCCTCAAGCAAGCCATCCACATTAAGCTTTACAGTGCCCACGACAACATTTGTTAGTTCCAAGTAATGCTGACTCCTTTTCTCCACAGGCCTGTTATTTGTTTTCCATTGTCTTTAGTAAGGAAACTACTGACCAAAGGAAACGATCTCACTGAAAGAGAACACAGCTAGCACCAAACTAAACCCAATTGCTGGAATGTCAGTACTGATGTAGAGTTGAGTATTGTTCAGCATGAATCAGTTTTGATTTTACTTCAGTTTCTTCCTTTGCAAAGTAAGACTGTGAAACTTTTTGCTTCACACATCAGAATGAGGTACAGATACTAAAATATGACTGAGTAGCGGTTTAATGCAAAATCTGAGCTCAAGTCTGGAAAGTTCTCCTTTAGAAGGACTGTCCTATGGAAGCACAACTTATCCTTTTTATAGCTCTGTCAAGTCTCTGATTTCTTGTTGAACTATATTAGACTCAGAAGACCCTAGACTCTGGTTCTCATCCCACTTAATTGGTATTCCAATTACCCTTAGGTTTTTTCCTTAAGGTTTAAAGTTTTACAAAGCCTTGGGGAAATCTACATTGGATCTAACAGCTACATTTCCATTAAATATATGTAATGTTACCTGTTCTTATTAATAAACCTATATTTATGAAACATATGCTGTATTTTAATTGTTTAACACATTTGTATAATACAGGAAGCTAGAAGGATAAACTTTGGATAGTGAGTTTTAAAATGGCTCGTTAAATATTTTTAAAATTAAAAAAATGGGAAAATAGAAGTTCCTTAAAATATATGTATTCCTGTTTTCTTCTCAGAAATTTTCTTTTTTAAATTATTCAGTTATTTACATATTTATTGCTGCTTTGGGTCTTCAGTGCTGCGGGCAGGCTTTCTCTAGTTGTGGCCAGCAGGGGCTGCTCTTCATTGCGGTGCACAGGTTTCTCATTGCGGTGACTTCTCTTGTTGCAAAGCACAAGCTCTAAGTGCTCGGGCTTCAGTAGGTGTGGCGCACGGGCTTGGTTGCTCCGAGTCATGTAGAATCTTCCCAGACCAGAGATTGAACTCACCCCTGTGTAGGGAGGCATATTCTTATCCATTGTACTACCAGGGAAGTCCCAGAAGTTTCCAACTGAAAAATAATTCCACCCATGAAGTAAATATTACATGCATCATTTACAGTTTAGCTGAACTTCTGATTATCTGCCTTATTTACAGAAGGAGAAGATGAGAAATGCTGCTTCTAACAATCCTTATTTTCAGTTCGCTGCTCAATTAACAGATACCCTTCTTTACGTTGTGTAGGATTCAAAAAGTATATATATACGATATACGTAGTGTATTTTATTTGTTAATCTCCAAAATGGGCAGCTGGTACTAAAATACAAAACTCAAAATTCTGTGAATGTGATCTCAGGTGGAGGCTCCAAGGAGGCAGACTTCAGCCCAGTGTGAAGGAGAATTTCATAATTACTAGAGCTGTTTAAAAATGGAGAGGCTGGATGTATGCCAGGGGGATTGGGACTGATGAAGGGCAATTTCTGCACCGGGTAGGAATTTAAAGGAGCTGAACTTTAACATGCTGTCGAACTCCAAGAATCTGTAATTCTAGAAATGTCTCCATGGCCAAAAATAGCTCATTATTGATCTGCTCCTTCTGCCTGAAATTTCTCATTTCCTTTGGGTCTTAAAGCATTCTGTTCTTTCTCTAGGTTAGAAGCCTTTATTTCTCCTAGGCTGCTACTTTTAAATTATACATGCCAGTGGGAAAAGCAAAACAGTAAAACATGATCAGTTTTTAACAATTTAATATGACTTCCATTATTAACTAAAAACAGCTAATACTGTGTTTCCCAAAGTGTGCTAAATAGATTTTAAATTTCAAAAGGGGGAGAAGGTCATTTTGACAAAAAGGTCTGGGAAATCCTGGACCGAAACGAATTAAATAGAATTCTTCACATAGGACTTTTCAGAGCTTTTACTGTGCCATTGTGCCCTGGGAATTTCCAAGAAGAGAGCTGTCGTTTGCAGCATTTCCAAGATTCCTTTAACCACAATTTTTTCCCCCTCAGAGAATATCCATTGGTGTATATTAAAGTTACCACGTGTTAAACTTAATACAAATGTGTTTTACATAGGTGAATTCATGTAATATTTACCATGACTCTCTGAGATTGACATTATTACTCCCATTTGAGAATGACTTGCTGGTAAGTCGCTGAGGCACTATTCAAACAGTAATGAGTGCCCTCGGAACCATCCATTACTCTGCCTCTGTCCTGCTGCAGCTGTGCTAGGGAGCTAGTCACGTGGCCCTGGGTTGTCCTGCTGGCCCTGGGTCACTAAGCTCGGGTATCCTTTGGCCCTCAGCTGCTGACGGAGGTTCTGCTACTTATGAGGACAGCACTTGTCCTGCTTCCAGTTTCTACTTAACACCTGGCATTGACTGTATCTCACACAGCTACAGCACTTTACAGTAAGTGCCAGCTCTAAGCACGTTAAGAACTGAAGGGGCTCCCTGGAGGGTGAGCTCACCCTGGGGTTGGAGCAGGACAGGAAGGGGCTCAGGAATGAGGAGGCCTTGAGCTGTCTCCCAACAAGCGATAGGACTTGAAGTGGCTGAGAGACAAGGCACGGATGTGTCCAGTCAGAAATGGCATAAGCAGAGGCTTCCACTTGAGAACGAATGTGGCAAATAGGAGGAAACTTTCCAGCTCATTCTGTGAGGCCACCGTTAACCTTAATACCAAAACCAGGCAAAGACATCACAGAAAAAGAAAATTACAGACCAATATCTCTAAGGAATCAAGACATAAAAATCTGAAACAAAACACTAGCAAACTGATTCCAACAACATATAGAAAGGATTATACGCCATGACCTAATGGAATTTAAGCCAGAAATACAAAGTTAGTTTTATATCCAAAAATCAATCAATATAATACGCTATATTAACAAAATAAAGGACACAAACCACAACATCTCAGCTGATGGAGATAAAAGCGTTTGACAAAATCCAACACCCTTACATGATAAAAAACACTCAGAATTGGGAGTGGAAAGGAATTTCTTCAACTTGATAAAGGACAGTGGTGAAAATCCACAGCTAATATTATGCTTAATGGTAAAAAAAAATGTGTTTCCCTTGAGATCAGGAAAAAGACAAGAATCGCTTTTTAACACTGTACTTATTGTAGGTTATAACTAGGACAGTTAGGCGAGAAATAGAAGCTTTAATTTTGGAAAGGAAGAAATAAAGCTATCTATCTGCAGATGCCATGATCTTATATATAGAAAATCCCAAGGAATCCACAAGAAAACCATTCAACTAATAAAGTTGAGCAAGATTGCAGAATACAAGATTCAGCTTTTCTAAATGTCCATTGACAGAGGAATAGGTACAGAAGATGTGGTACATATATACAGTGGAATATTATGCAGCCATTAAAAAGAATGAAATAATGCACTTTGCAGCAACTCTGTGTTTGGACCTAGAGAGGATCATACTGAGTGAAGTAAGTTAGATAGAGAAGGAAAAATATCATATGACATCCCTTCTATGTGGGATCTAAAAAATGATACAGATGAACTTACTTACAAAACAGAAAGAGATTCACAGACTTAGAAAACAAATTTATGGTTGTGGGGGTGGGGTTGGAGGGGGCTTGGGGGAAGGGATAGTTGGGTAGTTTGGGAAGGGCATGTACATACTGCTATATTTAAAATGGATAACCAACAAAGACCTAGGTATAGCACGTGGAACTCTGCTCAGTGTTGTGTGCCAGCCTGGATGGGAGGGAGTATAGAGGGAGAATGGATACGTGTATGGCTGAGTCCCTTCACTGTTCCCCTGCAACTGCCATGACATTGGCAATTGGCTAAACCCCAATACAAAAGAAGACATTTAAAGTTTGGGGGGAAAAGGAAAAAAGATTAGGGTTTTGTATTTCAGTGTGCCCACTACTCCTAAGAAAAAAGTCCAGGCTTCCCAAAGCCCTCCTGTTAGTCCCTCTGACTGGCCCTCCAACCAGCCACCAGGGCTCATCTTCCCTGCATTGGACCCCAGGACTGGGGTACCCAGTATGTGGCTTGAACCCCTCACTGCCTAGGCAGGATCTCTGCCCATATAGTCTCCGTTTCTTTCTGAGTCCTCTTTCTGGGGCACAGGTTCTGACCTGATCACTTCACGCCCATTAGGAAGACTGTAATAAAAAAGACAGACAATAGTAAGTTTTGATAGAAAGTTAAGTCGCTCCGTCATGTCCGACTCTTTGCAATCCCATGGACTATAGTCTACCAGGCTTCTCTGTCCATGGGATTTTCCAGACAAGAGTACTGGAGTGGGTTGCCATTTCCTTCTCCAGGGGATCTTCCTGACCCAGGGATCAAACCCAGGTCTCCTGCATTGCAGGCAGATGCTTTACCCTCTGAGCCACCAAGGAAGCCCTGACAGCTCAGTTGGTAAAGAATCCGCCTGCAATGCAGGAGACCTGGGTTTGATCTCTAGGTTGGGAAGATCCCCTGGAGAAGGGAAAGGCTACCCACTCCAGTATTCTGGCCTGGAGAATTCCATGGACTGTACAACTCCATAAAACCAAATCCACTGTCTAAAAGTTTTGATAAGGATGTGAGAAATTGGAACCCTCCTACTTGCTGATAATGTAAAATGATGCCACCACTTTGGAAAACACTTGGACAGCTCCTCCAAATTGTTAAACATAGACTTACCATATGACTCCAACTCAGCTGATTTTGCACATATAATTCTTTTGTCTGGAAAGCCCCACCCCCCACCTCTACCTCCTTCCTCATCTAATTCCTCTTCATCCTGTAGTTTTCTGCACAAATGCACCTTCCTCCAGGGAGCAAGCTTTCTCTGGTCCCCTGAGCCAAGATCAGCACCCCCTGCCCTTGTTCTCACAACTTCCTTTACTTTTCCTTAAAAGTAGGCCTGCACACCTTACCTTTCATCCTATTTCCAGCCTCTAGCACTGTGCCTAGCACATAACAGGCATTCAATAATTATTCATTGAAATTATTGAATGCCTGTTATTGAATGAATGAATACATGAATCCTCCCCTTTTTACCATACTGACTCTTCCCACTCACTGTACCAGTCAATATTCTTCTAATTCATCCTTCGGTTTCCCACCGTGGTGAAGAGGATCTCTGTCCCTTTGACCTGCTGGAAAAGGAAAATTATACGGTTGGTGTAGTGAGACAGCATGTCACCAATGAAATTACAGTGAAGCTCAGGCTCTCTGATTACTGTGTGTGCTTCAGTTCCTTGGCCTTACTGCTTTTCAAAAGATGAAGTCAGAAAAGACTATTTTACTTGATCATTTATCCTCTATCCATGAGAACCTGGGATGTGCTATAATTGAACAGAGAGTAGACAAGAGGTGCAAAAAGCATTAAATGCATGAAAATTAGGACTAAGCAGGAGAACTAATAGACTGGGCTGAATAAGTCTCGGAGAAAGAAGGCTGATGATCAGTTTCAGTAATTATTAGAGATACAAAATGTGGAAGGGCAGTAGATTGGAAGCCAGGATCCTCTTGTGAATCCAGGTGTTTTCAGAGCTGTGTGACCTTAACCAAGCCAGCCTCTTGATCTGTTAAATGGATATGCTGTCTTCCGGGATAATTATGAGGACAAAAAATGCATGTGGGGGCTTCCCTTGTGGCTCAGTGGTAAAGAATGTGCCTGCCAATGCAGGAGACATGGGTTTGATCCCTGGTCTGGGAAGATCACACTTGCCGCTGAGCAACTAGGCCTGTGAGCTGCAGCTGCTGAGCCCATGCACAGCAATTGCTGAAGCCCATGTGCCTAGACCCTGAGCTCCACAACAGGAGAAGCCACTGCAGTGAGAAGCCTGAGCACCACAACAAAAAGTAGCCCTTGCTCACTGCAACTAGAGAAAAGCCCAAGCAGCAGTAAAGACTCAGCACAGCCAAAAATAAATAAACCAAATAAAAGTATTTTAAAAATTCATGGGACCTGACACTATTTGCTATAAAAAAGTACTTTCCAAATGCAGGGTAATATTACTACTGAGATGAAGAGGATGTTGATAACTAGTTTTCTATTTCCAAAGCATAGACCAAGACTCAACTGATTCTCACGGTGGCTAGAGAGGTTTGTGAAAAGACCTTACTCCAGGTGGGGCACCTGAAGAGTGGAACAGGTAGCATGGAAGGCTGAGGAGTCCCTACAGAATGTTAGAGGCAGGCTAGATGATTGATCGTCCTACATGATGTAGACCGGGAACTGAGCCTAGAGGCTGGAGTAGATGATCCTTTGACTTATAGCCCTCAGTGTCTGTGTTTTAAGACTCCAAACTTTCTTCCTCTTCCTTGAATTTTTTATGACATATCCTATTTCTCCTGTAATTTAGGTGATTTGGTACCCTTTAGCCCATTGAGAACTGTGTATTTTCATAGAATGTCAGAGTCCAGGATGAGTCTCCAAGATGTGACACAAAATGTAATCTGACTTCAGTCTCTTCCAGCAACTCTAGTTTGTTTGATGATGATAGTTAATTGCTCTTCAGCATTTCATTTAAATGAGACTCACGGCTCTGTTTAGGAAGAAAAGTGCTGATCAATTACAATTGCCCCTGTTGTCATGGAAACAAGCTGCAATTGGACTATAATTATATTTCCTTATTCCTGAAGTGAATCCCTAATCATTGCCATGGTAATTACCCAATATCTATGGTCCCAAATTACATGATGCTTGTCCAAAAAAGACAAAGGAGAAGGAGTAGGAGGGCTGGCCTGAGACATGTGTTAACTGTGCAGCTGCAGAGAGCCTTCTCCTTTTTTAGGTGGGGAGAATTTCCCTCTGTAGGCTCTTACTCCAAGGTTAGGTGATGTCAGTGGGTCTTAGATGTGCCCAGAGTTTAGAGTAGTGGCTAGAAGACTGTATCAGGCATTATGAGTTAACAGAAAACACATCTACTGGTATCTTTCTGCAATGGTAATGAAGTATATTATCTGATTCCTGATAGTCTAGATGACTTTCCGTGTTTCAAGGACCATTGATGCAGCAACCTAGCAACATAATCAAGATCCAGTTTGATTCCTTTTCTTCTCTGGCATTTTCAGGGAGTATGGCTATCCCCAGGCTTATTTCCTCATGGCTCCAACGTGGCTGCCTCTGTTCCAGCTGTCACATGCAGATGACACAAACCAGGAACAAAAAAGGAGATCATCCCTGTCTTGTGTCACATTTTATTCACGAGGAGACTTTTCCTCCAAACACCTCCACCAGCAAACTTTCTCTCCCTTTTCATTGTTCCAGCCAGACCCCACTGGAAGCAGTAGTTCCAGACAACACAACTTAAAATGGAGATGGCTCTGCTTGACTCCTCCCTGTGCTCCTTAACACTCACTGCCCAGTAGGTGAGGGATGCAATAGTATGTCTAAGGGATAACTTCATTTTATTTTCCTTCTCACCTTCTCTCTCTACTGTCCCTTTCTAGGGCTTAAGCTCCAGGCCACAGGCCCATCACACACCCTCTATCTGATCTCTGCCACTTCTGCAGATAGGCATGGGCATAGGGCACTGGAGCTAGGTGTGGACATCCAGGAGCATGGGGTGTGGCATCCTTTGCTTTCAGGCCACAGCAAGTGCCACGGAGAAGAAAGGCAGCCTCTTGGAGGACAAGTGGAATCCGAACACCAGAGAGCTAGCTGTTCAAATGACTGGTCTGTATGGATGGGCTGAATGAGAGACAAGAATCAAAAGGGGATCCCAAAGCATAGTGTGGTGGCTGGTTTGGGTCATTCATCTATTAGCTTCTGGTTCTCCTTCTCCACAGCACCCCAATTTCCTTTCAGGGAATCAGTGTTGCTGTGTGCCTGTCTGACAGAACTTGGTGCCTGCTTCCTAGGACAGAAGCCAAAAGGCCCGGATCTTCTACTTGCCCTCCTGCTGAAGCCTGGCCTGAACATGTGATCCGGCCCAGCCAATCAACCTTTGTCTCCTAGGGCTTTGACTGGGCAGGTGGATCCAGGAAGTAAAGACACAACCAGGAGAGCAGGCTGTAACTGGGCTCTTTGAGCGCTATGTGACAGCTGCTGTGGTTCCTGATGCCTTGACCTCTAGAGCTCTCTTCATTGCTATCTTTCTCCAGGCTTTAACTCTAACTTTGGTTGTCCTTTGAGCCCTCACTGTTCATCTTGTAGCTTTTCTTTTCCTAATTAATTTATTTATTATCATTATTATTTTAATTTCTGGCTGCACTAGGTCTTCGTTGCTGCGGGCAGAGGCTATTCTCTTGTGGAGCATGGGCTCTAGAACTCTAAACTTTGGACAATGAGTTTAAAAATGGCTCTTTAAATATTTTTAAAATTGAAAAAATAGGAAAATAGAATTTGCTTAAAATATATATTCCCGTTTTCATCTCAGAAATTTCTTTTTTAAATTATTTATGTATCTGTGGCTGCACCTTCCTTGCTGCACACAGGCTTTCTCTAGATATGGCAGGTGGGGGCTACTCTTCACCATGGTGCATGGGCTTCTCACTGCAGTGACTTCTCTCGTTGCAGAGCACAGGTTCTAGGCACTAAGGCTTTGGTAGTTGTGGCACTTGGGCTTAGTTGCCCCATGGCATATAGAATCTTCCCCATCCAGGGATCAAACCCGTGTCCCCTGCATTGGCGGGTGGGATCCTAACCACTGGACCACGAGGGAAATCCTAGCAGCTTTTCTCTTGGTTGAGTGAGACAAAGTTGGTTTCTCTTACTTGCAGCTAAGAACTATAACTGACACAGAAGGAAACCTGGAAAACTTGGTGAGAGAGAGATGGGAAACAAAGCCAGAAGCAGTTTGCTGGTTTGAGTTGAGAAGGAGGCCTGGAAGGAACCTTTGAAAATGCTGATCATCCTCACTTGCCCACTTTTTGCCTTCTCAGGATTTTCACTCCCTCAGTGACCTCTCCATTGAAAACCCATCTGACAAACTCCAGTACCCGGTTAATCCTTTACTCACCCACTAAAAAAACTTACAGCCTTTATTTTGTAAAGCACTGTGGGAGAAACTGGGCTTCCCTATCATGGACTTCCTTGGTATGGTCTTCCCTGGTGGCTCAGATGCTAAAGAGTCTGCCTGCAGTGCAGGAGACCCAGGTTCGATCCCTGGGTCAGGAAGATCCCCTGGAGAAGGGAATGGCTACCCACTCCAGTATTCTGGCCTGGAGAATTCCATGGACAGAGGAGCCTGGCAGAGCTATAGTCCATGGGGTCGCAAAGAGTCGGACACGACTGAGTGGCTAACACTTTCACACTTTCATGGGAGAAACAAAGATAACAGTTATGATCCCTGCCCTCATGCAACTCCAAGTGCTGTAGTGAAAATATAATGATACATCTTACAGTGCAAAAGCACTTTTGTTTTCCTTCTCATTTAAGGCATGATTTTAGTGACCATAACATAAACATGTATGTAACGAGACGTGCATGCATAGGGCTTTCTGAGGGAGAAAAGATCCCCTTCTTCCGGCAAAACAGGCAAGGCTGTGTGGGATTGATAAGGTGTCAGTTGGACCTTGAAGGATAAGTAGGACCTGTCCTGAGAGATTGGCACTGGGCAGTCAGTCATGGGGAGAAAGAGCCCATGCAGTGATGGAGCCAAGAGAGGGTATTTGGGGGACTGAATGGTTGGGTTTGCATTTCTGGATGTTTGAAGTGGGGTAACACTTGATAATAACAGGTAATATTTATGTAAACACATTACTCTAAGGTTTTTGCCTATGGTAGCTCATTTAATCCTAAATAAGCGCCATGTGCTGTGCTTAGTCTCTCAGTTGTGTCTGACTCTTTGTGAACTCATGGACTGTAGCCCACCAGGCTCCTCTGTCCATGGGATTCTCCAGGCCAGAATACTGGAGTGGGTAGCCTTTCCCTTCTCCAAGGGGTCTTCCCAACCCAGGGATTGAACCTAGGTCTCCCGCATCGCAGGCGGATTCTTTACCATCTAAACCACCAGGGAAGCCCTAAGCTTCATGAAGTAGGTCGTATTATCATCCTCATTTACAGATAAGGAAACCGATGACCCTGGAGGTTTAGTGACATGCCCAAGGCCACACAGCTGTAAGTGGGAGAACCGGGTTTCATGGGGAGGCACACTGGCTTCAGTCTGAGTACTAAATCCCTGCATTGCAGGGCCTCTGCTTCAGAAAACCAGCGTGCTTAAGGGTCCCTAAATGCCGTCGTGAAGAGCCTTAAGTGCCAGGCAGCCACTGCAGCTTCATCTGGTAGAATTTGGCAAAAAGGAACTGTTAGAGGTTTCTGAGCTGGCAAATTAACTGCTTAAAGATGAATGTCAGGTTTGAGAGGAAGTGGAATTGGAGGAGACTTCAGTTGGAGATCATTTACAGATGTCAGTTGTATTACAGGAAATAAGCAGAGGATCTGCAAAAGGCAGTTGAAGGGCTAGTGAACATTATTGTCACTGTCCCTCCTGGTTTCAGTTCTTTTTAAAAAAGAAATGTATTTGGCTGCGATGCATCTTAGTTGCAGCACATAGGATATCTTTGATGTTCCTTGCAGCATTTGGGTTCTTGTAATTGCATCATGTAGGATCTAATTCCCCGACCAGAGCCAAATCCAGACCCCCTGTGTTGGGAGCACTGAGTCCTAGCCACTGGACCACCAGGGAATCCTTCAGTTCTGTCTTGATAAAGCCTCTCTCTTTACCTTCCGGTCCTCAGCTTCTTTGTCCAAAAGGACAAGTCATGCCTTGGTGATCACAGAGTCAGCAGAGACTGCTGGCTGGCGAGGACTGCTGCTGCCCTGGGTCGCAGCTCTCTCTCCTGGTGCTGGTTTCCATTAGGGACTCGCTAGAGATGGGGCAAGGAGCTCTGCAGGACTCCAGGCACAGCCGTGATCCAATGCAGGTTTAAATGGTTCCCGGAGCTCAGGATCTGCAGCCTTAACTCATTGATTTTGATATTGTTTTTGAAGGATTTCTACCTGTGAAAGGGCAGATAATGTTACTCATTAAGGCCTTTGGTACAATACCTTTCCCCTAACCTGGATCTGACTTCACTTACAAAATATTGTAGCACAGAACCTAAGGGATGATAGTAACAAAGAAATAGGAAAGATTGGAATTTTGTGGGAAACGCCTGATAAATTTGCTTTTGTTTGTGTCAAATTTGTAGACAATGGGCTAGCCAAGTAGTAGGGTCCACTGTAGTATTAGTCCAAGTAGTAAGCTTCCCTGGTGGCTCAGTGGTAAAGAATCTGCCTGCCAGTGCAGGAAACGCCAGTTCAATCCCTGGGTCAAGAAGATCCCCTGGAGAAGGAAATGACAACCCACTCCAGTATTCTTGCCTGGGAAGTCCCATGGACAGAGGAGCCTGGCGGGCTACAGTCCATAGGGTTGCAAGAGTCTGACACAGCTTGGCGACTAAACTGCAGCAACGGGGTCCGCTAGTGTAGCTGGAGACAGGTGGGTACAAGAGAGTGTGGTATTGGAGTGAGTTATTAAAAGTGATTATTGGGGCTTCCCTGGTATTTCAGTGTATAAAATTTGGCTTGCAATGCAGGGGACATGGGTTTGATGCCCAGTCGGAGAGCTAAGATCCCACATGCCACAGAGCAACTAAGCCTGCACGCCGCAACTACCGAAGTCCTCCTGCACTGCAACTGGAGAGTCTGTATGCTGGAAAGAACCTGCATGATTCAACTAACCTGACAAAGCCAAATAAATAAATAGTTTTTTAAAAAACTGATTGTTAAGGCCCAAAGAGTAGTCTCAGGCCACTCTACTGTCTCTGCCTTTGGAAGGATAACCAAAGGAGTCAGTAAGACGTTGAGGAGAAAGATGAACAGTGGTCTCCATGAGCTGATTAGAAGCTTCTGATAGATGTTTGGAATCCCAGTCTCTCTGCAAATAACAATATTATCAATGACAACAAAAAAACCAGAACAGAAATCTAGAGATGAGAGTTGTGAGTCCTTTCTTTCTATAAGGCCCCAGGAACTTCTCTGCTCTTTGGACCTCTAAGTCCAAAGGGACCATTTTTGTGGCATCTGTAAGTCACGGCTCAGTGATTCTTCTCTAAGCTTATGAAAACAGTTCCTCAGGGCCCAGTGTTGTTCTAAATTTCCCAAGTGGGCCTCTCTTCCTGTCCTCTAGAGTTTGCTTTTCCCCCATGTGCTTTACATTTGACTTCAGATCTTGCTTAAATTAAGATGACTGTTAAATGACTGTATAGATAATCTTTCAGTTAGAAGTTAAAAATCTGGGGAGTTTTAGAGGTCTTTGTACATCTCATAGTTGCTCAAGAGAATGCTAGGTATTCTAAGCATCACAAGATAAGTTTGACACAGCAGGTCCCATTTCTTCCATTTGAACAGATACTCTGAGGATAAGTTGCAGCACGGAGGCGCAGAGACCCCTTGCCTCTTGGCTCACTCTTAATAAACAGAAGGGGGAGAATTGGCCTACTTTGCAATCAATTGTGAAAGATCTGTAAATGTCAAGAATAAAGAAGTCCAGATGAACTTGGCTAAGGTGCAATTTGTGGTAAATTGCCCCTCCACCTCCTAATCACGTAATTCATAGTTCCCAGCTGGTTAAGGACAAAGATCCCACCGAGCTCTTTGTTCATTAGAACATAGTTTCAAGCTGAGATCTCCGCACGTGGGCTATTCAGTTTCCACTCCAGCCCTGTCTCAAAATCTGGAACTTTGGACAACATTCTTACCCACTCTTTGTGTCAGCTTCCTCTTCAGAGAAAAGAAAATAATCTGCATTGTAGAGTTGTTTGGAGACAAAACTGGTAACCATGATTACCAAAGATCTAAAGTTACACAAATTGCCAAGGATGTAATGTTAAACTCGTGTTATGTAAAGTGAATTATCTAGAAGAGAGTGTTCATTAGTGTTACTAATAAATCAGTGACCATTCTCCTCTGCCGTTTCTTCTCAGAGCTTTAAAAAAGGCACAAAAACAGATATAAGAGAAAGGTACAAATGTTTTTCATCACTTTGAAAAGTAGGTATTGTCTTCCTGCCTGTGTTCTGGGAGGCTGGATACCAGCACTGGAGGACTCAGGGCATTGCCAGGTGACTCTTTCCTTTTATGTCACAGCTGCTTCTGTGTTTATCCTCAAGTTAAATTTTGGAATTATCATGCGAAAAGGCAAAATAAACTAATTTGTATAACAGAAAAAGTAAAGTAATTCTCATAACAGCAATGGCCATATCAAAAAACAGATTCTGACATGTGTAGAAACTTAGTAAATATCAAAAAAAAAAAAAAAAATAGTTCTTTCACTTTTGGCTATGATGAAGTAGCTTATAACAAATCAGTCTTCTCACCAAGAACAACTGAAAATACAAATAAAATATTCTAACAGGGATGTCTGTTTGAAGGTGTCAGATTGCTGCTGGGGCCCAGACTTGAGCAATGAGATCCTGGAGAGAAGGGAGATCCACTGAATTGAGCCATATTTTCTGCATATTGCTTCTTTCCAGTGGGCATTATTGACTCTTGAGTACAGGCCAAGAGACCAGAAATGTTCAGGGTGGCCACCAAGAGGAAGAGAAGGCAGAAGAGCTGTAGGCAAACGCATGGGGCTGGGAACACAAAAATTAGAGTTTGAGACTGGACTTGAGGGACTAAATTCCAGGATTTGAGGGACTAAATTCCCCAAGAGGAAAGAAGCCCAGAATGAAATCTAAATCTAAGTAACAGTTTTCCTTTTGAGGCATTTGTTGGTAAAGCTGCACAAGAATGAAGGCTGAAAAACAGCAGAATTTTTGGCAATCTTTGGTGCTGGAAAGACAAAAATTGTAGTTTGAGATTGTTGCCAAAACTCAGCCTCTGTTCACTGGTGCCACATAGAAACATGGAGACAGAGTTTTGGGTGATATAGAAAAGAGCTTTTATTGCTTTGCCAGGCAGAGGGGGCCACAGTGGGCAAATGCTCTTAAGACTGTGTGACCCACCCTGGAGGGGGTAGTGAGGAGTTTTATAGTGTTCAAGGAGCAGGGCATGAACAGTTCATGGACAGTTCTCCGATTGGTTGGCGTCAAGGTGGAGTTTCAAGCTTCATCAACCTTCTGGTTTCAACCAGTCTAGGATCTGTGTTCTTATGGTCAGCAGTTTTCATCTGGAGGGGGTCTGCTGCTGCTACTGCTGCTAAGTTGCTTCAGTCGTGTCCTACTCTGTGCGACCCCATAGACGGCAGCCCACCAGGCTCCGCTGTCCCTGGGATTCTCCAGGCAAGAACACTGGAATGGGTTGCCATTCCCTTCTCCAATGCATGAAAGTGAAAATTGAAAGTGCAGTCGCTCAGTCGTGTCCGACTCTATCGACCCCATGGACTGTAGCCTACCAGGCTCCTCCGTCCATGGGGTTTTCCAGGCAAGAGTACTGGAGTGGGATGCCATTGCCTTCTGCTTCCTATAAAAAACAACTTAGGAATGTGTGTCAGACCTTTATCTGTATCTTTCAAGGAACCGTAAGTTCGATGATTCTGCTATGTGGCAGAATTTTAGTCTAAATTGTTATCAGTTTCCTAGTCCAACAGCTGTTCTTTGTTTCTATGTCTTCACGTATCCCAGTCATTAACTATTTTTAAATATAATTTTACTCAATTTTTTCTTTCTTTTTAAAATAATTTTTATTATTTATTTTTATTTTTGGCTGCAATGGGTCTTTGTTGATTTGCGGAGCCTTTCTTTAACTGCAGTGAGCGGGGGCTGCTCTTCGTTGAAGTGCGTGGGCTTCTCATTGCCGTGGCTTCTCTCGCTGCAGTGCACAG